>NC_137004.1:21268787-21276287 GCF_032717465.1 Coenobita brevimanus
TTTAAAAAACACACTACGCTACTAGCCACTGGTTGGACGAGTGGAGAAGGGTGTAGGGTGACGCACTCCGTCCCCTATCCCCAAGCCTCACCTTACCACCTCTATTTTTTAATCCCTACCTTCTACCGTCTACTTCTTATCCCCAAACTTCTCCCTTGCCACAATATCAATTCTCCTCTATTACCATTTACTTTCGACTCCCTGAATATTCATCCTGTTCCCTATCCTCTATCCTCACATTTAATAATTTCAGTCCTTCTGTATCTCGTAACCTTCCTCCCAATAACTTTATCATTCCTTTCACATAACCCCTTGAAGGTCATGGCCTACCTACCAACTTAGCTTCTCCATCTTCTACCTACACTAGTCCTCCTCCTTTTTATTCTATATCTTTCCTCCCTCTACAACACATTTTTTTCTATCACTGTCCCCTCCACACCTACCCCCCCATGCTTCCCTCCCCTTCTCCTTACAACCCACACCGACAAGTCTTAAGCCCCCAAACCCAGTAAAAGGTGCACTCATAAGCCCCACAAAGCCCTGCAACCTGAGTCTGTCTACGGTACTGCACACTAAACCCCTCCCAACCCCAACCTTACACCTCCCACTGGCCTACCTGTACATGATTCATCGTCTGCATTCACAGCAACACTGTCATCTTTCACAACATACTGTAGCTATATGGTCTATGGTATTATAAAACAATAATCATTATTATAATCACATTTATATTTAAAATTCGCACTACGAATAAAAATAACAAACTAAATAAGACTAACTACATTCACACCTGCAACAACATATTCTTCAGTTCCGGATGCATCATTTAAAACTCTCGTACACATATTTCCATCCAGATTCAAACGTAAAAGATAAGCAGTAACTTAATTATTAAAAATAACACAACCACTACACTCCACGGTTTCCACCATCCCAGGAGTAATCAGTCCACAATATCCACCCCTGTCTCAACACCTGGGTTGCAATTACAAATATTACCCGCACTATCCCACGCATAATAACCACCCCATTCACAAAATCAACCATCACAGTCACAACCATCACCATGAGCACACATCCCCGGTGCATGACTGTATACCGCATGCAGGTCACTCAGTCCATGACTAACACCGTATTCCTACAAAGTACCATGACTTCTTTAGTGTAGCTATTGCAACCATAACTCCCCCATTTACACCCCAAACCACAGCATCTTCCAAAAGAAATATTACAACCAGATACACAACTATACCATAACCATGCATGCACAAAATTAACTACTTCATTCACAACCACAACCATCACAACAACCAAAACCACCACCATCGGCACACACACACACCTCCAATGCATGACTGTGCACCGTATGCAGGTCATTCAATCCACGACCAACACAGTCTTCCCACAAGTTACCACGGTTCCAGGAGCCAACCCAATCAATCAGGACGGGTGGGTGGCACAGAAATACAATTCAGTCTGCCATAAGTTTTTTATTAAAAGCAAAGAGACACATATGACAGGAGAAGAAATGAGGAATGGAAATTCGATGAGAAGGACAAAGACCTTCGGATGGGAGACTGATGAAAATAAAATGCATGACGAACTAGATATTGAAAAAGGGTACGATTCCATCTTTCAAAGAGACAAATAACAGAAGAAAAGAAGAATGAGAAGTCGATTCGTCGATAGGCAAAAAGTGGTACCGGACGTGGAATATGAGGCAGATGAGATACGGTACCGGTACACGTCATAGCTATCCGGTACTGATAACGTATTAGGCTACCAAGGGCTATTATATAAAAAATGTTACCATAAGCGTACTTTATTTTTATTTTATTTTTTTTTAAGAAGCGCAGACGCTTGACAGAAGAAGAGAAAAGGACTACATAAGGTCGAAGAAACGAAAAAGAAAGGATTATTGAGGAAACGTGACAAACAATCAATGAAAGGTATTTCTATACATATCGGTAGCTGGAGTAGAAATAAAACACCGGTATGGATAAACATTTTTTTTTTTTTTTTTTTTTTTTTCCTGCGGAGACCAGTATAAAAGAAGATAAGACAGCTTATGAATGCCGTACCTGAAATCGAGGAAACGGAGAAAAAAATATCTTGGGCTATTAAGTCACCGAAACAAAAAATAAAAAAATAAAATAACGCTAGATAATGAAGAAACAAATTCATTCCACCATAAGTCTTCTCTATTATACGCGCACACACTAACACGACAAGAGAAGAAAGGGAGAAGAATATGGCGCGGGAAATATGAGGCGAGAACACTTGGGTGAGGAAGAAAAAACGTGACAAGAAAACTAGATAATGATGATGATTCTAAAAGGTGTGGAAAGAGAGGAATGAAAACTAAATTGGAAAGACGAAGGGGTTTAATGAAAGATGAAGCGGCCTACAATGAAAGACGACGTGGCTTATATGAAAGACCAAGTGGATTAAATGAAAGACGATGTGGCTTAAATGAAAGAAGAATTGGCTTAAATGAATGACGGTGTGGCTTAAATGAAAGACAAAGTGGCTTAAAAGAAGGACGAAGTGGCTTAAATGAATGACGAAGTGGCTTAAAAGAAGGACGACGTAGGTTAAATGAATGACGAAGTGGCTTAAACGAAAGACGACGTGGGGTAAATGAATGACGAAGTGGCTTAAATGAATGACGAAGTGGCTTAAATGAATGACGATGTGACTTAAATGACAGATGAAGGTTCCTAAAATGAAAGATGACGTTACATCAAATGAATGATATTTCCCAACCTAAAACGTAAAATGAAAGCTACTTAAAATGAACCACGAAACTGCCTAAAATGAAAGATAAAATTACTTCACGCGAAAGATCAAAAGACGAAGTTGCCTACAATGAATGAACTACGGTGCTGTACAATGAAAGACACTGAAGCCTGAAGTGAAGGGCGCTTAAACAAGGAATAATAACTTGAACCCGATGAATAAGAGATCTTTCCATGAATAAAATCCTCTGTTGGGGGTAAGTAAAATCAATGGGCCTAAATAATAATAATAATTAATAATAATAATAATAATAATAATCCATCCATCCATCCATCATCCAATCCTACATTGCCCCATGAGGAGCGTAGGAGCCCGGGGCTAGGCAGTTGGTCCCGACAGTTAAGATAATAATAATAATAATAACATACTTCATTGTACAGAAAAAAGTAAATATATTACCGGAATTTCTAATCCCTTCAATACAAGGTCTTTCACAAGCTGAATAAAATCGTCTGGAGTGGCCTATGAAAGACAAAACAAACAAACAAACAAACACCGAAAGAATTAAAAAAAAAAAAGAGAGAATGAATGAACAAGAACGAAAAAGAAAATGCAAGGGAACGAAAAATAAGCGAACCAAGAGTAAAGATTCTAGGAAGGAGATGTGGGCACGGAAGGAAGGGGAAAAAAAGAAGAGAAAAAAAAAAACATCAGAAACAATAACACTGGACCTCAAATTACAGAGACGTGAGGTTCGGACTGGGCACTTCAAGGGACGAGTTGGAGGGGTTAGGAGTGCGTTGGAGGGGTTGGGAGTGCGTTGGAGGGGTTGGGAGTGAGCTGGAGCAGTTGAGAGTGAGCTGGAGGGGTAGGGAGTGAGCTGGAGGGGTTGGGAGTGAGCTGGAGGGGTTGGGAGTGAGCTGGAAGGGTTGGGAGTAAGTTGGAGGAGTTGCAAGGGCGGATGTGGGGCTGGGGAGGCACTACAAGAGCGGGGGTCGAGGTGGAGAGGCACTGGAGGGGCGGAAGACAAGTTGGAGGAGAAGGGGGCGAGTTGGAGGTGTTGGGAGACAGTTGGAGGGGCGAGGCCGAGCTGGAGAGGCATTGAAGGGGTGGGGGGGAAGCGATGAAAAGTTGGGAGTGAGTTGGAGGAACACTGGAGGAATGGAGGAAAGCGGAGTGGAGGTGAACGACTTGGAATCACGATGAAGGGGTTTGAGGGTGGGGGGGCGAGTTGGTGTATTGTGGGAAGAGGTGAAAAAGCGAAGGAAAAACTGGAGTGGCAGAGAACGAACTGGAGTGGCAAAGGAAGGTCCGGAGGGGTGAGGAACGATACGGAGGGATGGATGACGAGTTGAAGGAGCAGGAAGCAAGTTCGAGGTGTATCGGAGAAGCGGGGATCGAGCTGGGGGATAAATGGAGGAGTCGAAGCAAGAGAAGAGTTCGAATGTGAGGAGGAGGAGGAGGAGGAGGAGGAGGAGGAGGAGGACATAATGGGGAGGGTGGGTGATGAGTAGACAAATGGGGGAGGAGTAGACATAGTGAGAGAGGGGCCGGGAGGAGGTAAATGGAGGGGGCGGGGGTGACTTTTCCTGGTAGGGGTATAAATAATGAACATATAGCTCAGGTTGCGTGCTTGAGCGAGGGGGTGGGGTTGAATAAGGGGAGGAGAGGGGCTGAGAGAAGAGAGAGGAGGGGTGGGGGTGGGGGATCGGGGAGATGAGGGAAGAGAGGGGAGGTGTGGTAGTTGAAGAAGGGTGTGGAATTGGGAAAAGTGAGTTGGAGAAGGAAGAATGAAAGAGAGGGGAGGGAGGGCTGAGTGGAGGAAGGGGTTGGAAAAATGGAGGAAAAGAAAAGGGGATCAAGGATGGGGAAGTCTGACCGTACTAAAAGATGAAAACAACAGCATAGTACCGGTATGATGAATAATCCCAAGTAAGAAGCTGTGGATAATGATCAGAAGCGAAATGTAATATAAACAGAGAGAGGGTAAAAGCGATAATACTGAAAATGGAAAAACGAGGGTGAAGGAATTAAAGTGATGGTACCGCTCTATAGGAAGAAAAGAGTTGGGAATGATGAAAAGGTTAAGAGATTACCGTATATAAAGTGCTGGGAAGAGCCATATACCAGGGTACTTGGGACATATTATTAAAACAACAGGTTTAATCTAATAGAGTACGGTATTCTTTATTTCATTCATGCTAACTCCACATGACTTTATTCAGTTTTCGATCAAGAGAGGTCAGATATATCTCTCACTGATCCCTGCATTACAAAAGGTCTGGCCTAAGATGAAAAGTCGTCTGGAGGCAGCAAGAATAAATCAATAAAATACGTCACGGACCGATGCAAGGAAAAGAATGGTAGGCTGCTGGTTGGATGGCTGGTGGATGGCAATGTACAGCCGATCAAAATACTATCTTTACCTTGGTGATCGATGGTTTCACAATCTGCGTGGTTGCAAAGCGCGCTGATTTCTTTTTCTAAAGCACATACAGTATATACTCTTGAACGGAGTGTGTAATTCATGTGCTGCAAACACTTCACACCTACTGATATATATATTGCACACTTATACATCCTTATATGAGAAATTGCAGGGGAATATTTTCAAACGTTTCGTTCTTGGTTTCAAAATCAAAACAGAAAATTGAAGTAGTTTTTCGATCGGCAACATGGAGGTACTGTAAAAGTACCGTACCGTATGTACCGTATCGTAAGTAGAGTTTTATGCAGAAATAGAGGTAGGCAAAACAGGTGTAAATGTACGGTAGACTGCTCAACCTAGCTACAGGGGACACAGAGAAAGAACCTGTGAAGCGAGTGAGTCGTAAAAGGAAGTGTCTGGTTGGAAAGATAAGCAAATAGCTACAAGTGTGTGACAATATGGCGGGGTGCGGCGGGTATGTGGTATGGCCTGCCGCACCTCACCTAACTATGGCTGGGTCGCATCCCTGCCATACCACTCTGGCTGCGGATCCGGCTCTGTCCTCACCCACGACCCACTCAAGGACGAACACTGGGACGGTAAAAAGGTAGGATTTGGGGTGCATGAAGTGGGGGTAATGGGATGCAAAGGGTACAGGTTGCAAAATGACTAAACTACAAGTAACACTGGGCTTTATATATATATATATATATATATATATATATATATATATATATATATATATATATATATATATGAGAGAGAGAGAGAAAAAAAAAATTAAATTGTACCATACTAAGTCGGCAAACCGAGATGTACAATACGGTAAAAAAAAAAAAAAAAAAAAAAAAAAAAAAAAAAAAAAGAGAGAGAGAGAGAGAGAGAGAGAGAGAGAGAGAGAGAGAGAGAAAAAAAGAAAAATAGGCACAGCAAGAGTGAAAAGGGACTGAGTTTGGTTTTGGGGTAGGACAGGAGGATAGGGGGGGGACATGTAGGAGGCAGGAGAGGGTGGAAGGAGGGGTGGAGGGTGGGAGGCACAGAGGTTGGGTGGGGGATGGGGGTAGCGTGACACCCTAACACTCTCTGTGTCACCTGCAAAATGCTACAGAGTTTGCACCGCCGAGCTTCCGTGCAGGGGGTCCTTTTGCCTCGCCTCTCCCTCCCCCCTCACTCACTCACTCGCTTTCTTCCCTCTCTCTCTTTTCTTCCATTTCCTCTGGTCTTTCGTTCGTTTTCTTTCAGTAGTTTTTCCTCCTTCCTTTTATCCCTCCATTCACTCACTCTTTCTTTTCTTTCCTCTATTTTCACTGGACTCATACTATTTTATTAGTAGTAGTACCTCCCCCAACGAAGCCAGAAGAGGTTATGTATTCAACTATGTTTTTCTGTTTGTTTGTCCACACGACATTACAAAAGTTCTCAATGAATTTCAATAAAATTTTGTGGAAGGGTGGGGCATGGGCCAAGAAAGAATTGATTAAATTTAGGGGCGGATCCGGATCCGGCACTGGCGGAGGTATGCGCTCTCTGGGTGCTTTCTAGTCTATTCTGTTTTTAATTCTCTCTCCTCCTATCTCCTTTCTCTTCCTTCCACTTGCTTTCTTCATTTTCTGTTCATCCTCCTTTTCGTTCCTCTATATTCTCTTTCTTCTTTTTTTTTTTTTTTGTATTCCTGTTCCCAATGTTCCCGGTTACTCAACCAAGCTTCTCCCCCTCTCTCTCTCTCTCTCTCTCTCTCTCTATCTATCTATCTCTCCTGTCCTCCATCATTCTCTGTTCACTCTTATTCCCTCCATTATCTCCTATTTTTTCGTGTGGTATTCGCCTCTCTCTCTCTCTCTCTCTCTCTCTCTCACACACACACACACACACACACACACACACACTTTTCTTTACCAGATCCAATATTTTATCTTTTCCCGCCTTTTACTATTCTTTCCATCAATTATTCTTGCTCTGGCTTTCTTCTGTTCTTCAGCATTTCCTTCTGTTCCCTCCCTCTTACTTTTATTTTTCTCCTTCTATTATCTCTCCCCCCATTTTACCTTTCTTTTCCCTCTTTACTGTGCTCACATCAGCTCATTTTCCTTTTCTCTCATCATCTTTCCTTTAATTTATCCACACACAGTTTGTCTATATATTTTTTCTTCTACCCTCTCTCCATCTTTTCTTTCCATTCCCTCTGAGAAACTCTTCTTACCCCGTCTCACCTATCACCCTCCCTCTCCCCTTACCTTCAGTCTCCCTCCCCATTACCTAATACTCTCTCTCTCCCCTCCCTCCCTTCTTTCAAGCCTCCCTTCTCCCGCCACGCCTCCACTACCCTCCCTTAC
>NC_137004.1:21281287-21291287 GCF_032717465.1 Coenobita brevimanus
GAGAGGGGGGTTGGAAGGTAAGGAGAAAGAGAGGCTTTGGAGAGACTGGGGGAGACGAGGGGAGAAGGAGGTAGGAGGGAGATGTAGGAAGGAGGAATGCGGGTGGGAGTAAAAGAGGAGCCCGGAGTATGGACGAAGGCACAGAGAGAGAGAGAGAGAGAGGAGGGGGGGGGAGGTAGGAGCAAGGCAAGGAGAAAAAGACGGGGATAAGGAGGCAAAAGGAGAATAATGAAGCGAAGGAGACGAGAGAGACAAGAGGGATGGAGGAAAGTGGAGGAAGGCGGAGGGTAAAACGACGGACACATTGGCAGTTGCAGCCACAGAAAGAAGGTACGTGACGGGGAAAGAGGGAAGACGAAAGGCAATGGTCAAAGAGAGAGGAAAGAATGGAGTACCGTTGTTAAGAAGAGAAGGAGAGGTATAAGTAAAGAAAGCGGAGAGTGCAGTAAGGAGGGAATGAAGGAGCTACGAAACAGGGGAAGGAGGGCGAGAAATACAAAGAATGAGAACAGACGGGGGTGTACGCTGAAGGAGGGGTAACTGCAAATGAGAGAGAGGAGGGAGGAATGGGAGAAGGAAGTGCTCTTAGCTGCTTAAAGAGGATACGAAATTTCCATGAGTTTTTCTACACTGCATGGTGACCCTTCTCACTTTTTCATGCTGGTTTCGGATGGAAGATATGATGGGTCGGAAGAACTCTTCCTGCTTTTCCATCTTTGTCTTCGACTCACAGATTACTTAGCTACGTTAGTTACGACAACCTCGTAATGCCGTATAGGTCTGTTGCTGTTTGCTTCCTTTTGTGCTCCTTTGAACACCATTGTACTACTCTGACAGAGAAGTGGAGGAGAAATGGAATGAGTGAGGGAGACGCTGAGAGAAGGCTTACCGAAGTAGAGGGAAGGTAAAACTGATGGAGGAACGTAGGATAGCAGAAGGACTGACAGGCAATTACCGTAACTTCACCTACATGGAGATGGGAGGGGGATGACGAAGAGGGGAAAGGAAAATGGAAGAGGAGGCGAAGGAAAATGCACATGGGAGGGAAGGGAGGAAAGATGAAAAAAGGGGGAGGAGAGGCAGAGGATGGAATATGAAAAGGAAGGAAAGAGAACAGTGATAAAATCGGCATGCTAAAATAAATGCAGTTACCTGTAGGCTACCATCACCGTACCTATCACTAACCCTAACCCTCACCCCTAGAAGTCTATCACTACTACCGGTACTATGCACAACCCCTACTTACCAACACCCCCCCTTCCCGTTCACATCCATCACCCCTACTTACCAACACTCCCCTCCCCTCCCATCCACAACCATCTCTACAACCACCTACCATCACTCCTTCACCAACGCAATTACCACAATCACCCATACCTACCATAATTTCCCACAGAAATACTTTCACTGCCACCACTTCTAATATATACCTCAACTACCACCTCTAATACCAAAGCTACCACCACCACCTATATCAATACCATAGCTACCACCACCAACACCAACAACAACAACAACTATACCACTGTTAGCTACTACCAGCACAACCACCATCAAACCCCTATCTACCACAACTACCACTAGCACCACGCACCGCCAACCTCCCGTGACATCCGCCGCAACCACCAGTACGTCAGATGCGGTTGGGCGTGCGGCTGCGGCACTGTCACGCGCTTCCAACCACGACCCCGCAAGTACCACCCTGCCGCAGCCGCTGAGTGATAATTGCCCACGGTGATGAGCTGGGCGATGATGATGGTGGTAATGAGGGGGAAAATGGGAGCACAAAGAAAAAAAGAGAGATGGAGGGGAAAATGACAGAATGGAAAAAATGGGAATGAGGCAGGAAAATAAGCGCTGGGTATAAATAGAAATGAAAACTGGAAGAAAAACGTGAAAAAAATATGGGCGAAAGAAAAGGAACAACAAAGATGAATGAACTAAAATGAAAAGTAGATGAATGGGGCCAGTCAAGAGAAAATAGGCTACAAAATACTAGAAAATACAAATAAATAAATAAATAAATAAATAAATGCAGACACAGCTGATAAAGAATTGAAGACAAACAAACCAGCTTAAGGTAATTGGATGATCTGCCGCCTCTAATGAAGTACAATTAATCACTTCACTCATCACAAATATACTTGCATCCACCGTATCTAATTAAAAGAATAATTACATACCGTACTAATACAATAAAGCATTATTAACATGTACTTGTTGATATTATTCCACAAGCAATGCCGGTAGGTAATAATTACATAAGTAACCAAACACGAAAATCAACACACACACACACACACACACACACACACAATCAATCAATCAATGAAATGCATTTACTTCAAAGTCTCCTGTGGTTTTAAGTTAAAAGACTACCGTACTCAACCACGCTGCCAACTCCACAATGTCTGCCTGATAGTTTATTTTTCATTTACACGTTATGTAATAATTGGAAAAAAAATCGGTCATAGCAGATGTGCAGTGAAAAGACCTTATCCCGCGATGCACTAACAGAGAGAAGATTATAAGTGACGACCAGTGTTACCATGAAAGCTAAATAAAAAACAGTAAATAAAACAGTAAACATAACCACACAGACTGTCGGTGTATCCAAAAGGTTCTTGATTTACCAACGCTGCCAATGGGTACACCACACTGTTTGCATGACCAATTAAATAACAAATATATAAATAAATACCTGGGCTCTTACATCAAATAAATCTTGCCCGCCTCTCCCTCCCCTCCCTCCCTTACCCTCTCTCCTTCCTCCCCTCCCCTTCCCTCCCTCTTTCTTACCTCCTCCCCCCACCCCCCAGCCCTGGAACTGACTAACGAGCCGACAGCGTGATTAAGAAGGCAGATAATTAACAGCAATGAAAGATTATTTTTAAAAGGGGGTGGTGGGGTGGGGAGCTGAGGTCTTGAGATAAAAATAACGGAGCGGTAGACGGGGGAGAGAGAGAGAGAGAGAGAGAGAGAGAGAGAGAGAGAGAGAGAGAGAGAAAACCAGTAAGCAAAAATGACAAAACACATACATGCTACCGACAAGGCCAAAGACAGCTCAAGACAAAAAACACAAGAGCTCAACCAAAACAATGAAACTTAAGACAGCCAAAGGATAAACAGGAAAATTTGGCTAAAAGTGAAAAAGATATAAAACAGCGAAACAGCCTAAAGGAAAAACGTAAACCTAGAAAACCCAACATAGTGCGAGAAATAAAGGTCAATAAATAAATAAATAAAACACTGCTACACAACAAGAAATAATACACCAGTAAACAGAAGTATAACACACCTCGAAGAAAAAAGTAGAAAAAAAGAAGAGGAAGAAATAGCAGAAAAAAAAGAAGAAACAGCACAAATAAAAAAGATGGGGAAGAAACAGTTGAAAAAAAAGAAGAGGAAGAAACAACAGAAAAAAAGGAAGAGGAAGAAACAGCAGAAAAAAAAAAAGAAGAGGAAGAAACAGCAGAAAAAAAGGAAGAGGAAGAAACAACAGGAAAAAAGGAAGAGGAAGAAACAGCAGAAAAGAAAGAAGAGGAAGAAACAGCAGAAAAAAGGGAAGAGGAAGAAACAACAGGAAAAAAGGAAGAGGAAGAAACAACAGGAAAAAAGGAAGAGGAAGAAAGAGCAGAAAAAAAAGAAGAGGAAGAAACAGCGAAAACAAAGAAGAGGAAGAAACAGCGAAAAAAAAGAAGAGGAAGAAACAGAAAAAAAAAAGAGGAAGAAACAGCAAAAAAAAAGAAGAGGAAGAAACAGCGAAAAAAAAGAAGAGGAAGAAACAGCAGAAAAATGGGAAGAGGAAGAAACAGCAGAAAAAAAGAAGAGGAAGAAACAGCGAAAAAAAAGAAGAGGAAGAAACAGCAGAAAAAGGAAGAAGAAACTGCAGAAAAGAAAAGAAGAGGAAGAAACAGCAGAAAAATGGGAAGAGGAAGAAACAGCAGAAAAAAAAGAAGAGGAAGAAACAGCAGAAAAATGGGAAGAGTAAGAAACACCAGAAAAAAAGAAGAGGAAGAAACAGAAAAAAATGAGGAAAAGGTTTAGGAGTACCGCTAATTAGGAGGGCCAATTAATAAATAACAACGTGTCTCGCTGTAATTAAGACACTCGTTTCGGATGATTAATATGATGACACGAAGATATGGCAGGCTATATAAAGAAAATAATAATATGAAACAAAACAAAACCAGCCAACTAAAAAGACTGTGAAAATGAAGATAAGTGTGTGTGTGTGTGTGTGTGTGTGTGTGTGTGTGTGTGTGAGAGAGAGAGAGAGAGAGAGAGAGAGAGACTAATAACAAGAAAACAAACACACATAGGCTTAGGCGAAAAGTACGACAAAGGGCAAGTTAAAGAAAATGACACGGCAGAATAATAAAAAAGAATTAACATGATGAAAGGGCATACATAAACGACCTATACAAATACAGATACAAGATAAGGCAAAAGAAAATGAGCTGGCTATTAAAAGATACCATGGCCTAAATACAAACAAAACAAAGTACAATAAAAAGGGCAATACAAAGACCCCTACAAAGACAAGCCACACATAAACTAAGGCAAACCCAGTGACCTAGAAATCCATGAGTAAGGAGAAAGGGGGGAGAGGAGTGCTAACCCCTGCTCACCCTAATCAAGGCATGAGTTTGGATAATTTAATGTTGATGGGATTTACAACAGAGAAGAAATATAATTATATCGAAATTTTCAGTAACAAAACGATTAAGGAAACCAGACGTGCAAAAAAAAAAAATGATGAGCAGGAAGTAAAAAATATGCCGGTAAAAAAAAAAAAAAAAAAAAAAAAGCTCTATCCAAAAGATATAACTATATCGAATATTTCAGTAACAAAATATTACTGAAATTAAACCAAACGATTAAGGAAACCAGACGTGAAAAAAAAAAAAAAAAAGCTGACAAGCAGGAAGTAAAATATATACTGGTAAAAACTGAAAACAAGCTCTATCCAAAAGATACTTACAAGCAAAAACATATGAAACAAGACAAAGATAAAAAGAAAGGAAAAAAAAAAACAGGCATAAAAAACGATACCATAAATCAAACGAAGATCAGACAAAACCCATGATACCTACAACACCCTTCCCCTTTCAAAAAATAAATACTGGTAGTAAAATAAAATAAATAAATCACAACACAGCTAACATGAACCAGAGATAAGACAAACCAAACACGACAAACGCAGTGAGGCAGTAGTGAACCAGCATCGCATGAGTAAGCAGAGGAGGGGGGAAGAGGGAGGGGGAAGAGAGAGAGGGAGAGGGTTCCAATAAATGATAACGCCGTGCTGGGTGTAATCAAGGTCCCTCGTTTGTGTAATTTAATGCTGATGGTATTAACTACACGGAGAACGATGTTAATATGTGGTCATTAACATCCCGGCCACCAGTCACCTGAAATTGCTTGCTTGCTTGTCTGATTAGAACACCGGAGCGGCACTGGCAATTATAGCTTTAACAGGCCTATTTAAATTACGGAATCCATTTTTTATTATCATTGTTAAAACCAGTTGAAGCAATACTTTGATGTCGTAAGTTGTTACTACTACTACTACTAATCTATCTATCTATCTATCTATCTATTGCCAGACACCACAATCCCGCAAAGGGTGGCCACTTGACACTGAGTTAGTTGTTTTACAGGGAGGGGCACCAACCCTCCACCAACCCACTTGTTGACACGTAGGGAGCACGTATGGTTTGGTTATATAGTTACCACCGAGCGATGTAAATGGTTACTTGGCTTACAGGAAACCATTTGGCTTGTCAGTCAATGTAAAGCCACCTGTAAAGGAAAGAAAAGGAATAAGAAGTGACAGGAAAGATAGGAGAAATAGGAAGAGAGGAGGGCAGGCACAGAAAAAGAATGATAAAAGCTAAGGTACTAATAATAATAATAATAAAATACGGTAACAATAATAATAATAATAATAAATCATCGTCATCATCATTATCATCAATGTACTGTCACTGCTACCATAGTCAGAGTTAGCCTATAACGATACCAAACATCACCATTATCGCTGGTTTCATTAACACAACCGAACATGCAACGGTAAAGTACAGTATCAGTAACACAAGTCGGCTGTATATGACGACCAAATCAAACGTAATCACACACACACACACACACACACACACACACACAAATATAAAAATCCAACACCGGACACAATATAAAGGTATTACAAAAAAAGACACGTAAAATATTAATACAATAATCTGTTGCACACCTGATACTGACTCATACCCGCCCACACGCACATATACCCACACGTACACACATATGCGCACATGTATGGTACTGTATATCACCATCTAATCAGCTTTTCTGTAACTCTCCCCTCAACAAAAATTAGAACAGATGATGTTACTTTATCATCCTATCAGAACAAACATTTAACCACTGAATCCGATGACGTCTTTTATTGAAATTTTACTCAGGTTGGGAGAAGCGCCTTGAACCTAAGGGAATGAAGGCTACGGTATATTTAACTCATGCACTTCGGTTTCTTCTGATCTAAATAAATCTGTCAGAAGGTAACAAGAATAAAAGTCACAAAAGTTAATCAATTAAGATGCATTGGCGAATTCATACCTTGGGGAATACTATAGGACGATGACTTACTGTATTTAAAATATCCTGCTAACACACGATTTTATTCATCTTGAGGCGTATTCAGGTGGAGATATGATCATTATAAACTATCCCAGGTAATCTAGTACATTTACCCCCTCAACACGATGCTCTTACCTATGTATTTTCTCAACTTAGGGGCTGCGGTTCCTTTCGTGGTGAGCAGGTTAAGGAACTCACTATCTGACCATACGAGTAATTTATATTAATCCCTTCAGTCCGGTGTCTGTTTATTTATTGCTATCGTATTTTATACAATTTGGAAGTTTTCGAGCTTGAAGAGTTACATATATACAGTAGGCTATAATTTACAATGACCCCTCTCACTACAAATAGTCTTCAACAGAGCTGAATTCTTTGGAAGTTAAATCTAAAAAAAAAAAAAAAAAATCATCGGACATAAGGCGTTAAAAACTAGCCAAAAGTTTTACAGTTAACACTTAAGAGTCACAGTTACAATAACACATAATTCAAAATCCACAAGCCAAATGAAAACTTACAGCTGAATAAAAAGCTATAAATGTAGCCATAAATAAAACACTAAGTACCTGACACCTTCAATACCACGTCATCACTCAGCGGAATATCGCGACGGGAAAATAAATTGTTTCTGACAGACCCCATAATAAAATACTGGTAGGCTGTTCATAAATAAAATGAAAAGGTCACTTGATAAATTTCTCTGCGTGGGGAGAAGCTGATTTTTAAAAGCCTTTAAAATGTAATTCCTTTCACTACAATTTTTTCCAAGGCTGAATAAAACTGGGGGTAACATAAGTAACATAAAAGACATGTCACGGCACTTTAAAAATCACCAGGCGATAGGAAAAACTAGCATAAAAAAGAAAAGAAAATGGAAAACTCACTTGACAAAATTATGAGTAGGATAAATCGAGAAACTTTAATAGATAGTTAGTTTCTTTTCTACCAGGAGTCACTTCAAAGCTGTATTAAAAAAAAAAAATGGATGATACAAGACTAAAATAAATGGCTAAATAAATGGCTAACATGTCACTGAACTTAATGGGTGAAAGGAGGTGGTGTCTATCCCCTTCAGTATTAAATGCCTTTCTAACCAGAGGAAAATCATCTGTAGGTAAGAAAAATAAAGGCGGAGAGTGTGTACGTGTCCATACTCGAAATCAGAAATAACGTCGTTAATGCAATAAAATTAGATACTTAAACACCACATTGCTAGCTACCGTACATATACAGTAACTGGACATTACATGACCACCGGTAGATAACATATTTAATATATTAATACCTCATGACTAAATGTTTAAGCACAAAATCAAACACCTTATACTTCACAAGATGATTCCCGGGGTAATTCTGAAACAATACGAGCATATGTCGGATTCGCAACGCTTCTGGCCTCTGCTTCCTTCTTCTTTGCATCAAAAAAAAAGGACACTCAAGTGTGAATGGGACACTCTGTATATTACTACATTATATTACTATAGCATATATAAACATACCGGTAAATAACTGTGCCTACAAAATTCAAAGCATGAACACACACAAACATATAGCTAACATTAATAACACACATAGGCTCCTGTAGCTACACACAAACCAACATACACACAGATGCCAAGTGTACCTAAGCGAAAGTTCTAAAAATGCTTCAAAAATAAAAATTGCACGAGAGAGAGAGAGAGAGAGAGAGAGAGAGAGAGAGAGAAACGTGAAAATTAAAGGAATAGGAAGAACAGAAAAGGACAGAAGGGAGGGAAGAGAGACGAAGAGAGGAAAATGAATGACTGGGAAGGAAGGGGAGAAAAAGAAACATTATGTGATGGATAGGAAGAAGAGCAGACACAATTAGACACAAATGAAGGAAAGAACATGAGAAGAAAAATCAACAAGGGAGGGAGGAGGAAAACGAGAGAGAATGAGAAGAAAATGGGGGGACTGAAGAACAAACTCGTGGTGAATGGAGTAAAGAACAGATTGGGAGAAAGACAAAGAAAATATTTAAGGTACCTAGGTCGACTGGAGGAAAGATGAGATAAAGGCTTGACAGAAAGAAGGCGTAGGGAGAAAGGGGGGGAAGAAAAGCTAAAATCAAGAACAGAAATTAAGAAAAGTGAGACACTGGCAAACAAATGGACAAATTCAGTACTGGGGAAACTGAATACACACGGGAGAAAAAAAAAAAAGTGGAGGGGAGTAGTCTCACGCAAAAAAATACACACGGAAAAAAGGGGAGGGAGGGAAGTAGCCTCAATTTAAAAAAAAAAAAAAAAAAAAAAAAAAAAAATAGAAATAGGCTGGAGATACAACGCACCAAAGATAACGAACGCTATCTACCAGGACACAAGTAACATAAAACGCTGGATAAGAGGCACAACTGGGCAATAGAAGGAAGGACAAAAAGCGAGATATGACTGAGCAATAAAAGGAAGTTTCAGTTAGGCAACGGAAGATAAAAATTCGCAATAAAAAGTTTAAGATAATAAGCTTGATAAAACTGCGCAATAAAAGAAGGTGAGATTAATACGCGATAAAGGAAAAATAGCAGGTAGATAAAAATAACTATAAAAGGCTTGCAAAGACTCGAAGCGAAATATAAACAGGTAAAATAACTAAGCATGAGATTAAAAACATTCGATAAGAGGGAAAAAAAGATAAGCGAGAAAAAGATTTAACATGGTAACAAAAAGCTAAATAGAAAGTTAAAAATAAGTAAGATAAAAGATACCGTACAACATGGCAATAAAAAGCTATATAAAAGGTAAAAAAAAAAAAAGATAATAAGCGAGATAAAAGATACAACACGGCAATAAAAGGAAGGTAAGATAAGGGTGTGGGCGGGGCATCTGGTCGGACACAAGCACTCCCCGGGTGACTATAATACCCCTCCCCCTACCCCACACAATACTGCCCCTCCCTCTCCCCCTTCCCCCACTACCACCCCCTCCCACGTCCCCCTCCAATACCCCCATCCACCCTTCTCCCTTCTTCCTCCACCCTGCCGTTCACTAGTTTTACCACCCTGCCTCTGTCTTCACTCTCCCCCACCAATATTCCCCTTACCCCTCCCTTAACCTCTCCTCTTCATTCATCCCCACTTCCATTTACCCTCCCAATCATTAGCCTAACTCCCTCCCCCCAGGAACACCTTCAATCCTATTTCTCCCTTTCTCCAATTTCTTTCTCAATCTCTCTTCTCCGACCGCCTCTCTCATTCTTAACCCCCTCTTTAAGTTATTTTCCATTTCCTTCTCTCTCTCCTGTATCTCTCCCTCTAACTCCCTTCTGCTCCCCCCCTTAACAGTTCTACCTCCCCTTTCTCCCGCTCCCTTTCCCTTCTGTCACTCTCCCTCTTCCTCCATCG
>NC_137004.1:21296287-21688787 GCF_032717465.1 Coenobita brevimanus
CAGCAACAACATACAACCCGGTAATAAATTAAAATAGCCAATACATCCAATAAACTACCATAAGCGAGACACTGCCAGAATAAATGCCGTACCGTACACTATCATATCAGTAACAAGAGTAAAACAGAAGCAAGAAATGCAAAAATTAAAAAAATATATAATTAAACATGCCGTGCCAGGAGAGAGGCTGCAGTAAAAACTACTAAACAATAATAATTACAGCAAAAAGTAAACACACACTCTGGCTAATAATCCACTAAAGTGACCCCCCCCTCCTCCCCGCGATGCCCAGGAAACCAGAAGGCATCCATAAACCAAGAAAACATTTTGAACCCCATCACTCCGATGACATTTTTTTCATATTTTTAAGGAGAGAATTTTCGAACTGTTGGGGCTGGAAATGGGTTTAATCAACTTCCTCCAAAAATATGAGTGGATAAGTGAAAATAATTGTACGGAAATGCCAAATAAAAAAATTCAAAGATACGTCATCACCGACGGCGTTCAATCACATTAAATAAGGCCTAAGGTAATAAAAAAAAAAAACACACCAGTGCCAATAAATAAATTAAAAAATACAAAAATACAGCCAGTCCACGTTGCAAGTCAGGGACGCCCTCTAAAATATAGCTTTTTACATGCATCTGTTACTGTGAACCGGACGAACCAAAACATAAGCTTCACAAGAAAGCAAACTTTTAATGAAGCAGATATTTTCCTCCCATACTTTCCTAACGACTTAGCAAAAAAAGGTAATGCTAAAATAGTGACTTATAACAAGGACTTACTGCATACGGTACCGTACCAATAATGCCACAATAATACAGGTGTACAGTACCGGTACCGATTCCAGCCGATGCCTACTGGTACGCCATACCAGGAGGCACTACGCACCTGAAAATTAAAACAAAACAGATTACAAACATATCCAATGAAAAAAAAACAATAAAATAATTAACTCAAAAATATCAGTACCGTTATAACCAAGATAGTGCTTCAGTACGATCACTTTTCTTTTCCCTTGCAGCTACCAATAACTCTTTTATTTCAAGGCATATTCTCTTGTAATAATGGTTACGGTACTAACAACTTCTAACAGCTAATCCATTCAGTACACTGACGGCTTATATACACCATTTTTTGTTACCACCAAACGACTTTGTAGGCAACATCCTTCGATCTCTAGAGTGAAGAGGTGGAGACCCCAATTAATCACTTCCATACAGTGACGTCCTTTAGCCATTCATCATGATCATCATCAATTATCAAATATCACCAATCGTCGATTATCATCATCATCATCATCATAATCACTATTCTTGGTACCACCGGGCGACTTTATTCATGAGCGGGGGGGCAGCAATGAACACCAGGACGTGACTTAATTTACTTTAACTCGCACCAGACGATTATATTGCCTAGGAAATTGGCTAGAAATATCTATTAGGCCTAACTCTTTCTGTACATACAGGTCATATAGTATACAGATACCTACCTTCGACTTTATTCATGAGGGGGTGGCACAAGATCCGGTACCTTAAGTGCTTCAGTATAACCGCACCTTATATTTCAGTTCATTCTTGCTGCCACCCGACGGCTTTTTCATATATGGAACCCCCCAATAAAGAACGGAATGATGACGCCTGCTTTATTCTTGCTGCCACTCGAAGCTTTTCGGTGAGGAGGGCACCAATTAAGACCGGAATGACGACGATTGCTTTACTCTTGCTGCCAACCAAAGAATTTACTTAGCCATGTGGGGAAGTCACCAATAAATAACGGAATGACGACGCTTGCTTTACTCTTGCTGCCATCCGACCACTTTATTCATG
Organism: Coenobita brevimanus; assembly: GCF_032717465.1. NCBI lineage: Eukaryota > Metazoa > Arthropoda > Malacostraca > Decapoda > Coenobitidae > Coenobita > Coenobita brevimanus. Next base: position 21,298,120 of record NC_137004.1, read on the forward strand.
TGCGGGAAGGCAGCAATATATAACGAAATGATGACGCTTCCTTAACTCTTGCTGCCACCCGACCACTTTGTTCAGGAGGGAGAAGGCACTGATAGAGACCGGAAGTGCTTCAGTACGAGGGCGCTGGCTTTATCTTGTTGCCGACAGCACCCGACGACTTTATTCACGCGAGGGAGGCTCCAGTAAAGATCGGTTAAGTGCCCCCGCTCCGGTTACGACGCGGATAAAGCAAGTAAGTGATAAAATTGTTACCCGATCGACTCCCAGGCTGAGCTGCGTTTCCAGGCCTCTCCCCCGCCCCCCCTTAGCCACTTACCTCCCTTATGGTTTCCTTTTATCTAAATGAGAACCTTCCAATAGCCAATGGTGGTGGTGGTGGTGGTGGTGGGAGAGGGGAATGGGCAGGGTGGGATTGAAGTGGGAGGGGGGAGGATGAGAAGGAAAAGAAAGAAAGGAAACGGGGTGGATGATAGAAGTGGGAGAGGATAGGGGGAAGAGGAGAGTAATAAGAGAAAGGGGATGACTGAAATAGAAGAGGGGAGGAGGAAACGGAAAATGGCAAGAGAATGGGGAAGGGGAGGTAGGTAAGGAAGAGGGGAAATGAGACAGGATGAAAGAGACGGGAAGGGAGGCAAGAGCGGGATTTCTAGAAGGGATGGGGAAAGGGGAGAATCATCAAAGGGAAGGGACAGGGAGAAAGGGGAGAATCATCAAAGGGTAGGGACAGGGAGAAAGGGGAGAATCATCAAAGGGTAGGGACAGGGGGAAAGGGGAGAATCGTCAAAGGGAAGGGACAGGGGGAAAGAGGGAGAGTGTGAGTGAAGGGGAAAGAGGAGAGTTACAAACGGGGAGAAGGAGAAAGTGAAAAAAAAAAAAAATACAGGGAGAGATGGCTAGGAAAAAGGGAGAGAAATGGGAAAAAATAGGGTGGGCGAAGAAAGAAAGGAATGAGGAGGGAAGCAGCGAGGAAGAACATAAAGATAGAAAGCAAGACGGGATTAAAGAAAACTCGGGAGAAGGAAATAATGAATGAATGAGAAGAGTCTACAGCAGTGAGAATGAAACTAAGGGGAAGGCAAAGAAAAAGAGAAAAGAAATGGAAAAGAGGGAAGTTAGGGAAGGGGAGGAGATGGGGAATGAATGGAAATGGGAATGAGAGGAGAGAAATGGAGAAGGGGAAAAGGAGGGAGACAGGAAGAAAAGTGGGAGGTGAAGGGAAGAAGTTTTTGCAGTCACTGAAAGAGAAAGAAGAGAAGGAACGAAGGGAAGTGAGTGGGAAAAGACGGGAAAAGGCAGTAAATTAACGAGAAAGATGATAAATACGGTTGCGAAAGGATTCAGGAAGGAAACAGGAGGGAAGCAGGACAGATTAAAAAGAAAGAATGATGATGATGATGATGATGATGATGATGATGATGAGGATGAGGATGAGGATGAGGAGGAGGAGGAGGAAACAAAGAACAGTACGAAAGATGACATAAACGATAATAGACCGGGCACAACAAGTACTTCAGGATTTAAAAAAAAGAATCTAGTCAAGAAAATAAGGAGACACAAACAGCAGACAGCTAGATGAAATACAAAGACATGTACAAGAACAGGTGGATGAAAAAGCAGGAAGGGAGGAGAAATTTACGACTGAGAAGAGGAGAGAAACAAAGCTTGGAAAATCGATACGCGGTTGGAGGAAGAGGGAGAGAGATGCTACGACGAGGAGGTAAGACAGAGGGTGACGAAACGCAGAAGAAAATAGACAAAGAAGTGGAGGTGGAAAAAGGAATGGACTGGGGGAACAAGGAACGACATTCCGAGAAGAAAGTACGATGGAAAAGGCGACGGAAAGAGAAAATAAGGAAGGGAAGAAGGAAAGGTTGAAGAAATAGAAACATGTCTTGGAAAATCGATAGGAAGTCGCATGAAAGAGCGACACAAGAGAAGGAAGTAAGATGGAGAGAGAGAGAGAGAGAGAGAGAGAGAAAGCGCTCCAAGGGAGGATGAACGACAGACCATGAAAAGATAATATGATGGACAGGGCGACGAAAAGGAGAAATGAGAGGAAGAATGAAATGGACATATTAAAACAGAAACATGGGCTGGAAAATCGAAGAGAGATCGATGGAACAAGGAGATACCCAGACACACACTGGGAGACGGAAGTAAGGCAAGAGGGAAAGGGAGACGATATGGAGACAAAACTACGAAGAGGAAGGAGAATGAGGAAGAAATAGAGAAGGCTTGGAAAATCACTAAAAGATTGGTGAAATAAGGAGACACAACAAGAAGGGAGGAAGATGCAAAGGAAGATAAAAAGGTGGCACAATAAGGAAAGGGAGAATGGAAATGAAAAGAGAATAAATCAGGAGAATGATAAGATGCCCACGATAAGAATACAAGGAAAGATAAAAATATAAAGAATGAAAAAGCAAAAACGATGCAAAAGACGGAAATGATTTGAGACAGAATGAGGAGGGCGATGAAAAACAATTATTACAGCTGAATGGAAGACAGGGAAACACGTGGAAAGAAGACATGAAATGATGAAGTGACGTATGAGAAAAAATAAAGAGAACGGAAAACAGGCACAGGTAGAACGGAAGAATAAGGACGACGATGAAAATAAAAATAAGGGAGAAAGAAAACAGACCGACTCAAACATGGGAAAGAGTGTGAGACATTTAAAAAAAAAAAAAAATGAGGAACAGTATGCGGAAGCGCGAGACGGAAAAAAAAAAATGGTAAGGAATGAAGGAGAAGAATATAAACATTCTATAAAAAGTGTAATATACTGGTACAGCTCAAGAAATTCTCCTGCAGGCACGCTCCCAGACGCATATAAACAAAATTGCTTTGTAATCTCTTACACACATATTCCCACTCTTTCTCTATCACACAAACAATTCCTCTCTCTCTCTCTCTCTCTCTCTCTCTCTCACACACACACACACACACACACACACACACACACACTCACTCAATGCTTTCCATCTTGTAACACCCAATTCCCCCCCCTTCTCTCTCTCTCTCTCTCAAAAGCTATGAAAACACTCCTCGAATCAATACCCAGAACAAAACGGTCAAAATAACACACAAGCCCGGGGAAGGAATAATACGAAGCAGGAGACGCCCCATGCAACGCCACCAAAAGAATGCATCAATAACCCACCACGGCCGGACACCTGTAAACTACACTAAAGGTCGCTGGCGGAAAGGTCAGGTGTAGCTTGTGTGTGTGTGTGTGTGTGTGTGTGTGTGTGTGTGTGTGTGTGTGTGTGTGTGTGTGTGTGTGTGTGTGTGTGTGTGTGTGTGTGTGTGTGTGCGCGCGCGCGCAGGTAGGTAAGGACAGATGTGCTGGTATGCATGGGTTAAGCACATGCGCAGGCGTGTCTGTATTCTGAATTCTGAGGCCTGTGCAGGAATGTGTGTATATTTAAGAAGGGCGTCAGCACACTCCAATATAAGATGTTAATGGTTCCATGTGCACACAAAATAAAAATAATAACACAAAATACCGGTGATACGTGCAAGCACCGACGCAAACACTTACACAGATTAGGCTGCCTGAGTGCTCGTAATGGCTTTAGGTTACATACGCGTATATATACATACAGACCCCCACGCCTATACACAGCGTGGCACGTCCACAACATGGGGATGGCAGCTTAACACGTGCATGTAAGCTTCATGTGCGTGAGTAGCCATGTGCACGGAAGTCGTGTACAGTATACTGTATACTGTAAAGTTTGGGTGCGGGAGGGAGGTGGGACTGGTGGGTGTGGACGTGCAGCGGGAGGGGACGAGTGGAGGGGAGGGAGGAAAGGAGTGGAGGGGAGGCGGAGGGACTTTACACAACCTAGACGCAAGCCAACCCGCCAGAATTTATACCGCGAGGAGGAAATGTGCGACCTGGGCCGAGATGGTGAGGGAAAGAGTACAGGAGAGGTGGAGAAAAGGAGAGAAGAGGAGAGTGAAGCGGGGAACGGGGTGAAGAGAAGGATGGTGGATGAGGACAGTTAGGTGAAGGAAGGCGGAGAAGAGACGTGGCGGGAGGAGGAGAAGAATTGGGGACATGTGATAGGGGACGGGAAAAAAAAATAAAATAAAAAGAGAGGTGAAGCAAAATAGGGGTGACGATGGAGGAAAAAGGGGAAGGGGAACAGAAATGGAGGAGAGAAAACAGGGTGAAACTTTAAGGAGAAATCTGAGAAGGGCAAAGTGTGAAGTATAGTTATTAAAGCAGAATGAAAAGATAAGATGAGAGAGAGAGAGAGAGAGAGAGAGAGAGAGAGAGATTCAGAAAATCGAAGCAAGAAAGAGGTGCAAAAGAAAATAAGGCCGATGGAAAGAATCGGAAAGCATACCAAGACGAACAACACCGCTGCGGACCAAAGAAAAGGAGAGGAAAATGGGAGGAAATTTAAAGGAAAAAACTAGAGAATAAAAGACGGAAAGACGAGGGAAAAATGAAAACAAGAAAAAAATGGGCACAAGTAAAGAAACGGAACACGGAAAACATTTAAACACGAATGACGAGACGGCAGACTAAAGAAACGGAAGTGGGAAGAGAGGAGAAAAATGAGACAGGAGTGAAACGAGAAGAAGAAAAAAAAGACGTGAATAAAGAGGAAAGAAAAAAATGGGAATGGAACTAACAAGTTCTGAGGCAGGCAGATGGTGAATGAAAGAGGAGAAAGATGAGGTAAGGGGGGGGGGAGGATATTTTGAGAAGCATTATTTTAGAAGTACTGAAAATTACTGTAAACAAAAGTGTATTAAAAAAAAAAAAAAAAAAAAAAAAAAAAGGCTGAGGAAAAATAACTAATAAAAAACATACCGGTATAGACAGAGAGATATCGCTAGATAGATGAGAGAGAGAGAGAGAGAGAGAGAGAGAGAGAATTAAAAAAAAAAAATCAATTAACCTCCTTATCGGCACAACCTCCAGGGTCGTAATATACCGGACCTTTGTCATTTTCCGCTCCACCTACCCAACACAATACCAATAATCCCTAAAAATAAACACCACACAAACCATAAAACAACAATACACATGAAGAGATACAGAACACATGAAAATATACAGAACCAAAAATAAATATATAAATAAATAGTTTCATAATAACACTTTCAAAATAACATCATGATATCCAACATTAAATAAAAAAATATACAAATAAACATCTAGCAGTAGGAAATCTAGTTTAGTGTAAAAAAATAAAAAAATAAAGCAAGCTTCCTGAACATTTCTGCAACAACATGGAAGTATAATAGTGAAGCACACAACATAATTACCGGTATACCGGCACTGCACCTTTCTCTTAAGGTTGCTGTGTATAACGAATTTCGAAAAATACGAAAATTAAAATTTTCTCTTAATGCATCCTATCAACAACAAGAAAATAAAAACACGATGCACTCATATAAATCTCTCCACGAATTTAAAAACAAAAAAGATTTTGTCAAAGAAGCCTAGCTGACCTAAGCTGCGCATGTTGTCGAATTCTCGTTGGTTTAGGCCATTAGACATTACAAACAGCCTAACCATTTCCCCTCCATTGTTCATCTACTCCGCTGTGTCCCTCCCACCATTTCTTCTCCCTGTCCTCCTTACCTCCCTTCCTTCTACCCCCTCACCTCGCAATACATTGCCTACATTCCTCTCCTTTCTGTCCTCACACCTCGCTATACGGTACATACACTCCTCTCCCTTCCTTCTATCCCTTCACCTTGCAATAAATACATTCCTCTCCCTTCCTTCTGTCCCTTCACCTTGCTCTACACACACGCCTCTCCCTTTCTTCTATCCCTTCATCTCGCTATACATAAACTCCTCTCCCTTCCTTCTATCCATTCACCTCGCTATACAGTACATAGCCTACATTCCTAAGTTGTTTCCATTTATATCGGAAGTGGGCCCACGTTGGGCCAATCCTGCTTTTTATTACGAATCAACAATTTTATAGGTGAATGGTAGTTTTACATTTCGCAACGCATCATTTTCAGCTATTTATTTTGAACTAATATTGCACTCGACAATGCACTTATAAGCTTACATATAGGTTACCCATGAAAACCATATTAGAAAAAATACGTGAGAGAGAGAGAGAGAGAGAGAGAGCGAGAAGGGGGGGCAGGGGGGATACCAAAGCGTTACATACAGTACTTGAAACAAATCGCTAAGGAAGAGTTGTCACGATGCCACCTACGCCTATGAGAATACGACTGTTAAGCCCGAGAGCCGAACTTGTAATATCTGGCCGAAATCTCCCTCTCTCCTGCTGCCTCCCCCTGGCATATTTAATTAACCAAGTTCGGATATTCTCTCGGCACGTCTTTTGCAAAATACGAAGAATTTGCATCTGCCTCCGCTCTCTCTCTCTCTCTCTCTCACATACACACACACAGATCGACCCAATAAGTACAATAACGCTGACTATACACGTCTTCCGAGAGGGCGTCAAATAACTACAAAGGGTGGAGGCTACGTAAGATTGTAACCTTCCTCCACTAGGAAAACATTATAAGCCTATACTCCGTCCACTTTTATTTGGCTTAAAATTGCCCTCTCAATTTTGAATGCTAGGCGGTAACAACAGATTAACGCTAAATGCCATGTGGAGAGCATGGAAAGCGAGAGACTAACGAGGAGTGTATAAATGAGGTGGAAGGGGGGAGGCGGAGGGGAAGACCGAGGAGGGAAGAAGTGGAGAGTTGTATGAGAGAGGGGTGTGTATGCTAGTGGGACGGGAGTGAAAATGGCGCGGGACGGCGACATGGAGGCTATTTGTTTGTGGCCATCCCTTACGGGATTAGGCGTCTGGCAACAGACAGATGGACAGACGATGCAAGTCATGAAAAAATGTTAGAAAAAGAAGAGAGCCGTAATACTGTCTTTGTCTGCCACTCAGCTAAAGGAAACAGGTTGTCAAAGGATGAAAATCTCCGTCAAGTTAAAAACAAACTATGGGAAACCCTATCACATCTTCAATCAGTGTTTCTAAACTGGGGAACCTGGAGCGATTCTGGGAGGGATGACACTGGCAGAGAAGTCAGTTCAAAATTTGTGGATGCCTAAATGTGTTGACTTTATCCTAACGATTTTTTTTTTTTTTTTTTTTGGGGGGGGGATCCTGCTGACTTTCGCATTCTAAAAAAATGCACTTCTTCTTTTTTACCTTATTTCGCTAGTTTAAGCAAAATACGGTACCTGGTACATAACTGCTGGAGGTGATAATATATTCGTACAAATGGACTGGTAGGGTATACCGTATATAAAACCTTTTTCTTCCCTTCCTCTCAGCTTTTCACCTGCATCAGATCAATACAGAATTAGACACAACGCAATTTATTACCTTACCTAAGTTAATAAAAACACTGGTGTATTTCCTTGCCCTCCTTCAGGATATTCAGTGACCATTTCAGATTCCTACATTAGCCAAATAAGGCGGTACCAGTATACTGTATATATCTTCTTGCTGCCTCCGCTACATAGGACTCCCGTACTAGGCCTATGCTATGGATATTTCGATACTACTTCTTATCACATCTACAGCATTTTTAACGCCTTCAATCCGATGACTTATTTTTGGTTTCATCATTGGTACCGCCAAATGATATTCAGGTTACGAGGATCGTAACTGGAGAGGTTGGATATAGTCTTCAATCACTTTCCGATAATAGTTCTTCCAGTGATGAATAAAATCGTCTAGTAGTGGCCTAAAAAAAAAAATAAAATAAAAAAAAATAAAAAATAAAAGGCCATCGTACCGGTGCCTACAAATACCTATAATGATACCTACGTGAATCCTAAAAACAGCCCATACTTTCACTTCCTGTCCCAGGCAACACTGTACTGGTACTGTTCAGGCCAAAATGAATAAGTAAATAATAAATACATTGATAAATAATTGCTTCAACCAACCAGCGAATCTAACAATTAACTACTGGCACCAACTGTCTGGCAACTTCCATGGGCAGACTGTAATAGCCCTGTCGTGAATTAATTGTATCACGACTCAGTTTATCTGTGATTCTGATTAGCCTAAGCAGAGAAATTGGGTTTATTAGAAGAGCACTATTTTGGAGTTTTAATATAATGCAGCTACCGGTATTACTAATTGTGATTACTTAAATAATAATAAATAATTACCGGTATTATTATTATTATTATTATTATTATTACTATTATTATTATAGTGGTAGGTGGTGGCGACCATCATCCACTCACTTGATGTAGTGCTGCCTACTTCTTCCTTAGCCTCTATAATTCTTTCTCTGTGCCTGCCCTCCTCTCTTCCTATTTCTCCCATCTTTCCTGTCACTTATTATTGCTTTTCTTTCCTTTACGGGTGGCTTTACATTGAGTGACAAGCCAAATGGTTTCCTGTAAGCCAGGAAACCATTTACAACGCTGGGTGGTAAGCATATAACCAAACCATACGTGCTCCCTACGTGTCAACAAGTGGGTTGGTGGAGGGTTAGTGCCCCTTCCAGTAAAACAAATAACTCTAAGTCTAATGGCCACCCCTTTCGGGATTACTGCTCGGTGTGACAAGGATTGTACTTTCTCAGCATTTTTTTAGCTAAATTCCGCGCAATAATCAATATAATAGTGACGGCCTTGTATTTCACAGGCCTACACCATCATCATCTGTAAACAGCTAATATTCTGAATCTTTAACTACGGCTCTTCTTTCTTAATTGATTTTCCCGCCAATATATTATCTCAAACTCTGTGCAGACTACATCGGGGAATAATGGTGATGGATGCAATTAATATATCATAATGGAAATGTGAACAGTTCAACGATGATTTGCTCCTTACTGCAAATTCTCAATACAATTTAAATTAAGCACATATAAACGATTTTAAATTATACAGTAGTTAGCAGTAACATTATTCAGTACGTACCAGCGTCAATGTCATTCAGAATCACAAGAGAACTCGACTGTGATAAATCAACATATTCCACTGACTCTAAATATTCTGCACACAACTCTTTCAACACTATTAACTCCTCCAAAGAGTCACTGGATAGTACCTCAAAAACTCTGCCAACCATTATTCCCCCAAACAATGACTATTCACTCAAAAACAATCCACAACTACTCTCGCCCGACCAGCCGTAAACAAATTGCACACCCACACAAACATCCTTTACTCTAACAATCAACCCTTACTCCCTCATCACAAACAACGTTCACCCAATCCTACTTTTACACAACCTCCCGCAAACAACCACTGCCCCTACTCCTTATCCCACAGAACAACTCACATTAAGCCCTTACAGCCACAAACAAGACTATGAACTTCTCCCAAACAAGCCTGACTCCCCAAAACACATCAAACACAGCCTCCACTTACTCCTACTCCCATGCAACTTTCCACAAACAGCTCGTACCGGTAGGCTACTCCCATCCTCAAACAACTATCATATACAGCCACCACTCTACTGAACAGCCCTCTCATCTCTTAACCACTATGACACATCCCTCACCTAGCTTACTCCCACATGCAACTATTATATCTTTAACACTCCCACCTCTCTCGCACAATCTAACAAACAAAGCCCTCATCTAAAATTAGTCCTCAGTCAGCCCATCTCTCACCATCACCAGCCCTCACCCTCCACCAACCCTCATTCAGTCCAGCCCTCTCTGCCACCAGCCCTCACCCCCACCAGTCCGCCCTCGTAAAGAAGGGGTATCAGCGGAGGAGCCTCCAATGTGCGTGTATATGTTAATATCACCAGATATTAATTACTTATTAATGCAGTACTAGATTTGTTAGGGTAAGCGAAGGTATGTACGGATGCTGCGGAGGGGGGAGGGGAGAGGAGACAGAGAGGGGTGAGGAGAGAGGATGGACAGAGATATGGAGGCGAGGAAAGGAGACGGAAGACGAAGGAAGGGAAAGAGAGGTATGTACGAGGGGAGAAAACAGTGATAATGTAGGACAGCGGTAGGATGCAGGGGGGGATGAGGGGAGGATAATGGAAGGAACGATAACACTGATGATGATGATAAATAATTATACCGGTAATAATAATATTAATAATAATAATAATAATAATAATAATACCAATGATGATGATGATGTGGGAATGTAGGAAAAAAAAAACAGCTGTAGGAATTAGACGAGAAGGCAGGGTAAGGGGAAGTGAGCAAAATTATGGGGACGCTCTTGCCTACAGTTATAGTAAACAACATTCTAAACATGATCGACGCTCGGGTTATAAGAATTACGCAAAAGTACTCGCATAAACACAAAGGAACGGAAATAGTTAACAAGTCTAAAGCGAGCACACGAGAGAGAGAGAGAGAGAGAGAGAGAGCAACACCATCAGCACCAATTATAAGCCGACGACAATAACAGACAAGCACGACCAATAACAGTCCCTCCAGCACCTCAACACAGAGGCCAAACTCCCCCGCCACACACCCACCTACATCAAACTTTCTAATATTACAAGAGCTATGGATGAAAGTTCTACCCTGGCGCTGTGTACGGTACGCTGGATATTCACTGGTAGGCCTGCTGTTCATACATACATACATACATACAAAGGCTGCTATTGTGTTTGCAGAACTTCATACATACATCCATACACACACACACATAAATACATACGGCACCTACATATACATACATACATTGGGTGCTATAGTGTTTGCAGACCTTCATACATACATACCGGTACATACATACATACATACATACACCTAAGCATGCATACTCGTACACATAACGGTACATATACATAGGGTGCCACCAAGTTTGCCGAGTTCCACTCATTCAATCATGTAGGCTACATATACAGTGTGCAAAAGAGTTCATTCCACACACACACACACACACACACACACACACACACATATAGATAATTTTACCCCTATTATCATCGGAAAATGGAGCTAGGATGACAACATTTTCTAGACCTGCACCGACCAATAGGAGTTTTAATACCGTAGACTAGATATGCTTGCCACTCTATTTGAACCAATATATACATAAGAAAGTACGACTATTGGTTTCAGTATATTTTCAGTCGTTTGTACACAGGAAGAATAACCAATGTAAAGATTGATGGGGGGAAAAGAAAGAGGCACAAGAGTAAGGACGAGGTGGAGGCGCTGTGGAGGAGTTCAATAAGAGAAAGAGGAGGCTGGAGTGGAGGGAGGGAGTGGAGATGAGTGGGGAGTGAGAGAGAAGCCTGGAAGCATTTTTGCTGCGGCCACTCTGGATGAACTCGGGGTTTACACGAATGCCAACAGACAGACCGACAGACAGACAAATATATAGTTCAGACGGTACGGTACACTGATATACCTGTGTGTGTGTGTGTGTGTGTGTGTAATCATATGCCTACACTTTAATCCAATTTTGTACTGTTGGTATGTTGGCTACTTTACCAACTACAACTGCAAAGAAAAAAAAAAACTGAAAAAAGGCAGCTACGAGATAAAAATGTAAGCTGAATACGATAGGGAAGCGACGATAAAAAATAAAGGAAAATCTCACCTAAGGGAAGGAGGCAAGGTAGGCTAGGTATTTAGGTGGCTACTGAAAGAAGGAAAGAATCGAAATGCAAGGAAAGCAATAAAAAAAATAATCACAAGCAGGAATGTTACAAAAAAATAATAACAAACCAGTAAGTGAAACAAACAGGGAGGAAATGGAACAAAGGAATGGCACATATGAAGTGGTTAAACAAGAACAATAAAATGAAAGATCGTTAAAGAAATTGTTAATAAAAGAGGTCGAACCAAGCATGGAGGAAGAAAGAGAGAGCTGAATTGGGGGAAGGGAAAGAGGAAGTGTTTCAAGAATGAGAACTACAATAAGGAAGATCATAAGCGTGAAGTAAGTACCGGGTGAGCAGGAAGAGATGTAACTAGGTGAAACGAAGCAATGGGGTGTGAGTGGAATAAAAGAAAAAGAAAAGAAGTAAGGAGAGAAGGTAAAGAAAAGAGGTTAAATAAAGGTAAGGAAAAAAGGTAAGGAAGAAGTAACAGTAGGCCTAAGACGAGGTATGGAGGGAGGCAGAGGGTGATCGAAAGGAGAGGAGATGGAAAGAGAAAGTACGCTAGTGTAAAATATGAGCAAATAAACGAAGGAAGAAGCTATGGAGATAAAATAAGGAGGAAATGAGAAAGAGAAGAAAACAGAGGAGGCAGAGGAGACAAAGAAAAAGAAGAATGTAAGTAGAGAGTATGAATGTGGGCAGAGGACGTAAGGAAGGAAAGATATTTTTGAAGGGGAGAAATGTAAAGAAAACATAGGGGAGGAAAGTAGGGTAAGTAAAGGAAATAATGTGAGGAAGTAAGGTAAAGTAAGATAAGATGGAAAGACGATAAGTAACGATGGTAAGGAAAGAAAGTAGATACCGTATATTTGACGTATGACTGTGAGAAGACTTAAGGAACTAAGGAAAGGAATGAATTAAATACCTGGTAATACAAACTTAGAAAGTAGAAAAGTGAATAAATGGCTTAAGAGCAGAAAAGTAGGAGGTAGGGAAATAAAGCCAATAAAGAGACAGAAAAGAAGGAGAAAGAAGTAGAGTAGGATGAGAGAGAAAGTAGATTAACTGGGGAGCAATATAAGGAGTGGAAGTAAGAAAAGGAAAGATGAAGACAAGACAAGTAGCGGAGGTAGACGAAAACGCTGGAGAACCAATATTAAGTCGGCAAAATAGCAATGTAAAGAGATGCGGAGGAAAAAGATGGAGAGAACAGAATACAAGTAGAGAAGGAAGGTAAGGAGGGGGGCAAGAGAGAGGTTAGGGGTTGTGAGGCGGTCCCGTCATTGTTCTTTCCTTGAGGCACCGTTACCTTAACCCTCTCCCTAGCCCAGCCTACCCATCCTCTCTTACTTCACTTCACTCCCGACTCTTTACCTTACTCTTCACTTACCCACCCGTTACCTTACTCACCGCTCACTTCAGTAATGTAATGAATCTTTGCACTATTCTTCAATCATTCCATTGCGCGCCTTCAATCCACGTCACTTCACTTACCCACCTCTTTACCGCATTCTTCATTCCACTTCATTTCCGTATCTTACCTTACTCTTCAGTCCACTCCACTTCATTCCCGAGTCTTTATCTTAGGCCTACTCTTTACTCATGGCTACGGTACCTTAATTATTCCTCATACTTTTACTACATTTGTTTAAATCAGCTTACTTTTCGCCACTTCCGCAGATGAAGTTGGCACTGCATATCGGTAAGAATCATGTCACAGTTCTTGTCACTGTAAAAGTGCAAACGTGCTTCCAGCGCTAGCGATTTCCTTGGAAGAACTGGCGCTTTTGAGAAACTAAAGGCAAGTTCATTATTACCATTATGATTATTTATGATTATTATTATTATTATTGTTGTTGCTGCTATAATTATATTAACCTCCTGAAAATCGGTTATTTACCTTTCTGTTTGCATGATTTACCGGTACTTTCACAAATTTCAACTTTTTTGTTACAGTAACACTCTTTAGCCTACCCATCTTACTCCCAACCCTTCATTCCACCCGTGCTTCTTTAACTTAGACAACTCCTCGTTTAGTTTTGGCTTATCTTCAGAGCCTTAACATACAGTACCCATTTTTTTTTTTTTTTTTTTTTTTTTTTTTTTTTTTTGGACTAGTTTACTGTAGTTGACTCCCCAGCTTGGCCACGCCCCCCTCATCTCACTCGTGTTGTTTGCTTGTCGCTCATTATCACCTGTGTATTCTCCACATTCTTTGCAAATTAGCATATCTCTATCTATTCCCCACTCTAAATAAATAATCCATTTTCTCACCCTATCAATCTTCGCTTCACCCGAATTTTTTTTTACATTGTCTGGTATATAGGCATACCATACACTCACTTTTACCTCGGTGCGTCTTCATATTTTCATATTTTATTGCAAGTTAACTTACCTGTACGCTTACAATGCCCCTAATCTAGCTAATTCTCCCTCTAATCTTACTCATCTTCCCTTCATTCGTGTAATGATACTTCACATTCCCCGTTTTTTTATTTTTCACCTAAATCCTCTACCTACAAATTCTTTAAGTAACAACTTTTTTTTTTTAAATCTTACCAGTACTCCTAACAGACTAAAATTTATCTTAACAGTAACACGGTATCCATATATTCTTTGCTCTTTTTCTTCAATAACTTCTTAACTACCTTACACTGGTATTTCTCTTCTTGCCTCTTTTTGCCTTCCTCCATCTCCGTCCTTCTTTATTTATCCAACTCTCCCCCAATTTTTCTTCAATATTAATCATATGTCCTTTCTCCGTCTCATCTACTTAGCCTAGTCACCTTTATCGTAATTTGTTCTTATTACTGACTGATGACCTTATAATATTTACGAATAGCCTCTCGTACTGATGGGGCTAATGGCATCTAGCTTACTGAGCCTTCAGTTAGAAAATCATTCTGAAGCTTAATAAAATCCTCTCCAACAACAAGAACAATATAAGAAGACGTCATCGGAGTGATATGGTTACCGGTAATTATTCTGTATCCTCCATTTCATTTCATTCTTCCGCCACCTTTATCATTATCACCTTGTCCTTAACATTCATTTTAATATTTTTCATTAATATTTTCGCTTCTTCTTCATATTCTTTTTAACCAAATTTAACCTTTCGTCAACCAGTACCATCCCAACTCTTACCTTCACCTTTATACTCAAGTGCTTTACCTCAACTGCCGTACCTTCTTTGCCCATCAATTCAACACCAACGTTTTCATCCCATACCAAATAAGACTTCTTTAACCGAACTTATTTATTCCCTTTTTTCCATCGCCTTACCCATCCATATCAAGCTTGCCATATTTACCCCATTCAACTTTCCACCAATAATCCCCCATCCATTTATACTACTGTACGATACTTCCCCCTTTTCTTTTTTAATCTCATAAAACCCTTTCTACCTTCACTCGTCCCAAAGCTACCTCACCCTAATGCCCACCTTCAGTCACACCTTCAATGCCTCTTCTCCCCACTACCTTCACCTAACCCCTTCGCCATAATTCATGCCCCCTATGCCACTACTCCTTTACCGCCCCTAACTCTACAGTGCAGCTCCCCGCCCACCTCCCTCACTCGATTACTTTACCCCGATGTCCATTCCCGTCACATATATCACTATCTACATCTTCATTCCTCTCTCTCTCACGCCTACGCTTACCTAGCACTGTTTCTTTGCCGACGCCCCGTGTCTATTACACAGCATATCTATCGTAACTTACATTTAGCTCATACTAGTTCCTACTTTCTTCATCTACGGCAAATCTATCTGCCCCCACCTACCTGCCTAGTCTATCTACAAAGGCCCACCACTTTACCAGCATATTTAACTATTCATTTCGGCACCTAAGTCTACATCTTTCACATGGCCTTATCTACATGGCAACTTATCTACTGTAGTTAAATTTACGATGCATACACCCTAGTCCTTTATCCGTATATCCATTCTAAAAAAAAAACTCTACTGGTAAACATTATTTCAAATCACGGTATCAAGCCAGCCCTACCGTCCAACCTATCAAACTTACCAACACAGCTACCGGTACCGTGCTCTATTCGGTTACCTAACAAGCTCCCTACCTAAACACCTATCCTGCATACCGTACCCTACCCCGTCAAGGTCACTCCCACCTCATCTACCTACAGTACCGACTAACCAATCTTACATGCCACACTCTACCCTACCAAGGTTACGCCTTCGCCAGCAACCTACCATTACTTAACCTATCTACCTACTAACCTACTCACCCTACCTATCCAACCAGTACTTATCTACCAACACACCCAACCAACGTACCAACCTATCCTACCATCCATATCCTACCCTCCTATGTCCTACCGCACTTACCCTACCCTACCCCATGGAGATTACTCTTACCCTCGCTCCTCCCTTCTACACATCCTGCCCATACCCACCACTTGCCTGTCCCTTACCCCCACCTTACCCCCATAACCCCCATCATTTACCCAGCCTATGAACCCACAATTTTTATCCCTTATCTCCTCGCCTTATCGCGCACCAAAAAGGTATGACCATTCTCGCTCAAACCGCTTATCTTATCCGGACATTCTTTTACACACACACACACACACACACACACACACACACACACACACACACACACACACACAAATCTTCACCTAAAAATATAATTTTACAGGAAGAATTAATACCCTATCCCACGCAACTTATATACGGTACTTCCACCCTTAAATAGGCTACCGGTAGCTATCTACCTCAATCATTTCCAGAACCATACTACCAGGAAACCACTACCGATAAAAATGAATCTCTCTCTCTCTCTCTCTCTCTCTCTCTCAATATACTTCCAACTTTAAATAGGCTAGCTATCTACCTCATTCAATTCCAAAGCAATATTACCAGGAAACCATTACAGATAAAAAATAACTCTCTCTCTCTCTCTCTCTCTCTCTACTTTACTCTCCACACAACCACATTATCTTCCACACACTCCCGCCCGCTTCACCACCACCATGCAAGTCAATGGCAAGGCAAAGGCACCCTTTTAAAGCAGGCAGGCAGGCACGCGATGGGGAAAAGTATGAATTCCTGCAAGGGAGGGAGAAAAAGGGAGAAAAGGGGGGGTGGGGAGGAGTTGGAGAAATGGGAGAAAGGGTGTAAGACAGAGAGAGAAGGGAGTACGGGAGAGAAATGGTGGAAGGGAAAATGGACAGAGAAAGGGTGCAAAAGAAAAGGACGAGAATGGGACAGGAATGGGGGAAAGACAGAAATAGGGGAGAGACGGGAGAGAAAGAGGAAAATCAGCTGAGAGGAAATAAGTCTGGGAGAGACGGGGGGGGGGGAGCTTGACAAAAAATAAGTTTACATAAAGAGGGAAGAACAGGATAAAATTTTACATATTAATCAGGGAGAGTAGTTGGCGTGGGAATAATGTAAAAAGGGTTTAATACACATGAGCGCAAAAATTTCTTGGAATGGGGGGTTGGGTAGAGAATGAGAGAGAGAGAGAGAGAGAGAGAGAGAGAGAGAGAGAGATAATGGGATTAATTAAATACGCACATGCGATTAAAGAAGCGAAAATGCGAGACATGCAGATAGGAGGGGAGAAGTGGAAAAAGGCTAATGAAAATAAGGAGAGAGAGAGAGAGAGACGACTACTACTACTACTAGCCTACTACTATTAAAAATGATAACTGGGAAGAATTACAGCGAGCAAGAAAAATACAGGACAAATACACAAACTCTACATTAAGTCAAATACGAATGTAGGTGATAAAGAAAAGGAGCGGGGAGGTAAAACTGACAACAGAGAGACGGAAGGTAAGATAGGAAAGCAGGAAGAACGGATGAAGAAACAAGGAAAACACGACTGAACACTAAGGCAGAGGAATTGAAAAATGGAAGGTTCCGGAAGGAAGAAAAATGGCTGAAGAGAAGGCAGGCAAGGTAGAACGGAGGTAAGAATGGAAGGAAAGAACAGAAAGGAGAGGATTAAGAAAGATAAGAGACAGCGGAGGAGTAGGAGGAAAATGAGGAGAGCGTGAAGGACTGATAAGAGAAGACACTGGAAAAGGAGGGAAAGAGAAAATAGGGAAGAATGTAAAGGAAAACAAAGGCAAAAAGTAGGGGGAGGAGGAGGAGAGAAAAAAGAGGACTAGTGTGAAGGAAGATGAGAAGAAAGTGGATGAGCAGGGAGAAGAGAAAGAAGTGTGAAGAAACGAAAAGAGAAACAGCCAAGAAGGGAGGAAGAAATGAGTAAGGAAAGGGAGGAAATGATACAGGAGACAGAAATCAAAGAAATGGGAAATGAGAGACAGAAAAAAGGAGGGACTACGGTAATGACAAGAAACTGGTGGAGAGAGGGGAAATGAGAGAGAAGAGGTTGGAGAAATGGCAAGGGTAGAAAGCGGAGAAGGGTCAAGCGGCAGGAAAAATGGTTGAAGAGATGAAAGAAGATCTAGGGCGAAAAATCACAATGAATAAAGGAGAAAGTAGAGAAATCGAGATGGAAGAAAAAACTAACAGAAAGGAGACATGACTGCAGGATGGAGATGGGACTGAAGGAAGGAGACGGGACTGAAGGATGGAGATAGAACTGAAGCACAGAGATAAGACTAAAGAATGGAGATACGACGGAAGGCTGGATATTGGAATGAAGGATGGAGATAAGATTAAAGAATGGACAAAAACTCCTGACGGATGGGGGTAGGCCTGCAGAGTGGACAAATACTGGAATGGGAGGAAAGGAAAGCAAAGAAGAGAAATAAAAGGTCAGAAAGAGAGCCAGAAGAAAGGACATGAACTATGGAGAGGCCTAAGGGATGGAAGAAAGGAATTATGAAAAGCAACAAAGATAGTGAGAAGAAAGGAGAAACAAAAGAATGAACGAGAAATGGGAGAGATGAAAGGAAGGAATGGAAAACGTTACAAACTGACGAGAATACAGGCTACAAAAAGCTGAGAAAAGGAAGAAGTGGAGGCAAGTAGAAGCAGAGAACTGTCAAGATATGAGAAAGGAATGGAAAGTAGGGATACTAAAAATGAGAGATCAGAATGGAAGAGGAGAGCTCGGAAACAACATGAGGCGAGGACTGAGAAAATAAAGCAAGCAGAACTGGAAAGTGACATGGGAAAGACGATCTTGTGAGAATACTGAAAGAAACTGGAAGCACACTAGAATGGAGACACGGAGGTGTGGATGAAGGAGAAAGTGAGAGATGAAGTGCAGATGTGGATGAAGGCAGATGGAAGAACTGGAGTGAAAGAAAAATGAACGTGAGACGAAAGAGTGTGGAAGGCTGTTGACAGAAGAAATGGACAGAAGGAAAGATGAACGTGAGACGGAAAGTTGTGGACGAAGGCATGTAGAAATGGAGTGGGATAGATAAGATTGGGAAACTGAGAGAAGATATGAATTACGGCAGGTAGTACTGGAGAGAAGGAAAGACGAACGTGAGAAATGTGAGGATGAAGGTAGGTACCGGTACAGCTAAGTTGGGGAGATTGAGCGAACGTGAGGAATAGGGTATGTAAAAGGCCTGGAGTGAAGGACAGATGGAGGAAAGGAGAAGAGGCAGATGGAGAGATGTGAATTAAGATAGGCAGAACTGGAGAGAAAGGAAGATGGACGTGGGAGATGTGTGGAGGAAGGAAGGTAGAATGGAAGTGGGGAAATGGAGGGAAAGTGAGGAAGAAGGTACCGGTAGGTACAAGGCCTGGAGTGAGGGAGAGATGGAGGTGAGAGATGGAGGAAAGGAGTGGAGGTAGGTACAAGGCCTGGAGTGAAGGAGATGGAGGAAAGGAGTGGAGGTAGGTAAAGGGCCTGGAGGTAAGACTGGCCTAATGACAGAGAGGCCATTACCACCACGAGACAATGGTGTCCAGAAACTACCGAATCATCCAACCAACCTCCCCCCCACTTCAGTCTCTCTCTCTCTCTCTCTCTCAACTCGATATTCAAGCTAAGGTCACACGATTTTAGTCAATCAAGGAATCGCACCGCCCAGCAGGGGATTAAATAGACAATTTGAAGACAAGACGAGGCGAGAGAGAGAGAGAGAGAGAGAGAGAGAGAGAGAGAGAGAGAGTAGGGGGACTGGAAATGCCAAAAGGACAAGAAAAAGTGACAAACAATACACAATGCAGGTGTCAACAGAGGGGGAGGGACTCCCCCCTTACTGAAAGGAAAAGAAAAAGGAGGAGGGGAGTTAGAGAGAGGAGGAGAAGGAAGGTGGGAGAGTGGATAAAAATGGGGAAAAGAAGAGAAGGGGAGGGAAGAGACATATATACCGTATAACAGGCTGGGGTTGGGAAAAAGGAATGGGAGGAAAAAGATGGAAGCGATAAAGAGGAAGAAAGGTGGGACTTGGGAGGGGGAGAGAGAAACAGTAAAAGGGCAGAAACTTGGGAGGGGAAAAGAGGGATAAGAAGAGCAGGCGAGAGACGGATGGGGTGAAAGAATAGGGAGGAGGGGAGACGGGAGAAGAAATAGGAGCGAAGAGAAAAGGAAGGGGATGAGAGGAGAGGAGAGAACAATGGATGGTAGGTAGAGAGGGCTAAGGGATAATGGGGAAGGGAGGACGGGAGAGGAGAGGAGGGCGAAGGCCAAAAGATAAAAAGAAAGGGAAATGTAACGAGAGGGAGATGATGGAAGCAGGAAAACGGAAGCAAAAACTGAGAAGACAAAAATATGAGCAAAGAGAGGGGGGGGGGAGGAAGCAAAAACAAAGGAGAACATATGAACACAGGAAGAAAGAACAGGAGAAAGAAAAATACAGAGGAGAGAAAACCTGAAGCTGCGAGGAAGTCAGGGATGGGAAAAGAAAGGAAAAAAAAAAGTGGAAAGAGAGAACATAGAATGAGAGATGAGATGACTGAAAAATAAAACAGGAAAAATGATGGGGAGAGAGAAAACAAGAGCTCAGGCACATAAAGACAGGGGAAAAGGCGGGAAATCGAGAGAGAAGACTAGAGTTCAGGGAGAATGAGACTATGGGAGAAAAGTGAAAAATTAGGAGAGGAAAGAGTTCACAGGATTCAGAACAATGGAAAGGAAATGGAAAAATGAAAAGGAGAAAAAAGTAGGTGCCGAATACAGAAAAAAAAAAAAAAAAAGCATCGGAAAAGTGAAAGAAAATACTGACATGAGAACGATGAAGTCTGCTATCATTAACATGAGGTATATATGTTAATTATAACACAAATAGCGGTGATTAATGCCAATCAGCAAACTACACGGCCTTCATAACAATCGTTGGAAAGGGAGACAACAAAAAGAAAAAAAGAAAGAAAACTGGCACGAGAAAGTCCGCATTCGTAGCACAGGTAAGCCATATTAATCATTAACCCCACAACGGCGATCATTATGCATTATGAAAACGAATGGCTTTAATAACAATGGTAGTAAAGTGAAAACACCTGACAATGCTCTCATAAACGGCGGCATAACAGCGACGATACCACGACGCAACAGAGGTAATGGCAACGAGACAGAATATACTGGTAGTGTGGTTATTTTCGCTGACCAGGTGACTGACAGCCGTACCGGTGTTTACATACAGGAAGCGGTAGAATAAATTTCGGTAGGTTTATTAGCTCGCTGAATCCGATGCAGTACTCTTTAGGCTTCTTTTTCCATGTTATCAAAGACGATTTAATTCAGCTTAGGATGGACTCTTCAAACTGTCGGACACTCCCCACTGCTTACATATTAGGGTATCCAGTGGTTAAAAATATAGGCCTAGTCTTGTTAGGCGGGTGAATTAGCCACTTGAATCTGATGAAATATTCTTTATTTTAACCTGAATCTGATGAAATATTCTTTATTTTAACCTGAATCTGATGAAATATTCTTTATTTTAACCTATCTCCAAACGAATTTTATTCAGCTCAGGAGACTGGAAAGGTATGACACAGCTTTCATTAAATACTGGTGCTTCACAACAACAGATCTCTCCCAAATTGAATAAAACCATCTCGAATTACCGTAGCAATTGAAAATACGTCACTGTGTTGATGGAGAAGATTGTGTGAGTGATAAGCGACCTCCACTTTGATTACGGTATGAAAGTCTTGCAGTGTTAGCCTTATCACCGAGGTATATTCAAGGACAGTTTGCCTTCTATTCATTATATCTACACCTTGGGAACATCCTCTCTGACGCATGGTGTCCAAGAGTAGAGACGTACCGATGTATCGGTATCGGTGGTATCGGCCATCTTTAGAGTACTGGTATCAGAATCGGTATCGGCTGATTTTCTGCCGATACTTAAAAGGAATTTAGTGAGTAGCATATCACTCACTGGAAGTTATTTTGTTAAATAGAATTTGGATGATTTATAGTGATGAATAATAAATTACTGGTAATATCCAATGATTTAGTATCATATTATATTGAGTACATGGTGCGCAGTAGTATAATGACAAACTTGAAAAAAAGAAAGTCGCACGAGTATGGGCAACAGCCTAACAGACTGGTCTCCAATGCACTGGTATCGATATCGGTAGTAGTATCGGTATCGGTCCAATTTTGTGGTATCGGTGTCGGTCAAAATTTTGGTATCGGTACATCTCTATCAAAGAAAATCAATTAAGAGCTGAGACACATGGCAAGCCCATCTCAGCTTAAAGACTGTTAGGTACCAAAGCGAAGTGGGAAATGGATATGTATTGGGTAGACTTAACTTCTCTGACGGCACCGTGCTGATTTAAAGTGATTCTTATTTTTATTGTTCTGACCTTTGCAAACCCTAATTCACAACGGTCTTTAGTTTATTCTTGCTTCCTTCACACGATTTTATTTAGCTTCGGGGAGACTCATCGAACTGGAGGAGTTAGATATTGCCTTAATAAACACCTTGAATAAGGTACTAGTATAAAATCGTCTGATGGTAATGTGATTTTCAAAAGTAATCGGAGAAAAGGTTAAAAACTTTATGCCACTTACTGGAAGCCTAAAACTAACGTCTAGCTATTAAGCACAAACACAAGATATAATGGACAACCATACTGTACCGGTATAAAATAATGCCTAGCTTATGGTTAAGTAACAGCAGAATTCTTCAAATGGAAAAAAATTTACCCAAATACATGAACTGCATTTATCGTAAAGATTCAACAGTTTCGGCTCGACCTGGGGCCAAAAACTAATGCTATCTCCTCAATAATAGTAACCTCAATTAGTCTATGTGGGTATAGGACTTCGATCGTACTGTATTATTGCTAGGCCTACCTACAGTAACGGTACCCTAATCAGATGAATTCAATGAGTTTTACTGGCACAATAAGATGAGTCTACAATCTCCTGGGCCACACAAACGGCAGGTTGTTGTTGTTGTCAATCACTTCGCGTGCAACAACAGCTTGGTCATGAAAGCTTCCTGCACCAAGGGACGTCACTTGTCTCCCACACTTCCTCGTTCGCATCACACACACTAATACCGACACAAGCTGAATACACTGCTTCATAGCCTGTTTCACACACGACAAATATAAGGATGGAGTGACCAAAGAGGATCCGACTCAGAAATTGGACTCTCACGTACCGTGCTGATGATATGCAATATACCATGGGGTCGATGGCACTGAAGTTTGTCGCTCTGCATATACCTGGTACTGATGATATACGGTCGGCATTAGGAAGCTCCCCCCCCCCACACACACACACAATCCTTCCAGCTCATAACCTACTTGCTGAAAAACAAATAAATAACGGACAACTAACGGCAATGTCTTTTAACGTAAAACTGCGTAAGGACAATCCAGTAGTTACCGTACTAAACTAACACGCACGTGGGACCAGTAATCTTGCTCGGAACTCGTGCCGATATGACAAGACCGTGTGAATGGAAGGGGCCGCTATAACAATGCATGTATACCCGGTACTGGCTGTGAAGTAGCGGCTACAATCTATCGAGGCAATGTCAGCTTGTGTGTCTTGTCATCACAATGCCAAAACTTGATGCAATGGAACAATTAGGCTATACTCTTCCAAATGTGGGTCTCAAAATACAGTATTCTACCAGCATCGGTTTAGGCTGCACCAGAATCACGTAAGAGGATTTCACTGATGTACTTAACTGACAGTATCGGCCTTTTTATATTTAGCTAATTCTACCAACCGCAAGACCATCATATTCTGTTAAATGAAACCCCCTGACGCCAATATGTTTACGGAAGAGTTGATTTAGGATTGTTCAACACGTAGCTGACCAATCAAGTGACAGAAATCAGAGTGGTCGCTCAAGCAGTCTGTCTGATGATACCAAACTTAAACCAATAAGGTAGTGAAGACCCAGGGAAACAACACAGGTACCGTACCGGTGATAGGTACATTCAAGGAAGACACGCTGGTCTTAACTTCAGATTAGTGATACGGTGGTGAGTCATTTATATTCTGTTCACTTTAACTTGGCATCAAACTGCCATCTCTCCATGTTGAATGTTGAGCTGTAACCAGGGATTAACACTAGTGCCTGCCATGAAGAACTGCTCTGGACAAGATGCCACTGTACCGGTATTGTAATATTCACCACTGAGCTACGGGAAATAAGCTATGGTATAAAAGGACGAACATCTCCACTGGTTAAAATTAATGTAGTAGGCTAGGCACTAGATAATGATGATAGTGGGTGGTAATATTGCCAAACGTGGTGACAGACTCAACACTGACACACTATTCTCAACAGCAGCACGGGATGGTGGTAGTGATAGTCGCCCAGATAACAATAGCGTGTGTTAATACTGGCAAGTGTGGTGATGGTGGTAGCGGTGTTAATCCCGGTGAGCAGCGTGGGAGAGCAGACCTATTGATCAAGCGGGTGGGGAGGAGAGGCGAGGGGTACCGGTAGTAGGCTGGGCTGGAGCAGGCTGAGACAGGGGACGGCAGACTGGAGATGGGCTTACCGGCGGATGCTTCTGTTGCTCCACCCTCATGCATACAACACAAAAGCTACACACACACACACACACACACACACACACACACACACACACACACACACACACACACACAAATTCTACACCAACAGAGGCACACAACAATGCTACACCTACACAGCCTACACACAACACAATAATACACCTTAAGCGACAAGTACAACGGTATGCTACATAATATACACCGGTACCTACAGACACACAACACAAAGCTAAATATACACACACAACACAAAGCTAAATCTACGGTACGGTACACACACAACACAAAGCTAAATCCACACACACAACACAAAGCTAAATCTACACACACAACACAAAGCTAAATCTACACACACAACACAAAGCTAAATCTACACACACAACACAAAGCTAAATCTACACACAAAACACAAAACAAAATCTACACACACAACACTGATAAACCTAGAGTGCAACACACACTACCGGTGGGGGTACGAGTACCGTACGCAACTCACCCTGCAACGCAATATCCACGTTAATGTCAACCCCATCGCAGACAAAGTAGGGTAATTTTACTAATACGATAACTACAGTACTACCACGAAACATGAAAACTAATCGAGCAGCACTGAGAACATGCAACAGCCACCAATACCTACTACAATTTGCTAAAACGTCTAAATGAACATATTACTAGTCGATACTACAGTCCGTACCGTACATCAGACCACTGGACACGAATACGATACTGGTATTTATAAAGAAACAAACAATAATATATAGGCTAATATAAATCGTCTATTGCAAGAACTAATGCCAATGAATAAGCTTTACGGCAGACTATTACAGTACTCTGCGGGAAGTAAACAGGCAGCCGATGATGAGAACTTCGCCTTGGTGATATACAACCTACCCTTTACTGGACATACTGTATAACAAAGCAAATTTACATCCCTGGAAAATATACAGCATACCGGGTAGTAATTCTCTCTCTCTCTCTCTCTCTCTCTCTCTCTCTCTCTCTCTCTCCGACCCTAACTCTGCATTACCAGCACCATCCACAGTGTTATCCTCGCCATAGCTAACCCAACCCCTGCACCACAGACCCCTAACTCTACCCTCACCCTTATTTCCACACAAGCTAATGCACAACTCTTGCTCGGTTCCCTGTTTTTGACGGCGAGTTTTAGAGAAAATTATCAACCATTTACCCACAAAACCTACTGCAAACTAACTGGATTTACCCACATAACCTATTCCGAAACTAAGTGTAAATTTTGTATTGGTACTGTGCATAAGAAAAGCCTACTGGTACTTGCCTAACTGGATTTGCGTCGCCCTTACAAAAATTAATAAATAACAGAGTGGAAAAGGAGGATCTAAACCAAAAGAGGGAGAAGTGCCGGAATAAATAAGCTGAAAGAAAATAAAAAAGGAACAGAAGCTAAACGAAGCTGCAGAAATGGAAAACAATATGAGAAATGTAGAAACTGCATAAGATTACCACTTACCATGAGTGAAAATCTAAAATGGGAACGAGAGGGATAGGAAACAGAGCTATGACAATGATAGGGAGAATTAAAATACGAAAATAATAATAATATTAATAATAATAATAATAATGATAATAATAATAATAAACTAGAATGATGACGGAAAACAATAAAAACCATAGTAATTGAAGCTATCATAAAAAATAAAAATACCAGTAATAAGGACAGCTAAGTGTGCTAGTAAAGAATAAATTCAACAAAACAGATTTTCCCTCAGCAATAAATCAATACATAACGGAGAACAATATTTACCGTATCTTAACGGAGAGCCAATAATGAAAGTGAGTAAAAAGTGATATAATTAGGTTATGAGTAAATGGCAATTAAAATGTAGCTATATAATATATAGAGAACAAATAAAGAAGAAAAAAAAATTAGAGCTAACACGAGGAAACCTACGGTTGCTTTGCATTACATGAAAGGGAACAATGAATACCCGTCAGGCCTAGTTATAAAAAAAAAAAAAAAAAAAAGATAATTTAAAACAAAATACTGGGACCGTAACTACAGTACCAATAAAAGCCAATGATAATACTACAGTACCGGTAACTACTGGAATTTAAAAATATATATATTACCGGTACTGTTATATTTAACAAAATAGAACTAGTGAAATCAGAGAACACTGTAGCCTTCCGGTTAGACCCTAAATGATCCAATAGCCTATGCCGGCACTGTACCGCAGCTAGATCCTTACATCAATGCCAGGTAATGGGCAATAACGAGAGCAGTATAAGCAATTTCAACGAACCAATCCTCATCATTAATATGAAACAGGCAAACATAAATGAAAAAAAAAAATAACCTTAACATTATAATGCATGGTACCGTACCGTACTAAACATGAGATAAAACAGTATACAGGTATATAGCCTAAATATATACTGGTATATAAAAAAGGCCTACCGGTAAGTAATTTCCCGACCCCGGGACATAGCTAAACACAAAGGCCAGTACGGTATCTGGTACCAGTACACAACCTACACCGAAAAGGTTCGGTATAACACACCGTAATCACAGGGACAACATCGATATATTTACTGAGCCCACACGTTTAGCCTAATACAATCAACGCATCATCACAGTATCACGCCATCCTACTACCCGCCGCCACCACCACTCTCACCCAACTATCCATGAATAGGCTATCTGTCTCGATCAGTCCATCCCCACTATTCACTGTCCTTAGCACCACTTCCCCATTATCCACCATCTTCTCCAATAACTTCTTTTCCACTATGCACGTTCCTTCTTCCCCTTTAAGGCTTATTCCGTTTCTCCAAACTTTGCTCCCAAACTAACACCCATTCCCAATCCACCCTCATCCTACCGACCTCCACCATTCCTGCTACTTCTGTCCTCGACTTCTTCCCTTTTCTATCCCTTCATCCACCTCCACCACATGTCCCGTCCCCTTCCCTAACTAGCCTACCCCTCTCACTCATCCCCCCCCCCCTCTCTCTCACTACAGTACGTCTTTAATCCAGGCAACACTTTAGGTACCCTACGCTACTCCCATCTAATCTACATCCCCTCCCCCCACCTCTCTCATTAGGATCTCATTAACTACTGTATGGTACACTCTCACCAAAAAGAACCCGAAAACTGCCACGATGGATGTGAAAATGAGAAGAACTGAGAGTGTTATCTCGGAATAGATGGCAACCGTGGCAGGCCTGATTTTGGAATGAGGCACTCTGACACAATTACACTGCTATATGGTACAGTATATAGGCTAACCATTACTGACAGACACACATGAGGAGAGCTGTTGTCGTATTTTTCGGTCATACAGGCATAATTCAAAAGGCATGGTGCTTACAGCGTCATTGCCTACTGTGCTCATTACTACCTTCTTGAACCTTACCATCTCCCATGCCAGCCTCTCTCTCTCTCTCTCTCCCTCCCCAGACGTCCACATTCCGGGCGCCCCTCGTTATCAGCTATCTCAGTCTCAAAGCTGATACCAAATTGAGCCATCGTCCCAAGATTGAGCCATAATAGCCAAGCCTACAACAATTTTTTTCCCTCCCTCTTTCAACATGGCGGGTATAATTCACGCCGACATATGGAAGGGAATGGAAGGGGGAAGGGAAGGGGGGGATGATCCGCTCTGTCTACAAATACCCCCCCTCGTCCCCTTCCCTTTCCTTAACCCCCTTCACTTCTTTACCCTATGATCAATCCCCTTCCTTTAAACTATCAACGACTTTAGGTTTGTATACACACGCGCGGTCGTCAAACAAGCATTTATCGTGATGACGCTCTCTCTCTCTCTCTCTCTCCACAAACCTTCCCGCCATTCCCATCAAATTCTTGCCTCCCTTCTGCACTTCCTCTTCCCCTCACCCTGTTTATCGATTTCCCCTCTGGCCCTAACATTACATCACAAACTGTATACCTCCTTCCTTTTATTTACTTTTTGCTCCCTTTATGCTCCTTTCTTTAGCTACCGTACCTAACCTCTCCTTCCGTTTATACAGTTCTTGCTACTCTCGTCTTTCTTTAGTTGCCACCTCATTCCACTTTTCAGCAAGAAGCAGGGTTCAGAGGATGACGATGACGACGACGACGACGATGATGATGGATACTAGTATATATTTTCTCTCTTCTTTTAAACTTCATAATTTGCCAAAGTTTACATTCCCTTTAACCCTATTCATTACTAGTAAGCCTTATTATCCAATTAATTACAAAACTTACTTTTTACTTCCAGCTATTTCGATCTTACATTCCTATGAATAACTCATACACACCCTCTATCCTATCAACACGTGAATTCCTCTCCTCTTCACCTCATGTCACCCCAGCGCCCCGTCCCTTCTCTCCCTTCTTCATCTCCATCGTTAACCTCCCATTCATCACAATCTTCCATCCAATCCCTCTTACACTAAACAAAAAATCCATCCCAGTCTCTTTAGAATCTCCTCCCTCATCCTCTCCACCAGTAATTTCTATCCAGTCCCTCTATCCAAAATGTACATAGACTTCAAATCGCTTCATCTTCTACCACCGCACCCTCAGCCACCCATCCCTTTCACATCCACTTCAGCAACAGCCTAAATAAACAAGCCATTCCACATTAAATATATACTGAAAATTCATTCAGTTCCATCCCCTCTCTCCACTTCCATCAATTATTTTCATCCAATCCCTCCATCCTTATTCAACAGCTACGCTCCATCCCAATTCTGAACTCCTTTTCCTTCCTCTTTCTCTCCATGTCCACCCGCAAGTCACAGCCTTCAATCTTTCATCCAATCCCCCCACCCTAAGCAAACATTCCACTCCATCCCTTGCAACTCCGACCTCCCCCCTCAACTCTCTCAATAATTTCTATCCATCCCATTCTCTTCAAACTCTAACACCCCTCTCCTCCCATCCCCTCCCCTTGCTCCTTTTTTCCCCTCTCTCATCCCCCTTTTTTCCTCTACGTTCCGAATTCAACCCAGTTAATTTTTAAAAAGGCAGGGATACAAGGGTACAATAGGCCGCCCTGAGCAGCCTCAATCTCGTACAAATATAGAAGAAAGTAGGCCTATCGGGGAAGGAGACCTGGCTAGTTTGAGAAAGGTGAATGGAGAGGCAGTGTGTGTGTGTGTGTGTGTGTGTGTGTGTGTGTGTGTGTGTGTGTGTGTGTGTGTGTGTGTGTGTGTGTGTGTGTGTGTGTGTGTGCGCGTCTAACTAGAAGAGAATAGGGGGAGAGAGAGAGAGAGAGAGAGAGAGAGAGAGAGAGAGAGAGAGAATAAAAAGAGAGGAAAGGGAGGGGTGAGATTGGAGCGAGGAAATTAAGAAAGACGAAGGAAAGTAAACAAGCGGTATAAGAAAATATCTGAAGGATAAAATAAGTTTACAATGGAAAATAAAAGTAAAAGAAGCAAGTGAAAGGAATTAAATCAACAGAACGAAGAGAAACAGAATATGACGGAATAGGAAAAATTAAAAAAAATAAAAAGGTAAAGAAAAGCCCGAGCAAGACGTCAATAAACAGACCAAAACACTAAATAAAACAAAAGACATATGAATGATACAAAAAAGGAGAGAGAGAGAGAGAGAGAGAGAGAGAGAGAGAGAGAGAAGACCTAAGTGAATAACAGAAAATAAGGAAGTAAAAGACGGTAGCAAGATTTTTGTGAAACGTATAAAAATAGTCAACCGCCCCTATACTCCCCCTCCCTTCCCCTCCCCCTCGTCCCCAAAAAGGCCGACACAAGCCCCCTGATCAGGCCCATGGAAAGAGCAAATCCTGCTGGACAATGGACCGATACGAGCAGAACTGGCCTGGCTTTTTATGGGTAAACTCACAACATATGTCCCTCAAAATTTTTACCCTGTCAAGACGAAACCCCAACTTAATCAGTTTCAGGAATTAGGCTACGTTATTGGCTATCAGTCGTACGTTCACCCTGGTATATAATTATGGTATAAATAATGTATCACCTGGTTAATTAAATACTTGTAAATGGGCTACCAGTTCTGCATTTTTTTTTTACTTAAGCTTACCGTAATAACAAACATATACTGTACTGGCATCTGCACTAGATTTGTTAACTGAATACATGCCGTACAGTTATAGCCTATACCGCACCTTTGCCTAGGCCTACATGATTTGTTATAGGCTATATACCGTACCCGACAGTTTAGTATCTTATAATACCGGTTTCAGTACGTTTTATGGTCAACCTAATCTTACAAGCAGCCTAAGCAAACTGCTAGTACGGTAAGTAGTGAGGCACCCAGGTCTATACCAACGTTACTAAAAATATAGCTATACCCCATACCTTATATAAGCAATTATAGGCTATACCAGGTCCAGATAGACAATAGTATAAAAATCAAGATTCGCTGATATAAAGTATTAAATATCGACAATACAGTGCAATATGGGAATATATTTAAAGCATGAAGAAAATAAACAATAAAACGTCAAGAGTAAAATATCATGCAGTTAATAAAAGTCGGTGGGAGAAAATTATTATGAAACATCGATACCAAAATCAATATAAAAACCATAAGAGAAAATAAACCCAACATCGTCAATAAAACCAATCAATATAAAACTCGCCCGCTCGAAAATAAACTATAAAACACCAATAATAAAACACAGAAAAAAACTCGCAAGGGAGAAAATAAACAAAGTGAACTGCGAGAAGAAAAAAAATATATATTGGGACGGGACAGAGGGCATGTAGGCAAGCCGGTGACGGGAAAAATTGACAAATAAAACTGATAGAAAAAAAAATACGGTATATAAAAAAAAAAAAAAAAAAACGTGCGAGGTGGACTGGGCATGTACGAGAACCGAAAACAGAAAAATCCGACGTAAATATAACAGACGGGATGTAAAAACGACAGGACTGGAAGGGGGGGAAGGACTAGCATGTAGGAAAGACGGAACAAGAAAAATCAGTCAGGTAAACAAACGAGAGACATAAAGAAACGGGAGGGGGGAAAATGGCAGAGGAATATGAGAAAAAGTGAAAATGTGCAGCCGACATTCCTGGCTGCAGAAATACTAAAAAAGACAGATAAAAACGGTAGAACAGAAATGAGAGAAAGTAAAGAAAAATGTGGCCTCTTCCTTTAAAATCTGAGAGAGAGAGAGAGAGAAAGGGGGGGTGAACTCGCTGCCCACATCCTTTCTTCCTAAAAACCTGGAAACAGCTACAGAGAGAGAAAAAAAAAAAGGCAGAAAAAGGAGAAGAGTCGCTAGCTAACACCTTCCAACCTCCTCTTTTTTCTCTTGGGGGTTGAAATACACCATAAATAACAGCAGTAGCTATGACCTTTTCCCTCCCTCCCCTGCCCACCCAACATGTCAAAACTTGTACCAATTCCCCCTGTCAAATATAGGCCAAAGGCAATTCCTGTTTCAAATATGGCTCAATCAATTGCCTTTACCCCCTTCACTCACTCCCGACAAATACAGTTTTCACTTTCACGTGTCAAAAATACAAGCATTAACTCTATCAATACGGTGACTCCTAATTAGCTACTTTATTCTGATCAATGCAGTTCAATTAATTGCCTTTACCACTTCACACTCGCGGCCGACAAATAACCTATAGCCTATACCTACAGAAACTCCAGTCCTCCCCCACCCCCGGCAATGATGTATAAATACAGTACAAGCAAAACGCATTTCAAATTATCTGCCACTTTGACTAACCTAATACGGCTCAATCAGTAACACTTACGGTGCCCTTTTCACAATCACAGCTTACAAACAGCTAGTCACAGTTTCCTGTTCCTTGTGAAAAATACACAGGTTACCCTTTCAGCTCTTATAGTATTCTGAATACGGGTGTTCAAATGGATCTCCATTAGATTAAACCTTGTTATCCGATGTCTTCTTTCATTTTTTTTTCTTTTACAGAAGATAAACAGAGGAAGGAAAAATAAACTAAATGAAAAAATTCCGTATACATGATTACTGGTGTCTTCCGTTCATATATATATACAGTATACCGTATACTATATATATATATATATATATATATATATATATATATATATATATATATATATATATAAATAGATAGATAGATAGATAGATAGACAGATATAGATAGATAGACATGATATATATATATATATATATATATACCGGTAATTTTTTTTACAGTTGGACTTTAACTGCTTAAGTTGAAGTTTGAGGGGAAACTAATCTGGGAAGCGGGTTTCAAAGGGAAGCAGTTCGGAGTAAAATGGAATTCTGATAGGCAGTTCTGCAATATGGCACAGTGACAGTCATGAGCGCCACCAAAGCCCGCGAATACGAATAAAATCGTCTGGAGCAGAGAGAATATCTCGGTACCGGATACATAAGGCGCCACGTTACTTACGATGTTAACTACAGATGAGCCTAACGACCCAAACGGGTTAGAAGCCATCTTCAGCAATCCCTTCGCTAAATGAGGTCTCCCATTAAGTGGGTATAACTGCCTTGAAATCCTGAAATTAGTTCTGAAAAGACGTCGCCGCACTGACGGGATTAAGGAATGGGTAGCTAATTTTTATTCTCTTCCCTACGAGAGCTTGTCCCTACGCTTAAAAAAAAAAAAAAAAAAAAAAAAAAACGCAGAAATAAACGGCAATAAAAATGACCACCGTATTGAGAGGGCTAAAGGATTTCTTTTTAACCTTACCACTACGCAAGACCTCCCCTCCACGGAACAGCCCACAGCTTGACCTAATCGACTGACAGGGAAACAAAAAATGTATCGTAGGGTACGGTACCGTACTGAGGGAGTTAAAGGGACTGTTTCTTAAAGCATCCCTTCACTAAGAGGTCTCTCCCAAGCTGAATAAAATCGCCAGGCGGTGGAAAAGAAAAAAAAAAAGTACGGTCCTTGAATTAAAGGCTTCCCCTTCATTACGGGGTTTCTCCAGGACCAATGAAATACCAATATATCTAGCAGTAACAGAGATGTAAAATGCTTACTCGTACTACAAGGGTGAAAGATACAGTGTATCGGTAGCAACGGTATGGCAACTACCGCGTTAATAAACGGTTATATTAGGCTAACAACTTGACCGCAGACTCCCTTGACCCCTTGAAATTCACGAGTTCTCTTCTTGATCTTGGCAGCTACCATCACGCGATTTAGTCAATTAAGAGCACAGACGTTCAAGAAAGCTGTATCGCATAGGCCTGCCTCCGATTCGAAAGTCTTCCCTAAAGTAGAATAGGAGAGAGAGAGAGAGAGAGAGAGAGAGAGAGAGAATCACCGTATCGAAGGGTTAAGGGTGTTTGCAAAGATTATTTCTAAGCTCTTCGCTGTTAAATGTCTCCCTAAGCTAATCGAAATCGCTTGGCTGTAACAAGAAAAAAAAAAAAAAAAAGGAAAACTGAAGCGATAAAAAAGAATAGTTTTTTAATATCTCCTCTACGAAAAGTATATGGTATCCGTTGCATCGTATGGCAAACAGCAAGAATAAAATATAAAGATCCATCATCGCACTGAATGAGTTAACATGTTTTTGTACGATACAGGGAAAGATGTCAGTTTAAGGGGTCAGAAAGGGACAAGTGTTGGGCAGGGATTATTGACAGGTGTTTTTATCGGTTGATATTTGCGAGCTCCTGAGGGAAGCCTATTTTGACAGGTGAGAGACTGGAGGCTTTTGTCAGGTAGCTCTGACTGATTTTTTGACGCACGGTATTGTGCTGAAGACAGGATAATTTTGTAGCTAAAGTGTTGGTTGGATGTCAGGTTGTGGTTGGATTTATGATTTTGTGGATAGTGTCGATATGAGTAAACTGACTCAAGTATTTAGAGGTGCCGTGTTACTTTAACCATCTCTGTACGATGGCGTTTTTTTTTTTTTTCCTGGCTACCGATTAACGATCTGATTATTTAAATAGGACCCCTATAACCAAAGGAACTCAAAACGACCTCCATCAAGCTCGTCATTGACATCATTTGCCAAGTTCAGGAAGAAGGTCTCGTATTCAAGGGGTTAAATCATTACCAGCAGCGGGTGGCCTGTAGTTCACCCATCCGTAACAGCCAACACAATTTATCCCTCGGAATACCAACTGCAAAGTCAGCATCATATTCTGGCCAATCTTACAAGATTTTACTCCAACAACAGAAGCCTCTCGCACCTGCCTAAACTGGTTAAATACTCTCCCGAATAAAATTCTGGTTGGTATTAATAACGCTGCAATTAAATCCAGCTAATGCCATACGATTTCAATCAACTCTGGAACCCAACTGTAATTTTGACAGAATCCTCTACGGCACCGGCAGTGCCTTCACGTACGTGTATTATACTCCAAACACTGCAACACCGTACCGCTAACCGTCAGATGGTCGGTACAAACTTACCATTTTGTCCATATGAATCCGTGTTCCAAGAACTGCAATTTAGCCTAATCAGATTAACGTCAAAAGATTTCCTTTAGCTAACAATTTTAGTCATACATGGGAGAACATCAATGCCTTTTAATCTAGCTTGCTAATGCCATACAATTTTATTCAGTTATTACAATCATCATCATCATCATCCAGTGTCCGATTCTTTGGCAGCAGGGAGGGGTTTACTGGGAGTTCGTTAAAGGCTCGCCGCATACGTTATGTAGGCCGGTTATTTTTGTTATCCGCTTCCCAGGCCGCAATTTCGCTGTACAAAGCTACCATCACTTAGGCTGTTCGTTAAGCTGGTATTCGGCCTATCATTTCGCTATTTTGATCCCCATTTCCCTCAGGATTGCGTTATGCCGTAATCATGTTCGTTAATTTTAAATCCATTCGATTCTTAATTATGTTTGTTATCGTTCCCCCGCCCGTTTTGCTCGTCCGTTTGTGTCCGTTGTTTCATCTCCGAGTACCGTACCTTGTTTAGCAAAGCTATATCGGTTTGTGATTAGGCTGCTCTGTTGTTCAGTATGTGGACTACGGTACGTCCTTTTTATATTACAGTATACCTTTCCATTCCACTGTGTACAATTTTCTTGAAACTTTGGAATCTCTTGGTGAAGATTTCCTTAAACGATACTTTTAGAGCCTCCACAGCACAACAGGGGGTCCATTAAGATGAATATAATCGTCTGGTGGCAGCAAAAATGAGTGGGAAAATCGTAATCACCCCAGATATAAATACCGGTACCGGTACTTAATTTCGAGGACGCCTTTTTTCTGTATCTACTAACGAGTTTTATCGAACATAAGGGAACTTTTCAAGCACGTGGAGTTCGACTTCACCAACCCCATTCACTACACCAGATCTCCCCTCGCTAAGCTGGATGTAAAACCCATCCGGCAGCAGCAAGCATCAAACAGACTTCACAACTGCACAGGGATAGACATTACCAAACCCATTCAACCCGGTTACACTTATTTTCTTTTTTAAATCACTTTTTTTTTTTTTTTTTTTTTTTTTTTTGACAAAGTATTCCCCTGTATTATTTTTCTCTGTTGTTTCACAGCGACCGACCAGTCCGCGCTTTTTATTTTCCGGCCCGCCATTTCGCGAGGGCGGTCCTAAACCATCCTAATTAGTCTTTCTATTTCGTTACCCAGTTCGATATTCCGTTACGCAGCCTGTTAGCAAGCCAGTCAAAGTTATGTTTCGCATGCGGAACTGCACCCCAATTCGATATATATGTATGAAATTTTCGCGCTCGCTTCGGTTCGGCCGCTAATGCTTGTTCCGCGAATTTCCCGAAATGGTCCGCGGCCCGAGATTTAACAGGTTATTCGGTTGGTTTTATGTGTACAGCGCATGGGGAATTTATAATGTACATAACAGCACTTCTGGAAATATACAAGAGCACTCACTTGTATATTACCGACGTGATACACCCGATTCCATTCCCCCCAAGATAAATATACCGTATACTGTACTGGTATTTTGGACTACTCACACTGAAGAGGGACTTTGGTAAAATTTAACAGCTACTTTGTTACTCCCTTTTACCAACCAAAATAATAACAATAATAATATTAGTAGTAGTAGTGATAAAAATAATAAAATAAAATAATAATAATAATAATAATAATACCGTACTACTACTACGGTACTAATAATGATGATGATGATAACAATAATAATAATAATAATAAATCCAAATAATATGATATCGGTACCGGTAGCTAATACCAGTAGGCTATGGCAACAAACCTGTTAATAGACCAAATACGGTATCGTAATAAATAATTCTAATACAGGGTAATAATAATAATATTGTAACAATAATAATACTGACAATGATCATAAATAATAATATCGGTACTACTACTACTACTACTACTACTACTTCCGGTACTAATACTTCTACTACTACTACTACTAATAATAATAATAATAACATCGTAAATAGGCATCCAGGTAATATCACCTGCATTCATTGCTACAGTTGGATAAAATTCGGCCGGCCTCTAAATGTCACGCATAATTGCAATAAAAGCATTCATAACAATGGCTGGAATTACTCTGATCATAATTACACTTACCAGTATTTTTCGCACCTGAACTCCCACGGCTGTGAACGATATTAGTGCAATTATA
Source organism: Coenobita brevimanus (assembly GCF_032717465.1). Taxonomy (NCBI): domain Eukaryota; kingdom Metazoa; phylum Arthropoda; class Malacostraca; order Decapoda; family Coenobitidae; genus Coenobita; species Coenobita brevimanus. Next base: position 21,335,094 of record NC_137004.1, read on the forward strand.
CTTGCTATTTTGCCCTACCCTAACTACCGTATATTTTCCAATGCTCAATATTTTGCAGTACCGTAGCCTATTTTATGCAGCAGGCTAACTAGGCCTTGCTATATTTTCTCGTTTGTTATAGTGCTTATAATTCATACATACCCTAACCATCCTGTACACAATTACACCTTAGCCCCTTACTACCCGAGTCTCCCTTAAGCTGAATAAAATTGTCTAGTACCGTACTGGTAGGTAACTGAATAAATAATGGCACTGAAGGGGTTACAATATCACACGCTATAATAATTTTCTTATCTCCTGTGAATGTCACCACGGTACTCCATTTACCCAGGGTGAGTGGCTTTAAAAATACAGGTAGGTGTACAGCACTTTGACCTACTACACTGTAAAACCCACGTCTCATTAGCTCCTTCAGTCCGGTGACGTCCTCTTAGTTTAACCTACTCCTGTATCTTCTTCTTTTTTTTTTTTTTTTTAAATCAGGCGACACTTCTCACTGGATGGGTAATATCAAGCCTTCATTATTTCTTTCAGTATCTATTAGAAGTTTTCCCAACTTGAATAAAATCGTCTGGTGAGATCAAGAATTATATATATATATATATATATATATATATATATATATATATATATATATATATTTCAAGACGTTTATTTTGGTTAGTAACGGGCAGGCTAATAGGCTAGGTTCTTCACAACCTGTAATTTACGGTTTTCCACAAATTCGTTCACTACAAAGCTAGATAATAATCTGCCGGTCATTCAGCTTTGGCATTTAGTCTACTCCCACCCCAATAGTCTACGGCAGCTTCTTCAACACTGTAAATTACTTTTTTCTCTACATTTTAGCAGACTAATTCTGGCATATTCCAGCATTTACCTTTGGGCACTATGGTACCCCAACCCCCCAGAGATTCTCCACTGCCCTATCTTGTCAATCGTTCCCTATAAAGTTTTCTCTAAACATTAATTCTGACATAATCTTCCTCTGGCATTTAGACTCATTAATGTTTGCTTCACTACTGTTACGTGATATTTATACGTTCTTTCTCTGTCCATTAATTCTGGAAGTACCGGTACCAACATTATACAGGCTACCCAGTTGAAGTATACCAATAGTTTCTTCACTTCAGTCGGCTAATTGCCTACCATATACACTTTTTCTAAATCAAAACTCATTTCACTCTACACAAACCTAAGTATGCTTGGGAAGTTTAGCGACAGCATGAATCTAGGGAAACAAATATTTCTACTAAACGCATTAACCAACTGAATCCGCTGACGTACAGAATTTTTTAGTATATTCTTGGTATTTCCAGACTAATTCTGACAGACTATTCGTGGAGATAAGAATAACGAAGAGTATAACTTAATCACTTCTTTCGACGTCTGACGCTGAATAAACTAGTCTGGAGATACCAACAATTAACTAAAGAACGTCACCAGACTGAATGAGTTAGTGTAGACTATTTCATGGGTCGCCCTTACGCAATATAACATCGTCTGGGGCTTGTAAGAATAAAGATAAAAAGGTAAAGGCGCCATGCAATTCAATTTTAGCAAGAAATATCGTATGTCAGTTTCAATCCGATTTGCTGCTGGGAGTCTCGGCCAAATGATAGATTAAAAATTGCAATCTCGATCTAATAGTACGATTTAAACCGCATTTTTTTTTTTTTTACATTATTCACAGGATTTTTTAAAAAACAATTTGTCTATGCATAATAATCTAGGCTATTCTGCGATGAGGTAACGGCAAATATCAAATCGCTGTTAAATTACAGTAGCTACTAGTAAGTCCTTTACTACTACTATATTGAAACGATTTAAATAACTATAAGTAATGTTCTTTATTCCGACCTACGTTATTGCTATATATTTTTTTTTCAACAGACCATCATTAATGTAACGTCACACCAACACTTCAAATTCTGCACCGAAGTAAATATAACCGTAAAACAGCTGAAACAACTTCACAAGGGTGAGCAAAATTGCAATGCTTACTGTACTAGCATTGCAAATGTAAGCTAGGTCGTTAACTCCTTCAGCCCGATGAAATATTTTTTTTTCATCCATGCTGCCACTGGACTATTTTGCTTCTCCACAGCTCAAAAAGTATCTCCTAACCTGGATAAGTACGTCTGAAAGTTGCAAAAAGTCACGGTAGTGAAATGGATAAATTCATACATTATCGATTTTTTTTTTTTAAATGGGTCAATCTTCACATACTATTACACCCTCTCATTTCACATACGGTAATCTAGACTATCTGGTCATGGTAGCGTTAATCCCTTCGCTACGATTTTTTTTCCTTCTTCCTATCAGTCCGTTATACATCTTACGGGGAGAGACGGGGTAGTGAACCCCTTCATCCCAAGGACTTACTTTAATTCCTGCTACCTCCAGACGATTTTAAATCTTTAAGAGTGAATCTGCAATGACCAAGTTATAGTTTCCTGTATTTCCTTCACAACCTACGGTGGAAAAAAAAAAAAAAAATCAGTGAACGAGGCATCAGTTTTAACCTTTCCATTAACAGAGCCTTAGGCTTAATGGAAACGGAAAGTAGTCAGTTAAATAGAGCATTAGGGGTTGGCTAATCCTCTTACTTGTCATCCGTTACACTAGTCTATATTTAGCTAGTTGCTACCGGTAGGCTAAGCCTCTGTATACATTACTGCGGAACAATTCTTACAAAATACGTTACCCAGTAGTAGACTATACCGGGTAAATTTAATATTTCCATCAAACTAACCCTCTTTCCCAGTAACAACCCACTTTGGGTAAGAGGGATAGAAAAAAAAAGGGGGGGAGGGGAACAGGAGAGTACAGTACCGGTACATCATTTAATATATTGCAGTATTTAACATTTCTCATCTGACTAAGTGAGGTTACATTTAAATATACTGACATTAGATCTATTACTGTAACATATTCCAACCTCTGTTTTTTACTAGTTATATCTTATTTACATTACAATACTCGGTTCATTACGCTTCTCTGCTCTTTCATTCACAACATTCTCACACTAGAACCCAAATCTCTTTACACAACAGCTACACCTATTTTTAATGACATTACAGCACTCACTCAGTTACATCATTACGCCTCTTCCTTTCCCCTCAGCCAGCCAAGCATCGTGTGTTTCTGTGTGATACGCGGGCATGACATAGTTCTATTATTTTCCTCTTCCTGTCGTTTGTTTTCCTCTCCCGTCCCTCGTTTTTCATCTCACTATCTTGTTTTCCTCTCCGTCCCTTGTTTATTTAATCTCCGTCTGTCGTTTTACTCGCTGCATTTTTTCTTTTTTTAATCCGTTTCGCTTTACCTTCCCGTCTCTTAATCACTTTATTGCTTCTTGTTTTTCCCTCAGCCTCTTGTCCTGTCTTCTGCTTCCCCTGGCCCTCGTTGCCCCCCCCCCTTCCCTTTCTTGTTTTCCCACTTCTCTCGTCCCTCATCCCATTCCATGTTTACCTCCCCGTCCCTTGTTTTCCATCGTCTCTGTTTTCCCCTCTCCTGTCTCTCCTTCCTCCCCCCCCCCCTCTCTCTCTCTCGTTTTGCCCTCAGTCACTGCGTTGACAACCATCATTCCCTTTCCATTTCCCGTGACAGGAGCAAAGGAGCTTGACACGTTCTGGGGTCACTCCAGAATACCGTTAACCCCAACTCTTCACATTTTTCTTTTATTCTGGGACGATTTTATTCAACTAGGGTCAGTTATTTCTTTGGAAAGCCCATTAAAATTTTCACAACAAATTCATTACGGGAACCTCATAACGATTTACTCCACAATGATGGAGAATGTAACTCACTGAAAGGCTTTAAAATGTCCAACTTCGACCTCAGTTTTAAAATATTATTCTGACTTGCCAACCAACCTCCTGCTCAATATGGGGTTTAAATACCTCTGGCTTTCACTCCCTCCCAGTGCAGATTTTGCGCTTTTAATTCTGCCTCTCCTCGACGGTATTATTTGCGGGATGTAGCCCACCTCAAATTAAAGGGATTTTAGTCAACTACATCACTACAATGACGAGTTTTAACTTTAATCTTTAGCCATAAATGAGCTAAATTATGATTTTCCATTAAAACTCAAGCTTCTCGCTTTGATACTTCATAAAGAATTGTTGTCAATGCATGGGGTTTGTCTCCACTAATCCCTTCAGTGAAATGACTTACCTTTACTCCTGCTACCTCAAAACGATTTAGTATGTTCAATTTTCAGGACAGGGCTCAGTTGCTTCATGGATTTGCATACTACAATTTCCAAGAGCTACAACAAAATCATTAAAACAATCTGCTTTACAATTTTACAATGCTGACTACGATGATCATTTTTCGAATTCTGGATACCACATGATTTAAATCCACCTTATGGATCTTCACATGTGGTTTAATATATATACAAACATATAATACATACAAAAGCTACAGATCTACATACACATACACAGGCTATGCGAGAGTAGCTGAAGCGTGCATAATAGCCGGCCGATACGGTAAGCAACACACAGCGTAAATATAAACATCACACTGGACAACAGCAACACAAAAATTTAATAAACTGAACCATACCGAACGAAAATTTCCGGGTATAAATGATAACGACAATCCGGCTCCGTTACCGATTCGGAGTTATCCAATATCACATGCGTTGCCCTGCAATTCCACTGCAAAAGTGGCGGTAAATAACCATAGGGCTCTTTGCAAAAAAGTATACAATAATGAACCCTGTGCGCCTGGAAACCGAGGGCAAAACACGGATAGTCCCCGAATCGGTCCTGACGCCGAAGATGCACTTACCTGACGAACATAGCGTGCGCTGTGGAGACCGAACCTTGGGCATTTAACTCCGTGGTGGTTGCTATTTATTGTTATCCACTTCTGCAGTAATGTAATTCCTTCTCTCTCTCACACTGTATGATACACTTCACTTCCAATGCACCGATTATTTATTTAACTTTTGTGGTTTATGCTTTTTTCCATTCACTTCACACAAAACACTAAATTCTCCTTACTCCACTTACTTAATCATTCCGCTTTTTTATATATCCACCGAATTTATCAATATTTTATGATCACAGCAGGGGAATGACAAAACAGGGTGTAAAAGGGAGGGAGAAGCGAGGAGAGGAGAGTGCAGCACCGCGCAGCCTCTCCCTTCGGTGTCAAAGTGGATACTGCCTAGCGGTCGGAAAACGGAGAGGTAGAGAGAGCGAGAGACAGGATTGCCAACCGTACCCAAACACGCTATGATCATTATTATCCATTCTCCCTGTTCCTTTAGGGATAATCAGTTTTCTTAACATCCATGCTCCGAATAATGATATAAGAATTAATGATAAACAGCGGAGAAACCCACCGAAGGAATCCGCGCAGTTGCCATGATTTGCCGGTACACAAACAGTCAGCTGCGAATATTTAGCAGCTCTTCATAATGCTTTGTCGCAAAACTCCATAAACGAATACAGGTACGAGAAATGACACTACGAGAGCTTAACACGTTTGGGAGACAGTCAAATGATATATGCGAGATGAGGGAGATTCTACCAGTATTGCCAACCTAATAAATCATCGCAATATCCTATAGACCCTGTTTTCTACTCCCTACTAACGTACAGCATACCCAAACAAGATATATAATAATTAATAGACGAGGAAAATTGGCATGGTGGCCGAACGGGGCGGAGTTTACAAGAAAATAGTCATGTCCTGGGGCGTTGATGTTCTCCGCCATTTCGTGAGAGAAGGGCATTTCTTATATTTAGTCCTTTTTTCCCTATTTCTAATTATTTATTCCCTCGTCTCTATCACCATAGAGGTTGAACAAAACTAGGTAGATTTTTACTTGCATAGAAAACGCCAAATAAGCGATGGGTAATGGGGGAAAACAGGAGGTATTTTTCGGATGCTTCCCCCTCCCTTCCCTACCTCTACCCCATCCGTCCCAACCTGACCCAAGGCTGCCAACTGAAGCTTCCCTCTGTACCTTCTACTTCACCTCTCTCTCTCTCTCTCTCTCTCTCTCTCTCTCTCTCTCTCTCTCTCTCTCTCCCCTTGCATTTATCTTTATCAGTATCTTTCATTCACTTACATCTTTCTACCAATACATTTTCATGGTTGTTCAAACTTGCCGACTAAGTATATTTTTCTTACAGGCGGAGTTCCGTCTGCAAACTTGTAGTCCTTGTGAATTCTTGCATGTAGGTATCCTTAAGGTATTTTTTCATCACCATCATTTTTGTCTTCATTATGCTACACGATCAGTAAAACCTAAGGGATAAAGTTACGTAAATGAAAAATAAAAAGAAAGGAAACATGAGTAAACAGAAAAAGAGAATTCGGAGAAACATGAGGTATTTAAAAAGGGACAACAGTTAAGATTCCGTGTTATACAAACAGACCTCTAACGTTTCACGTGTTTGAACTTTCGAATTTTAAAGTAACGAAATATTCTTTTAAATACGAAATCGTTTTCCACAGTATTTGAAAGCTGGGTGTGTGCAGGAGGTCGATCTCTTCTTGTCACATCTCCTTTATTTATATATCTATTTTTTATCAAATTTGCCTTATTTATCTAAGGACTTTTGCCGCCAGAAAGGAACCGACTGTGGTCACGCAAACCGTTAATTTAAAATTTAATTTCCTGCACCAGGGACGACGGTTGGCTGGTGATCCTCAATTATCAGCCTCAAAGACGGTTTATAAATATTCAAATGGTTGTGGTATTAAATCGGGGGAATAGTTCTGATATTAATAAACACCTGCGTTATCATAATCATACCGTACTTTTAACTCCTTCAGTTCTAAGGCGTGTTTTGTGGTTTATGATTGTTACCACCAGCCAATTAATTCAGCCCAGGAGAAACTTTTCGAAATGGAGAAGTCAGAAATAACTTGAATAATCCTTCCAGTTCAAGAGACCTCTCCTGACTTAAATAAAATAATCAGGAGATAGTAAGAATGAAGTGAAAAATAAGCAATAATGTGAAGGTTCAAGGACAAAATGGGGACCCCGAAACAATCCTTTTTTTTTTCTTTCTTTCTTTTCTCCTGGTACTCAATCCAATTACCTTTTTTTTTTTTTTTTTCTGTTACCTCCACGCGATCTTAGCTTAACAGAGACCACGCGTAGTGATGGGGTGACAAGGCTAGAGTACAAATGACGCCTTCGCAGTGATGGGGTTAAATAATGCCCGCACAAGGATGGTATCGACACAATTATACTTCCTTCACTCTAACTTGGCCTAAAATTACCATCTCTCCATCTTGCACGGCCAGCTGTAACAATGAGCACTTGAGTAATGCTAATAACGAAATGCTTTGGGAAGAATGCACAGCTTTTAGCGTTACTCATTTTTGGGCTAGGTGAAATAAAATGCAAAATGATGAAAATCTTGGCCAAGTCAAGGTGAAAGAACTATAAGCATTAGCACTCCCGCTCCTGTGACTCTCAGCGAAATTAAAGCCTCTTATAGTAATGGGATTAATTTTCCCTCACCATTAACCTCTTCAATACTGTGATTTTTTTTTTCTGCCTCGACGGTTTTATTCAGTGTGCGGGATATATATATATATATATATATTTTAATAGTAAAAATTCGGTAATTTTTTTTCACCATGTAGGTCAACCTACAGCGACCGTCCCTTCACCTGCCTTTATTGTTACGTCATAATCACTAAGGCTTTACCCCTCGGAACAGGAACGAGCTCAGGCTAAACTCTGTCCGTGTGTGTGAGAATGGAAGAAAACAAAGTAACACATTGTATATTTCACATAACATGCAGGCCACATTGCTCTTAGTTCACATTAACGTCACTGTTGTTGGTTTATGCACACTCAACATCACTGTTCAACTTCATCTGGCTTTCTACTTTGTATATCGCTAAAGAATTAGTGGTGGTAGGTAACTACCAAGAAACATGGGTCGCCTCACATCGGTAACGTACGCTCATCTGCTGCCACAACTCGTCATGGTACTGAAGGAACTAATTTAACATTTACATCACATATGGGCGCTTCCCACACGAATGGAGCCATGTTTTCGCGACCTTAGCAACTTCTTTGCACGTCTTCCTTAGTGATTTATTTCTGGATATAGCTGGTTAACTTCTTTTGGTAAATTTATGCAGAGTATGGCAATATATCTGATCGACTTGTATAACCCAGAAGACGATAAGGTGTTAAGAATAAATCGCCTAGGAAAAGATGCCAGGGAACTACCTTAACCGACCAGCCTACGTCATGTTAACCCCTTCAGCACAATGACACCATATTTTATTTCATGCCGCTCAGGGAGGATGGACTGGGATAGGATTATGGTCATCATCCACCCCAGCAAAACGAGGACGTAATTACTATTTTACCCTTGATACTAATGGATTTATTATTATTATTATTATTATTATTATTATTATTGTTGTTGTTTTATTATTATTATTATTATTATTATTGTTGTTGTTTTATTATTATTATTATTGTTGTTGTTGTTGTTTTATTATTATTATTATTATAACTTGACAAATAAAAGGTCGACGTGGAGGCAATTTGTCTGTGGCCACTCCTTACGGGATTAAGGCATCTGCGTATATAGATTATTATTATTATTATTATTATTATTATCATTAATGTTGTTATTGTTATTGTTTAATAATAATAATAATAATAACAACAGTAATAATAACAATAACAACAATATCAAATAATTATAACAATAATGATAATGATAATAATAATAATAATAATAATAATAATAATATAATAATAATAATGATAATAATAATAATATAATAATAATAATAATAATAATAATTATTATTATTATTATTATTAATATTATTATTATTGTTGTTGTTGATTAGCCTTGCCATATATATGGCGAAGCTTAATGTTTTGGTAAGAATTATTATGATATTTTTTTGCACTATTTTTTCTCAGATCTTGCTTATGATAAACAAGAAAGTACCCTTGGGTTACCCAAGTACTTGTGGCAAATATAAATGACCTCGACCTATTTTTGAAAGTTATGAACTCATTTTTGGTGCAAAAACTGCATACTTGGAATTGAAATATCTCAGAAATCAATTAATATATAGCTATTTGGCTGAAAATGCCATGATAAAAAAGCTTGCTGAGAATTTTGGCTGAATATTTTGCCATTTAACCTAGTGGAATGTGCTGAATTCAAATCTTCACAGTGTTTTCTTTGCCGCACGTTTTAGAGAAAATCACAAAAGCTGTAAAGCTGTAACGTTACAGAAATATATCTGTGGTCCCTCTTATTATCTGAAAGGAATATGGTTACAGCTGAGCATACAGTTAGCCAGTTCTTGAGATAAATGTAAAATGTACCCATGCTTCATTTATTTCTTCCACACCTTTGTCTTCAGATTCTGTTGATATTACACAAGAAGCTGCACACCTATAAAGACAATCAATACCATAATTAATTATGGCGACGCTTCCTTATTGTGGCTACACAATAAATAAATAGGTAGCTAGTTATTATTATTATTTTTAATAATTATCATTATGATTATTAAACCCTTGCTACCAAAACTATTACTATTACTATTATTATTATTAAAATTATTATTATTATTATTATTATTATTATTATTATTATTATTATTTATTATTATTATTATTATTATTATTATTATTATTATTATTATTATAATTAGTTGTTGTTGTCGTTGTTGTTGTCGTTGTTGCTGTTGTCATTACCTTAGGAAAAACAACTTATATGAAGGGACTAGAAAATGAAAAATGAATTACCATCGGTCACCATTAACCCAAAGATCACAATAACTCCATTACAGTATTTGATTCTTGCTGGGAGGGACGCCGTAGCAACTCTTCCTTAGTTATTTTTTTTGGATACCTGTGGCTAGTATGAATTTGTATGTTGCTTATGCTGAGTATGGCGATAGTGAAATCACGTAAATGACAGAAGATAACAGTAAGGAATAATAAGCAAAATAAGTAATAAATCACTCAAAAAGAAGTGATAGAGAGCTTCCTTCACCAAGTCTCCCCAAAATATACAGTATATATATATATATATATATATATATATATATATATATATATATATATATATATATATATATAATTTTTTTTACAATGGATCCTTTAGTAACTATCCTCATTTTGTTTAATCTTTTAATACGTTTTAAGGGGTCAAAAGCCAAACCACATAAACATTAATCTACATTTTTTAATTTTTGGTTCGCCAATCATTACGGCAATTTGCAAGGAAGGGTGTCAGTGTACTATAGCTATGTGGAGACCATCCCGCATTCCCTTAGTATTGTTAGCAGTTATTAATATCGCTTTTATTTTAATGCTGAAAATTTCGATAGTAAATGGTATACAGTATATACAGGCTGTAGCGATGATACAGTTTTACCTTCTCCTTTGCGATAAGACTTTTTCCATTTTACTTCAGATCGATTCACGCAGCTTTGAGGGGGGGATGTCCCTTGTAGTGAAGGGGTTTATGGACAGCGTCTCGTACTTGCCATTCAGACGCCTTTCTTACCAGGAATAAAATGGCAAGGTGGCAGCAGAAGTAAAATAAAACAGACACCGTCGTACTGAAGGGATTAAACGTGATGTACGAAGTTCAATATGAGCGTCTTAGTGAGGGGCGTGAGGGAGCTTATTAACGACATAAGATTATAGCTCCTGGTTATTTCAGAGATTACAGATATTAATTAAGCAAAACATGCCATCTTAATCAGCTCTCTCTCTCTCTCTCTCTCTCTCTCTCTCTTACAGGTACACACCATAGGTGCCACAGAATCATCATGGTTAGTTAGTTTTAAACACACACACACACACACACACACACACACATATATATATATATATATATATATATATATATATATATATATATATATATATATATATATATATATATATATATATATATATATATATATAATTTATAAGAGAATGACAAGTGTGCATTAAAGAATAAAATACGTACAGTTACTAGAGAATGTTGCAGCTATTGAGAGTAAAGAATAAATTAACTATCAGCAGTACAGAAGGAAATAAATATGAGTAACTTAATAATAAAGTAAGTATCGGTAGCATGGAATAAATGCGTATGGTGCTGGGTAGCGCAGAATAAATTAAATATCGGTAACAATAAAATTACTCTGGACAGCACAAACTAAAATAACCATCAGTAACATGGAGCGTTGTGGTGTGGATGTGGATGTGATAGGAAGCGTTATGAGGAACACACTGAGGTGGTTTGGCCATGTGGAGAGGATGGAGGGTGAAAGTCTGACGAAGAGAGTGTATGTGAGTGAGGTGGAGGGTGGAAGAGGGAGGGGGAGGCCGAGGATGAGATGGAGGGATGGGGTGGAGAGGTATATGAGAGAGGGGGGTGTGAGTTGGAAGCAGGGCAGTGAAATGGCGGGGGACAGGGCGACTTGGAGGCGCTTTGTTTGTGGCCACCCCAAACGGGATTGAGGCGTCTGGCAATAGATAGAGAGATAGACAGAACATGGAGTAAAGTTGCGCAGAAATAAGAGAATAAACTAACTCAGAATAACACACGAAATAGCAATAACAGACGAAACAGCAATCGATAACACGAAAATTACCATGTGCAACACATCATAAAACAACTACCGGAAGCAAAATAAGTGAGTAGCACAATAAATAATGGTGTAGCACTGACTAAATAACTGTGCAGCAGAGAATGAACTATGTATGGCTATCACTGAATAAAATACCTACAAATAGCAGAGACTAAATATGTATTGGTAGTACGGAATAAAATGACAATGGGTAATACGAATTTAGAAAAAATATGTATGAACAGAACAGTAAATGACCATGAAGAGTACAATATAAAATAATTTATTTGTACAGAATAAATAATTATCAGTAGGATAGAACAAAAGAATTATCAGCAGCAGACAGCAAAAAAGAGGCACATTATGATTCAGTGATATTAAATTATAATTGTCATCAGCTCAAAATATAACTAGGAATGTAATACAGTTAGGGGTACAGAGCATACGGATGGGGAGACGCATACAAGGCACCTACAGATACAGGACTCGCAGTAAAATAAGATATGTAAGCACAAAAGTAGGAGCAAAATATAAATAAAAGATTATAAATAAAATATTTATATATGTATCTATATATACATATATATATTCGGCTTTTTTAAATATAAAAACAAAACTGTTGGCAAGGAACCAAAAATTGCAGTTCTCTTTATCCCTGAGTGAATATCATGGAGTTTTTGCAAATACAAAGATTAACTTGGTTTCGTATTAATCACTAAGAGTGAAGGGAAAAAAAATAATTTACACAACCTCCATAAATTACTGTGGTTTTATTCGTATTCATATTTCTATATACTCATTAAATATTAGGAGTACTATGAAAGGAATTTTTGCTTATAATTTGACTGTCATATTAGTTATTCTGGAACAAAATGCCAATAAATAAATAAAAATATAAATAAAACACTTATTACACTGACGCAGCCACCATCCTGCTCTCATCATCAGGGCATGTAACCTAAGTACTGTACTCATTCATTCCCATTACGAAGCAATATATTCTCTAATACGGGAGTAGCCTACCGGGTATACGGTATGACAATATTATTATTGCTATCATTATTATTATTATTCATATTAAGCTTAGCCATATAAATGGCGGAGTATTTTTTATATTATTATTTTTGTTTTCATATTATTATTATTTTTCTTTGCATTTTTTTGTCTTAAATCTTGATATTATACAGGAATGTACCCGAGGGGAACTTAAGTACAGTACTTGTTCCAAATATAAACGATCTTGGCATATTTTTGAAGGTTATTTACTCATTTTTGGTGCAAAAATTGCACATTTGAAACTGAAATGTCTCAGAAACTAATTGAGATGGAGCTATTCGGTTGAAAATCCTAGGATAAAAAAAAAAAAAAAGGCTGATAATAATTCTGGCTGAATATTTTGTCTTTTAGCCTATGCCATTTAGCTTAGTGGAGAGTACCGAATTCAAATGTTTTTTTTATTTTTTTTATTTTTTGGTTCACGTAAAAAAAAAAAAAAAAAAAAAAGCTTTAAAGTTGTAACTTAATAGATATATGACTGTGGTCCCTCTTATGATCTGAAAGGAATATGGTTACAGTAAAGCATACAGTTAGCCAGTTATTGAGACAAACGTAAAATTTACGCAAGCGTTCTTTGACACCTTTGTCCTCAGATCCCTTTATGTTACACATGAAGTTACATCAGGGTCTTCATCTTGTATAATTATTATACATACCTAAGATGATTTGACTCTTGCTTTTAGGCGGAACAGTCCCGCCTTATATATATATATATATATATATATATATATATATATATATATATATATATATATATATATATATATATATATATATATATATATATATATATATATATATATATATATTGCCTCGCTTTTAAAACTAAGATGTCCTGCTTTTTTTTTTTTTTTTTTTAGCAAATTATCTTAAATGTCCCACATTTAGAAAATTACTGTTACATTAGGTGTAACATGACCTTCTTTTATGAAATTATGATGACTTAATAAAATTATGCATAACATAAACCAATTGAAATACCGATTTGTCGATATAACAGCTGTAATGCTCACTAACTGGTAACTTTGGTCGGCTCATTCACCGTACCGTAAGGTATGTTTGCAGTTCGGTTTAGATATTGAATTAGTGTCTGATTCGCAGCCTCAGGGTGTGGTGCAGCAAAGCGCAGTCGCCGTCACTCGCGTAAGTCACTGCATATATTATACACGTGACATTTGTCCCGCTTTTAGCTCCAGTAAATCTGGTCACCTTATATGCCATAAATAGATATGGCGAAGCTTCCTTACTGTAGCTACACAGTAAGAATAGATAAGTATTTATTATTATTATTATTATGATGATGATGATGATGATGATTATTACGTACACCTAACTCCGTATAGTATAATATCAAAGATATACAGTACATTGGTGTTTACATATATTGGGTCTGAGCAATTATAATTTCAAATTCATTGTATTAAGCACAAATTTAAGAAAATGTGAGGGAGAAACTCTTTAGTTGAATCAATCAGTGTGAAATGTAGTGCATTTTAACGAGACCGAAATTTGCGTCCTTTAGAACCTGACTCCCCGTAGCTCAGAGTTAGAATAAGACAGTACTACGGCTCAACATTCCATGAACTTACTTGGTACCAGTATCATACCCCTGTGGTAATACATGTCGTTATAGCTCAGCATTAAAGTAGGAGAGTTGGCAGTTCTACGCCTATGAAAGTGAACAGAGTAAAAGACCACAGACGGCCAGTAAGGGGGGATAGGGATGCAACGGGAGAGAGGGGGTGAAGGGAGAAGTTCCGCCATTGACGAATTTCTCAGATTATAAAGGGTTTATTAGCATCAGTTTAATATCGCCTTTCATGGTTCCAGGAGGTTAACCACTCGTCAGTGCACTTTCGTTTTTATTTCATCCTTACTGCCCCCACACAATTATCAGTTTGGGACACCCTTGTATATTCTGTTTACCTTGGCCGAAAATTACCATCCCTCCATCTTGAGTTAAAAAGATTGATTAGCACAAGAATATGATGTCAGTCACGAAGAAGTGCTACTAGAGCCACAGTTTCGTCTTTTTCTAACACTGAGCTACGTGATATCAGCTGCAAAAGGATGAATCTTTGGGCCAGATTAAAGTGAATGAACTAGCTCATTCGCTCTAACCGCTTCGCAACTCTAAAGCAGCGAAGAGGTTTATGAGGGCTGTATCTAACCCCACCAGATCGAAAACTCTCTCCTAAGATGAACAAAATCGTCGGGGGTTAGTCAGATATATAATTTGGCAGTAGTAGTTTCCACCCCAGGCTCATTGAATGTGAACCCGGTGGACTGCAGGCCAATGTTACCCTTCTCTGGCTATCCACCAACCTTCTTTGGTGAGCACAGGGACTGGAACTGAGGGACATCTGCACAGTTGGAAGGCTCCACCGCTCGGTCATATCGGTGCCACCACATGAAGGCGTCCCTCTCCAGCACCAAGATATAATCTAAAATACGGCATTATGCTGAAGGGTTAAGGAATTTCAGTGATTATTTTTAAGTTACCAGGCACAATTTTATAAGTTCAGACAAATATTCATAAGTTGACAAACTTTTCTTATCTGGGAAAACTGGACTCAGGGAGGCAATTATGTCACTGTTATTTATAAATATTTACCTTTGGAATTACTGCCTCAATAAATTCGTTAATCTAATCCGAACTACGTTGAAACTTCATAGTAATTTGCATGATAGTGGGAAACGTTGGACATTGACTGGTATTAGCCACATTAACTACAAAGGTGATATTTATGGGAAACGTTCCATATTAACTGGTACTATTCACATTAACTACAAAGGTAATATAAGAAACGTTGTATATTAACTAGTATTAGCCACATTAACCATAAAGGTAATATGTATAGAGAGAACGTTGGATATTAACTGGTATTAGCCACATCAACCACAAAGGAGATATACAGACGACACATATTGCAAACCATGTACTGTCCTGTCTGTGATGCAGCTGAGACAATACGTAATCATATATATATATATATATATATATATATATATATATATATATATATATATATATATATATATATATATATATATATATATATATATATATATATAATCTTATGTGCCGAGAATATATATTATAGTACAAACACGTAGTATCTCTCAAAACAGTATCCTTTCTAAAGTGGCGTGAGTTATTTTGACACAACGGACAACGAAATATGGAATACCGACACTATTCGAATCGCTCTGCTCATTGTGGAGTCTTGAGTTCACGTGAGTAAGGATTTTTTTTTTTTTTTTTTTTTTTTTTGAGCGATAGTATGTACTCCGTACCACATTTCTCTCACGTCAGTACAGAAAGAAGAGACAAAGTACATAGTCGTTACAATATTTCCCTCACGTCACTATACAAAGAAAAAACATAGAGAACAGGAAGCTTTACCTCACGATAAAAATTGGTGAATTACTTTGTCAATAATGATGCAGAATAAACACAACTGGACTCTAGGCGATAAAGAATATTGCAGTGTTAATGTGCGTGGCAGGTTTTTGTTTTTTCACCGGCGTTAACGCAAGAGGATGCTGGTGTGGAAGTGGTATAGGAATTGAAATAAAAATGAAATCGTGAAAAAATTACTAGATAACCGGGAATGAAGAGAAGAAATTGGAGAATGAATGTAAAAGGGAAGGAAGGAAAGAAGGCAAGAAGGAAGGAAGGCAGGTAGGCAGGCAAGCAGACAAGAAGGAAGGAAGGAAGGATGAAAGGGCAGTATTAAAAACATATGTAAGGGGACGGGAAATATAAGCAAAAGAAAACAAGAACAAAGGAATACGAGGAAAAACAATGATGACACTGACAGTCAATAACAGTGAAAGGAAAAAGAAAAAAGGTGGCGAATGAAGGAAAATGAAAAGAAATTAAGCAACAATGGAAGTTTGTGTTGGTTTGGACTTTATGGCGTCGAGTCACTAATTGTAAAAATAAAAATAAAAAGATCACTTGGGAAAATTTTACTTCTGAAAAATATTTTACTTCTCCAGCTGTCCTATTAACTCATTCAGTCCGGTGACGTGCATTCCCTTTTTATCTTTGTTATCTTCAAACAATTTTATTCAACTTTAGAGATATTGCAAGACACACCTAACTCATTTCTAAAGCCCCTCCTACGCTGAACTGAATCGTCTGTAATTAACAAAAATGGAAAAATATCTACTCAGAGTGAAGGGGTTAACCTCTAAATTGCCTATTACTGTATCCACTTGCAATCTTTCTTTGACCTGTTGTATGAAACTGTAATCAACTACACTCTATAGAAACAAGGAATTTTATATATTATCACACTAAGTAATATTTTGACTGAGAAATATTAGACCATTTTATGTTACCTTACTAGTAATGTATGTTAATGTCTGTTTGTATTTGTTGCTTTGCTGTTATTACGCTGTATACTGTAAGTCATATTAGGTGATTTTGTTATTGGTTTTCACCTTATTATTGCCATTATCAATATCATCGTTGTTTTGCTGTTCTTTCACTGTTGGTGTTATCAGTATTATCGTTGTTTTGCTGTTGTTTCTTTGTCGGTGTTATCAGTATTATCATTGTTTTGCTGTTGTTTTATTACTGGTATATCGTTTTGCTGTTTTTTCTTTGTTGGTATTATCACTGTTATCGTTGTTTTGCTGTTCTTTCATTATTGGTATTATCAGTATTATCGTTGTTTTGCTGTTGTTTCTTTGTTGGTATTATCAGTATTACTTCTGTTTTGCTGTTGTTTCATCTCATAATGGCATTATTAAAATTATTGTTGTCTTGCTGTTTTTTTTTATATTATCAGCATCAGTGTTGTTTTGCTGTTTGCTTCTTTGTTGGTATTATCAGTATTATGGTAGTTTTGCTGTTGTTCCTTTCACCTTATTATTGTCATTATCAGTATTACTATTTTTCTGTCTTCTCAGTTTTCAGTGCATGTATTTTCATATCTACTGTGCATTTTAGTTACGTAATAGTTATTAGAGGTAGATTCTGCATGCGTAATCCATTCACCCCGAGGACGTCTTTTGTTTTGCTTACTAAAGAATTCTTCTTCTTCTTCTTATTGTTGTTGTTATTATTATTATTATTATTATTATTATTATTATTATTATTATTATTATTACTTCCCTGCTATTACACTACTACTACTATTACTACTACTACTATTATTATTATCATTGAGATTATTATTGCTACAAATACTTCTACTATGCTACTATTACCACCACTACTACTACTACTACTACTACTAACATTACTACTACTACTACTATCATTATTATTATTATCATCATTACGATTATAATATATCATTTTAGGGGCAACAGTCTAGTTATAGATGGAGTTGCTGAAAGCTATATCCAATCCCTTTCGCTTGAGGTCTCTTTTATCTATCTATCTATCTATTGCCAGACGCCATAATCCCGTAAGGGGTGGCCATTTGACGTTGAGTTATTTGTTTTACGAGGAGGGGCACTAACCCTCCACCAACCCAGTTGTTGACACGTAGGGAGCACGTATGGTTTGGTTATATGGTTACCACCCAGCGTTGTAAATTATTTCTTGGCTTACAGGAAACCATTTGACTTGTCACTCAATGTAAAGCCACCTGTAAAGGAAAGAAAAGCAATAAGATGTGACAGGAAAGATGGGAGAAATAGGGAGAGAGGAGGGCAGGCACAGAAAAAGAATGATAAAAGCTAAGGAAGAAGTAGGCAACACTACATCAAGTGAGTGGATAATGGTCGCCACCATGAAACCTGAACTAAATCGTCTGGAGATGGCGAGGCTAAGAATGGAGAAGACGTCATCGTAGTGAATGGGCTCAAACACTTTCCCTTTACTCAGTGTTTACCGTATTGACTACACTCCTACCTACAACCACACCTACACAAATACCTACACCTTCACTGCCAAAGGTCTCTCGTCAGCTCAGTAACATCGTCTGGTGATAAATATAGTCACAGACAGATGGATAGACAGATAGACTTGCACAGACAGACAGACAAGACAACCTTATACAAATAAACAGATAGACAGATAGACAGACACAGGCAGACAGAACTGACATACAAATAGATAGATTGATAGATAGATAGACCAACAGATAGATAGACAGACAAACAGGTAAAGAAAAAGAAATAAAATAAAAAAATAGTAGTGGAGGTAAAATGGAGACAAGCGGCAGAATAAATTACAATATATCTCATGGTACGTACACCTCCTGGGCCTCCTTCACGATGTTAACCCCTTCACTACGAGAGCTTCTTAAGAAAAATACAAGCATCTGGGGCAGCAAGACTAAGATATCAATGGAAGTCTTAATGCCGAGGAAACTAATCACTTCACTTCGAGAGGGTTTTAAGCTCAAGAAAGTCCCCTGGTGATTGCAAGAATATAGTAAATCGCCTTCGCACAGGTGTTACGGAAAGACGTGAGTAGAAAGGCGATATGAAAATGGCAAGGAAGAACGCAGCGAATAAGAAGTAAAAAATATTACAATGAAAAATGCAGCGAGTAGGAAGCGATAAAGAAGGAAAGATGATAACGAGAGGCGATAAAAAAGGTACCGGTAGATATAACATGATAAAGAGACAACAGACACAGCCGTAGCAGCAACAGATAAAAAAGGAATACAGAGAGAGAATACAAAAAGCAACGATAAAGGAGCAGAAAGTGATAAAGAAAGAGTAAAGAGATAATAAAGAGAGAGCAGAGAGAAGGATAAAGAAAGCTGCAGCAGAATTGGTTATAAAGATATAGTAGAAAAGAGGCAAAGAAAAAGGAAGGAAAAAGCGACAGAGAAAGCAGAAATGACGATAACAGGAAGAGAGATGACGTGATAAGGAAAATTACTAGAAAAGATGCAATAAAGAGAGTAATTTAGCAACTATAAAACACAGTTAACAAAAAGAGGAGATAAATAGTAGAGAGAGGCGTTAAAGAGTAATAAATAGCCGATAAGGAAAGAACAGCAATAGCATGGAGGCTATTAAGAAAATTAGGGGAGAAAAGAGACGATAAAGAAAAAAGTAACTGTCGATAAAGAAAGTAGAAGAGAAACGATAAAGATAATAGTAAGAGTAGAACAAAGTTGATAAGGAAAATAGTAAGGAGCGAGAAAGAAAATAGTAAGAGGAAATAAAGAAGGCAAAAAAGAGGTGATAAAGAAAATAGTATGAGGCGTGAAAAAAAAAAAAAGGAGAAAATAGGTGATAAAGAAGATAGAAAAGAAGCGAGAAAGAAAACAGAAAAGAGTCGATAAAGAAAATAGGAACAGACGATAAAGAAAGTACAGCAGAAAAGAGGCGAAAAAGAAAGCAGAAAAGAGGTGATAAAGAAAATGGTAGAAAAGAGGTGAAAAAGAGAGTAGAAGAGCGATGAAAAAGGAAGTACAAGCGAGGAGATAAAGAAAGTAGAAGAGACGATAAAGAAAATATGAGACAAAAAACAAAGTAGAAAAGAAGCGATAAAGAAAGAAAATAGTAAGAAGCGATAAAGAAAGTAGAAAAAGGCGATAAGTAAAACGAAAATGAGTCAATAAAAAAGAAAAAAACGAGGCGATTAACAGAGCAATGAGGGCGATTAAAAAAAAATAAGAAGAGAGAGAGAGAGAGGGAGTAGAATAAATTGCAATATATTTCTGCTGCGTCTTCAGAGTTTCCTTGAAGATGTTAAATCCCTTTCACTATCCTGCCGCCTTATTGATTTTATTCTTCTGCCGCCTTATTGACTATATTCTTCCCACCGAGACAATTTTATTCACCTTAACAGACGCCTTTCGTGATGAAGGGGGCAGTGAGTCTCGGTTACTTCATTTAATGTCGCAGTCCTTTTTTATTTTTTCATGTTCAAACTAACCTCTTCAGTGCGATGGCGCCTTTTCATTTCATGGCGACTACAAGGAGACTTCTTCTTCTTAATCTTTTCCTTGTTCTTTTTCTTAATTTTCTTCTTCTTTTCTTAATTTCCTTCTTCTTCTCTTTCTTCTTCTTCTTAATCTTCGTCTTCTTCTTCTTGCCGGGGGACTAGATACATGTGAAATTTTCTTTCTCGTTGATTTTTTTTCCAATGTCAAGGCAAATTAAGGTAAATTAAACGTCATTACTGGAACATGCTGTTTATTTGTCAAGAGAACTGAAAATTTCACATGTATCTAGGCCTCCTGACAGATTTTGTAAGGCCTCTTTTAAATCAATCCGTGCAAATAACGGTACATATATTCTCTTCGTGCAATCCTATCGTCAGAAGCGTTTATTGTAACACTTAAAGTAAATATTACCTAAAATACATCCTTACTAGTGAATGTACTCGGACAACAAATCAGCTGCTTGCCTTCAGAAGCTTAAGGCTCTTCTCAGATGAAATCGAATATGCTTTGGTGTATATTCATTAACTGTTCGTATTGTCACGGACCATTGCACCACGATAACTGCTTACTGCTGTCTAACATCTAACTGCTAATTCCTGATCATTTGTCCGATGTGCCTAGTATAATCCTGAGTCATCTAGTTAGCTCCTGTTAACTACCCAATTCACATGCAGGGGGAAGGCTAACAGCTTCACTTTATCGCTGTCGTGTGTGTGTGTGTGTGTGTGTGTGTGTGTGTGAGAGAGAGAGAGAGAGAGAGAGAGAGAGAGAGAGAGAGAGAGCAAATAAAACAAGACCTTACTTCGACCGCCTACCTGCGTCGCCTGAGTGTGGTTAAGGATGACAACACACACACACACACACACACACACACACACTTACTCTTTCCTTTCAACATTTCTTTTCTCTTTTACCTCTTTCTTAGCTTTTTTCTTTCTTCCTTTTTTCCTCTACCTATCTATTCTCTATTTCCAACTTCTATTCACCCCTTTTTCCTTAGCTTCCCTATTTACTATCTGCCTTTTTCTTCCTTTCTGTTGGCTAAATCCATCCATTCTCCCTCTTCGCCTATTTCCGTAGCCTGTCTGCTTTCTTTATTTTCCTCTACTCAACCTCTCTATTTCCTCCCCATTCTCTCTCTCTCTCTCTCTCTCTCTCACTCCCTCCTTAACTTCGGTGTTTTCTTTCTCCCTTCTTTTTCACCTCTTTCCTTCCTCCCCTCCTTACATGTTTCAGTTCAGCTCACTCATCTTCATATTTTTTTCTCGTTTCCTCTACTTTCGCTACTCTTCTTTCTTGTTCTGTACTATTTGCTGTCTTTCATGCTTATTTAATTCTTTACCCTCTTTTTCTATCTTCCTTGTTATCTCCGCCTCTCTCTTCCACTGGCTGTTTTTCTTTCTTTCTTTCTTTCCATCACATCTTTACCTAATCTCATTTTGTCTCGTTTCTCCCACTTTCATTCATTCATATATATATATATATATATATATATATATATATATATAAATATATATATATATATATATATATATATATATATATATATATATATATATATTCACTGTCTCACCATCATCCCTTCCTACGTGACTGCCCTTCCATCTTCCTCTTACAACATTTGTCTCTCACATGTTTTCCGTCTTCCCCTGCTTCCCTCTCACCGGATTTCTTTTCTTTCCATTTTGTCTCATCGTCTCCCTTCTTATTCCCTTTACCCTTCCACCCGCCCTCTTTCACTTCACTTCCTCTCCTCTCCCTGCCACCCTACTTTCTTCTCACCCTTACTTCACTCTCCTACCCTTCCCTTCATTCTTCTCCAGCTTCCTTTTCCTTCCTTTTACTTCTCTCTCCCTCCTTCACTTCACTCCTCCCCCCTTCTCTCTCTTCGTTCCTTCCTTCCCTTTCCTTTCCATGCTCTCTTTCCCTTTTCCTTCTCTTACCTTTCCTCTTCCCTGTCTCTCCCCTTTCCTTCAGTACATTTCCTTTTCTAATCCTTCCCATCCTTACTCTCTATTTACCTCCCATCCTCTCTAACGCAACCCACCCCTTTTTCCTCTCTTTCCCTCCCTGTCTTTCCTTGTCCCTCCCAATTTTCCTCCACTCCATCCCATTTCTTTTCCACCTCTTTCAGTTAACCTCCCTCCCATTTTCCTTTACTTCATTCTTCCCCCTTCCCATTCCTTCTTACTCCCTCCTTTCCTCCTCCTCTCTCTCTCTTTTCTTCGCACTCCTTCACATTTTATCCTTCCCTCCCTCTCTCCCTGCCATTCTCCTTCACTTTACTCCACTCCATTTACCCTCTTTCCTTCTTTTCCCCCCCTTTCTCCTCCTTCGTCTCACCTTTCCTTATTCCATTTTCCTTCTCCCTCCCTCCCTCGATCCCTCCCCTCCTCCCTCCGGCCAGGTAAGAGCAAGTAGACACAAGACGGTATAGCACTTTACTTTAATCTCTCTCTCTCTCTCTCTCTCTCTCGCTCTGCACGCTACTATTTATCTTCCCTCCCTGTGTTATTTCCTTAACATTTCTTTTTCTCTCCATGTTCCTCCCTTCTTTCTCCCCCTTTGTTATTTCCCCAACATTCTCTGTCTGTCTGTCTGTCTGTCTGTCTGTCTGTGTCTGTCTGTCTGTCTGTCTGTCCGTCTCTCTCTCTCTCTCTCTCTCTCTCTCTCTCTCTCTCTCTCCATAAACACACCCAGTCACTCTCTGGCTACATAAACAGTCATAATCAGTGGTGAAGCATCCTGTTAGTCAATGGAGTACCACAACTCTCACTTCAAGGACCTGTTTTCGTCACGGTATGCAGGAATGACAGTAATGAAGGATATTGTAATTTGATATCACAATTTGCACATGTTAACAAATCTGGTTATGCTGTTATGACTATGTATGCTTGCAAGATTTAGGCATAATTGTTGAATGGTCCTCCCAGTGTCATTGCTGTTTTAAGCAGACAAATGTCAACTTTAACAAATCGAATGTCCGAGTAAAAATTGTGATTATACTGTGACAGGACAAAAAGTATAGTATTGCAAAAATATAAAAAATATCTCTGATTTACAGTTTTCTAGATATATACTGTTGCGAAACAGCCCAAAAGGACAGCACACACACACACACACACACACACACACACACACACACACACACACACACACACACACACACACATATATATATATATATATATATATATATATATATATATATATATATATATATATATATATATATACCGGCATACATCTGCATATACATATGCATATGTATGTATGTAAATAATTATCATAATTCAGTTTAAAGCGAATGACTCGTCCCATTAGACACAAGCCGTATGAAACCACATTTCTTATACACATTGCACTTTTTGTCTCTATACCTATGAAATCACACAGATGAATTTTTTTGAATGCAACATACAGGAACTACCGATAAATTAATACCTCCTTTTCGCAGCAAACACGATGAGGAAAGAGTACTGGTATAGAAAGTGAACGTATTTTTGCCCTAGTGGCGGTTGAGAAAGAAATTAATTGAACACTGAGGTGATGAAGTTTTTAAACCTTGATATTGCCATTTTGGTCACCATTACCTCCTGGCCTGTCTACGCATGGAAACTAAAACTTAAAGGTTACACAGTTAATCAAGATGCACAAATATTTCTTCACCACTGATGTGGCTGACGAATGAAACAGGCGGAGCTCTGCCATAATATTCCTAAAATCAGACTGAATGACCATCCGAGGAATATAATCGTCCTCCAAATATCATTGTTGAGAGCACATGCATTCATTTGCAAAAAAAGAAAAAATCTGAAAAACCTCAATTAGCAATACTTGTTATCAACTGAGAGTGATCCTGAGTTCTTGGTACTGCCTGTAAATATCATGTACATTTCAGTGAGCTACAGTACTGAAAATGGCAGTTTACGTCAGTCAGAACTCCTCTCATATGCTTGGCAAATGAGGTAGTTGTGGAATTCAAGGTCAGTCAACGAAATAATTACAAATGTTGAAAAAACTATATATAAAACTAGAAAAATGTATGACTTTACAAACACTTGAATTTAATGACAGCAGGTACAAGAAGTAAAAAGGAAGACAGTGGTTGAATAGCCTACAGGTGCATAATTCTCTCCAACAAGGAGAGTATGTTTTCATCCCTGTTTATTTATTTGTTTGTTAATTATTTGTCTGTTGGCAGAATTACTCCAAAATTAAAAGAGAGATTTGGACCAAATTTGGTGGGTAGGGCCCATGTCCCACGGAACAAACGATTAACTTTTCGGACTGACTTTTTTTAGTTTGTTTGTCTGTTAGCAGGAATACTCAAACACAAAAAGAGATTTAGACTAAATTTGGTGGGTAGATAGCCCATATCCCAGGGAACAATCGATTAACTTTTGGGGCCGATCTGGATCATATTACAGATTCTGGATCCGGAAAACGCTTTCTCCGAAACCCTAGTCACTGATGAGAAAACCTAACCCATTATGAAGAGTGGTTTGGAAATCTCGTTGTCCTCGTCGGAGATATGCGCTCCATTGAATGCCCCCCTAGTTTACAGTAGCTTACTTGGAGTCTGTATAAACTTACCGTCTCTCTCTCCCTATCAGCTTCCTCTCTATGCCTATCAGCTCCCCCCTCTCTTTCTCCCTATCAACTCCTCCCTATCTCTCCCAATTAACTCTCCCCTCCCTCACTCCCTATTAACTCCCCCTCCCTTACTCCCTATAACTCCCCCACTCTCTCTCCCAATTAACTCCTCCTCCCTCTCCCTATTAACTCCCTCTCCCACTATCAACTCCCCCCTCCCTCTCCCCCTATTAACTCCCCCCTCTCTCTCTCTCTCTCTCTCTCTCTCTCCCATCCTCGTGTCTGTCTATAACTCCCCGTATTATCCAACTCATTAGCCTTAATCACCCCACCTATGCATATCATTACCCAGCCCTTTAATTACTGCCTTGGAGTTACTTTTCCTTTATTGATTTTCCTGGAAACCTTGTGGGTTTCGGATTGGTGTTTACGATAGCTGATACACACAAACACACACACACACACACACACACACACACACACACACACACACACACACACACACACACACACTGTCTCTCTCTCTCTCTCTCTCTCTCTCTCTCTCCGGTCGGCCTCCCACACCCGTTAATTGGGCCTCTGCAAAGCTGTCTTCCGTCCCAGCGCGATCAAACAGCGGGAGGAGGAGGAGGAGGAGGAGGAGGAGGAGGAATATGGAGTTACAAATGATGATGATGAGGAATGCGGTGGAGAATATTGAGGAGGAGGACGAGTGAGAGGAGGGATGGTAGAAAGGGAAAGGAAAAAGAGAGGGTAGAAGAGAGAAAGGCGGGGAAACAGAGAAGTCGAAGGGTGGAAGGAAGGAAGGTGGGGAGAAAAGAGAAAGAGACATGAGAGAGAACGGAGGTGGGGGTGTTCGGGGGAAGGAGAGAGAAGAGGGATGGTGAGGGACGTAAAAGGGTGAGTGGAGAATAGTGAAGGAGGGGATGGAGGGGACAGCGATGAGGGAGGGAAATGGGAAAGAATAGTGAGGGAGGGAGGGATGGGAAAGGAAATGTAGAGAAAGTGAAGAAAATTCATGCTCAGTGAGAGAGAGAGAGAGAGAGAGAGAGAGAGAGAGAGAGAATCTTACTTTTTGGGTCTCACGAAGGTATCCGACCATAATGTTCAACAGGAAGACTTTCGCACAAATCGCAGTGATATAAGCATACGAGAGTACAGCAGATAGCTAACTCCCTAATACACCGGCACTTCTTGCGAGATCTACACAAAAGCAGTTCACAGCAGGACTGAAATACATGAAGGGCATTCTATAGGAAAGACAGAAAGTAGTACGACGAATGAAGTGACTCAGTATGCAGTCACAATTTAGTGATATCCTTAATTTTACAGATATTTTTAATTGTTTTTATTTATATAATTTTATTTATTGGTAAGGTCTACTCCATACGTACACACACACACACACACACACACACACACACACACACACACACACACACACACACACACACACACACACACACACTGGAAGATTTTACAGTATTATTCATAGATTAATATAATTTGTTAATATAAGTATTTCTGATCTGCTAGGTATCACTCCCTGGAATGATTACACCAGGCACTCCAATTTTGTCGATCCAGTAGGGTTTTTAAAGGTGTCAGTTGTTTGGTAATTTCCTACTTATTTTGGTAAGCTATTTCTTTCATTTTCTTACACAAGTTAAAATGTTCCCGGTTACGTCGGGATTAACTCTTCTCTCCTGTATTTTCATATATACTAAGCGAATGAGTCTTTAAAGTCAAGGAAAAAAATAGTCAGTCCTCTCTTTGTAGGTCAGAAAGAGGCCAAGTCTGCCATCAGCAAAGGAGGCGGAAGGAAGAGGGAGAGAAGAAGTGCCGTGTAAGAGGAAAATGCTCTCAGGGGAAGCTTGTAGGGCAGAAGACCCTTTGTAAAGAGGACACCGTAGAGAACAGACCCTCTCTTAAAAGCAACGCGGGGTGTTTGGTTCACGGTCGGTGGAGCTAATGAAGGGGTATGAATATTTGTCTACCTCTACCCAAAATTAACCACTGAATAGCCTCATGTATCTTCTAAAAGTTCTCGCAGGTCACTTTGTACATAACCCCAAATCCAAAAATACCCCCACTGCTGAATAAAATCGTGTGGAGACAGCAAAAATAAAACACTATCACATTCTATCGAGGCGTATTAACCCTCTCACGGTGGAGCAAAGCCAACACCAGACGATTTTCTTCAGCTGAGTGAGTCATAGGACCTAAAGGTGATTGGACTGTCGTCATTAACTCTCTCACGGTCCAGACAGCTCTACTACTATATTCCAGTGAACACCGAGAGATTTTATTAATGTGAGTGAGTTATGTGGTAGGTGGTGGCGACCATCATCCACTCACTTGATGTAGTGTTGCCTACATCTTCCTTCACCTTTATCATTCTTTTTTTTTTTTTTTTTTTTTTTTTACTCTGCCCTCCTCCATTACTATTTCTCCCATCTTTCCCGTCACATTCTATTACTCCTCTTTCCTTTTCAGGTGGCTTTACATTGAGTGACAAGCCTAATGGTTTCCTGCAAACCACGAAACCATTTATAACGCTGGGTGGTAACCATATAACCAACCCACACATGTTTCCTAAGTGTCAGCAAGCGGGTTGGCGGAGCGATAGTGTCCCTCCCCTTTAAAACAACTAACTCAGAGACAAATGGCCCCCTTTTGCGGGATTATGGCGTTTGGCTATAGACAGATAGTTATGTGAGTCTGATAAGTGTAAATCCTTCCCAACACAACTGCCAGCATCCCACACTAATACACTCTCCGCCATCCGAAGTACCGTAAGTATTGCATTCTCAGAAGTAGTACACCCCCGTGCACTTGTAATACTCGGACACCCTCATACTCGAGTAATACACCCTCACACATAGGCAATGCATCCTACTGCACAAGTAATACACTATCATACATAAGTAATACACCCTCATACACAAGTAATACACCCTCACACACAGGCAATACACCCTATTATACAAGTAATACACCTTCCTACATAAGTAACAGACCCTCATACATAAGCATTACACCTTCTTCACAAGCAATACACCCTCCTCACAAAATACACTCATACACGTCATACACTTTCATACATCCTCATGCATCCATACACACAAGTACACGTTATTCATATATCCTCATACACCTATATAAACCAGTAATACAGCTCATACACCCACACACACCAGTAATACAGCTCATACACCCACACACACCAGTCATACGCCTCATACACCCTCCCTCACGCTACACAAATAATACACTGGGGGTCAAAGGTGAAGGTATGTACGACTTTCACCCTTGCAGTATCACAGTGTCTTGCTTGACTGTGTGTGAGTTTTACCTCTATGTGCGTGTGTGTCAGTGGGTTGCCTCCATGAGCGTGTATACTGAATAAGCTATGCTTCTAACTCGTTGTGTGTGTGTGTGTGTGTGTGTGTGTGTGTGTAATAATAATGATGATGATGATGATGATGATGATGACGATGATGATGATGATAATAATAATAACTAGAAAGCACTCAAAAAGCGCATACCTCCGCCAATGCCAGTGCCATTAAAAAGGATCCGGATCCGGATCCTCCCCAAATTTAATCAGTTCCTTCTTGGTCCATGACCCACCTTTCCACAAAATTTCAACAAAATTCATTGAGAACGTTTGGAGATACTGTGCGGGTTACTCCGGATCCGCCCCAAAATTTAATCATATCTTCCTTGGCCCATGGCCCACCCTTCCACAAAATTTCATCAAAATCCGTTCATATCTTTTTGAGTAATCCTGCTAACAGACAGATAGACAAACAAACAAACGAACAAACGCCGGCAAGAACATAACCTCCTTGGTGGAGATAACAACAACAACGATAATAATAATAATAATAATAATAATAATAATAATCTACCAATCCATCTATCTGCAATCAGACGCCACAAACCTGTTGGGTGGCCGCTTGCCCTTGACGCCATAATCCAGCAAGGGGTGGCTGTTTGAATTTGAGTTACGGGGAGGGACACTAACCCTCCGCCAACCCACCTGTTGACACGTAGGGAACACGTACAGTTAGTTATATGGTTACCACCCAGCTTTGTAAATGGTTTCCTGGCTTAATAATAATAATAATAATAGTAATAATAATAATAATAATAATAACAATAATAATCGGTTTATTGATTAAATAAGAATTCACGCAGCTGAAAATATGCATTCTACAGATTACTGAACAAAACCTATGCACAAAATTTGATGCAACAGTACTGAAACAGAACAGTAATGTGGTGCTTAATATTACAAAACACTGTAATATGAAACGTTGCGAGTAGATATGAAAAAAGAGGCAAAGATAAAAAGAGCAAGAAAAAGCACACCAAGAGAAAGCCAAGTGAGGAGGAAGATAGCCAGGAGGAGGAAGAGTGGAGGAGGAGAGGAAGCGGAGGAGAGTGGGGAGGGAGGGAGGGAATGAAGGAGAGAAGTGAGGTGTGTGGCTAATTAACCTCGGGGAGAGATTTTTACCTCCATCTCTTTCTCTCCTCCGCTTCTCCCTCTCCCTCATTCCTTCCTTCCTTCCTTCCTGCCTGCCTGCCTTCATCCTCCTCCTTCCTGTCTTCACCTCTCTCCTTCATTTTCACTATCTCATCCTTTCCGATTTTCACAATTATTTTTTCATCTTTTATTCTGTCTTCACCTTTCTCCTTCGTTTCATTTTTGTCTTCCTTTTCATCCACATCGTTTATCTTCATCTCTCCTTCTTTTCTCCATATCTTCATCCTTCTCTCCCATTTCCTTCCTTCCTTCCCATATTGATCTTTCTCTTTCCTTTCCCTCCTTTCTTTGTTCATATTGCATCATTTCCCTCCTTTCTTTGTTCATATTGCATCATTTCCCTCCTTTTCTTCCTTATTTCGTATATTAATCAATCATATTCTCCTTTCTTTCTTTCTTCATCTGTCTTCTTTCATTACACACTTCATCCTGCATATCTATATCATTTATCTTCGCGTCCCTTCTTCCCTCCTGTCTTCCTCCTCAGTGTTCTTGATTACCTACTCGTCTCTTCAATTTTGGTCATTTTTCATCTCCCTTTCATCACAATATCTTCCTCATTTCCCTTCTTATTTCCTTCTTTCTCCTTCACCTCTCTCTTCTTACTTCCTCATTTTTCCTATCCTCACCACACTGTTCATTGCCCATCCTTCGATCTTACCTTTCTTTTCCTCCACTTGTTCCTTCCACCTTCCTTCCATATTTCTCTCTCTCATCTCCCTTCCTCCTTCCTTCCTATCTTCACATCCCATATCTCCAACCTTCTCTATATTTCTTCCTTCAGTTCTCTCTTTCCTTCTTCCTATTTTCATCTTTTTGCTTCATATCTCTTCTCCTTTCGTCCCTAACTCTTTACCTACGACAAAAATATGTGAACAGAAGATTACTAAAGTGGCCCACAGTTCGTCCATACTAAAGTGGCCCATATTTCGTCCATGCTAGAGTGGCCCACAGTTAGGCCATACTATACTCGGTTCGTATTCATCTGACGGAACTGAGCCACTCTAACAACTAGAATGAAAAGCCACGGTAGAGAGGAATTCGATAAGCCTTAGATGAAAGTCAGGAACGAATCTCCTTGGTTACAGACCAAACTTATACTCGGTTATTACACTGGGCCATTAACTAAGCTGAGGGAGGTTTGCCGATCTTTGACAGCTGAAAACGAACCAATTATATGCAGCTCCATTAAGAGGGTATGACTCAATTTCGAGAGTACAAGCAGGTTAGAAAAAAAATCTCTCCCTCACCCACCAGACCCTCTAGCCTAAACTGCCAGGAAAATGTGAGAAGGAACACCATGCAGCACAGACACAGAAATTAAAAGACGGAAGAAAAACACAATTTACGTCTCTGACACGACTGCTGGAGAGCATGGCGAATAAGAGACCGACCAGAAGAGTAAGTGAGTGAGATGGTGTGGAGGAGGGGGAAGGGGAGACCAAGAATGAAATGGAGGGATGGGGTTGCGAGGTATATTAGAGGGTGGAGGGTGGGGGAGAGGGGAGACTAAGGACAAGGTGGAGGGATGGGGTTGCGAGGTATATCAGAGGGTGGAGGGTGGGGAAGAGGGGAGACTAAGGACAAGGTGGAGGGATGGGGTGACGAGGTATATCAGAGGGTGGAGGGTGGGGGAGGGGGAGACCAAGGATGAGATGGAGGGATGGGGTGGCGAGGTATAATACGAGAGGGGAGTGTGAACTGGAGGGAGGGCAACCCGATGGCGGAGGACAGGGTATCATGGAGGCGATTCCTATATGACCACCCCTTCTGGGATTCAGGCTTCTGGCAACAGATATAGCGGTATATACAGTTAATAGATGGATCAGTTCAGCTCCTCGCTTACCTTTACAAAGTGGATCAGGAGACTTATTCACCCTTAATTTAAACTATTTCCTTCACTGCCAGCCTGCTCAGAAGTATTTCACAGAAAGTTTTATCTGTAGTACATTCTCTTCAACTTGCCTTAATTTGTTAGCTTTTTATCTCGTGCGTCAATTTATAACAACTGATCAACACTTCAGTATGATGTTAGCCACAAAGGAGTGCTAGGAAAGGATGTAGAGCAGTAGCATTTTTTTTCTGCTGCTGAGCTACAGGAAATAAGCCGCAAACGAATGAAAATCTGGACCAAGTTAAGACCAATATCGTAGTAATCCGGCGTTCTTACTAGTATTTTCGCTAGAATTTCGATAAAGAAAAGAGAAGCTAATTTGGCTGAAAAAGAAAGCACAATTCATTTGTTTACCGTGATGTCATATTAGGCGTTCTGTCGTCTTGCACATTTCTTTTTCCATACCTCCATGTTTCTTTTTATCTTTCAATCAAAATTCATATTTCTTTCCCATTTGTCTCATTTCATTCTTCCCATGTTAATTTTTCTCCCCTATTTCTCTCATTTCTTTCTTCCCATCTTTTTCCTTCTCTACTCTCATCTTCATCAAATTTTTCACTTTCCTTTTTTCTTCCTTCCTATGCTCCCATTTTTCCTTATCTTCCACCTACATACCTTAACCCATCTTATGTAGTGACACAGTTTCTGTTTTTACTCTTCCCATCTCCAGACGATTTTGTTTATCCAAGGACTGATATCTATAGTCCATTCACCTTAACTTGGCCCAGATATTTGTAATTTTGCAGCTTATTTCTCGTAGCTCAATGGCAGAATGAGACAATACTACGGCTCTACTTCCTCTCCACTGCACTTCTTCCTGACTAGCAGTGTATTCTAGTGTCAATGTCTTGTTACACCTCAACATTCAGGACAGAGGGATGGCAATTTTGGGACAAATTAAAGTGAACAGAGTATATTAATGAAGAGGTAAACGAAAACTTTATCTAACTCCTGCAGTCTGAAAAAAGGCTCTGCGCTGAATAAAGTAATCTGGAGCTAGCAAGAAAAAAAAAAGAAAAAAAGACGCCACTGGGGAAAAAGGGGTTATAGGAGCTACCTACTTCAATATTTACTTGCCTACCTACCAGCCTACTTACCTACCTACCTGCCTGCCTATCCTATTACCTACCTGTCTTCCCACATACCTAGTTACCTGCCTAGCTAACTACCGACTTACCTTCTTCTCTACCTATCTACCTAACTACCTACCAGTTTACCTGCTTTCCTACCAGTCTACCTACCTACCTACCACTTCAACTGACTAATAACCAACTTTTTGTCTCGTCTTTCTTCCTGTCTTCATTTTTTCCTCCTTCCTTTCTCCGCTGAGACAGAGATATGCAAACGTCCTCATCAAAGGGTCATGAGGAAAGAATGGAGGAATAAAGGGAGGGAAGGAGGAAGAGGGAGGGAGAGACGAAGTGGGACGGATATGAGGGGAAACAGGGAGGTAGTTGGGAAGGGGAGAGGAGTGAGGTATGAGGGAATAAGGAGGAGGAAAGGAGGTATATGGGGATAGTGTGGGAAGGAGAAAGTGTGAAGACAGGAAGGAGAATGAAAAGGGCGGGAGGGAGAAATAAAATTGATTGATGAATATTTTGGTTAATGACCAGAGAGAGAGAGAGAGAGAGAGAGAGAGAGAGAGAGACGAATGACGTGAAGAGAACTGAACGAAAGTGTTTAAATAAGACTAAAGGACAGAGGACAGTATAAAATGAAAATATACGAGGCAAGGAAGAATAAGATAGACGAGAGGAGGGAACAAGGAAGAGGGAAAGGAGGGAAGAGAGAGAAGCGATGAACGAAGGAAAGAGAAACAAGACGATGAATTAGTGGCTGATTTGTTAATATGTGAGAAGAGTAGAGAGAGAGAGAAAATGAGAAGGGAGGTAAGCTGGTCATAGAATGAGAGAGAGAGAGAGAGAGAGAGAGAGAGAGAGAGAGAGAGAGAGAGAGAGAGAGAGAGAGAGAGAGAGAGAGACAGACAGAGACAGAGAGAATACTAGATAATGCAAGAGTAATCATAAGGGGAAAATAAAGGGATTGGAAAGAAGATAAATGAAGTAAAGGCAGGGAAACAGGGGGACAAGATGGGCAAATGCTTGTGAAAAAAGAAAGGGACAGAAAGAAGGAAGGGATGGAGGAGAAAGGGAAAGGAAGGAAATAAACTAGAAGAGGAGAAAGGGAGGGAGGGGAAGGGTTAAAATGGATACGAAGGGATAAAGAAGAAAGGGATAGAGACGAAGGGAAAGGCAGGGAGGAGGGGAAAGGGGAAGAGGGGAGAGGAAGGGAGAAGGATAATGGAAGGGAGGAGGGGAGAGAAAGGAAGAAGAAGGGATGGTGGAAGAAATCGGAGAGGAGGGAATGGAGGGATAGGAATGAAGGGGAAGGAGTAGAGGGAGGGAATGGGATGGGGAGAGGAATGAAGACGATGGAATGGAGGAAGGCGAAGGGATGAAGGAAGAAATTGAGGGAGAGGAAGGAATGGAGAAAGAGAGAGTAGAGAGAGAGAAAAGGATGGGGGAGGAACGAAGAGGAAGGAGTGAAGGGAGAGAACAGGAGAGAGAGAGAGAGAGAGAGAGAGAGAGAGAGAGAGAGAGAGAGAGAGAGAGAGAGAGAGAGAGAGAGAGAGAGAGAGAGAGAGAGAGAGAGAGACAGACAGACAGACAGACAGACAGACAGACAAACAGACAGACAGACAGATGGAGAAGAAAGAACCGAGGGAGAGGAGGAAATGGGGGGAGGGGAAGGAATGGAGGGAGATAGAAAGGAATGGAAAGAGATGGGACGAAGAAAAAGGATGGAGGGAGAGGAAGGAGAGAGAGACAACAAGAAAAGTAACTGAAAAGGTGCGAGCGAGGAATGGCGGGAAGGCAAGGGAAGGAAGGGATGGAGGGAGAGGAAAAGAGGGGAGATAGAGAAGAGATAAGAGATGGAGGAAAAGGAAGGACATAGAGAGGAAGGAAGGGATGGAGGTGGAGGAAAGGAGAGCAAAGAGGTGTTTCGTGGTCACTAATTTGCATATTGGCATTCGCTGAGAGAGAGAGAGAGAGAGAGAGAGAGAGAGAGAGAGAGAGAGAGAGAGAGAGAGAGAAAGAGAGAGCAGTGTTTCTGTGTCTCATTTCCTTGCTTATTACTCCCTCTTCTTCCTACTCTCTTACCTTCGATTCCTCTGATTTCTTAATATTTCCTCCCTTCATTCCATTTTCTCATCTTACATCATTTCCATTTCAGTTGTTTCCTCTCATCCTTCCCCTTCTTTCTACCTTCGAATCCACCTGTCTACCTGTATATCCGTTTATGTCTGTGTCTATGTATGTATGTATTCGGCTATCCATCTTTTAATATATATATTTTTAAATCTCCTCCCTTCCTTCTTCCGTGTCTTCATTCACTAATCGTTTTCTCATCCTTCCTTCTACTTAATCTACCTTACATTTCATTCTTCTCTCTCTCTCTCTCTCTCTCGTCCTCCCTCTCTCTATCTTCCTCCCGGTGACTCTTTTTCCCTCCCTTCCTCCCTATCCACTCTCCTAAATAGTATCGTCTTGGCTGTACTTCATACACCTCCTCCATCCCTTCCTTCCTCACTCCTATCACCTTTACTTCCTTTCCTCTCTTCATCACTCAGCCCTCCTACTTTATCTCTCTTCTTCACCCTCCCTTTTCATTTCTTCTCTCCCTCCCTCCCTCCAATTCCTTCAGCTTAATCTCCCCCTTCTCTTTCTCTCTCTCGCCCTCCCTCCCTTCCTCTCCATTCCTCACTCCTTCCAACTTTATCTTCATCCCTCCCAATCGTCCCTCCCACTCACTCTCACCCTCCCTCTCGTCTCACCTTCCCCCACTTACCTCCCCCTGTCCCTCCTCTCAGTCTCCTCTCCCATCCCTCCCCCTTCCTCCCTCTCAGTCTCGTCTGGCATCCCTCCCCCCCTCCCTCTCTCCCTTCCTCCCCTCCTTAAAGTCAGGGTCCTCATAAAACTGGCATCTATTGGACTCACAAATTATAAGGAGTCGCAGCCTACAAACTTACTGCCACTCTTACATACCTACCTTCCTACCTACCTACCTACCTACCTACCTACCTACGTACCTGCTTACTAGTTTACTGTTACCCCAGCCTACTTATCTATCTTCCTACTTACTCACAAGTCAGTAGCCTGCCACCTTGCTACCCTTCCTACCTACTTATCTACCTACAAACTTGCTAGCCTCTCTCCCTCCCTACCTATCTATCTATTTACCTACCGATCTGTCTACTTACAAACTTACTGCCTTCCTCCTACTTACCTATCTACTTACTGCGCTCATTCACTACCCTTTCTCCTTCCTGCCTGTTTACCTGCAGATCTACCTACCTGCCTACCTTTCTACTTACCTGCAACTTACTATCTTCCCTACCTACCACCAACTTACCTCCTCTCTCCCTTTCTTTCCTCCCTGAGTACCCACCGACGTGCCTACCCACCTGCCCACCTACAAACCTACCTACCTTTCTACCTACCCTTCTCCATACTCACTTCCTACTTCCATCCATACATACCTACCTCTTTACATACTCACCTACCTACTTCTCTCCATATCTACCCGCCTACCTCCCTAAGTACCTGCCAATCTACCCACCAATATACAAGTCATTAAAGCCATATAATTTTTGCATACGCTGTTTTATTACCAGAGTTCCCCTTGAAAATCTACTATATTTTCTTATCCCCTACAGGCCTTACTTCCTTGTCTGATCACCGCTAAATTTAGATGCTACAAACACGCATGATCGAGATAAGTTATTTAATCGATATTTAACTTATTATACCTGTTTATTTATTGTGATTTAATTTACTTTTCAATTTATAAATCTCATATGAACTCCAGATAACTGATGTACCGATATTTTTTCAGAAAGCGTTAGGAGAAATACAATGAGGTAGTTTGCCATGTGGAGAGGATGGAGAGCGAGAGACTAACGAGGAGAGTGTATGCGAGTGAGGTGGAGGGGGGGAGAGGGAGGGGGAGGCCAAGGATGACATGGAGGGATGGAGTGGAGAAGTATCTGAGAGAGGTGGGTGTGAACTGGAAGCAAGGCAGTGAAATGACGCTGGACAGGGCAACATGGAGGCGATTTGTTTATGGCCACCCATTACGGGATTTAGGCGTCTGGCAGTAGATGGATATTTTATTTTCTATCAGTGTCATGAAAGACTGGGTGATCATCCTGACTTACTCTTAACTTTCTTCACAAGCTGCATTTCTGAACCAGTCTTTAAATACTCTGCGGTACTTCACATATTTTTAGCAACTAGTACAAGATTAAGAAGCTCTTTAAAATGTGCAGCAGCTATGTAACACAAAATACTAAATAAAAATACCATCTCTGCATCTCTAATCATCTACATATTTACCTAACACTAACCTACTTACCTTTATCCTCCTACTTTCCCACTTCCTGTACAGTTTCCTATGATCTACCAGACTGTATACTTATTCATTCTCTCCCTACTTGCACACCTGCCTGCCTACCTGTCTTAGTTGTCTACTTACCTATCCATCTACCTACTTACCCTTCGATCTACTTACTAATCTAACGACCTAACTGCTTACCTACTCATTCCTACCTACTTATATCAGTCGGTCTACTTATCCTCTCGTTCTGTACCTACTTATCACTGATAAATATTTTGCCCATCCTTATCAACCTACCTTCTTACCCTTCTCCCTACGTTTTCACCTACCTCTTCATATCAACTCCTCCCTACCTCCTCACCTACGTCAGTTTTCCTAATCATCTAAACCACTTTCTTAATTCATTCTAACTACCTGCCTACATACCTACCTACCTGCTCCTCAGTCTATCTCCTGGCCATGACTAATTAACTTGTATGTCCAAACTTACCTGCCGGTTTATGATTCCCTACCTATTTCTACCAGTCCACTTACACACTTCCTTTCATCAGCCTTCTTACCTGTTAATTGCTTTTACCTATTTAAGTCTACCCACATGCCTGCCTCAGACACACATACAGTACCTACGTAACAGGAAGTGTACCAATCTACCTACCAATTTTCTGACCCCTCCTTGCTAACCTACCTACCAACTGACTGATCCCTCCCTGACAACCTACCTACGTCTCTACCTACCTACCTACCAGCTACTTACCTACATCACGATACCACCGAACAGTCAGTCCTTTACTTCATACTTCTGTTTACAATATCTGTGTGACCGTATTTTACCTGTCCACAATTATAGGCAATAGTCTTACCTAGCATTTCTAATAATATACCAGCAAACATACTTACCTACCTATCTACCTACCTGTCTACTTACATATTTACGTATCTACCTGGTTACACGTCCATTTTTACTCTTATGTATCTCTCTACCTTCAATAATCTACCTACCTAACTACCTGTCTAAATGTCTCTCTATCTACAATATCTTCCTACCTATCTACTTACCTACCTGTTTCTCTGTCTCCCTCCCCCTCCATCCATCTATTTGTTTATCTACCTGCCAACCAGCTCAATAAAACACTAACGACTTTTTTCTGCTCTTCATCTTGTTACGTAAACCTGCCTACTTAGCTACCTGTCCTCACTACCTGCCTACCTTTACATAACTAAGTACCCACCTCCCTCCCTACCTCTGCCTGTCTAGAAACCCACATGCCTACCTGCCTAGCAACTCACTCAAATGTCTACTTACCTACATACCTACTTAGATTTACCTGTCTATATATATCCACAAGCTTCACTGCTTAGAAACTTTCCTGCCTACCTACCGACCTTCTTATCTACCTACGTACCTACTTACCTGCCTACATATCTACCTTCCTGCCTTCATACCTACCTACCTATCCATTTCTTCTTCCATCCCTCTTTCCATCCCTCCCTACTTACCTACAGTACCCATTCTTTCATAGATCTTCCTATCTGCCTATCTACTTACCTACCATATACCTCATACCTACTTACCTACTCTCCCATCTACTCCCTTCCTTCTTCCCCCCCTCCCTCGCTCCTTCCCTCTCTACCTGCAGTACTCATCCCTTCACAGATCTCTCTCCATACCTCCTTACCTACCCACTTACCTACCTACTTAGCATTCTCTCTCCCATCCTTCTCTCCCTCTCCCTCCCCCACCCTCCCTCCCTTCTACTACCCTCCCTTCGTCTCACCTCTCCTTCCCTTCCACTTCCTCTCTTTCCCATCTTCCCTCTCGTCCCTTTGTTTCTACTTCCCTCTCTCCCTTCAATTCAATTTCTTCCTTCTCATTTTCTTCTCTTATTCCTTTCT
Organism: Coenobita brevimanus; assembly: GCF_032717465.1. Lineage (NCBI taxonomy): Eukaryota > Metazoa > Arthropoda > Malacostraca > Decapoda > Coenobitidae > Coenobita > Coenobita brevimanus. The sequence goes on from NC_137004.1 coordinate 21,373,954, forward strand.
CTGTCTTCCTTTATACACCATCCCTCCCCCCATCTATCTTCCTTCTTTCCTCCCTCTCTCCTTCCTTCCTTCCCTACCTGAACCCTACCCCTCTTCCTTCTTCCATCCATCCTTCCCCCCCTCCCTCTCTCTACTCCATTCCTTTCTTCCTTCTCCTCTGCCTCTTCCTTTTTCCCCATTCCACTTCCTTTTACTCTTTCTACCTTCCTCCCACCCCTCTTCCTTCTCCCTCCTCTCTTTTCTCTCTCCTTTTTCTTCAGTCATCTCTCCCTCTTTTCCTTCTCCCTCCTCTCTTCCATCTTTCCCCTCTTTCTTTCCTTCTTCATTACCATTCTTTCTTCCCGCTCTTCATTGTTCCCTCTTCCTCTTTTTCTTTCTTCATTCCCACCTTCCCTCCCGCCTTCTCTCTCTTTCTTCTCCTCTCCCTTCCTTCCCCTCCCCTAGTTCCTTCTTCTCGCTCTCCCTCCTTTCCTCCCTCCCTCCCTCTCCCCCTCCCCAGTTACCGAGAACTGAGTAGAATTATTTCCTCCCCCCTCCCTCCCCTACATTAGTCCACTTCCTGCTTCCTCCCTCCCTTCCTCCCTCTTCCTCCTCCCTCTCTCTACTCCTCCTGCTTCCTTCCTCTCCCTCCTCCTCCCTCGCCCCTCCTCGCTCCCTTTCAGCCTGCCTATCATTCACTCATGCACCTTTCTTGCCTACTCCCTTTCCCATAACCCATCTCTCTCTCTCTCTCTCTCTCTCTCTCTCTCTCTCTCTCTCATTCTTAGGTTGTCTCCTCCCTCCCCCCTTCACCTCGAGGACATCCTCCTTACAGTGAATAAAACCATAACAGAACTCGAACTGAAAGGGTGAAACACTCTCTTTCTCCCTTCCTCTCTCCACTTCCTTCCACTTCTGCAGTTTCTTACAGCTCTCTTCCTTAATTCCTTCCTTCACGTTTCATTTGCTCCCTTAAACATTCCCTCATTTCCTTCCCTCACACTTCCTTTCCTCTCCTCAACATTCTCTCTTACCCTCCTTTTCTTCTCATTTCCTTTCCTCCCTTACACATTCCCTCCCTAACTTCCCCATTATTTTCTTTCCTCCCTTAAACATTCCCTCCCTCCCTTCTCTCTCATTTCCTTTCCTCCCTTAAATATTTCCTCCCTCCTTTCCCTCTCACTTTCTTTCCCCCTTAAATATTTCCTCCCTACCTTCCATCTCATGTCCTTTCCTCCCTTAAGCATTCCTCCTTCCCTTCCATCTCATGTCCTTTCCTTCCATTAAACATTCCATCCTTCCTTCATATCCCTTAACTCTTTCCTTCGTCCTTCTCTTTCCTTCATTTCCCTTCATTCTTTCCTTCATTTCCCTTAATTACTTCCGTCATTTTCCTTAATTCCTTCCTTCATTTCCCATCATTCCTTCCTCTATTTTACATAACCCCCCTTTCATTTCCGCCAATTTCTTCCTTCATTTCCAACAATTCCCTCCTTCATTTCCGACAATTCCCTCCTTCATTTCCCATAACTCCCTCCTTCATTTCCGACAATTCCCTCCTTCATTTCCCTTCTCCCACACTTTCCCCTCCTTCCCTGCCCCCTCCGCACCGCCAGCCAGTCACTCCGTCATTAAGGTGTCAAGAGGCAGACAAACAGCCGTGGCGGGGCAACACAACGCCCCCACTGCACCAGGTATGGGGAGGGAAGGGAGGAAGGAAGGAGGGAAGGAAACAAGTAAAATACAGTAAGGAGGGAGATACAGAGCTAGGGATATAGAGAAAGAAATTAGGACAGAAAGAGGGGAAATACGACACCCAGACTGCACTAGGCACAGGGAAGGAGGGAAGTAAGCAAGTAACCCAAGAAGTACAAAAGAGTGCAAAGGAAAGCAAACAGCAACATACCTGTTGGTCGGGAAGGTTGTAACCAAAAAAAAACTATTCTATCAACTAAAGACATGGATAGAAAAGCAAAAAGACTCCCGCCCCACCCACCAAACCCTCCAAATGAAGCCGGCAGGAAATAGTGAGAAGGACAATTATGCAGCACAAAAAAGCTGTCATGGAAATATAGAGATACAGAAATGCAAATTTTGGGATGGAAAGTGAGACAGCGAAAGGGAAAAACAAAACACACAGGCTGCTCCAGGTATGGGGAAAGAAGTAAGCGTATGTGTGTGGAAGGAGATAAGGCAAAGAGAGAAAGAAAGAGACGAAGGATTAAAGGAAGAGAGGGAAGGAGGGAGAATAAAGGAAAGCAAACAGCAACAGCACTAACTGTCCTTTCAAGACTGTTTGTTACTATGGTATCTCTTGCATGAGTCGAAGATGAGGATGATTAAGCAAGAAGGGAGGAAGCAAAGAAGGAACTAAGAAAAGAAAGAGACAAAGGGAAAAGAGAGTAAGAGCAGAAAAAAAAAAAGACGGAAGTAAAGGTGTTTGTTTTTGCTTTAAGAGAAGACTAAGAGTATTAGTTCCCTGTCATACGTGCTACATCGTGCGAAGGAAAAATGTGAATATAAGGAAGGAAGGAAGGATGAACAACAAAAAAAAGGGAAAGGAGGGAAGGAGGGAAAAAAGACAGGAAAGGAAGAAGGCAAACTATAAGAAATGAGGGAATGTACCGAGAATTATAAATAGAAGGAACTGTAGAAAGATGCAATAGAGTTTAATAAATGGGGCATACTAGGGAGGAAAGAAGACGGGACAAGGAAGGAAAGAAAGAAGGGGGGAAGGAAGGGAGAAGACGAGACAAGGAAGGGAGGAGGGAAGGAAGGGGAGGGAGGAAGGCTGACCGGGTGAGGAAATGAAGGACTTAAGGAAGAACGAAACAAGAATGACAGAATAGGATGACAAGACTTTAAGTTTGGAAGAGGGAGTAAGAAAAAGGGAACGAGGGAGAGAAAAGAAATGCGACAAAGAAAAAAAAAAGAGGAACAGAGAAAGATGGCATGTAGAAAATGAAACAAGTGATGAGGGGAAAGGAAACTGTCAACAAAGGAACAACGATGTAAGAAGAAAACCTGAAAAGAAGGACAGCGAGGAAAATGGAGAATGGGATCAACGGGAGAGAATTATATATCTGTAACCTCTATTTGTCTGTCTCTATTTATCTACCTATCTATCCATCTATCTGTCTATATAAATTTGTGATTTCATTCTCAAAAAACAAAAATTTACGTAAATCAGCCAGTTACATGCCTACAACAGGAAAAATTTGGGAAGTTTTTCATGTAACACAATAAAAATTACTGAAGTTCACATGGCCGCCTTATAACCGTCGATCTGATGTACTGTACGTGGCAGTGACGCTCACCTGCGGCAGGCATGTCTGTCTGTTGCTAACTTATGTGGACTGTTGATAAACACATAAGGGACATTCCATCAGTCCTGTCAGGCAACCGTGGACACATGATCCTCTTATTCCACATACCACTTCATACTTCCTTAGAATGCAGGTATCCATTTTTCTTTTTTCCTGAAGGTGATATTCTGTGGTAAATAGGTGTTATGGACCAACGAGGATGAGAGCTATAAATATTCTTCAGAGTAACTGACAGACGCAAGCCACGGGTGAATATGACTGCTCGACACATTATTTAATTGTTATGGGAAGGCTATCAGGCTACGCAAAATTTAGATAATTTTTATTACAGAAAAAAAAATCTATATTCCACATTCGAAAAATACATGGTAAATGTACTCTAGATTAATAAATCATCGGTTCACATTCCAGGTGGAACACCTGCCACAATAGGTAATATATTATACTGTATTAATCCCGTTGGTCTCATTCCGTTATGAGTAATACTTTCTTGAGAATGTAATACTGTATATCAATTTCCTGCCACATTCAAGGGAAGTATTGTTATTAAATATATATGCACATGAAAATATGTTAATCTTCTTGGAACATCCCCAACTGTAATGATCATTTACAATATCACTGGACTCATCCTACGTGATACTCTTATCGAATTGTAAGTAGTTTAACTTGTTTTTAAAAACGTAACTGCACAGACAGTGTGCACACCCTGTACAAAGAAAGAAAAACAAGTTCCCTCCCAAGTTCAGGTGAAAACCTCTGCTGAAAGGCAAAACATTAGGTGCACTCTGCGGTGTCATAAGGGCAGTTGGTAACACTGAAATGAGTTGCCATTTGCTCCTGGTGATGAGCCTTCGGATGTGATTATTTTTGGTAACTAAGAGAAATCAGTCTGTATATTAGGCCTATGTCTTTCCGACTGCTACTTTTTTTTTTCTTTTTATGTGAAACGTTTCATCTGTTATCATTTTTACTATCACGTTGTCAACACTGTAATTCAAATAGTTAAATTAGTCAGGAAGTCAGTTTCCCATTTTAATGCATTTAACTTCTAAACTAGCTTGTTAAGTTGATGATTATGAGCTGTGATTGGCATTATTTGTTTAGCAAATATAACTGTCTAAAATATTCATCAATGATGATAGAGTTACTGTATAATGATAATCGAATGTTTTATTAGAGTGGTGAAATGAATCCCATAAGCTCGAATTCGAACACATAACCAAGAAGACCGACCTTTGTCTGCTTCATTCTAGGTTCCGCTCATCGTAAGCACTGCTTGTGGGTGTTGCCTTCCATAGTTATGATTATTTTCTGGTGGTGTAATGGTATAGTAACACGAGGGCGACCTGAACGATGACGGTTCTTCGTGGTATCTTCCTTCCGAAATCGCTGAAGCCAGCCTTCTACTGTTCTGCTTACACCGAAACTTTGCCCCATCTATTCAGGATTCTCTCCTGGTTAACAAAGGGCGATCATGTAACTTCTCATCTCCATAGTAGCTGGATGCATGTTGCTTGCCTTCTCCATACCAGGGTATACGGTAGGTCTGCTTGACGTTTTGTGGTAACTGGTAAGTTGTGAATTAAAATGGTCAGATAATCATTCCCTGACCGAATATGGTTTGTATTTCGTTTGACCAAATATGGTTTGTATTTCGTTTCGCATACGAAAGTAAGACTTCGTAATTTTCGCTATTCGATGTTAAGGGTTCGAAATTTTCTGGGTTCATCTGTACCATCATCCCATCAGCAACAGATATGAAGCTTGAGGAAGTCAGGCAAGTGAACCACGAGCAGGCAACTGTGGTAGAACTTTCATATTTCACGGGTTACACTTTATCTTCGGACAAAACAGACCTTTGTGTTTCATTACATATACATACATACATATATATACATATATATATATATATATATATATATATATATATATATATATATATATATATATATATATATATATATATATATATATATATACACACACACACACACACACACACACACACACACACAGGTAAGTGGTGTGAGATGGTGTCAGACTCATGCTTACCTAATCACTTCAGTGACAGATTACCTCATACTCTAATTAGCACATTATCTGATTAGTTAGCTATTTCATCCTGGCTACTTCAAGGCTATTTTTGTCAGGTAAGAATATCCACAGCAGCCAAAGGTATAAGGACTCTCCCGCTCAACAGTAAATCTGCTGTTGTCGTGCTACTTGATTTTGACAACTGCTGTGGGATTATATTAGTCAGGTGAGAGGAACCCTTTGCAGTCAAACCGTTAACAGACTGATGATAAGACTGTCTAAACATTATACTTGACATTAATTATTTTTTTACTTTTTAGGGTCTCTCCTAGGCTTAATAAGGTAACCAGGCGGCTTTATTATTATAATACAAAATATATCCTCGTACTGATAGGGTTAACGATAACAGTTCATTTGCCTTAACTTGGACAAGAGCTTGGTCCTTTTGCAGCTTGCTTCATGCAGCTTAGAGACAGAGTAGGACAATGCTATGGCTCCACAGCATTTCTTCGTGACTATCACCATAACTCTAGTGTTAAGTACATCCCCACGCCATTGTGTGGAGGCGCACTGTATTTGCTCAGTTTTCTCCTTTCTTCCAAGCACTTTTTCAATTTGGCGCCATTCCTTTATTTCTTCACCAATTCACTACAAACATCGTACAATTATTCCTCGAGCAAGTACCTCCAAACACATTTTCTTTATTTGGTTCTTGTGATGGAGTTTGTGGGGTCAAAGGTAAAGTCACGCACACGCACACACACACACACACACACACACACACACACACACACACACACACACACACACACATTTTGAATTTCTATCTTCATTAATCGTCATGGCAAATTGCACAGGAGTCTGTCAGTGTACTGAAGCGGTGCGGTCATTCTGTATTCCCATGAAGATATTGGCGGTCTTTAATTTAGTTTGTATCTTATCATTCGCAATGGAGAGATGGCAATTTTAGGGAAAATTAAATCCAAAAGCGAATAACTGCTCTACGAACTCTTCTGGAGAGATGTGACTTTGCTGTTTGACTGATAACTGACATTTTAGTTCTAAGTATACGCATGGCATAATAAAAAGGAAAGTAATAAACAATTTACTCCTGCAGCACGAAGACGACATTTTTTTTGGTGATTTCTTGCTGTTTTATGGCGACAGTACTCAACAGAGATAATTTCTGAGCCGCAGGACTTGGGTGCAACGATTATTAACTCCCTTCACTGCCAGGGTGTTTTCTTAAGCTATGTTAAAGCTGGAAAGACGTCGTGGTAAAGAAAGGGTTAAATAGCTTTTCTACTTGAGAGAGAGAGAGAGAGAGAGAGAGAGAGAGAGAGAGAGAGAGAGAGAGAGAGAGAGAGAGAGAGAGAGAGAGAGAGAGAGAGAGAGAGACGGTTTGACAGTGACGAGAGGCAGACGAGGGAGAGGACAGGTGGGGCCCAGGTAAACAGTATGCCACAAGGAGGGAGGCAGGGAGGGAGGGAGGAAAGGAAGGTACAGAAAAAGAGGAAAAAGAGGAAGGAAAGGAGGGAGAGAGGAAAGGAAGGAGGAAGCCAAAAATGTAAGAAGGATGAAAGAGAAATGACGGATAGAAAGAAGAAAGGAAGGATGGAAGGAAGATCAACAAGGCGGGAAGAACAGAGGGAAGAGGGAAGGGGGATGAAGGATGAGGAAGGGAAGGCATGCGGGCGCGAGGGAGAGATTGAGGGTAGGTAGGAGGATGACTAGATGAAGGACGATAAAATAAGGTAGGGAGGATGGAAGGGCTGGAGGAAGGTGAAGAAGAAAGAAGGGAAGGGAAGAGAGGAGAGAAAGGAACGAGAGAGATAGAAAGATGATGGCAGGAAGGGAAAGAAGGAGAGAAGGGGCAAGGGAAGAAAAGGACGAAGGAAGGAGGGAGATCATGAGGGAAGGAAGAAAGAAAGCAAAAAGGGGAGGAGATGAGGGATGAACAGAGAGTGGCAGAGGTGAGAAGGAAAACTGGAGAGAGGAAATAGAAGAGACTGAAAAAGCAGAGGGAGAAAATGATGCAGGAAGAGAAAGAAGAAGGAAATGAGTGAGGGAAAGAAAGAAGAGGGAAAGGAAACAATGAAGAAAGGGAAGGAGGGACAGGTGGAAGGATGGATGGGGGACATGTAGTGTTTAGAGGAAGGATGGAAGAGAATGGCAGGGAAGGAAGAATAAAGGAAGGAAAGAGAGAGGAAGGGAGGTAAGGACGATGACGAGAAGGGAAGGAATTTGAGGGAGGGAGAGAAGGAAAGAGGACAAATAAAAGGGTGGAAGAAAGGAAAGAGACAGGGAAATAAAGAGATGCCAAGGAGGGAAGGAATTATATGGTCAGAGGGGAAGAGAACGAAGGAAAGAGGAAATAAGTTGAAGGAGGAGGGGAACGATGAAGGAGGGAGGGAGGGAAACGACAGGTGAAGGAGGGTGACAGGTAGACGAGCAGAGAGGAAAAAATGACAGAATTGGATGAGGACTGAAATGGAAGTGACACAGGCAAATGAAGGAGGGAAGTGATTGAAGGGGAAAGCAACTGTGGGTATAAAGCGAAAGGGAATGAGGAAATGAGTGATAAAATGTGAAAAAAAGAAGAAGGGAGAGAGCATAAGGGCATGAAGGAAATTACAAATGGAGAAAGGAACTGAAGAAAGGAAAAGGAGGAAGAGAAGAAAAAAGGAATACCGGTATACTATTAAAGATCTATATCTATCTATCTGCCTATTTACAGAAAGAAACACACACACACACACACACACACACACACACACACATATATATATATATATATATATATATATATATATATATATATATATATATATATATATATATATATATATATATATATATATATATATATATATATATATACGTTTATACACGGTTGTGTATACATAGGGTATACTTACAAACAGACATTTATATACAGTACAGAGGGGTAATCGCGCCACTTTTGGGGTAATTGCACGAACTACCGTACCTGAAAGTGTCCATAATAAGGACGGTTGTCAAAACTTGTAGTACTTATTGAAATATAACCAACTGGAATTAATTCACTACTCAATGTTCCACATTATCCATAAATTCATCATGTTACAGATTGTTCTGATTCCTTTATAAAGGGAAATGCTTATCTTAAATTTTTTACAAAAATATTTGCTGGAAACGAAAAGGTTTGATGCTAAATGAATAAATGCTGCCTGCATACCTCAAAATGCTGTCAGTAAAAGGTTCATTATAGCAGTCATGAGGTATAAACAATTGAACATATAGTGCGTGGTCCCTTACATGTGTATGCACCAATGGGGTAATTCTGCCAAGGTTATATGGGGTAACTGCGACCATAATATTAATGAATGTAATGGTGATAATAAAATATTGGCGTGAACACATTTCACACACTGAAAACAACTAGCTACTCTTTTGTAAATCTAGAGGTATGTTCAAGAAGTGACCAAAAAAGATTGTGCGGACTTACAAGCCCCACCAGCAGGAAGGAAAAGGGAAACTGTATTCTAGTGCGCTGTCCTGGTAGAGGCCATGACAAAGACTAATCGTTATATAGGTAAGTTACACAACTTGACTGAACCTGAAAACACTGTATGTGATGTTCATTTTTTTTTTTTTTTTTCATAAAACAGAATCACAAACAGCAGCCTAGGTTTTAGACTTTTAAGGAGCCTGAGGTCCCAGACATTGCTGTCACATCTGGTGTACAGAGCAAATTGTTTTAAAATTAGAGAAACGAAAGTCTGTGAAGGGGAGACTTTATTTAAAGACATTTTTTGGTGCCCAGGGTCTCACTGTACGCAATGTTTTGTACTATTTGATGCTGCCAATATATTTTCATTAGATTTAACACTGATTCTGTGTATGCCACTTGATTTGCACATACCTCACAAAGTTCTGTTCTCAGCACTTATGATTTTCTAATATCTCACAATGTTTTGTTCTCAGTAGTATTTATTGTGTGTTTCAAGGTTCACTGAAAAACAGCATTCATGCGCGAAAATATTTTAAATTTTATATAGACTGGCGAGACTGCCTTAAAGCATGGTGCATTTGTGCCATAATTTTTTTCATATATCAGAGAGAGAGAGAGAGAGAGAGAGAGAGAGAGAGAGAGAGAGAGAGAGAGAGAGAGAGAGAGAGAGACGCGAAGAGAGAAGTAAATCAATAATAAGAAAAATCAGAATAAGTCAAGAGTATGGAAAATCATAATAAGGAAGTCACAAGTCAGAAAAATAAGAATAAGGGAAGTCAAGAATGGAAGAAATCAGAATTAGGAAAGTCAGGTGTAAAGGAGATCAGAGTAAGAAAATTCAGGAGTGAGAAGAATCAGAGTAATGGAAGTGAGGATAGGGAGGTGGGGGAACGGTGAGGGGGAACAGGGGGGAGGGGGTTAATCTGTCGCCCCCTACCAAACCCCCCTCCTTCCTTCATCTGCAACCGCCCCCCTCTCCCTCCGCGCAACATGCAGGTGAGGTACACATTACCAATTTCATAGAGCAAGTCTCAAGTATTACCCTTATCCCACCCTCCTGCATCACACACACACACACACACACACACACACACACACACACACACACACACACAAAGTAACGTATAATCAAATTTGTAACCAAGTTTTTTTATTTATTTTAGTTTTTAATAAATGGCAATTTGTTTCCAGAATGTGATAGATGAAAACCAGTGACTGATCAAATGTTTATTTATATATTTTATTTATTTCTCTTTATATGTGCCCATTTTCTACTTTGCTGCCAGACTGTATGAGGTGAAAACCACTTTTTTTATCAACTCTGTATCAGTTTGTATAAGGTGGATTGTTGGACTGATTTCCTCCTCCTCATCATCATCACCAAAATCATCATCATCATCATCATCACCATCATCATCTGAACCCATATCCACGTATAAGATGGTGTGAGATAGGTCGCAGAAACAAAGAAATGAAAGGGGAAAACAAGAGACCTAAACAGCAGCACGTCAAGTTAAAACAGCCCCACACATTATCAACCAGATCTTCGTCACCCTGGCTACAACGGACATGCAAAACTACACAGTATTTTGATTTTTTATTTTATTTTTGTATTAATGGCCGCGTTTCACCTACACCTACATCATAGAGCCATTCCGTCCACTACCAAGGCTCGTACTCTCGTCGGGCAAGGAGGTTCCCTAACACCCCTTCCTTAGCGATTTATTTTCCAAACTACTCTTTAATATCCTTTGGTTTGCGTCTTATGTCTTTTCAGCATCGACGTAGATTGCATGACTAACACACAAGAATATAGTAACGGAGCATAATTAGAAATAAATCGGTTAGGAGGAGGTGTTAGTCAGCTTCCTAACCCTACGAGAATACCGCCCCAAGCCTGCCTCAGATCTGCACATGTTTTTTCAATTCGTTGTGTGAATGTAATATATCCTTTTTCTTGGGAGATTTTTATATAATGAAAAAAATAAAGCAGGATATAACGCACATGGACTCCAAACCCGGACGATTCATTAACCCCTTCAGTATGATGGCGTCTTCTTTAGTTCTCGCTACTACCAGACAATTTTATTCTAGTAAAGGAATAAATATGGACTTTATTTCTACCCTCTTCACCACCAGACGTCTCTCCTAAGCTGAAAAAAGACGTTCACTAGTAGCAAAAACGGAGAACAGAAGACGTCATAGAACTGCAGGGGTAACTATATCTACGGTAACTGTTATGAATGTTTGACTAATGGGTCGTGGGTAAAATAGAGAGGGGGAAGGGAGAGGAAAGGAGAGTGGGAGTGAGCTGGAGCGAGGAAGTGGGAGATGGACTGAGCGAGAGGAGGAGGGTGTGGGAGAAGGAGAATAAAGGAATGGGAGAGGGAGAATGAGTGGAAGAACGAAAAATGAGAGAGAGAGAGAGAGAGAGAGAGAGAGAGAGAGAGAGAGAGAGAGAGAGAGAGAGAGAGAGAGAGAGAGAGAGAGAGAGAGAGAGAGAGTCTGCGTCGTGAAGAAAAGTAAGAGGGATTTTGTCTTTGATCTTTGACGGTAATTCTGGGAGAGGTAGGTTACGTATGAGAGAGAGAGAGAGAGAGAGAGAGAGAGAGAGAGAGAGAGAGAGAGAGAGAGAGAGAGAGAGAGAGAGAGAGAGAGGAAAGGTTAAAATGCATACGTAATTGAACACCTGAATTTTCTGCTCTCAGGGGGTTTCCGGAAGGGAGCTGTGGGAGGAAGGGACAAAGATGAGGGAGTGGAGCAGGAAAAGGAAGGAGGGAGGGGAGGGAGAGAATTGGGGAGGGAGAGAAGGAGACAAATAAGAGGGTGGTAAATGCTTGGACGGGACGGAGAAACCTGAAGATGAGGTGGATGACGAATGGAGAGGAGGGTGGGGGAGTGCAGTGAAAAAAGGAGGGAGAAATATGAAAGAAATAATGAAGACGAGAAGTAGGGAGACAGAGAAATAGAGAACAAAGAGATGTAGGGAAGGAATGAAACAGCCGAGTGGAGGAACAGTTATGGAGGAGGATGAGAAGTAGGGAGATAGGAGATAGACTAAAGAGAGATAGATAGATAGATATAGATAGACATAGACAGATAGATAGATAGATGAGAGAGAGAGAGAGAGAGAGAGAGAGAGAGAGAGAGAGAGAGAGAGAGAGAGAGAAGTAAGGAAATAGGAAAAAAAAAAGGCGGAAGGAAGAGAGGTATGATGAAAAAAAGAAAGAAGTAACGAAAACCAGGGAGATGGAAGGAGAGAAATAGTTGAGGTTTGTGGATGGAGAGGGACGCGAAAATAGGGAGGAGGAGGAGGAGGAGGAGGAGGAGGCTAAAGAAAATATACTGGAGTGAAGTAATAGGTGGGAATGAAATAAGAAAAGAGGAATGGGATGAGACAGAAAAAGGGCAAAATAACAAAGTGTGGACAGAGCACAAGGTAAGAAGGAGGGAAGAGGAGCTGGAGATGATAAAGCTGAAGAAATGAAGGACAAGGTAAACAGAACGATACAGAGAGGATGAGGAAGAGAAACAGAGAAGGAGAAAGGGATTAGTGAGAGGGGTTCAGTAAGAGAGATTGAAGGACAAGGAAAAATAACTTGGATTAGGGAAAAGAAACGTAAGGAAAAAGAGATGTGGAAAAGCGTACTGTAAGAGAGGAGGAAAATGATAAGGAGAGGGAAGAGAACCAGAAGGGGAAGAAGGAGGAGTAGGAGAGGGTCAGTAAAAAAAGAAAGTAGAAAAAGCAGAGAATAGAAGTGGCTTGAAGGAAATAGAGTAAGGATAGGAAACAGAACCAGAGAAAGAAAACACAGGTCACAGAGAGGATAATGTTGAGGAATTTAAGAAGGAGGAAAATTGCAGGGATAGGTACAATCACCCACAAAAGTCGTATCCTTTTCTCGAACCCCGTAAATGTTTGAGCAGGTTTGTCGAAGCTGCAGGGAGGTGCAAGTGTATCTGGGAACAGTGTCAGTGGGAGTAATGTTGTCTTTGTTTTGTTGTTATGTCGTAATGTTCTGTCGACTATGTGCTATACAGCTGCCCAAGGAAAAGGAGTCTCTTGGTGGGAATCAAGGCAGTATTATGGTGGACGGGGAGTGTGCGGAGATGGCAGGAGGAACCTCCCTGTCGCAGCTCAACTCGATTTTTTAGAAGCTGCATGTCTGTTTTAGCATGTGGTAATATAATATATTTTTCATTATCCCTTTCCATCTCTACTGTTTGTATAGAACAAAACCAAGAGCAGGAGAAGCTACACAACAGCATGGCGACTGCAGCATACAACTCGCCCACTACCGCACCACCCCCTCCGTCCCCAATACCCCCAACCTCCACTGACACTGTTCCGACATACGCGTGAGTCCCCCTGCAGCTTTGACAAACCTGCTCGAACATTTACAGGGTTCGAGAAAAGGGCACGACTTTTGTGGGTGACTGTACATGAATCTAGTGAAGAATAAGGGAGAAGGAGTGGGAGACGGTGATAAAAGGGAGACCAAGAAAATGGCACGATTAGGTGTTGACACAGGTAGGGTCGGAAAGAGAAGGAAGAGGGAAAAGAAGGAAGAGGAAAGGGAAAGGAGAGGTTATAGTAGCTAACAGAGATGTAACGCGAAGAAATTGCAACTGTAGGAAACTGAAAAAAGGAAGGAGATGGAGAAGTAGAAGAAGGTCAGCAGGGGAGGAAAAGCATATGAGGAGGGGTAGAAAAATATGTCCGTGGAGCTACATGAAGCTGCAGCGATAAACAAATTACAAAACGACCTGGACCCCAACAAGGCAGTTCGACCTTTTAAATTATGGGAGAAAGAGACGACCCCCAAATACAGTCGAACTCCCTCCCCAACCATGCACTACCCTTCTCCTCATCCCCATTCCCCCCCACCATCCCCACAACACTCCGGGGATGTAGAAGAGCCGCTGTTGGAACTAAACCAGCTTGATGCAAATTGTACCAGACGGCTAGAAACTGTAATAAAAACATCTTCTAAACAATCACTGTGCCCTTTTCGTTGCCACTATTTTTCATTTTCTACATGAGATGCGATAGTGCCTTCTGAAGTGATGGTGGTAGTTCTGCCCTAACTGAGCTTGTCTGATTCATACCATACAAGGCAGCCAGAAATTGCAGTAAAAATCCCCTAAATAATCACTTCACCTTTCCCCTTAGCACTATTTTTCATTCTTTTAAGTGACGTCTGATTGCATTTTTGAAGTGATGGTGTACAGCTGCCTTAAGTGAACATGGATAACCAAAAAATATACACTGTCATACGAATAAAAAATAATAAAAATAACCACGGTGCTAATCTTACAACCACCGTGTTATCTATGTGAGATATTATTATTATTATTATTATTATTATTATTCAGTAATAGTTGTAACCCTTCCTTGACTGAACATGTTTGAGTCATGGAATGGCCAAAAAACTGCAGTAAAATCTCCCTTATCGCTACACCAAATAAACCATCCTTTATCACAATTACTTAAGTTTAGTACGAAATCTGACAGTGGTTTTGAAGTGACGCTTGTGATGCATCCCTAACTGATGTTTGACTGAAATCATATGAGAGAGAGAGAGAGAGAGAGAGAGAGAGAGAGAGTAGCAAGATTACAACTAAAAAATGACTACGCCTTTTTTCTACCACTGTATTTCATTGTGTATGTGAGATCTGATAGAGGTTTGAAGTGAGGGTGGTGCTGGACATACTTCATTTAGATTATACAAGACACCAAGCACCTATAATATAAAAATAAGCACAACGCCCTTTTCTATTCCAGCGTTTTTTTTTTTTTTTTTTTTTTTAGTATGCGAGAGATCAGATTTTTTTTCAAAGTGATGGTGGTAGATCTGCCTTAACTGAACTCGTATGATTTAAATTACACAATGCAATAACAACAAGAGTAATAATAATAATAATAATAATAATAATAATAATAATAATAATAATGGGAAGAAGGTGGAAGGAAACGGGTGAAACAGAGGTTAAAGTTCACCTCTATTTCACCCGTGTTTCCTTCCACCTCCTTCCCACGCTCGTCATAATGTCTCTACAGTAATAATAATAATAATAATAGTAATAATAATAATAATAATAATAATAATGATAATAATAACTAATAAAAATACAATAATAATATCTTACAAATAATCACAACACCTTTTCTGCTACCACTAATGGCATGAGATATCCCTTACGAAACTGGAGTGATGATTGCAACGCTTTTTAAAATGAGGTTTATCATAAGGCAACAACACACAATAAAAAGAAAAAAAATCGGTACACATTTCTCCATTTTCTCAATTTTTCGGTTGATATGCGAGATGTAAGAGGATTTCTGAAGTGATGATGATGATGATGATGGTAACACCGTTCTTTACCGTCAAAAATATTTACTTCAGGGGTTGCCATGACCTTTCAGCAGTTATACATAAGAGTTCTGACGCGATAGCAACACCTGACTTCACTTAACCCTTCACATTGATAACACCTTTTACTGATTCATTCTTATCACCTCCACACGACTTCACTCAGCACAGGACAGACTTTACGAATTACAAGTGCTGGATATAATTTTCATCTATGCCTCTATAACTCGGGACACTCCTACGCTGAATAAAATCGTCTGGAACAAGAATAAAACAAAAACTACGACCTGGCACTGAGGGGGTTGCCGGTTCTACACAGAGGTCCGAACTTATGCTCAGCTATGGCCATGTATTCCCAGCATGGCGCGATAACAACAGCTGATTTCACTTTGCGTCAAAACAAATCGATTCCAACCGGGCTGTTGGAACTGGTTTTTGGGCTCCTTCACCTCGAGGACGGCTTCTGCAGTGTATTCTCCTTACTACCAGACGCTTTTATTCAGCACAGGACATAGGCTTTGGGACTGGAGGGGTTAGATACAGCCTTCCTGAACCTCTTTACTAATATGGTGAGGGAAATCGTCTGATAGTAAGTAGAATAAAAGACAAAAAGGCATAAGCGTAATGAAGAGGTTAAAATCATACATTAACCTTAGAAATGACGTGGTTATCATAATGGCGTTAATGAAGGCTATGACTATCCCGTCTATCTCAAGAAGGTCTCCCCGTTAGCTGAATAAAATCGTCTGACAGTGGCAAGGAGAGAAAAGATCCCCGTACAGAGAGGATTTAATTCATTCAAAGGATATGTTTTTCCTCAGATTTTTGGTACTGACTGACAACCTCATTCGGCTTAGGAAAGGTTAGACCCAGCCTTCATTATCCCTTTCACTATGCGAGATCTTTCCTATACTGAATATAATCGTCTGGAGGTAGCAGGAATAAATCAGGATGTCTTTGTATTGAAGGGGTTAGCTAAACGCAGCCATAGCACCACACGGAACCACCTCACCTGAGGGACTGCTATTCTGGTTTAAAAGAAGTTTCCCCTATGCAGAACAAAATCGTCGGCTGGTAAAAAAAAAAAAAAAAAAAAATAGTAGTGGTGGTAGCGGCAGGGGTGTAATTAAATGCCACACTGGACTGCCTCCATTGGAGAGATTGTTCGTTTAGTTATAAAAAGTTTCCACTAAAGCTGAAAAAAAGTCCGTCACTAACACGAATAAATAAATAAACAAATAAGTAAATACATACAACTCTATGTATCTATCAATCTGTCTATCTATCTATATTTACTCGTATGTGAAAGACATTCTCTCAGTCAAGGAGTCAGATGCCAAACCGGACTGTCTCATTTAGGGGGACTGTTCTAGTTCAGAAAGTCTTACCTTAGTAATATAAGATCGTCAGGTTGCAGCAAGAGTAAAACTAAACACACGTAGCATTAGCAGCGAAGGAGTCAGCCAGACGCCACAGCGGACCGACTCATCTGGGGGTGACTGTTCCTCTCGTCGATAAGTGTGAGTGAAGGCATTTTTTGCGGCGCCTAAACAAACGCTAACTCGGCCGTGTTTATGGTGATGGCCCGCGGTTCCTACTCCGGGGGCAGTTATAAAGAATTTACAGGGGTCTAAATTATCATATCTCTCAAATTATCTCAAAGCACTCTATTAGCTGTCTTCTCAGTGGCCGCCTCGCCCTCGCCTCCACCTCCACCACCTCCGCCGGGTAAAGGTTAACTCCCCTAATACCAGAAGTCTATGTGAATTTCCGATACCGAGTAAACTTGTTTGAGGGTGGAGGGGATTAAACAGGAATGACGTCAACGAACTGGAAGGAGAAATAAAATGACGTCACTGAGCTAGAAGTGGGAATAAAAGATATGACGTCACTGAACTGGAAGGAAGAATAAAATGACGTCACTTAGTTGGAAGGAAGGCTAGGATAGAGACAGATATAACGTCACTGAACTAATAGGAGAAATAACAAGAATGACGTCACTGACCTGGAAGGAGTAATAAGACAGAAATGTCACTAAGCTGGTACGAGGACTAAAACAGATACGACATAACTCAGCCGAAATAAGGAATATAATAGGAAGCACGTCAATGAACCGGAAGATGGAATGCAAGAAATGACATCAATGAACTGGAAGAATTAATGCAAGAAATGACAACAATGAACTGGAAGAATTAATACAAGAAATGACGTCAATGAACTGGAAGAAGGAATACAAGAAATGACGTCAATGAACTGGAAGAAGGAATACAAGAAATGACGTCAATGAACTGGAAGAAGGAATACAGGAAATGACGTCAATGAACTGGAAGAAGGAATACAGAAAATGACGTCACTGAACTGGAAGGTAGAATACAAGAATGACGTCAATGAACTGGAAGAAGGAATACAAGAAATGACGTCAATGAACTGGAAGACGGAATACAAAAAATGACATCACTGAACTGGAAGGTGGACTAAAGGAATGACATCACTGAACTGGAAGGTGGACTGAAAGGAATGACGTCACTTAAGCTGGAAGGACTACTGGACAAGGCTTCGAATCCCTTTACTGTAAGATGCCTCCGTTAATATAAAACTCGTTGGCAGAAAGGAAGAATAAAATAGCGGTGACGTCACTGGCCTGTATGGGTTAATGGATAGATTTTTAATTGCCTCACTGCCATGGGACACGTTTGAGACCACCCCTTCCGGGATTAAGGCAACTAGCTACAGATATGGACTGATACATAGATAGATAGAGGTAGAGAGTGACAGACAGATAGCTAGGTAGGTAGACAGACAGACAAACAGATGGATAGACAGATAGACAGACAGATGCATGGATGAATAGACATAGATGGATAGATAGATAGATAGATAGACAGACAGACAGATATAGATATAGATAAACAGACGGATAGATAGATAGAATGACAAATAAAGCAGATAGGTACAGACAGACAGAACTACGAAAGGTCTCCCTAAATTTGCATAAAATCATTTGAAGGTAATAGGAATGAAATAAAAATTGCGTCATGGCATAGAAGGCGTGAACTTAAAAACGGCAGGTCCCTCCGTAAGCGCTGGACAGAACCACACAAAACTCGTCAGCGTAGTTAAAGCGATACCTTACTTACTGCCTGTTACCATAGAACACTTGTTTCACGGGTCTAGTCGTTCTCTCTCAACCAATTTATTTCATTCTTTAGTCAAGTCGCCTCATCAACACCTTCCTTTATATTAACCTGTATGCACGCTTCATATCCATATCCACCCGCACCTTCATCTATTCACACCAAACCACTTCACCAAAATCCCCACTCCGTCCACTCCACTTCCTATATCCACTCACCCATTTCTTTTACCCAACTACACATCCGCTTCCTTCATCCACCCCCTCTCTCACCCCTCTCGCCCCCCGCCCCCACCCACTTCAGTCTCTCCCAAGCCCCTTACTGCCTTACTCCATCCCCACCCTCCCAACTCCATCCATATCCATCTTATTGCCTTCATGCATCCTCCAACTCCACTCGCATTTCTTAATTTGCCCACTCCACCCCATTTTCGTGATCCATCAACCAATTTCACTTAACTTTCATCCATTCACTCATCTCAATCCACCTACTCTCCTCCATCCCATCTTGTCCTAGCCCATGCCCACTCACTCTGTCCCATTCTATCATCCCATCCACTAAAAAATCTTGGCCTGCCTGCTATTAGCCATGAAATGAAACAATATTCAGGCTATAATTCAAAAGCCCGTGACGTCTTTGTCATTAGCCCCACTACAGGCCCGACCAGACCACAGAGTTAATGCATAGTGGTAAAAATACACCTGCTTTAATCCATGGGACTGGATATAACTCCCAAGTAATTATTATATATATATATATATATATATATATATATATATATATATATATATATATACATACACACACACACACACACACAAGAGTTTCTTCACCGATCAATATCATTTTCACTAATGACATCAGTTAATAATATGCACCTTTGCACCTTGAAAAAAGTAAGACCAGTCTAACACGCGGAGACTCCATGGCATTGAAACAAGTCATTGGGTGGTGACTGGGTAGTGATGTATAAAGACTGAAGACAGGGCAGCCTGACACAAGACCAACTAATCTCAAAGTGGAACATCCCAGTGGAGAGATGGTAAGAAGTGATTTTTCGTGCTAGGTGATAAAATTTTACTTGGTGTGTGTGTGTGTGTGTGTGTGTGTGTGTGTGTGTGTGTGTGTGTGTGTGTGTGTGTGTGTGTGTGTGTGTGTGTGTGTGTGTGAATAATTATCTAACTTTTAAACAACGCTTACGGGAAAGTAAGCTTCATTGGTGTGTGTGTGTGTGTGTGTGTGTGTGTGTGTGTGTGTGTGTGTGTGTGTGTGTGTGTGTGTGTGTGTGTGTGTGTGTGTGTGTGTGTGTGTGTGTGTGTGTGTGTGTGTGTGTGTGTGTGTGTGTGTGTGTGTGTGTGTGTGTGTGTAAACATCTAACTTTTATTACCGTATACAGGCAGGCAAGCTTCAGTTGGGGGTAGTGTTAGTTGTGGTGGGTGTGGTGTGCGCTGCTACGCTGGACCCACAAGTAAGAAAGAAGTGACTGGCATCAGGGACACAGGGACACCGACCCAACACACTCCCCTCCAAAGAACCTTCACTGCAGGAGGACATCACGGACACGGTCATAGATATACTCAGCCAGTTAGCTTGGAATTCGTGCCTGGAGGAGGTTTCTTTCAACAGCTAGTCACTAGAAGTTTTCTACCATGGGGCACCAGGTCACGCTGTTCACCCTCAAGTGGTCAGCCTATAGTCTGGGGTACACAGTGGCCATCACGGTGTCCAGCCCAAGCACCCTAGGGCCTCCGCGGCTGGCCATGTGGGGAACGGAGACGACAGAGGATCAGAACTGAGATGTAAAAATTTTTTATTGGAATGTGAAGCCTAGGACTGAGATGCAAAAATTTCTGTAAGAAAATGAAGAAAACTAGGACTGAGATGCAAAAATTTATCTTGGAAAATAAAGACTACGACTGAGATACAAAAATATATTTGGGAAAATGAAGCCGAGTAAGACTGAGATGCAAAAACCAATGTGGGAAAATGAAGACGACTAGGATCGAGATGTAAAAATTTCAATGGGAAAAAGAAGACTAGAACCGAGATGCAAAATTTTATATGGGAATATGAAGAAGGCTAGGATCGAAATGCAACAATTTACGTTTAAATCGGATAAAAACTTCTCTCTATATAGGGAACGGAACCATTTCCACGGCAGCCGTGAAAACAGTTCCAGTCTTCAGTAAACACGTAGTATTTATCAAAATGCACGTCATGACAAAATTCAAGAGGTCTCACAGCAACAGCTTAAAGACATAGCCTACAGGGCAACCTCAAAGTCGACCTTGTTCTGAGAGCTTGACATCAGGTTATTGCTCTGAGAAACTGTAAGTCAAGTCATAGGCTACCCTTGAACACCACCAAATTTCCTCTCAATAAAGAATGTAAGAACTAATGGTTGCGAGCAGTTCACCTGCGTGTGTACATTTAAATACATAAACCCACACGGCCACCACATTTACACACCGCCAGTACACAGCCAACTGTACCTCACTCTTAACTTGCAGCTTTCGGCCTTCATTTTTTTTCCTTTCCCACTCACCCACTTATCAATCTGAACCTATAATGGTTTTCAGTAAGACCCTTCTTAATTTGACTGCAAAACAGTGTCAAGGTCAAAACACTCACAGAATCAGGCTAAACAATTACTAATTCTTCAGTAAAAAGCAGCTTAATGTTTCTTGCGTCCATATTCGATATTTCGATAGCGCTAGTAAAAATCGGTATCGGTTCGGTAGCGGAAAATATTAAAATATCGGCGATTAATCGGTTCGGCGAATCGTATCGGTTACAGCACCACTGTTTCACTCCATATTCTTCATGATCTACCATTCAACTTCTTCCATCCATCCAATCCGTCAAAATCCACTCTCTGCTCTTCACCCTAATTCCTTCTCAGCTTCATTCTACGCCAACCCATCTCCACCACATACCTTCTCATCCCATCCCGTATCATCCTATTCAACTTCACCCCTTCCCACCGACTCTTAACTCATCCCAAGCCAACCTATCACATCCGATCCCACCCCAAACCCGGCCGCCTCAAGCAACCTCCGTCATCTATCCACTAACTCGATCTATTCACCCTCCTCCTCTCTAACCCCTTCCCATCCACTCTTCTTCACCCCATCCCATCCTATCCTATTATATCTTATCCTAACCTATCCTAGCTCACCCCACATGACCCATTCCACTCCACCCAATACAGTCCCACTGTATCCTAGCACAGCCTAACGAAGCCCATCACATCCCAGCCCACGTACGCCCATCTCATCACATTCCATCCCACCGAAGCACATCTAATCCTATTCCATTCCACCTACGCCCGCCTCAACCCACCCAGACTCACCCCATCCCACCCAGACTCACCCCATCCCACCCACTCAGTTCCATCCCATCCCACTCACGCCCATCCCATCCCATTTCACTGCACCCCACCCGCATCCCACCCACTTTAATGCTGTTTTAAAGTGGCGTCAGAAATGGTGTGGGAGGCATGTGGCCCCTCGTAAATACCAATATACCACCACGCCGCCCGCCAGTGTGCTCCAAACGGCCATGTGGGCGGGGTATGGGCGTGTGGGTGCTGGCTGGGTTTTGGGGCGATTTTGCTGGGGGTGGATGGGTTTTTGGGTGCTGAAGCGAAGAAAATAAGAAGCCATGCGAGAGTACAACACCCGCGCTACGCAATCGGCTTGAAGGCCATTGACACGATCAGTTTTCACCTGTGGTTTTCGAGAATGATAATTAAAAAATGCTGGAAAATAATCGTGTAAATATGCTGAACTGAAGAATATTCCCGCGTCTACTTTACTGTTCAATGGTCAACATGTTCTGAAGCTGATAAGCAGCGTGTTCGAACACAACAGCTACTGTACCCGCTGATAGTGTAAACGAGCATTAAGGCCAAACCTTTGATTCTGCCCTGTGTGTCTGCTCTTTGACTGATTGTTTTTAGAATCAACTTACTTCATCCTTACCTGATTCTTATCCCATCTTGCAAGTGTGATTCAAATAGTACATAAAGACTAAGTTGATCTTGTTCTTGATCTAGGACCTTTTTCGGCCAAAAATTAATCACCTGTTCCTGTAATGTGATTAATCAGTCACCATGTAAAATAATTTTTCCACAGTGTTACTAACAGACAGACAGACAAACAAACTGGACAAACCAAATACACCTCTCCTGCTTTTGCACGAGTGAGAAATGATGAAGTGCGAAGGAGAACTGGAGTTATGCGGGAGATGGCTGATCGAGATGAGCAGAGAGAGTTGCGATGGTTTGGGCATATGGAGAGAATGGATGATGAGCGACTGGTGAAAAGATAACTGGATCGAATGTGAGAGGCGTAAGGCTGAGAGGAAGACCACGTATAGGATGGATGGACAGTGTGAAGAGAACCCTGGATGCGAGAGGGATGTCTGTTAAGCAAGGAAGAGTGGTTGCACGTGATAGAAATGAATGAAGAGAAACTGTGAATGAATAAATGGTGACGCAGCCCCGAGGGGATATTCTCCCGCACTTGGTCTGATCAGCTGATCAGGTCAGGTGCGGATGAGGGGATGGGTCCATTATTATGCGGCAGGGGTAAACCAGCTCTGCTGTCGGGCCCTTTTGCTGATGTCGGCGACTGCACTGCGCAGTTGACCTTCGTGCAGTGTGGTGCGGTGAGGATCTGTCCCTTCTCCCCTTGGGGCTAAGATACGAATAAATGTGTGTGTTTGGATGAGTAATTGGGAGTGTGTCATCCTGTCTCGACTACCTCCCTTTCTTTGGAGGAAGCAGCCTAGGTATATAGATAGATAGATAGCTTTTGCGTGCGGTTGTAAACATGGCTTTTGTGGGGCAGCAAGGGTGGGGAAGTGGGTTAGCTTTTGGACGTGTGGGCGGGATGGCTGTTGATTTTTTGGGGTGTTTGAGCTTTTTTTGGGGGGTAGGTGAGAGGCTGAGCGACAAGAGAAAGGATTTGGGGGGATTTGATTTGAAGACAAGGTGGTTATGGGGTATGTGGCGAGTAACGGGTGGGTTATCGAGTGTTCTTGTGGTGTGTGTGTGTGTGTGTATATATATATATATATATATATATATATATATATATATATATATATATATATATATATATATATATACACACACACACGGGTGAGTTTGGGCATTTTTAGATGGGAGAGTGGTTGGGTTTTGGGACTTACGCTAAGCAAGGAAGCTGATGGAGTATTGGGAATGTGGGTGCGGGAGTGGCCAGGTTACTGGAAGTGAGGGCGGGAAAAAGAAGGATTTGGGGCGTTTGGGTGGTGGAGGGGGCCCGTGGATTTTTGAGAGGGATGGATATCTGGAAGGGGAGTACAGTAGTGTCTGGGCGTGCGAGTGAGTTTTTTGGATGTTCGGGCGGAAAGGTAAAGGGGGTGGCTGAGGAAGAACACAAGAAAGGAAGATGTTTAGCTTGGGACTGTAAAACAAAATTGGAAGTGGATGAGAAATAGTGGGAAAAACAGAGAATGGGAGTGGTGAGTGTATGTATGTAAGGAAGAGTAATGGAAATGTGAGTGTAAAGCATGAAAGTGTTGATGCAAGGCGTACAGGGGTAAAGAGGGAAGAGTGAATAAGGTAAAATGGGTGAGGGATGAGGAAGAGTGGGTGAAGGAAGAGAACAACAGAGAAAGAGTGAATGAGAGATTTAAACCGACTGGACCGAGTGTAAATGTGTAGGGCTACCAATGAGATAAATAAATGAGGGGTAGATGCGTGGGTTTAGGGGAAAAGACAGAAAATGGGTAAATAAGACTGTGACTGAGCAGGACAATGAGTTAAAAAAAGGGCGAAAGAGGATGAATGTGATGAATGTGGAGAACTGGAGAAAAAGCAGGTAAAAAAGTGAGTGAGTAGGTTCGGAAGAGTAGAAATGGCTATGTGGATGAAAAATGATGGAAGAGGGGCGGGTGTGTGGATGTTCTGGATGCGGACAGAGAAATATGGGCTGGCAGGACTGAATGTGAGTGGGATAAGGATAGGGAAGGACCTAGGGCGAGTAGGAATGGGAAGAATGCGGATAAGTTACTGAAAGACGGTGGGTGAAATGTGGATATGTGGATGTGGCGAAGGGAAAGTGGCCTGATAAGGGGTGAATGTGAATGGGATACTGTATGGGTGTGAGGGGGAGAGGGCATGAAATTTAGGGGAAAGAGGGGAGAGAAGGTTATGGGGGAGCCGGTGATGGAAAGGGAGGAAGGGGAAACACAGTGGGTGAGAGAGAGAGAGAGAGAGAGAGAGAGAGAGAGAGAGAGAGAGAGAGAGAGAGAGAGAGAGTTGTAGTGGGCGCCCGTGCAGGTTTGTGTGTGTGTGTGTGTGTGTGTGTGTGTGTGTGTGTGTGTGTGTGTGTGTGTGTGTGTGTGTGTGTGTGTGTGTGTGTGTGCGTGCGTGCGTGCGTGCGTGCGTGCGTGCGTGCGTGCGTGCGTGCGTGTGTGTGTGTGTGTGTGTGTGTGTGTGTGTGTGTGTGTGTGTGTGAAAATAAAAACAGGAAAACTGTGTAGAAGGGAAACAGGAAATCACAAACTAAAGGGAATAAAGGAAAAGAATATATACAAAGACATCAAAAGGAAAAGAAGAAAAATGAATACAGGAGGCAGGGAAATTAAGTACATCAGTAAGAAGAAAATGTGGGTAGCGTAGGCATTAAGGAGAAGAGGAAAATAATAATGATGATGATGATGGATGATGATGATGATGATGATGATGATGATGATGATGATTATATACTGTGAATAACTGTGACATAAAAACTACTATTGCTAAAACATATTTGAAGAAGGAGAAATCAATATATAAACAGCATTAAGTAAAAAAAAAAAAAAAAAGACCAATATAATGACTGACCTTCAAAGAAAAGTTAATCATGGAAAGCAGAGAAAACAGTATATATAAATATATATATATAAATATATATATATATATATATATATATATATATATATATATAAACGAAAATGTGGTAAAGGAAATGCAGACAAATGAAGACAAGGTAAAACAGTGTCATATGAATGTGAAGGAAAAAAAAAAAAAAGAGATCAGAAAATGGTCTTGATAAACTCGAAAATAAAATTCAGAAGGTAGTGATGAAGACGGGAAACAGCGACAAATATCGAAAATTAGATACTGTACTTAATACTCTCAGATTCCTAGGATCACTCTCAGCTGAATAATTAAATCGTCCAGTGTCGGATGGAATAGAATATTAGAGCTGCTTCTACCATGAGAGGGCTAATTATCAGAAAAATGTTAAACAATTCTGTCATTGAAAAAAAAAAAAATGGAACAGGAATCGGAGAAATGAAAAGTAAAATCACAGCTTGAAGCAGATCACGGCAATGACGATTTAAAGGAAGCCCACGGGTGTAATAAAAAGTCAATGAAATATAAGAAAAGAGGAGAAAAACTTGATACATCATGACTAACAAAACACATAACAGACCTGAAGATGATAGTGAACGATTACTGCTGAAGAAAACAGAGAGTACTAGACAAATGAAGAAACCAAGTAAATCGTTACTAACAAAACAAAACAAAAAGCAAAGCAAGAAGAGTTAATGAAAACAATACTTTGTTCACCATAACTTGGCTGAGACTTTCGTCTTTTTGTAGCGTGAGTTCTTGAAATTCAGTGGCAAGCAACAATACTGCGCCTCCACAACCTTCCCATAGCACTTCTTAGTGACTAGCAACATTTTCTAGTGATAATCTTCTGTTACAGCTCAGTATTCAAGATGAAGAGATGGCAATTTAGAGGACACTGAAGAAGGACGAGAAGAAATAAGACGAACAGAAAAGTGACTAGATGCAAAGTAGATGTGGAGTAGAGTGTAGCACAGTCAAACAGGATGGTAGTCTCAAGGTGGATGGAAAGCTGATGACAGGGAGAACTGGAGGTACCTTTTCATCAGCCCTCGTGACTAGCTTTTGACCATCTGCCTTTGCAGACTTTTTTTTTTTTTTTTACTGTTTCGGTAACACAGAGAGTAGGCCGGCATGCTCTCCTATACAATTTCCTCCTAAAACTAAATGCACCTTACACACCACACTTCCTATTCTCAGTTCAGCACAAATGGCGTCTGAACACCTAGCCTTGGAATCTCCACACGGGAGGACCATAAAAGCTCCAACCACTCGCCCCCCTCCCGGTGATTGCCAAGCATGGATCCATCGTCAGACTCACTTTTTATTCATTTCTGCAACATTCCTAGCCTTTCCTATAATTTTCTTTCTGTTGAACACTACCTCTCTTCTTCAAAACTTCACCTTCTCTTCCTCAGAGACTCAGCTGTCTGAGGTGACTGATAACAAACCTTTCTCTACATCTTACTTTCTCAGTACTCACTTCAAAGCCAAAGGTGACTCTTGTGTGTATGCATACAACAACATACAGTATCTTGCTATCGTGTTACTGAACTTGAATCTTCTGAGTTACCTGTTCTCTGGATTCGGCTATTCTGTTGTTCTCTTACAAAATATATCTTTACTGTGTACTTGTCCCCTAATTCTTCTATGAAAAATCTTTGACAATCTTACTTATACGATGGAACACATCCTATCAATTTCTCCTTTCTCTGAAATTTTCATTCTAAGTGATTTTAATGTTCACCACCACCTTTGGCTCTCCCCTCCATTCACTGATCCACCTGGTGGACAAGCCTACATTTTTTCTGTCCTTAATGACCTAGAGCAGCTTGCACAGCACCCTACTCCCTGACCGGCTTGGAGAGAGTTCTAACATGTCTGACCTCTTCCTTACAACTAATCCTTCTGTTTACTCTGTTAATCTTTTCTCTGTGTTGGGCTCTTCTGATCACAACATTATTACCTTATCCTGTCATATTGCTCCAGTAAGGCCTGTGAACCCTCCCCAAAAGTGGCGGCTGTGGCACTATGGAGCTGTTGATTGGGAGGTCCTTAGGCAGTACTTCTTTGAATTTCTCTGGAATGGTTATTGCTTCCATGGCCGAGAACCATCTGAGTGTGTCTCGTGCATTATGGAGGTTGTTCTCTTGGGCATGGAAGTATACATTCACATTTCTCTTACTCTGTGAAAAAAAAAAAAAAAAAAAAAAAAAAAGTTTAATCATGCTTGCTTAATCATGCTTTTTTAATGCTGTCCACAACAAGGAGAAGGCCTACAAAGGGTACCAGAGCCAACACACCCTTGAATTTCATCTCTTTTATGTCTCTGGCCGAACTGTGCTGATTCTGTTCTCCATTCGGGTAAGAATAATTTCATTCATCTAAGATGCTCTGAGCTCTCCAACTCATATTCTTCCTACTCCTTCTGGCACCTTGCCAAAAACCTGTCTAATAACTTTACTTCACCTTCCTTCCCTCCTCTTTTCTTCTCTTATGCCTCTGTAGCTGTTTCTTTTACTGAAAAAGCGAAACTCTTTGCTCAGCCTCTCTCCTCCAATTCCAACTTAGAAGATTCCGGTGCAGTTCCACCACCATTTCCTCCCTCTGACTTCAGGGCTGATATTAAAAATTTCTTCAGTTGATGTACTTTATGCTCTCGCTGGCATCAGTATTATTAAGGTATATGGGCTTGATCGGGTCCCTTTTGTTGTCCTCATGAACTGTACTTCTGTGCTTACATCCAGCCTAGGTAAACTCTTGCCTTTGTCTGTCGACTTGTACGTTTCCTTCTTGCTGAAAGTTTGCTCTCATTCAGCCTGTTCCAAAGAAGACTAACTATACCCAGCCCTCAAACTATCGCCCTATTGCTTTAACATCTTGTATCTCTAGAGTTTGTGAATCTATTCTTGAACAAAATATTTAAAGCACCTTTCCTATCAAAACCTTTCAGATCGCCAGTATGGTTTCTGCCAGGGAGGCTCCACTGCCGATCTTTTCACCTTCCTTAAGATTCCTCATCATCCTTCCTTCGGGGACTTTGGCGAAAACATTGTCATTGCACTTGACGTCTCAAAGGCTTTTGGCTGAGTCTGGGATAAATCTTTAATTTTCAAACTGCTCTCTTATGGTTTCTGTCATTCTATCTGTGCATTCATCTCGAGCTTCCTTTCTGGTCGTTCAATAGTTGCTGCTGTAGACGGTCAGTGTTCTTCTCTAAGAGCTATTAATAGTGGTGTTCCTAAGGGTTCTGACCTATCACCAACTCTCTTCCTTCTACTCATCAGTGACCTAAGCTGTACCTCTAACTCTATCCACTCATACACTGATGACTCCGCCCTTCACCTTTCCATTCACTTCTTGCAACGTCCACCTCAGCAATTACTTCAACAGACAGTGGATGAGGCTATGGCACACCTAATGTCTGACTTGGCTCATATCTCTCATTGGGGTAAAAGTAATTTTTTTTTTAAATGCATCAAAACCTCAGCTCTTACATCTTTCGACCAGTCAAAATCTCCCGTTGGAATGTCTTCTAATTATGGTAACCAAGCCAATCTCGAATCATCTTTTAACATACTTAGGGTTTCTTTCTCTTGAGATTTATTTTGGAAAGATCATATTACCTCCCTGTTAAATCTGCTTCCAAGAGATTAAGTATGTTAAGCACTGCTGACTTTATACAGGGGTTTTATTTGCCCCTGTGTGGAGTACAACTCCCATGTGTGGAGAGGCTCCCCACATACAGCTCTTTTCAACAAGGTGGAATTAAAAGCTCCTCGTCTCATTATTTCTCCTCTTATCGGCTTCCTTTAACCTGTGTCTTACGCCACACTGTTGCATCTTTATCTGTTTTCTATCACTGCTTCAATGGTAACTGCTCTAAACTGTCTGCTTGCATCCCTCCACCACTACGGTGGACACGTAACACCAGTCTAGTGACAAACTCTCATCCTCTTCTGTCCAACTTTAACGCAATAGTTGACTGATACTCCCAATCCTTCATGTATGCGATCAACTCTGGAACAGTCTTCCTCTGTCTGTATTTCCTACTACCTATGACTTCCAGTCTTTTAAACGGCATGTGTCCAGGCATCTCGAAGTAAACAATCTTAAATTTGGCTTTCTTATTTTGTATTTATTTTTTCTTGGCGGGAACAATTTTTGCAGGCTTCTGGCCTTTGGTTCCTTCTTCCACCCATGAAAAGACAGACATATCACAAATAAAAAAAAAAAAAGATAAAGCTGAAGAAGGAGGAGTGAAAAGGAAACTAAAAGGGAAAAAGGTAAAGGCAACCGACATTAATGAGAAAACGCGATAATCACGATAAGAAAAGAAGGGGGTGGGGGGTGAAGATGGTGATGCTAAAATGAAAACATTATAAAACTAAAGAAATGAAAGCTAAAGAAAAGACAAAAATGAAAAAGTAAGAGTGAACGAAAACTAATGAAAGGGAGGATGCAGAAAGAGAACCTGAGAAGTCCCTAAGAAAAAAGAAATAAATATCGGAGAAAGTAGAAAAAAGAAAAAAAAAATCCAATACACAAACTAACAAAGAAAAACACATATAGCACAGCCGAAGAACAAAGTGAATGAAAACGAATGAAGAAAAAAGGGGATGGGAAGACGACAGGGCAAATATTTGGGGAAGAAGAAGAAGGAGAAGAAGAAGAGGCAGCAAGACCACCACCAGCACCACCACCACCTCTTACATTATGCATACCCTCTTAATTGATGTGGGGGGTCTACATTCCCCCTCTCTTCCCCCTTCTCAATCTCCTCTCTTTTCCCCTCACCCTCCTCTTCTTCCTTCCTATCATTTCACCCCTTCCTTCGTTCTTGCCTTGTCTCTCATATTCTTTTTACATTTCCTACTTTCTCACTTCTCAGCCTCTTCTTTATTTCTCATCACTTTTCTGTTTTTTTGTTTTTTTTAACCATCATTTAACTCCCTCCTTTTTTTTAACATGTCTCCTTTCATCCATAGTCTTTTCTCTCTACCTTCTCCGCCTTCACATTTCACCTGTTCTTTCCCATCATTTCGCCCCTTCCTTCTTTCTTTATCGTGTCTCCTTTCTCCCATTTTCTTTTCCTCTCTCTCTTCTCACCCTCTCTTTGCCTTGACCCTCTTCGCGTTTCCCATAATTTCACCCTTTCTGCCTTTGTTATAATTTCTTCTCCCATTTTTTTCTTCACACCTCTCTTCTCCCCACCTTCTATTCCCATCATCCTCTTTCCCATCACTCCCCTCTCCTTTCACTTCTTCGTCCCTTACCTCACCCCATTTCCCCCCAGTTTCTTCTTTCCTGTCATTTTTCGTTCTCTCCTCTCTTCCTTCAAAATTCCTTTCCTTTCTCCTCCTCCCCTCTCTTCACTCTTCCTTTCCTCCACTTTCCTCGCTTTTCTCTTTTCTCTCCCCGATTATTCCATCATTTTCTTCTTGTATCTTTCTTTCTACACCAGGAAACCATTTACCATGCTGGGTGGTAACCATATAACCAAATTATGGCGCCTGGTGGTTTAGTGGGTAATTAGGTGCTCCAGGCGGATTGAGCTTGTGTTGGTTCGTATCCAAGGGGTGGCTGGTGTTTATTGCTCACATAATGCCGCTCAGGGATGAGTGAGGCTGGTCAATCTCATCTTAAATGTCAGGACAAACTTGTGTACCGGGTTCCTACGCTCCTCATGGGGCGACACAGGATTGGATGATGGATGGATGGATGGATCTTTCTCTCTTTACTCTGTTCTTTACCATCATATCTCCTTTCACTTTCATCTTTTTCTCCTCTCACTTCCCATCTTATTTCTCACCATTCCTCCTCCTCTCACTTCCTTTCTTTTTCACCACGTCTCTTCCTTTCTATCAATTCTCATTCTCCCCCCTCTTCATTTTTTTTCTCTTACTTCCCTCTTCTTTCCTTTCACTTCATCCTTCATTACTTAGCTTTTTCCTGTTATTTTCCTTTCTCCAATTTCTTCTTCTTTCTCCTTTTCCCCTTGCTTCAATCTACTTTCCCCTCACTTCACTCTAATTCCTCTAACGCCTCTCTCCTCTCCTCTCACTTCACTCTACTCTCCCTTCCCTCTCAATCCCTCCATCTTCCCTATCGTTCCTCCTTCATTTTGCTCCTCCATCCCTCACTACCCAGTCTTTCACCTCGCTCCTCTTCTCTCTCCTTATTCCCTTCCTCTCTCCTCAGTCCCTTATTCTTCCCCCTTACTTCTTTCATCTTTCCCATCATTCCTTTCCTCATCATTCTCCTCGCTTCCCTTCACTTACCTCTCTCTCTTCCACCCCTTTCAAGACCCTCTCCCCCTTTCCTCCCA
The DNA here is from genome assembly GCF_032717465.1 of Coenobita brevimanus. Classification (NCBI taxonomy): domain Eukaryota; kingdom Metazoa; phylum Arthropoda; class Malacostraca; order Decapoda; family Coenobitidae; genus Coenobita; species Coenobita brevimanus. The sequence continues at coordinate 21,405,517 of NC_137004.1, forward strand.
TTCACCTGTCATCTCACACCAACACTTCCCTCACTTACAACCCTGTCTCCCCTCTCAAGTCCTCTCATTCCAATTCGTCCGTCATCCCTCATTCATTCTTCCCTCTCTTTCTTAACCTCAGTCCCTCTCCCTCCTCATTCCTTTTTCTCCCTCTATTCACCTTTCACCTCTCACCACTCTCCTCTATTCCCGTCTGTCCTCTTCCCTCCCCTCCACCTTCCTCGCCTCCATCACACCTCTCACAATCTCCATGTTCCTTCGTCACGTTTCTAAATCTCTCTTCCATATATTCATAATCGTATTACATCTCCTCGCCCCCTCCTTCTTCCATTCCAATCACCAACCTTCTCACCTCACTCTGTCAACTCTCTCATCAGCTACCAAACTTCTTCATCCTTCCACCCTCTCGCCCTTCACCATCATTCTCTTATACCCTTCACCTTTCCGTTCCTCTCACCTCACTTAGATCGCGCTATCCTCACAACTATATTCCTTCAATTTCTTACTTACCCTTGCTCTTACTCAGTACCGTCTCCCCTCAGTAACCTTGCTTCCCTTTACACTTTTTCATATCACTCAGTCTTCCCTCCCCTCAACACCATCTTCCTTCACCTTTAATAAAATTTCCCACAACGGACTCCGTGAGAAACTGAAAGTCCATGGTTTCTGTGGCAGTGTGCTGAGATGGATCGATAACTGGATTACGGTGTGTAAGCAAAGAATTGTAATTAGTGGTAAAGAATCAGGCCTTATGAACTTTACTGGTGGAATACCACAAGATTCAGTTTGAGGGTCTCATCCTGTTATTAATTCATATCAATGATACTAAGGATACTGTTGTAAATTCAAAAGCTACTGACGATTAAAAACAATCAGTAACAGAGTGGACATACCCAAACAAAGACAGATGATTCAGAGAGAAACTGGTAACTTCATCTGCACTGAAACGTGGCAAGTGGATATTAATACTAAGAAGTGTAAAGTCGTAAATTTGGGGAGTAAAAAAAAAAAATAACAACAATACGAATAATATTAAACTTGATAATGCAAACCAAGACTGAAAGACAAAAACATACGAGGAACATTTAAAGATGACATATCGTTAGCTTTACCAAAGTGCAGACTATGAGGGGATCTGATCCAGGTCCGTCATATTTTCAAAGGACACAATAGTATGCCAGCTGGTAAGCATAGGAGCTTCACAACAAACTGGGAGAGGCAATGTTATAACAAACTGGGAGAGGCAATGTTATAACAAACTGGGAGAGGCAATGTTATAAAATAATTGACAAAATTTTCAGTCAAACGAAACAAAATGCTTCATTACAATCAGGATGTAAACATACGGAAGAAACTGCCCGAGAGTGTGGTAACTTTGATACAGTGAAATAATTTAACAGTCACATGGACAAAATAATATTATCTTCAATTCTCCACCCAACACGTTCACAGCTGAATAACTGAAAACTCTGATTAACTGTTTTCTTCGCATTCATGCCGAATACAGCATCACATCATTTTGCAACTATTACTTCCCCTTAAATTCAGATTAGAGATAAACACAGTTTCTATTCATCCCTCTCTGTTAAATTTCCATGACAATTCTTCTATGCTGCATTGTGGTCCTTCTCAATTATTCTTGTCAGCCTGACTGGAGAGATTGGTAGGTGGGGGGATCCTTCTTGATTTTCTGTCCTTATTCCCGACTTACAGAAAACTCCATAATCACAGTCCTGTCTGTAATAAAGTGCTTCGGAAAAATTATTAAGTCCGTGGTTGATTGTTTTTGTAAACTTTTATACTCCTCACCCCTTAGTTTCTCTCTCCCCTCAGTCAGTCCCTTCATCTCCGAACTTTACCCCTCACTTCCTCTTCACTCATCAACACACTCCTCCTGTCCCCGCACTCTCTCCCCTCATCTGCATCCTCCATCTCTACCCCACACTCCTCTCTTTCCCCTCACGATCCCTCTCCCCTCACTGCTACAACTCATCTTACCGTCCCTTTCCCCTCACTCCTCCCGTCTTCCCTCACATCCATCAAATTTCTTGGCTCTCCTCTCAGTTTCGACCTCTCCCCTCTCTCTCCTCCACATTTCCATTCCATCATTCTCCTCTCTTCTCATTCCTATTGCTACTTCTTCATGCAGCTTCTTTCACTTCCCCTCTTTTCCCGATTCCCTATCTCCTCTACCTTCTGTCTTTCCCCTTCATCCTCTTTCTCCATTTCCTCTCTCCTTATTTCTATATCTCAAGTTCCCTCTACCCTTACAACCTCTTTTTCTTCATTCCCCACTTAACCCATCCCCTCCTGGCTTCCCTAACTGTTCCTTTTCCCACTCTCCCCTCTCCTCCTCTTCCATCTCTTCTAACCGTTTCCCCTTTTCATCCTCTTCCATTACACTTCTCCCTTCTCCTTTTGCTCCCTATCTTCCCTCATTCCCCCTCTTCCCTAAATGATTCTCTCTCTCTTTCTTCTCCCCCCTCTCTTATTTTTCTTCCCTCACCATTTCCTCTCCCGTCTCTCCTCCCACTCCCCCTCCTAACCTCATTCCCCCCATATTCCTTCTTCTCCTCTCCGTTTCACCCACAATTTACATAAGGACTATTTTGATTTAGACCATTGAGGGATTGTCGACGTAATGAACTCCTGCTTTAACTTATGGGGCTATTTGAGGCAATGAAGTGGAATATGATGATGGTAGTTGTAGGTGGTGGTAGTGGTAGTTGCGGTTGGCGATGGTAGTTGTGGTTGGAGATGGTGGCTGTAGGTGTTGGTACAAAGGGAGTAAAAAGGAATGCAAATAACCACTCCCCTAATGGTCCTCTCGAGATTGTCTGTTGCTGACTATGACTATGCTATCTATTGCTGTGAGTTCAAGGGGATAGTAAAGCAAGAAGGTAGTTGTAGTTGTGGTTGGTTGTGGTGGTAGATGTGAGTGATGGTGGTGGTGGTGGTGGTAGCTGTGGGTGGTGGTGGTGGTAGTTGTGGGTGGCGATGGCGGTGGTGGTAGTTGTTGTGGTAGTTGTGGGTGGTGATGGCGGTGGTGGTAGTTGTGGGTGGTTGTGGTGGTGGTGGTAGTTGTTGTGGTAGTTGTGGGTGGTTGTGGTGGTGGTAGTTGTGGGTGGTTGTGGTGGTGGTAGTTGTGGGTTGTGGTGGTGGTGGCCATTGTGGGTGATGGTGGTGGCAGTTGTGGGTGGTGATGGTGGTGGTAGTCGTGGGTGGTGGTAGTCAGAGGTAAAAGTAATTTTGGTTAGTGGTGGTGGTTTGGTTGGGGGTTGACAGATGTGGTTGGTGATGGTATTTGTGATAGGTGATGGTAAATGTGGGTGGTGGCGGTGGTAGGTAATGGCAGCTGAAGTTAGTGTTGGCGGTGATAGTTGTGGCTGATGATGGTAGCTGTGACTGGTGATGGCAGTTGTGGATTGTGGTGGCGGTAGCTGTGGTTCTTGTGACTGCTATTGTTGGGATGATGGTTGCTGCGGTACTGGCAGTTGTGGCTGATCAGTGGTGGTAGTTGTGGACGGTGGTTACTGTAGTAGTTTTGCAAGTCGTTGTTGTGGTAGTGCTTGGTGGTTATTGTCGTTAATGGTGGTGGTTGTGGTTCTTGTAATTGATTCTGACTACTGTGGTTATCGTGGTTGTTGCAGCGGGTCGAGGTTGGTAGTGGCTGTGGTTACTGTGGTGGTTACTGGCTGCTGTGGTGATTGTACCTGTAGCTGGTGGTTGTGGTGGTATAGGCGACGTAATAGTTGTGGTTGTTTGTAGCAGACGATGATTTTAGATGGTGGTGACTGGTAGTTTGGGAATGTGGATGATTGTTGTGACTGGTGATTGTGGCTGTGACTTGGAGAATGTGGCTATGACTTGTGGTGTTCGTGACTGGCTGTGGTTTTAACTGATTGTAGTTTTGATTCGGGCTTGGGAAGATCTGTTTGAAGAGGGGGCTGGTGGTTGTGGTTGTGGTTAATAGTGGTGGTGGTCGCGAGTGGCTGTGGCTGTGTTTGTGGTTAAGTGCTTATAGCTGAGGGTGGTAAGTGTGGTGGTTGTGGCTGGTGGTGGTTGTGGCTGGTGGTGATTGTGGCTGGTGTGGTTGTGGCTGGTGTGGTTGTGGCTGGTGTGGTTGTGGCTGGTGGTCGTTGTGGCTGGTGTGGTTGTGGCTGGTGTGATTGGGGTGGTTGTGGCTGGTGTGGTTGTGGATGGTGGTGGCTGTGGCTGGTGGTGGTTGTGGCTGGTGGTGGTTGTGGCTGGTGGTGGTTGTGGCTGGTGGTGGTTGTGGCTGGTGTGGTTGTGGCTGGTGTGGTTGTGGCTGGTGTGGTTGTGGCTGGTGTGGTTGTGGCTGGTGTGGTTGTGGCTGGTGGTGGTTGTGGCTGGTGGTGGTTGTGGCTGGTGGTGGTTGTGGCTGGTGGTGGTTGTGGCTGGTGGTGGTTGTGGCTGGTGTGGTTGTGGCTGGTGTGGTTGTGGCTGGTGGTGGTTGTGGCTGGTGGTGGTTGTGGCTGGTGGTGGTTGTGGCTGGTGGTGGTTGTGGCTGGTGGTGGTTGTGGCTGGTGTGGTTGTGGCTGGTGTGGTTGTGGCTGGTGTGGTTGTGGCTGGTGGTGGTTGTGGCTGGTGGTGGTTGTGGCTGGTGGTGGTTGTGGCTGGTGTGATTGGGGTGGTTGTGGCTGGTGGTGGTTGTGGCTGGTGGTGGTTGTGGCTGGTGGTGGTTGTGGCTGGTGTGGTTGTGGCTGGTGTGATTGGGGTGGTTGTGGCTGGTGTGATTGGTGTGGTTGTGGCTGGTGTGGTTGTGGCTGGTGTGGTTGTGGCTGGTGTGGTTGTGGCTGGTGGTGGTTGTGGCTGGTGTGGTTGTGGCTGGTGTGGTTGTGGCTGGTGTGATTGTGGTGGTTGTGGCTGGTGTGGTTGTGGCTGGTGTGATTGTGGTGGTTGTGGCTGGTGTGGTTGTGGCTAGTGTGGTTGTGGCTGGTGTGATTGGTGTGGTTGTGGCTGGTGTGGTTGTGGCTGGTGTGGTTGTGGCTGGTGTGGTTGTGGCTGGTGTGGTTGTGGCTGGTGGTGGTTGTGGCTGGTGGTGATTGTGGCTGGTGTGATTGGGGTGGTTGTGGCTGGTGGTGGTTGTGGCTGGCGTGGCTGGTGGTGGTTGTGGCTGGTAGTGGTTGTGGCTGGTAGTGGTTGTGGCTGGTGATGGTTGTGGCTGGTGGTGGTTGTGGCTGGTGGTGGTTGTGGCTGGTAGTGGTTGTGGCTGGTGGTGGTTGTGGCTGGTGGTGGTTGTGGCTGGTGGTGGTTGTGGCTGGTGGTGGTTGTGGCTGGTGGAGGTTGTGGCTGGTGGTGGTTGTGGCTGGTGGTGGTTGTGGCTGGTGGTGGTTGTGGCTGGTGGTGGTTAGGCTGATTGTAGCTGGTGATGGTTGTGGCTGGTGAATGCTGTAGACTGTAATGGTTGTGGATGGTAATAGTTATGGATAGTAATAGTTGTGGACGGCAATGGTTATGGATAGTATTAGTTGTGGATAGCAATGTTTGTGGATGGTAATGGTAGTGGATGGTAATGGTAGTGGATAGTAATAGCTGTGGATGGTAATGGCTGTGGATGGTAATGGTAGTGGATGGTAATGGTAGTGGATGGTAATGGTAGTGGATGGTAATGGTAGTGGACGGTAATGGCTGTGAATGGTAATGGTAGTGGATGGTAATGGTGGTGGATGGTAATGGTAGTGGATGGTAATGGTAGTGGATGGTAAAAGCTGTGGATGGTAATGATAGTGGATGGTAATGGTAGTGGATGGTAATGGCTGTGGATGGTAATGGCTGTGAATGGTAATGGTAGTCGATGGTAATGGTAGTGGATGGTAATGGCTGTGGATGGTAATGGTAGTGGATGGTAATGGTAGTGGATGGTAATGGTAGTGGATGGTAATGGTAGTGGATGGTGGGTGTAGCAGTTGACCGTGGCTGTGAGTGATGTGGTATGTTGATTGTGACAGCTGTGGAGATGGTACCTTTGTTGTGTGGTAGTGATGGTAGTTATGACGGCTATGTGGACGTGAGGACAGCCTGGTTTGTTGTCTGATGCATGTGGTAGTTTTGGTGGTAGTGTTCGCAACTGTGGTAGGCGTATGGTAGAGATGGTGATGTTTGTAGTTGTATGGTACTGGAAATGCTGAAGCGGTGGTAGGCTGAGTGGTAGTATGTTAGTGATGGTAACTGTGGTAGTTTTGTGGTTATTTGGTAGCTATGTGGTAGTGGTGACTGTGTGGAAGGTGTGTGGTGGTGGTGACTGTGTGGTAGCTGTTTGATGGTGGTGACTGTGTGGTAGCTGTGTGGTGGTGGTGACTGTGTGGTAGCTGTATGGTAGTGGTGACTGCGTGGTAAATGTATGGTAGTGGTGACTGTGGTGATTGTGTAGGCGTGCTAGTATTGTGGTAATGGTGGTGTATTTTTGGTGAATGTATGGTACTTCTGGTAGCTGTGGTAGCTTTATGGTAGTGGTGGTAATCTTGGCGATTCTGTGGTAGTGGTAACAGCTGTGGCAGTTGCGGTGATTGTGGTAGTGGTGACTATCATTTCCAAGTTGAGGGAGTTGTGGTAGCGATGGTAGGTATTGTAAATGTGGCAGTGTGGTACGTGTGGTGGTGCAGGAAGTGGTAATGTTGCAGGTGTGGTAGTGTGGTAGTTACAGTATTTGTGGTAGTTTGGTAGGTGTGGTCAGTATACTTGCTGTCGTAATGTGGCAGGTGTGGTAAGTGTTATAAATGTGGGAGTGTGGTAAGTTTGGTAGTGTAGCAGTGTCCTGGTGTGGTAGCAGTGTGGTGGAGTGGTAGGGTATGACGTGTGGTAGGATGGTAAATGTGGTAGGGTGGTAGGTGTGGTAGGTTGGTAGGTGGTGGAAGGTGTGGAAAGGAGGTACGGGTGGTTGTGTGGTAGGAGTGGTAGTGTGGTTGTTGTGGTAGTGTGGTAGTTGTGTTTATGTGATAGTTGTGGTAGTGCGGTAGTTGTGGTAGTGCGTCAGTTGTGGTAGTGTGTTGCGTGGTGGCGTGGTAGGTTTGGTAGGTACCGTTTAAGTATGGTTGTATGGCAGGTATAGTTAGTATGGTGGTGTCGGAGGTGTGGTAGTGAGGTAATGTGGTAAGTGTGGTAGGTATTATAATTGTGGTGATGTGGTTAGTATGGTTGTGTGGTAGTGTGGTAAGTGCGGCAGGTGTGGCAGTGTGGTAAGTGTGGCAGGTGTGGCAGTGTGATAAGTGTGGCAGTGTGGTAGGTGTGGTAGTGGTTGGTGTGGTAGTGTGGTAGGTGTGGTTGTGGGTGTACTTGTGACTCGCCCCGTTCATTCCTCCCAGATTCCGCCACCAGTCCACCCCTCACCCCACCCCAACCAGCGCCCCACCTACCCACTCTCCACCCGCCTCATGTCCGCCCCCTAGCCACCCCACTCCACCCCACCCTACCCCATCCCATGTCACACACTGCCTCCCACCTCACCCACCCCAGAAAGACAGCCCCCACCTCTACCACCCCCACCCACCCTGCTCAAACACCCCACCCCATCCCGTTCAGACACCCCACTCCACCCAGCTCCATTGCACCCCACCCAGCAAGATACCCCACCCATCACGCTGCACTAATGCCACTTCCTCCACCCCACCTCACTCCACACCGCCCAATCAACTTTTCTTCCACCCCTCCACGCTGGTTCTACCCTCTTCCACCGCACCCGTTCCACCCACTTGACCACTTGCCACCCACTGACTTCATCCTTCTTATTCATCTAATTTTTTTACTCAATTCATCCGTTTCAACAACTTCATTTACCACCCTCTCATCCACTCCACCCATCACACCTAGTCAACTTCCCACTCTCCCCGCCCATTTCTCTCATCCCACTCACCATCACACCCACCTAACCACCCACTTCATCCATCCCTCCTATCTAGTTCATCTAATTCATCCACCAATTCAACTATTCCACCCATCCACCCACTTCGTCCATTCCTCTCCCCATCCATCACACCCATCTCATCCACCAATTCCTCCATCCCAGGCCCGCCCACACTCCACCCATCTCATCCACCCGCTTCTTTCAGTCCACTCACACATCCACCCATTTCATTCATGCCGCCCACTTACCGTACTCATCCGGCTAATTAATCTCTCACACAACCACTTTATTCACCTCTCCCACTTAACCTTTCACTCATTCATTTCATCCATCCCACAAAGTCAGCCTCCCTCTTATCCACCCACTTCATCCTTCCCGGCCACCAGGCAACCCATCCACCCACCCACTTCAACCAACCCACCCACTCAACCGCCCACCGCATCCATTCACGTACTCTAACCACTCACCAACCCACTTCACCCATCGCACCCACCTACCCGCCTCATCTTCCATTCCCACACATCTGATTAATGTTTTCCACCCACTCACCATTCGTCGTCCAACCATCCCATTCACTCAGGTGTTCTTCTATCCTTCCCACTTGTCTTACCCACGTACCCTACCCACCTATCCTATCCACCTGCCATACCCACCCAGGCTACCCTACTCCACTACACTATTTCAACAAGCCTCCCAGCCCAATCTCTTAACTTTTCTCACACTCAAGGAGATCCACACTCTCGTCCCCCCCCTCCTCCCCTCCATATTCACTGTTTCATCCCACTCAGCCGCCCCCCTCCCCCCCCTCTCTCTCTCTCTCTCAGCCCACTCAATTAACCCACCCCACTCTAGCAACATTCCACTCATCCTCTCACTGGAACAAACCAGCATCTCTCCATCTTTCAATCCACACATCCTATCCACTAGACCTCTCTCCCATTCTCCGACCCACCCTCATCCCTTTCCTGCCATCCCATCCCAGCCACTTCATTTCACCCATCCCACCCACACCCCATTCCATCCACCCCACCCTCATCCCATTCCATCCACCCCACCCACACCCATCCTTCCACCTCACTCTCACCCCATTCTATCCCATCCCACCCTCACCTCATCCACCCATCCCACTCACACCTCATCAAGTCACCCCAACCCACACCCCATCCATCCACCACACCCACATCCCATCCATCCATCACACCCACAGCCCCATCCATCCACCCCACCCACACCCCATTCCACCCACTCCACCATTATCCCATCCATTCATTCTACCCTCACTCCATCCACCCACCCGCCCTCACCCCATCCACCCACCCTGCCCTCACCCCATTCATCCACCACACCCACACCCCATTCCACCCATCCCACCCTCACTCCATCCACCCACCCACCGCCCCGTTGATGGAATACAAAACGCCAGATTAATGACCACCCGGCAGTGCAAGAAAACGAACCCAGTGTGTGTGTGTGTGTGTGTGTGTGTGTGTGTGTGTGTGTGTGTGTGTGTGTGTGTGTGTGTGTGTGTGTGTGTGTGTGTGTGTGTGTGTGTAATAAGAAAGGACTGGCTATGTGCGTCAGAGAAAAGCATACGTGAAGATAAGCAGGAACTTGATAAATCTGTACGTGGGTGTATGTGTGTGTAGATATATATAATGCTTCCAAGTGCACATGTAATTAGTATGCATGTGGAAGCTCTCTCTCTCTCTCTCTCTCTCTCTCTCTCAGTAATTTAGATACAAGAGGAGCTGGGAAAAAACTTGGGTTATGGACGAGAGGGGAGGGGGGAGAGTTGAGAGAGGGAGGGAAACGAGGAAGAGAGGGAGGGATGGGGGAGGGGAGAAAAAGGAGAGAGGGATTGTAATGAGGGAAGGGGTGAGGGAGAGATGGGAGAGAGGGAGGGAGGGCTCGGAGAGAAGAGTGAGAAGAGAGGAAGAGTAAGAGAAAGGGAGAATAGGAAAGATAACAGGGAATGGGGGAGGAGGGGGAAGAAAGGAATGGATAGGAGAGGAGAGAAAGGAGGAGGGATGAGGAACGGATAATGAGGAAGTAGAGGAGGAAGAAGGAAGAAAGGCTGAGAGACAAGGAGCAGAAGAAGGAAGCAAGGAATGGTTGATAGGGAGGGAAAGAGAGTGAGAGAGTCAGGATGAGGAACAGCGTCGGAGGTAAGAGGAGAGAAGGAAAGGAGGGGGAGGGAAAGGAAAGGGAGGGAGGAGGGAGGGGAGGGGAGGGGAGGGGAGGGAGGGGAGGGAGGAGGGAGGGGAGGGAGGGAGGGAGGGGAAGAGGAAGGGGAGGGGGAGGGGGAGGGGAAGGGGAAGGAGAAGGGGGAGGAGAGGAAGGGGGGAGGGGGAGGTAGAATGAAAGCAATGAGGGCAAAAAAATGAGATACAGTAAGAGGAGGCGATTAAGAACAGAGGAGTGGAAATGGAAGAGAAACGCAGTGGGAGACTTAATGTGGAGTTAACGAGAGAGAGAGAGAGAGAGAGAGAGAGAGAGAGAGAGAGAGAGAGAGAGAGAGAGAGAGAGAATTTTTTAGGTGACTTTTTATTCCAGTAACTGATGAGAGACGTATGAGAGAGGGGGGTGTGAGCTGGGGGGAGAGCAGTGAATTGGCGGGGGACAGGGCGACGAGGGGGTGATTTGTTTGTGACCACCCCTTGCGGGATTGGGTCGTCTGGCAATAAACAGCTAGATAGATACTGTAGAACTGATGCAAGGAGCGTAGGTCTTTCTCCGTACCCTTTAATATTTTACAGACGGCCCCATCCCAGTCACTGGCCCCTGCATCCCAAAAGGGGTAATATGGGCCTGGCTGTATGTTATTACTGTATTACTGCATCCGCACACACGACAATGCTGCGGGTGTAACGTTTTGCCCGGTGTGTGTGTGTGTGTGTGTGTGTGTGTGTGTGTGTGTGTGTAACATCGTCTGTACAGTATGCTTACTTGTGTGTGATATAAATAGACCAAAATGTGTTGACCCGATTTGGACCAAACCTGGTGGAAGGACTGGGGGGAAAACAACACTGACCCATTGTTTTCGAGAACAGTAGATCAAAGGTTAAGATCACACGGCAAGGACAACCTGAGGAGTTTTGATCCGAATCAGAGTAAGCATGCTGGTAGGGCTGAAGGCAAAGCTAGGATGAGGTGGTTCGATTTTGAAGAGTCAGTCGGTCAAAGGTCAAGATCACAAATTGTAACCCTATAACTCATGCCATTTCGATTAAATCTGAACCAAATTTGGAAGTTTTGAGAGATAACGAAAGATTTAGAGATACGACCTTGAGAACAGGCTAAAGGTCAAGGTCCCTGAGGAAGGTAAACTCGAGTAGTCTGATTCGACTTTGACCAAACTTGATGTGAAGTAGAGTCAGGCGAAGATAAAGTACAGGTAATTGGCTTGTGAGGATAATCGATATAAAATAAAAGGCCTATTGAGGGAAGCTGGTATTACACTCTTGTAGTTCTTGTTGTTGTTGTTACACCTGCACGTGCTATGGTGTGGAGGATCTAATGCTTTATTCGGTGTGTGTGTGTGTGTGTGTGTGTGTGTGTGTGTGTGTGTGTGTGTGTGTGTGTGTGTGTGTGTGTGTGTGTGTGTGTGTGTGTGCGCTTTAACTCTTCCTAGACTATTTTATGGATCTGAATGGACCTTCCCACGTGAGTTCGTCTGGTCAGTGGGAAGGTTTTCCACTGTGAAAGAAAATTTGAAACCGTGATTTTTAGAGAGATCAGCTCCCCCTCACCGAATATATACTTCTTAGAAATAGTGAAAAGGAAGGCAGATATGGCTTTGATATCTTGGGACATGTTGTACAATGAGCTCTCATCCGTAATGCGATATTTGGAGAGCGTTACCCCCGAATGATTCTTGGGGGGCCGGCCCCCCCCCCAAAAAAAAAAAAAAACGATCAGTAATAGGGAAAAGTGACCTCATGGATTTCAACGAAACTTCTCAGGTCAGTTAGTCGGATTCCCTGATAATATCTTCCACTATATTTAATTTTCCGCCATTATTACTAGGGGGGTCAGCCCCCAGCACCAAATAAAAATTCTCAAAGGTAGTAAACGAACGGCAGATCTGACTTTGATATCTTTGTACAAGCTATACAATGGTCTCTCATCCATAGGGAGACATTTTGGAAGAGTAACCTCACCACTGATTCTCTGGGGGTCAGCACCTCCCAAAAATAATAACTATCAGAAACAATAAAGTGATTTGCATGAAACTTCCCAGGGGAGTTCGTCTCGGTACTTCGATGCTCTTCCACTCTATACAATTTTCCAACAATGATTTTTGTGGGTGTCAGCCCCCCTCACCAAACTGAACTCAGGAATACTGAAGGAAGGGCAGATACGGCTTTTATATATTACTATATGTTGTACAATGGACTCTCATCCATAGTGAGATATTTGGGGAACGTGACCCCTCTCAGTGATTCTTGGGGGCTCAGCCCCCCTCCCCTCCAAAAAAAAATAATGATCAGGAATAAGGGAATGGGGGAACATAAATTTCATATAAATCCGCATACATATAGCGGGATTGGGTATGCAGTTTCCACGTTTTCCCTGAATGCACTGGAAGATATCGCATAACTATTAACTTATTACCATTATTATTATTATTATTATTATTATTATTATTATTATTACTACTACTACTACTACTACTACTACTACTACTACTATTTACAGTATTTTTTGCCTCACATAACATCAGGAAGACGGTGTTTAACTTTGCCGCTACCAGATGATTTTATTCAGCTCAGGAAGTCTGCTTGACAGTGAAGCTAATGAAGGCTGCACCTCATCCCATCAGCTCGAAAATGTCTAACCAAAGCTGAATAAAAACGTCTCGGTCTGAGGGGGTTAAGAACGGGGAGACAGGGATGACTATGAAAAAGGTGAATGTGAGAGAAGGGAAGTAATATCCTAAAGTATGATGGGGAGGGGAGGAGGAAAGGAAAGGGCTGATGGGACTGTCTAGATAAACAGTACAGGTGGAGATAGACATTTTGTACAGGCAGAGATGGGTATGGACAAACTGTGTACAGAACGATGGACAGTCTGAACAGGAAGAGACAGATATGAACAATCTGAACAAGAAGAGATGGGTATGGGCAATTTGATCAGAAAGGGATGGGTATGGACAAACTGTACTAGAAGGGATCGGTATGAACAATTTGAACAGGAAGAGATGGATATGAACAATTTGAACATGGAGGGATGGGTAGGGACAAACTGTACTAGAAGGGATCGGTATGAACAATTTGAACAGGAAGAGATGGGTATGAACAATTTGAACATGGAGGGATGGGTAGGGACAAACTGTACAAGAAGAGATAAACGAATTGTACAAGAACAGATGTGAATGGACAACCTGTACAGGGAAGAGATAAACAAATTGTAGAGGCAGATATGGGTATGGACAAATTTTACAGATAGAGATGGGCAGCCTGTACAGAGAGAGAAATGGATATGGGTAAACTGTACACAGAGAGAGACAGACAGTTTGCACAGGAAGAGATGGGCATGAACAAATTGTACAGAAGAAATAAGAGTGTGAAACGGGAGAGGGAATACTGGCAGAAAGGGAGAGGAGGAGAGACAGAAATTATGGAGAAAACAGAAGGAGTCTGGAGAGGAAAGGAGGGAAGAGGAGATGGGACAATGGGAGTGATGAAAAGGAAGGAATATGAACAAATAAAGAAAACACAGATTACGAAGGAAAGGAAAGGGAAAATGAATACAGGGAAAAGAATGAAAAGAAAAGGAAAGAAAAGAAACAGAAAAAAAGAAAGGAAAGAAAGGAAAGTAAAGATAGGAAAGGAAAGGAATGGAAAAGAAAGGAAAGGAAAGGAAAGGAAAGGAATGGAAATGAAATGAAAGGAAAGGAAAGGAATGGAAAAGAAAGGATAGGAAAGGAAAGGAATGGAATGGAAAGTAAAGAAAATTAAAGGAGGAAAAAAAAGAAAATACAGGAAAGAAAGGAAAGGAAAGAAAAGGAGAGATGATGTCATGGAAGAGAAGGAATGGGAAGGAAAAGGAAAGGAAAGGATATGGGATGATGCTAGGGAAAGGAAGGAATGGGAAGAAAAGGAAAGGAAAGGATATGAGATGATGCTATGGAAGGGAAGGAATGGGAAGAAATGGAAAGGAAAGGGAATGGAAAAGTAGGATAAAAGAGGAATACTTGGAGTGAGTGAGGAATATGGGGGCAGTGAGAAGTACTGTACATCGAAAAATAGTGAAGATATGAAGAGAAAATGAGGAATATGAGTTAGCTAAAGAGGAAGACTTATGGAGGAGGAGGGAGTATGAAGGATGAGTGAGGAATATGGAGAAACGGAGGAATATATATGAAGGATGAGGGAGCAATACACGGAAGAAGAGAGAGAAATATGTAGAAAAGAGGAAAAATATAGAGACAGGCAGAGCACTGACAGACCAGAAATGTGGAAAAAGAGGAGGAATATGGGAAAGGAGGAATATGAAAAAAGGAGAGCATGGGAAAGAGTGGCAGGAACATGTGGACAGAAAGTGAGGGATAGGGAGAGAGGGAGATAAGGGAAGGAAGAGGGAGATATGTGGAGAGAAAAAGATAAATAAGGAGGAGAGGGAGGAAAGTGATGGATGAGGGGGAAGGATGAAGGGAAAGAAAGAAGTATGTGGAAAGAACAGGGAACAATTCATGGAGAGAGGTGAAATATGAAAGGAAAGGGAGGAACAGGAGTAACAGAGAAAGATAAATAGGAAGAGCTGAAAAGAAATACTGTATATGGAAAGAAATGCTGTATATGGAAAGAGAGTAAATAAGGATAGGGAGAATTATGGAAAGGGAGGAATATGGAAAGGGAGGAATATGGAAAGGGAGGAATATGGATAGGGAGGAATATGGATGGGGAGGAGTATGGAAAAGAAGGAATATGGAAAGAGAGGAAAATGGAAAGGGAGGAATATGGAAAGGGAGGAATATGGAAGGGGAGGAATATGGATGGGAAGGAACATGGAAAGGGAGGAACGTAGAAAAGGAGAAACATGGAGTGGGAGGAATATGGAAAAAGGGTAATATGGAAAGGGAAGAACACTGAAAGGGAGTGACATGGAAAGGGAGGAGGATGGATGGGAAGGAACATGGAAAGAGAGTAACAGGGAAAGGGAGGAATATGGATAGGGAGGAATATGGAAGGGGGCGCGGGAGGAACATATGGAAAGAGAGTGAGGAATATGGAGCAGAGTGAGGTATATGGGCTCAGGTGGGGGCGGGGGGGGGGGGGACAAATTCAGAGAGGCAGCGTGGCGTCAACAAACACGACAGAAATTTTTATTGAACAGGCTGGACCCTCGTACCTCTGGGGAAGGGGGGAAGGGGGGCAAGCTGGGTTTGCGTGCCATTGCGTGCGCTTGTATGTGTGTGGGAGGTTTGGCGTGTATGGGGGGTTTGTGTGGGGGGGGGATGTGTGGGGGGGGATGTGTGGGGGGGGATGTGTGTGGGGAGCATGTGTGTGGGGGGGTATGTGTTTGGTGTTTGTGTGTGGGGGGTTCGTATGTGTGGGAGGTTTGTGTGTGTGTGTGTGTGTGTGTGTGTGTGTGTGTGTGTGTGTGTGTGTGTGTGTGTGTGTGTGTGTGTGTGTGTGTGTGTGTTTCATAACTGTGGTTACAAGTCACTGCATGTTTAAGACTGCATTTTTTTTAATGCAAGAAAGAAGGAACCAAAGGCCAGGAGCCCGCAAACCGTTCCTTCTAAGGAAAAAAAGAAACTAAAACAATACAAAAGAGAGCCAAATTCAAGATACGTTCATTTCGAGATGCCTGGACACACTGCGTTTGAAAGACTGGAGATCATAGTTGGGGTGTATTTGCCCGTCAATGTGTAGTTACGAGGCATAAATGAATGTACTGCAAGAAGAAGAAGAAGAAGAAGAAGAAGAAAAATAATAATAACAATTAGAACTCTAATTGTCCTGCGGACAGTCCCTAGTCTCCTCCTATAATGACCCTGACCCCATTGGAGAGATTTGGATTTTTTTCTATCTGGAATGGCCTATACCAGGACACATAACCTGAGTAATTCAGATTCCTTGCACAGGTCCCATTGAAATCTCCAGTAGACACGGGCAACTCACCTCGTTCACAACGTATACTGATATGACACTTTCTCACATACCCTTCCACTGCGCATACAGGATTTGTATTTTTTTTTTTTTTATCAGCAGTGGCCCATGCCAGGACACAACCTGGGCCCTTCATAAAGGCAGTCTCCTGTTCTCCTGGAATCGTCGTGAGACTCTGAGGCCGGAATAATAGTAATACCAGCGAAAAACAATAGTCTCCACCTACGTAATAGGCTATGCAGTAGGTGAAGACTAATAATAATAAATACTGAATGGCCAGCCCCTCGCACACACTAAGCAAGAGTTCCGACAACTAATGCAATCCAGAGGAAAACAAACACACCACATCAATTAAAACACCCACAGTACAGCAAGCGAAAGTCTCACGTACACCACCCAGTAAGTGAAGGTGGCAGGTATTTACAACAAACATTTTTTTAACACACGGTATTGTGGGCTACCTGAGTTGATTTACATGAACACTCTTTGGGATGCCAGGGTGTTACACTGTTTATATTTTTTTCTTGGAGAGAACAATCTTGCGGGCTCCTGGTCATGGTTCCTTTTTCTTGCGTTAAAAAAAAGAAAAAAGAAAAAAAAAAGCGTATCAACAGTGTGGTTCAGATAACATTACACTCTGATGTCAGAGTGTAATGTTATCTGGACCACACGTTATCTGATACACATGATGCTAGTCAGGCGAAGGCTGTGGCAGAATCGGTTGAGGTAGCCTGCAGCCCTACTGGACCCAGGTTCGAATCCCGGCTGGGTCAGGGAACAGTTTATGAATTTGAATTTCATTAAAACAGACTCTACTGATCTACCAGAAGACCCGCCGACATATGGTAAAAATACCCCCGCTAATACCAATACACCAGTCCTATACGAGACTGCCCTTGCATATATTCAATATGGAAGGTGGGTGTTAGCGCCGAAGTGGTGACATGTAGAGGTGTATGGTATGTAGCAGGATTACTGGGTCTTGGGAACAGGCTGCGAAACCTATGGCCAGAGTCGGACACATACAAAAAAAAAGTGCTACGGAAAGGATGTAGAGCGGTATTATTGTTTTCTTCCACTGATCCACGGGAAACACGCTGAATAAAGGACAAAACTCTCCGTCTCGTTAAAGTGAAGGAACTACAGCAACAATGGCAGCGGGGTTATCATATCATTTATTAATCGGTATGGTAAGATGGGAATGGCCAGGTGTCTCATACTAAAGGCCAGGGTTCATTTCTTGAGGGGTGAAACAGGTAAATCATTAAAGTTTTGGCACCAAGTAAGTTGATGGAAATGGGTGGAACATTCTCGTATTTTTCCCCTTTATGAACGGCAGTGTGTTGTATATTTAACAGATTCTCAGTGTCTGAGTCAAGAAATCTGTTTTACGCGTGAACACACCAGTAGTTTGTCTTGAGTGATCATATTCAGGGATCGACAGCAGTACTGTATTTGATGCTGGTGTGTTTGATAAAATTAAACCAAAAACCCTTCCCCCACACACACACGCATACACAGAAAAATTAAATATCTCTCCAGTATCACCCATGCATAAACGGTATCACACGCGAGCAGCTCTAACCCTTGAAAGACGGAGCGCTCCTCTGTGATGTGCAAAATCATCTGAAGCTACCCAGAGCAAATAAGTAAGTCGCCAGCCGCCGTTTGGAGGTTAATGATACGCAAATATAAGCACGCAGTTTGAGCAGACATGCCCGCAATTACGAGCAAGCAAACAAGGAATATCACCAAAGAGCCTAAGCTGGATGTGAAGGAACAGTTACAGCTTTATTTTTAACCCTTTCAGTACGAGTTTCTTAATTCATCCTAGTTAAATCGTCTGTCAGTAACTACAAGAGAATAGCACAGATTACGCTTGATAAAAATGCAGCTTTTCCCCCTCCAGTACTTACCTGAACCCCTCTCAATAACACAGTAACACCCGTACAACCACCGCCCAAAACTTATGTAACGCCAGACCTGCTCCCACCCCCTTCACAGCCACGGCCTCCCAAACTCTCATCTGCTGTGGAGGGCATAATTTTTTCCATTGTTTCTTCATGATATAAAAAAGTCTGTTTATGTATGCCTTAACGTTAGGAGGTGACGCAGACTTGTAATGTGCATTCGTAAATAAGATTTACCGGTATTTATATGCACTCGTAATATAGAGCTCTCTTTGTCCCAGTTTTCTCTTAACACAACCACTATTGTTAACAGTATTGTCCTATTGTCTTCTATTTAACTTTCAGTATTGTAGTGGCGGAGTGTCACGTAACCCCACCTCACAGCCATTTACACCCTGACACCTGCCGTGACACCCACACACCTTTCTGCTATAAGTAAATTTTTAATGATCTCGTCACACCCAGAAGCTTTCCTTACCCTTACATTATAAGCTAGACTCAGACTGCAAAATCATAACTGTAATGAAGGACGCCGAAACAGCAAATAAACTCCTAATTTCCGTCAGCTGTTTATTGAGTGCGAGTGAGAATGATGATGATGATGATGATGATCATGATCATGATAATAATAATAATAATAATAATAATAATAATAATGATAATAAATATAATAATAATAATAATAATAATAATAATAAAAATAATAATAATAATAATAATAATAATAATAATAATAATAATAAATCAGAAGAAAAAGAAAGAAAAAAAAAGAGGAAAAGAGGGAGAAGAAAAAGAAAATCAGCACTGGGTGCCACTGTACTGCATGCGTTGCGTCTCACGAAAAAGAGAGAGAGAAAAAAGCATAAAACGGGGTCAGCCTGCATGCCACAAGACAGTACACTGTGCAGCGAGAGGGAGAGGCCAAACACGCCGCACCCCCATTAAGTAAACACTGTCAAGTAATCGTGGTTGAACAGCCTCTTTGAGGTCTCATGTTAACCACTTCAGTACGACTAACTTTTTATCTTATTCAGAATATTTCCGGACGACTTTACTCAGACTTAATCCCATTCATACTCTCACGATGATGACTATTTATATATTCATTTATTGCTTGTTACATGATGACTATTTATATATTTGTTTACTGTTTATTACTTATTTTTTACATCCATACAAGTTACTTTACCTCAGGGAGGAACTGGTGTAGTGAAGGATTAACCTCTTCACTCCGAGGGTTATTTCCTAAACTGGATATAACAGTCAGTAACAACCCACGATGAAAGACAAGGCACGCCTTTGAGGTGAAGAGGTTAAGAGCGACTCAGTGACCCCCTCACCGCGAGGGCACTCTCATAGGAGTAAAATACAAAGTAGCTACGTCCGAAGGCTGAACGGGTTGGTTTATGAATCCGGTGGTGAATTGTTTTAGTTTCTGTTGCTGCCTTCAGATGATTGTATTCAACTTCGGGAAAACCTCTCTTACTGAAAGGTTTAGTGAAAGCAGTATCAAAGTCCTTTATTTCGAAAAGTACGCCCAAAAATTGAATAAAATCATCCGGATGTGACAAGAATGAAATATGACGTCTATCACCGGACTGAATGGGTTAATAATAAGTTGATTAGCCTGTACCTGCATTACATTGTGTTGGTTCTACTACCTGGCGGGGAACAAGTGGATATCGTTCCTTGCCACAGTTCCGTCCCTCTTCTTGAACTTTAGTATCCCACCCACATCATCATATAAGTATGGGCCCGGGTAAAGTTACATGTATTAACTATGATCTGTTTGGTTAGTTACACAGTTACTATTAACTACCAAACTGATAAATATTATAACTACTGAGGGTACGAAGAGGAACGGAATATTTGCAGGCAACTGTACATGTGTTTACCCCACCACCATCAGGGGCCGCTCCTAAGCTGAATCAAATCGTCTGTCGAAAGCAACAAGACAATAAAAACATAGGTAAAGCTACGAAGTTGCAACACTCCACCTGACCAAGTACATCCCCCCCCCCACCTCCCTGCACATCTAACCAGGCGCATACCTGCCCTTACCCTCCCCCCCCCAAGCCTTTCCTCTTGAAAGTGGGCGTAAGGAGAACTCCTTGAGGACACATAACCTGGGCCCTTCACATTCCTTGCGAAGGTCGCATTGAAATCTCTGGATTTTTTTAAAAACTTTTCATTATTTTCAAAAACTACTACTAAAGATACAGCATTCCATCTATAGAAAGACACCAGTTCGCTATAAGACACATAACTGTGAAATTTCATGACTGAAGAGAAAACTTTTTGAGCTCTGGCCCGGAAATGAAATTTCTACGCACAGACAGCCGCCCTGCCGCCCTACTCTGCGGACTGACACCTATTGATCCCAGTGATAACAAAATCCTCCTCTGACTTTGTCAGGTGGAGGGTAAAATGTATATCTCATTTAAGTGATTAGCTAACAGAGATTCTAAATCTCTTCTGTGATAGGAATCTACCGTATGTTAATATCCATTAAATCGTGTGTCTATAGCCATAATAGACATAACTGGAGGTGTTACATAAGAAGCAGGGATAAGTCAAGTATGTTTATTCATTTAAGGTAATGCTATTTCAGCAGGTATGGCTTTTGTGTTGTTGTATTCTCAGAAGTGTATTGTTTGTATAAGAAAACAATATAAACACATGGTTAGGCCATCATTAAATTAAGGTAGAGGCTTATGTTAAGAAAATGTAGTATTAATATGCAGCTGCAGTGAACGATTAGGGCAGGTCCAGTCACCGTGTCTTATGTCAGAGCATGAATGTTGTGAACACTGACAGACTTGAAGGGGTTTATCTGTTCTGCTGTCTGGGAACATATAACAATAAATGCATAGTGAGTGGATAAAGTTTGCAATATCATATCTATCTATCTATCTATATGTGTGTGTGTGTGTGTGTGTGTGTGTGTGTGTGTGCGCTCGCGCTCGCACGAGCACTCTTTGAACAAAGTTGAAGACTATAAGCTTTTATATATTACGACTGACTATGTCCATCCATCCATTCATTGCCAGACGCCATGTATCCCAAACGCGGTGGTCAAGGGCTTAGAGTTAATTGTTTTACAGGGAGGGGCACTAATCCTCCACCAACCCCACTTGACACGTACTTTGTGATATCTGTATATGTAAGACTGCAGGTTATTTCGGTATCCAATTTACTTTGGTAAAAAAAACAAAAAAAAAAAAACAGTAAACATGGAGTTTGATCTGTTATGGGACACTGTTACTGGATGCTCGTTTTAAGTGTACACATTCAGAAACTGACAAATTTTATAGAAACAAATTTTTCCAGGAAGTCTGCTTAAGTCTGAAGTTATTTGGCTAGTAGGGGGGCCCTGTACCTCATAACTTTCCATGTATGCAGGTGCTCAGCAGGTTTCCACTTGATATGTATTATACTTTCAGTAATTTCGTTTTTAAAAATTAAATGTTGAGTGCTTTCCTTCAACACCCTGGCAGAGTAATTACAAGTACTGGCTGATTCACTGGAGTCTGTTATACCGAGAGGGGACGGGCAGAGGGAGGAGACGCGAACAAAGATGTTGAGCGGATATATATATATATATATATATATATATATATATATATATATATATACACAGAGAGAGAGAGAGAGAGAGAGAGAGAGAGAGAGAGAGATGAAAGTTGTCATGGAATAAAGGGAGGGGAGTGGGAGGGAAGAGAGAGAGAGAGGGAGGAAATGGGAG
Source organism: Coenobita brevimanus (assembly GCF_032717465.1). Classification (NCBI taxonomy): domain Eukaryota; kingdom Metazoa; phylum Arthropoda; class Malacostraca; order Decapoda; family Coenobitidae; genus Coenobita; species Coenobita brevimanus. The sequence goes on from NC_137004.1 coordinate 21,427,153, forward strand.
ACGGAAGGAGGAAAGAGGAGAGAGAGGTGGGGGGAAAGTGGAGAGAACAAAGGGCGGAGCTGGAAAGGGGGGTTGGGAGAGGCAAGAGGAAGGGAGGGGAGGGAAAGGGAACGGAAGGGAGGTGGGGAGGTAGAGGAATGTGTCAATAAATTCTCTTCACACTCTTTCTTAAAATTCCTGTTATACGTGACCCACGGTGTCAGGTGCGTCGCCTCCCCCTCCCTACTTCCCTACTCCCTCCACCCCTCCTGCCCCTCCCCAAGCCACCCCCTACCCTCTCTCTCCCCTCCCCTATCCCCTCCATCTAACCCTCCCTCCCTCCCTCCCTTTACATATATACATACATACTACATAACTCCATATCTCCACCCCCCCTCTCTCTCCATACCTCTCTCTTCCCCCCTCCTTTTTCATACCAGCTTCCCTTCCTAGTTTTTTCCCCTTCCATACCAACCTTCCTACACCTTTTTCTGTACCTTCCTTCCTTACTCCCATTCTGTCCATACCCCCCTCCTTCTCTCTACATACATACTGTACATACATACATACATACATGTATTCATACAAACATATCTCCACAACTTCCTCTCCTTCTCTCTTTCCATACTTCTCTTTTTTCCCTCCCTCCCTTTCCATACCAGCTTTCCTTCCTACTTCCCTTCCTCTCCATGCTTACCTCTCTCTCTGCGTCTTCCTCCTTCCCCTATCCGTCCCCCTATCTCTTTCCTTACCTCCCTCCTTTTTTCCCTCCCTCTCTTTCCATACCTTCCTCCCTTTCTTCTTTCCATACCTCCCTCCCATCGTCCCTCTCTTTCCCTCCATTCTCTTCTCTCTTTCTACCCATACCTTCCTCCCTCCTCCTTCCCTCCCTTCCTCCCTCTCTTTCCATTCCTTCTCCCTCCCTCTCGTCTCTCTTCCTCTCTCCCTCCCTCCCTCTCTTTCCAAACCTTCCACCTTCCCGTCCCCCCCGTCTTCTACCTCTATGTCCATCACTGTCTCCCAGTCCACCTCCTCTCCATGCATCATTCTCTCACTCACTTTCCCACCATATAGCCGTTTTTTCTGTCCCCCCCTTCCTCTCTCTCTCTCTCTCTCTCTCTCTCTCTCTCTCTCTCTCTCTCCCGTATCCCCCTGCCTGCCGTTAACTAGTAAATGTGAGGGTCATTAAGTCTAATTACTCCCATATAACTGAGTAATAATGGTGGCTGATACGGTGGGTGAGGGGGGTGAGGGAAGCGAGGGGAGAGGGAGGGATGTTGTGGGGGAGGGGGGAGAGGGAGAGGTATGGAGAAGGGGACAGAGAGGGGGGTGAAGGGAAGTAAGAGTGTGTGGGCGAGTTAGGATGTGAGAGAGAGGAAGGGAAAGAAGAGGGAGGAGAGAAGGGGAGAGAGAGGAGGGGGAAGAGGGAAGAGAGAGAAAGGGGGTGACGAGAGAAGAAAGTAGAGAGGTTGGAGAGAAGAAGGGAGAGAAAATGGTGAGAGGGAGGGAAAAGAATGGAGTAATGAGAGAGAAGGGGGACGAGGAGAGAAAAAAAGGGAGGTTAATGAGGAAAGTGGGATAGGGAAGGGAACGAGGAAAAAAGGATGGAGAGGGAAGGAGGAAGGAGGACGAGAGAGGAAGGAAGGGGAGATGGAGAGTGTAGGAAATAATGTTGGGGGGGAGGTAGATGAATAAGGAGAGGAGAGTACTGCTGAGGGATAAGGTGAATGAGAGCAGAGGTGAGGTGAGGTGAGGAGAGGAGAGGAGAGGAATGGAGAGTACTGAAGAGGGAGAAGGAGAGTGAGGGAAGAGGAGAGGAGAGGAGAGCAGAATAGAGCAGAGCGGAGCAGAGCAGAGAAGAGCAGAGCAGAGCACAGCACAGCACAGCTGAGGGAGAGGCTGAGTGAGAGCAGGAAGGGGAAAGATGGCGAGAATGGAGCGGGGAAACAAGGATAAAAAAGGCATAAATGAGGAGAAACGAGGTTGAGGGGAAGCGGGGAAAGTAGGAGAGGACAAAATGTAATGGGATGATCAAAAAAAAAAAAAAAAAAAAAAAAAAAAAAGTGAAGGGAGAGGGAAAGATGCGATTAGATAAATGCGTGTGAGGGTTAATAAAGATGTAATGGGTGGGGTGGCATGTTAATTGGTTTGTGTTCATGATCATTACGCATAATAGCTTCCTTTCCATACACTCAGGCCAGGATGGGGTGTGATTAGAACGCGCCCACCCACAGTCCAGGCTCATTTTAAAATTTTTGTTCTCCCTAGCGTTTATTTACCCCCATTCCAGACAGCAGCACCACCACCACCACTCTCCTGATACATCTGAAAACGTCATCCCGGTGGAGCACAGGTCAAAAATGCTGTCCTCATGTGGTCCATCCTCCTCCTTTGGAGAATAGGGAGTGAGATGAGGAACGTTTGTTTAGCCAGGCAGCTCCACTGCCGTCAGCTCGGAGCTACCGCGTGAAGGAGTCCTTCTCCAACGCCTCTACGGTCAGTACTCTCGTGGACATAATCCTCCTACGTCGCGAATGTCAGATTCTTTTTATTCTTGCTTTCACTTGATATCATTTAGTCTGAGACTTTGTTCATACTGGAGGTATTAGATACGACCTCCACTAACCCCTTTCACTACTTAGATGATTTCTTAATCTGAATAAAGTCGTCTGGTAGCAGAAAGTATATAACAATAATACGTCACCACAAGGAAGGATTATTACTATTCCTAGCACCTTCTTTATACCAATGCATTTTTGCACATGGCACATTAATATATATATATATATATATATATATATATATATATATATATATATATTTTCATTGTCGATGTAGTTTGTGTAAATAATTACCAGGATAATACTGATGTGGCACAAGAGCATATAGACTGGTAAGAAGAGGTGCTATTGTGCGTTTACTTTCACCTGGCAAAAATCCCTAATTCTTTTCCAGTTCGGTTGAATGCCAAGGGTAGTCGGACTGGAGGGTCGATTTGACTAGCAGCTACGGAAACTCATTCCTACCGTGTAGGCAAGGATAATCGAATTTCATGCAACCAAGACATGAGCTGTACGAATGGCTCAGTTCCGTTAAGGGAAAACAAACCGACTATAGTGAGCCTCTGAACGCCAACGAGAATACGGGGTGACGCGGGATCATGTATGCTGACAAATTTATGATCACCTCCATTAAGCAGGTGATTTTTCCCCGTAAGGTGATTTTATCAACTTATGAATGGCTTTTCGAACTGTAGAGCTTAGATACTCGTATAGCCCTCGCTAACCCTTCACAGTTAGAGGTCCTTCAGCAATTGAGGTAAATGGACTGAAAGCAGCAAGACTGAAAAAGACGCGCCAGTGGACTGAAGTGGCTAATGTTAAATATTTGTTGTTGACAGGTCATGGAGAAGTAGCGTACACATGGTAAAAAGCGTGCTCTACTGTCTGAAAGGCCGCGAGTTCCATCCCAAGCTGGGGCAGTTTTATTAATATATTCATTTATTTAAATTTCATTAACAGACTTTACTGAATTTTCTTATCACACACACACTAACACGTCATAAAGACACTTTCGCCAGTACAGAGAAATAAATCCAATACCAATAAATAAATCCCGAATGAGATAGTCCTTGATTTTATTCTAATCGTGTAGTAGACATCACTGGCAAAGTGGTGACATGTAAAGGTGTATGTGACGCAGGAGGACGCTGAACCCTAAGGAACGGGGCAGCCAAGTCTACGCTGAGTAGGACACACACACAAAGAGAGTGTATTCAGCAGCTGTAGTTTGGTATTTCTAACACATGTACCTTATCTTATAATAAGTGTTCGTTCCCTTCTTCTTCTTTTATTATTATTTTTTCCTTTACATCTCTGTACTGATTAACCAGCGAGAGAAGCAATAAAAGTACGGACTATTATCCATACAAATTTGATATTCAGTTTTATTACTATCATTCTGCCACTGACGACTAACTGTGAGTGGCAAATATGATAGCATGCACTAAGATACACACATACATTAGTTGACTTTACTATATTTTGTAGAAACACCAATTTCCTACTGCACAAAGCTGCGTTTAGCACCGGACAAAGTTTCTTCTGATATATGAACATTTACCTGCCACGGGGGTAATTGAAACGCTTCAGAGACAAGAAATATGGATGAAAAAATTCGTCAAGGTTATTACACCATACAGGTAGACCCGCAGTACAAGTAGCGTGAACTAACTGTGCCAGGGTCAGCCAACTCTGTGGCGCCATGTACTACCGTGCATCAAGTCCCTTACACCAACCAGCCAAAGTGTTAAAAGTAAGCTTCAGTCCAATACGCAGAAATATGAACACCCTATAGATAACTTCGTGCATCGAAATTCGTATATATATTTTGGACTATCTAGCTTGCAAATTGATGACAAGATTTTTAAGTTCCTTGGTCGGTGGAAGAGACCTTTATGCACGACAATACACCTGGGCTAAAAAGTATCATTATGCTGTGGATCCCATGCCATCCAGAATTATATAGTATTATCTGGATGACACATGCCAACTGCTGAATGACATACTTACCCAAGAATCAGTGGTCGCAGTAACCTGATACGTCTTTCACACATGCAAAGCTTTAGTGATATAATTCAAAGGAAACCAGATGGATAGGTGATAAAAGAAATGAAAAAACCGCAAACTGCTTCACAAATGTGTACGGAAATGTCAAAAGGTACAGACAGCGCACGCACATGCATCGGCACAGACGTACGCACGCACGCACGAACGCACGCACGCACGCACACACACACACACACACACACACACACACACACACACACACACACACACACACACACACACACACACACACACAAAGAGCTAATGCACGCCAACATCCGTGAAAGTAGAGGTTAAAAGGATAGAGCTACGAAAGTCGGAGACAACAAGCAGAGGGAAAAGAAAAATGTGAGGAGGAAGAATGTGGAGGATGAGATGAAAAGTGAAGGATGGGGGAGTATGACAGGAGGCGAAGGGATGAGAGAGAATGGGAATAGGAGGAGAAGCGTAAAGGCATGTAAGGAAGAATTTGATAAAGGTGGGAAGAGAGAGAGAGAGAGAGAGAGAGAGAGAGAGAGAGAGAGAGAGATTGTCACATACACAAATTACGTACACGCATGACCAAAACCTACACAAAATCTGCGCCCACACAACAATGGCTGGCGATATAATCATGGGAAACTTTCACGAGACGACTGAAGTGAAATGAAATTGAGGTAGGAGGAGGAGGAAGAGGAGGAGGAGGAGGAGGAGGAGGAGGAGGAGGAGGAGGAGGAGGAGGAGGAGGAGGAGGAGGAGGAGGAGGAGGAGGAGGAATAAAAAGGAGTACAAAGGAGAGCAAACAGCTACAGACCTGTTGGTCCCTTCGTGGCTGTTTGGTATAGGGTAGGTCATAACTAACAAAACTAACCTATTAAAGACAAGGATAGAAAGGCAGGAGGAGGAGAGGAGGAGGAGGAGGAGAAGTAATAGTAGTAGTAGTAGTAGGTGTAGGAGGAGGAGGAGGAGGAGGAGAAGGAGGAATAGCCGTTATGAAATGGATATGTCATCATTGCATTAAATGGCTTGAACTCTTTATAGTGAGCAGCCTCTCTTAAACTGAATGAAATCGTCCACTGGTAGCAAGAAAATAAACAGATAGTCGTACTGAAGCGGCTAAGTATAGTGGCGGGCACATGAAAAAGGGCAATTTCCCCCTAAGATATGTTACACCTACCCTTCCCTCAGCTTTATTCCCCAACCCACCAACTCTCTACGTTCTTCGACCCCACCCATCCCACCATTCACCCCTACTCCCTCCCGCTACCCCCTTAAACTACCTCTATCGCAACTTGTTAGCCAGAAGCGATCCATCCCTTACTGCTGGTGTTCAGACAATAGTTTTATGTTACTTCACTACAGAGAATGTTTTTCAATCAGAATGTACTCGTATAGCAGTACTGAATATTGACTAGGACTATTCTCGTCCTATTAAATTAATGAAAAACTATGTACCCGAGTTTGCTGAACTAATGAAGTACTATTACTGTATTTGAAAGCGTCGTAACCTGGAGAAGATTGGTTGTGAGAGATGGGAAAGAGGGGTGACTGCAAGAAATGAAGGGGCGCAGGAGGGGAGGAAAGCACCAAAGTTTCACGCGAGTTATTCCCATAGTGAAGGCAGTCGGGAAGTATACTTTACTTCCGTCTGCAAGGTCTGAGGTTTCGTGAAAGAAATAGCTATTAAGAACGCGGAAATGATCACCCAAATTCAGCAGGGGTGGGAAAGCTTTAGAGGTTAGAGTACAACATCGATCTCACCACAAAGGTTCTTTGTGAGCCACCTATTTTCAAAACACTATATACCGGTATATTGTGACCTGCGTACTTTGCACTGGATTACTTTCTCAGGCTAATCTGCCATAGTATTAAAGACTATCTAGTTTAATCCTTAGGCTGCAAATTAAGAACTTCCATTTTGGCTAACTACAGATGATTTTATTAACCTTATGAAGATCTGTTGCAATAAAAAGTTAAGTGGGTACATGTGACTGCCACCCTGGGACATCATGCCAGTGCAATGCCTCAGCGGTGGGACTTCAAGCATGTATTCTCAGCTGAACACGACTTTGCAAAACAAGCACAGGGATGGGACCAGCATAACAAAACAAAACCAAGCTGGTAAGCGACAATGGCCAGTTTTAAGCGTACCAAGCTTTGCGACCAGAAGCGAGTTTCTACGCTAAAAGTCATGTCTATATGGAGGTACTCTAGTGAAACATTCCGTCCAAGAATCAAGGCCCTGGCTTAATAATCTTTGGAGCCTTAGCATTTTGTGTGAGCAAGGTCGTAATTATAGCGCTTTTCATATTTTCTGCACTTGATGACCTTTGACCCCCGACATGGCGGGTAAAGGTCATGCATGTACGAAGCACATTTGTAGTACTCATTAACGTCTATAAGCATGCAAATTTTTATTTGACTCCATCCACCCACTGTAGAGCTAGGGAACTTGAAGTTCATGGAATGTCCACCATACAACTTCTAGGTGGCGCTGCCAGCGACTAAAAGTGAGTTTTGACACTAAATGTCATTTTTGTATGGAGGTGTTTAAGTGCAACACTCCACCCAAGAATCATGGCCCTGGCTTAATAATCTTTGGAGCCTTAGCATTTCGCGTGTGCATAATCGTGATTTTGGCTATTTTTACTGTTTTTGCATTTGATGACCTTTGACCCCTGACCTGGCTGATGTAGCACATAGCTGTACAGTAGAAAGTTGTAGTACTAGCCAAGGCCTATAAGCTTGCAAAAACTTTCATTCAATTCCACTGAGCCAATGGGGAACTAGGGGGGACATTTTTGAAAACCATTACTGGTTGCTAGGGACCCTGAGGCCAATCTTTGCAGGGTTACCACTCGAAAACTAGAGGAGAGAGGGGAAAAATGGATGGCACACCTCCGATAGGGAATGACCTCAAGATTACGCCTCCAGAAGTCAGAGCTTTCTAACCCCATTAGTAATGCTTCTACAGCTCAAAACGTTAAACGTACGATAAAGGCGGTTTCTCGGCCTTTCCTAGGCAACGAGCAGTTACCTAGCAACCAAAACCTTGCGGACACAGCTAGGTCATAGGCTGGTCATTGTGTCCAGGTTTGGTCGGAACTGGTTAATTCTGAAAGACAGAAGTGCCTGACACAATTAAACAAGAGAAAGAGAGAGAGAGAAAGAGAGAGAGAGAGAGAGAGAGAGAGAGAGAGAGAGAGAGAGAGAGAGAGAGAGAGAGAGAGAGAGAGAGAGAGAGAGAGAAAGGCAATGTTGAACAATTGAGAAGAAAAGACGGAGTGAAAAGAATTGGGAGGAAAGAAGGAAAGCCATACACATTTCCCACGACTAAAAAAAAAAAAAAAAAAAAAAAAAAAAAAAAAGCGATAAAAGTAGTACCGCGTCGTCCCTCCTACTTTCCCTTCCTCCCTCCATCGAGCTTCCTTCCTTTCAATTTACCTCCCTTTCCCATCAACTTCCCGTTCCCATCAATTTCCATTCCCTGTATCGCCGTTCTCTGTCTGCTTCTTGTTGTCTGGCTTTCCTCAGAACTGTTCACTGTCTCTTGTCACTGGAGAAAGTGTGCTTATGTGTGTCTTTATACGCGCGCGCGTGCGTGCGTGCGTGCGTGCGTGTGTGTGTGTGTGTGTGTGTGTGTGTGTGTGTGTGTGTGTGTGTGTGTGTGTGTGTGTGTGTGTAAATGCATGTTTGGATATAATGTTAGTATGTGTACGTCTGTATGTAGGTACTATTTACCTCCACCAGCGAGGTTGGAGGAGGTTATGTAATCACCAAAGTCTGTCTGCTTGTTTGTGTACAAGATATTTCAAAAATGGTTTTCGGGTTTCAGTGAACTTTGGTTGACAGGTGGGCAGTGGGTTATGGAAGGGTTGATGTGATTTTGAGACGGATTCGCATCCGGATGTGAAAAAAAAAAAAAAATCCAATGGCTCAGAGGAGGTAGGTTATGCGATCTGTGAGACTGAGTAACAGGACAGACTAAGACCGCAGAACTCACTGACTGAATATGTGAGACAGTAAAAGTATTCGTCTGAGTGGATAGAGGTATTACAGCAGTAATTCTTAAAATTTATTGGCGTTGGAGGAGGCATACGGTCTCTGAGTGTTTTCTAGTTGTACGTATGTATGAATATGTGTTCGGATTTGACATGTGCCTATACAGATGTGTTTGAATTTGCATAAGTGTATGTTGGATACTATTATCAAATTAGTGTGCGTGAATGTGCATGTGTGTTTCAGTGGGCATGTTGAATTAGTATCATGAAGGCAAATAGTTCACTTCAGAAGAATTATTGTAGCCCTGTATGTTACATATTAATATTATTTATTTACTTAAAAACACAAATATTCAGCTCTTGAAACGGTCGACTTCGTCTTGTCTTTCATCCTGCCTATGTCCTCCTGAAGGGGTAATTGTATTATTGTTGAGGGCCTGTGGGAACACGTGGAGAGGCATGTCATCAATTTTATATCGTTAAACTAATTTTTAAATAGTAATGTAGAATATACAAATATTTTTTTACATTTTCCCCTCGTATCATTACTGGGTAAAATAATGACAGTAATGGTAGGGTTAGAGGCGAGATTCGAAGGCTTGAAATGACGAGTGAACGAAGTGGCCTGTTTTCGTTGGGAAGAAGAAAAAGAAGAAAAAACAAAGAAGAAGATGCTGATGACTGACTGATGTAGTGTTGATGATGAGAAATACAGAGTGGTCAATGTAATGATAATAATAATGAGTATAGTTACTTGATGCAGTGATGATGATGATGACAACGACTACAATGTCGGTAACGATAATGATAATAGTAAATGATGGTGATGAATGCAAGGCTGATTAATTGGTTGATGAAAACGATAATGTAGTGATAATTTAAAGAGTAATTATAAACATAGTGGTGGAACGGGAAAGACAGACAGAAAGACAGTAAAAAAAAGGAGAAGAAAGAAAAAGAAAACACCTAAAGCCATGGGTCATTCCTCGAAATTCATACACCGTGACCTTGAACCTTGTTTGTTTGACCCTCGAGTGTTTGGTCAGCGCCAGGTGATGGGGGGAGGGGACTTCATCCTCCATCACCACGTCTAGCTGCGCTCTCTCTCTCTCTCTCTCTCAAATCACGCTGCGACCCCGGACCACAGAAACAAAACAGGCAGACAGACAGGGAGACACAGTGTTAGACAGTCAGATACAGATCGATATAGAGAGATACAAAAACTGCTGTCTCATTATTATAGTACCAGTGTTAGAACAAATCCAGTGACAACAGCTGTAACAAGAACAATATACTACAACTGCTACTACTACTACTAAATTGATAAGCTGATTGAACTACCACAGCAGCTCTGGTGAAGGCGTCCAGTTTGTCGATGTGGCTCGTTTTCTATGGTTCCTCAGTCTCCACAGCTTTATCCTTGGATCATTTCTCTCAGGCATTGAAATCTCTTTTACGCTCATATATTCTCTCTCTCTCTCTCCATGTTTCCTGCCTACTTCTTTTCTCTTAGTTATTCACAAACTACTCTTATTTAATTCTCAATAAACATTCCAAGCCTGTGTGTGTGTGTGTGTGTGTGTGTGTGTGAGAGAGAGAGAGAGAGAGAGAGAGAGAGAGAGAGAGAGAGAGAGAGAGAGAGAGAGAGAGAGAGAGAGTATATACCACAGTAGTTGCCAGTAAATGGAGGGAGTGTGCCCTGTCTGGAGTTTTTAGAATCACCATTTACACTTACAACAGCCTTAATGTACTGGTCTACCTACCAGCATAACTACCGTACCATCATTACCATCAAAACTGCAAACCCGAAATCAGAGCTACCAAAGCTATTACAACCATATCCCCTACAACCATATCTACCACAACTACGTCAACTATCAGTATTATCACTATTACCACAAGTACCCTACCTACAACAGCTACCATACCTGACATGATACCCTGTCATGGCAGCTGCTACTACCATACCTACTATCACCGTCGCAGAAACAATACCAATACTAATACAGCTACAATAAATACCATACAATATCACAACCACCACAACTACAAGAACAGTCACAGCTTTCATACCGGAACCACCAAACCAAAACCACATGATACAACTCCCACACCCATACCACCACAACACTCACAGCTTCCATACCACAACTACCACACCATAACCACAACATACTGCAATTACCACACCACAATTACTACATCTCCATAACCTCACCACAATAATCACTTCTTCCATACCATAACTAACACAACAACCACTTTTACTTCGACTCACACTCAACCACAGTCAGTTAACACACCACCTGAATCAGCACTGCCACACAACAGCAACCAACCTACCACAATCATTATACACCTATACAATATCCACTACACCATTACAACCACAACTACCACATCACAGCATCCACAACCACCACACCATAACATCCACAAGCTACACCCTAACAACCACAACCACCACACCATAACAGCCACATCTACCACACCACCATAACCACAACCATAACCATCCCCATCGTTCACAATCACCACACCATAACAACCACAACTACCAAACCACCACAGTAACCACAACCACCACCACTGCAGGACCTGTAAATATAAGTAGGAAAGCGTGTGTGTGGAGACTGCTTAGGTAAATATATAAATGAGTAAGGCAGGAGGAGGAGTGAAGGAGCGAGAGGAGGAGGAGTGAAGGAGCGAGAGGAGGAGGAGAAGGAGTGAGAGGAGGAGTGGGAGGAGGAGGACGAAAAAGAGGAGAGGGAAGAAGGGGGAAATCGAGAGAAGGGATATGATGGCGAGAAAAAGGGGGGGGGAGGGAACAGTAGGAGAAATGAGGAGAAGAAGAGGAGATGCAGGGGAGAGGAGAATGGGGGAATGGGTGGAAGAGAAGAGGAGGAGAAATGGGAGATGAAGACGAGAAAGAGGGAAGATGTGGACGAGAAATGGGGGAAATGAGGAGTAAACAGGGGGAGATGAGGAGAAAGAGGAAAGATGAGGAAAAATGGGGGAAGATGAAGAGAAAGGAGTGAGATGAGAGGGAGAAAGAGGAAAGATGAGAAGGGGAAAGGAGGAGGAAGTGGTGGAGAAAGGGTGGAAATGAGAAAGAAAACAGGGGAGATGAGGAGAAAGGGGGGGAAATGAGGAGGAGAAAGAGGAGAGAAGAAAGGGGGGAGAGGAGGAGATAGGGGGGAGATGAGGAGGAGAAAGGGTGAAGATGTGGATGAGAAAGGAGAAGATGAGAAAGAAAAATGGGGAGAAGACGAGAAAGGGAAGAGATAAGGAGGAAAGAGGGAAGTGAAAACGAGAACGGAAGACAAGGAGGAACAGGGGACGATGAGGAAGAAAATGGTAAGGGAGAAGAGGAAGGAAGAAAAAAAGGAAGAAGAGTGGTAAAGAGGGGAGAAGGGAAGAAAGGGAGTAGTAAGGAAAGTGAAGGAGAAAATTAAGAAATAGGAATGACAAGGAGGGTAGAGGTAGATACTCAGACAGCTGAAGAAGAACGAAAGAAGGGAAAGAGGTACAGAGTCGAGGAACAGAACTGGGAGAAGAGCAAGGAAAGAGACTCTGAAGACGAAAGGCGATAAGAACATCAAAGGTAATAACTATAAAACGATACAACAACAGATATTACTGCTACCGCCACTGCAACACTAAAAGGTACAGTAGTAATATCAAAACTGAGTGCGCCAAAGTGCAGCCAGGCCTTTAATTTTAGATGATTGTTTTGATGACACCCTTGAGGACAGGAAATGGTTAAGGTGTATTCAGCTCTGTACAACGCCAGCAGATACGAGGATGAAAGGTTAAGGTTTTCTTCCCCCATCATGTATTTCATTAATGATGTCAAAAATGGAGGGCTTGATTTCTTTTTTGCCATCTCAGTTTTATTTCTATGATCTTTGACCCTCTTGTGGTTGGAAAACTCTAGCACTGTATTCCAGCTAACGCCAGAGGATTTGACTCAGACAAGAGAACTACTAGAACTAATCCTACTCGTACTTAGACAAAGAAGAAATACAAAGAAAATATAATACCATCTGATTTCACCAGTTACTCAGCTAAGTATAATCAAAACGTGTTACAAATTCCACAAAGCTAGTGACACACAGACGGAGTTTTAGCTGGGTTACCCGACTCTTAACCAGTTCAGTACGATGGTGCATTATTTTCCTTATTCTTGGCCATCGAACGGACAATTCTGTATATATAACTTAAAGAAGGAGCTCTAGCAACTGAATGTATTAATGAAGACTTTAACCGACCCCCCCCCCAACACAGTTCAGAGACTTAAGGTTAGCTGAAAACACTGGTCTATATATATATATATATATATATATATATATATATATATATATATATATATATATATATATATATATATATATATATATATATATGATGAAGTGCGAAGGGGAACTGGAGTTGGTCGGGAGATGGCTGACTGCGTTGAGTAGAGGGTGTTGCGATGGTTTGGGCATATGGAGAGAATGTATAATGAGCAATTGGTGAAAAAGATAACTAGATCTGATGTAAGAGGTGTAAGACTGAGAGGAAGACCACGAATAGGATGGATGGACAGTGTAAAGAGAGCGTTGGATGCGAGAGGGATGTCTGTTGAGCAAGAAAGAGTGGCTGTGCGTGATAGAAATGAATGGAGAGAAATTTGTGAATGAATAAATGATGACGCAGCCCTGAGGGGATATTCTCCCGCATTTTGTCTGATCAGCTGATCAGGTCAGGTGCGGGTAAGGGGATGGGTCCATTATGATGTGGCAGGGGTAAACCAGCCCTGCTGTTGGGCCCTGCTGCGGATGTCACTGATTGCACTGTGAAGTTGACCCTCGTGCGGTGTGGTGTGGTGAGGATCTGTCCATTCTCCCATTTGGGGCTAAGATGCGAATGAATGTGTTTGAGTGGATGAGTAAATTGGGAGTGTGTCGTCCTGTCTCAGCTACCTCCCTTTCCTTGGGGGAAGCAGCCTAGGTATATATATATATATATAATCTCATCTCATCAGCCGTTTGAGTGTCCACTGCAGGACCGAAGTGGGGACGATACAGCCTACATAATGTATCTCTACCAAGTGGCTTAGGCTGTCTGGCAGAGATTGTATGTAGGGTGAGAAGTGCTTGTAAGTGTAATTGTTGTGTTGGAGTGCCTTTGGATGTGTGTGTAGTCTGTGAACCAAGTGTAACTGGCAGCGCAAGCCGACTGGGTGCAAGCATACTTTATAGTATGCGACTCTGGCTCAATCACAGCACCCCTTGTGTCCGCTAATGCAGTACGTGGCCTGAAGAACGCTCCCAAAGTTTAATACCCTGGCGGGGCGCGAACCCTCGTTCTTCAGTGTACGAAAACGCACAGTTTACCACTGTACCACAGAGGCTCATATATATATATATATATATATATATATATATATATATATATATATATATATATATATATATATATATATATAAAATGTTTCGACCAAATATGTATATTTCAATATGTTTCGACCATATATATATATATATATATATATATCCTCGGACTGAAAAGGTTAACTAATCTCTTCCCACTTATTGATCTATTCACCACGATGACGTCATCTTCATTACCGGAGATATTCTTGTTATTGTCAAACAGTTTTCTTCAGCTATAAAGGCAGACTTATGGAGCGCAGAAGAAATTTCCATATGACATTTTTCAGAAATTCTCTCTCCTTCCTTCCAGTTTTCTGTATGTATCTGACGTGATGGCAAGTCAAAATGACCGAAAAAGCTAAAGTACTCTGTCATACTATGAGAACGAAGGACTTAACTCTCTTCCTGTAAAACCTCCTCATAAAGCAAAAGAAAATGGTCTGGCTGCATTCGAAGGTTATAAATGATAATCGTCTCGAAAAGTTTAAAGGAGGTTTTTCTAAAGTGGGCGTAAATGAAACTAACTTCAAACAGCCAAGCCAAATATGACTACCTGTATATGGTGGAATCTTGCCGGCAGGTGAATAATGACCGATGATAACTCAGAACTATTCAGTAAGTAGCCATAAAACTCGGACCTGGCAAACGAATTTCACCATGTCTCCGGGTCATGTTGTTCACACACACACACACACACACACACACACACACACAGATGAGCAAGTGAACGGACATAGAGTATTAAGGTATTATTTTGACTGTGTGTGTGTGTGTGTGTGTGTGTGTGTTATTATAGGCGAAAATAAAAGGAGAGGGGATCGGGGTAAGGGAGTGATATATATATATATATATATATATATATATATATATATATATATACTGTATATATATATATATATATATATATATATATATATATATATATATATATATATATATATATATTAAGGGAGCGTTTTATAATTACATACAAGAAGTCCTCTCTCAGTCACTCTAATCTTCTTTTCCACTTACTCTCTTCATTTTCTCTCTCACTATCTGTCCTAGTTCACTCTCTCCCCTCTTCTGATCCATGATTCCTCTGTCACGCTTCCCTCCTTTTCCTTCTCTTCTCTCCTTTTTCTACATTCCTCTGTCCCTTTTTATCATACATTTTCTTTATTTCCCCTATCAGTCTTTCATTTTATGACTCTTATTTCTCCTTCATATTTCTATTCTGTCATCTCTTCATCTCATTATTTTCCTTTCGTGTTCCTGTTTTTATTCTCTGATCTCTCTCCTCCCCTCTCGTTTCATTCATTTTTTCATGCTTCTCTCTCTCTCTCTCTCTCTCTCTCTCTCAAACACCCCAGGCTTTGTTCCTTAAGTTTACCTTCAGTCAGTCCTGATGAAGCACCTCCCCCTCCCTCCATCTCTCCCTTGCCTCCCTCCATCTCTCCCCTCCCTCCATCTCGCTCCTCCCTCCTTCTCTCCTCTCTCCCCCTTTCTTCCCTTTCTCCACATCCTCCCTCCCCCCTCTCCTTTCGCTGCATCCCTCCCTTCCTCGTTCTCCTCCATTCAGATCCCCGTCTCACCATCTCTTCCCTCCCTTCCCGCTCTTCT
Organism: Coenobita brevimanus; assembly: GCF_032717465.1. Lineage (NCBI taxonomy): Eukaryota > Metazoa > Arthropoda > Malacostraca > Decapoda > Coenobitidae > Coenobita > Coenobita brevimanus. Next base: position 21,442,738 of record NC_137004.1, read on the forward strand.
TTATCTCTCTCATTAACCCCCTCCCTCATTCCTCTCCTTTGTTTTAATCCATCCCCCAAACCTTCTTCCCCACCTTCGCTCACCCTCTCCATCCTCCACTCTCCCCCACACTTTCATCACCCTTCTCTCCTTATTTCCCTCCACCCTTCCCCCCCCCCTCTCTCTCTCTCTCTCCCTTCTTTTCCTCCTTCCCCATATTCCTTCATTTTCAGCTCTCCCTTATTTCCTCCCCTCCTTCTTCCTGCCCTATTTACTTCCATCCTCCAATTTCCCTATTCCTCCTTCCTCGCTATTTCTTCTCCATATTTATTTTACTCTCATTTTTGTTTCATTCCTCTCTCTCTCTCTCTCTCTCTCTCTCTGTCCATCTTAATTCTACCCCCCACCTAACCTTCCTGCTTATCTCCATTCCCCACCTTCCCCCCTCTCCATTCCTCCCTCCCTTCCTCTCTCCCTGTTTTTTCATCCCTGTCCTTTCCCCTATGCTTTCCTCCTCCTCTTCTATTTTTTTTTTCATTCTCTGTTCTCTCCTCTTTTCATCTCTTCCTCATTTCACCCCATTTCCTTCCATCCTCCTCTCTCCTTACCTTCTTCCCTCCCTCCCTTACTTCTAATCTCCCTACTTCATTTTATCCTGCATCCTCACCTTCCTCCCTCTGTTCATCTTTATTTCTCTCCCTCCATCCTTCTCCTTTCCTCCTTTCTTCTGTCCCCTGCTCTTCTTTCCTTCTTCCCATTTGCCATTCATCAACCACTCTTCCTCTCTCCTTCCTTTCCTTCCTCCTGCATTCTCTGTTCCCCTCAATTCTTCATTCTCTCCTTCCCATATCCTTCCCCTCTCTCTCCTTCCATCTTTGTTCCCCTCATCATCCTTCCCTTTCTTCCTTCCTTCCTTCTGTTCTGCCTCTTTTGTTTAATCCGTCACTGTCCTCCTCACTTCTTTCCTCCCCCCGTCACCTTTCATTCCCCACTCTCCCTCTTCTTTCCTCTCTTCTCTCTGTTACTATTTCTCATTTTCGCTTCTCCTTTCTCTCTACTCCCCTTCTCTAGCTCCCTCATCAATTTCTTTCTTTCTCTACCTCCTGTGTTTAACATCTGTCTCTCTCCTCCACTTATTTCCTTACTTACCTCCCCCTCCCCCTCCCTCTTTCACTTTTCTCCCCCCCTTCTTTTGATTCATAACTAGCTCTCTTCTTTCTTCCCTTTTTCTTCATTTTCCATTCTTTTTCTCTCATATATTCCTCTATCACTTTCTTCATATCATTCTTGCTTTGTCTCTCCTCCTACCGTGTGTTGCTAATTCATTCTTGATGTCTCGCCATTATTTAAATGAATTCTCATCCCTTTCTCTCTCTCTCTCTCTCTCTCTCTCTCTCTCTCTCACACACACACACACACACACACACACACACACACACACACTAAATGTATTCTCATTCCTTTCTCTCTCTCTCACGCACGCACACACGCTCAAGCACATATGCACAAGCGCGCGCACGCACGCACGCACGCACACGCACACACACACACACACACACACACACACACACACACACACACACACACACACACATTCCCATATCTAAAACCACTTCAGCATATTCAACTACATATAATTCCGTCTAATGGAGACTTCTCGTACTTACTCGTGCGTGGCTAATGGAGACAACAGCTCCTAAGATGAATAAAATTGTCCGGAAAAAAAAAAAAAGAAAAAAAAAAAAAAAGGTCCTGGTACTAAAAGAGTATAAGGAATAGTATGAAGGTGATGATGAGGAGGAAGAAAGGAGGAAGGAATACCATTTACACGGGAACAAAGAACTACATCTGGAGTACCAGTAATGTCTACGAGATTACGAATTCTGTGGTAGGGTAAGATATCACTACGGCATGCATTCTTTGAGAAGCAGGAAGCTAATATAACCACAATGCATCATCTGCCTACCAATCCACGTACTTGAAGTAGGAAAGAAAAGGTGCGAAACACCACCTTGCATCACAACAAACCCACGACATCTTGTGAGGTATGAGGATGTAGGAGTGAAAACCTTATTCTAGTCTACAGTTACCTCTAGAGAAAGTAATGTAAAAAGGTGAACTAAACTGCTTGCTAGTAATAGTTGTGCAATTAGCAGCTTGCACATGTCATGTGCTATGATACAACAGCAGTGACCTTGTGACATGTTATGCGAATGACTTTACTATCTACAACCTGGCCGAACTTATCATCTCTCTGTCTTCAGTGCTGCGGTGAAGTAAGAAATTAACACATGAATATGATGGTGCTAGTCACCCAAAAATGGTGTAGTACGGTGTATGGTCACAGTATACTCTTGGTCTGACACTGAGCTCCGGCATGTATGCTAGAAAAGGACGAATATCTCCGGCAAGCTAAGGTGGACGATCTACAATGACTGCATACCGCACTGTTGGTTAGAGACAAGTTAGGAATATAATACAGGTAAACGATATGCCCTGCTCATCCATCTGTATCCACCGACACACCAATAACAGTAGCCACTCCTTATGTTATTGCAGCACTCTGCCTTTCTGCTGAGTATGCATTCTCCATTCGCAGCCTGTGTAAAGGGTACCACTGCCTTAAACGTGATGTAGCGCCATTCGGTAGCTTGAGGGTGAGTTAACGAAGCTGAGATACGGGCTACCAAGTCTAATGGAAAGTAAGATGCATTTAACACCCCGAGGCTTCTCAATGCAGAGTATAATCGTCTTTTACATGATAGAGTAAATCTGGTCGCTTCAGAGGTATAGGGATTTAATTAATGTTTAGTTTCTAGGTATAATAAAATAATTTTACTGATATCATAAAGTGTGTAGTCTTGTGCTTTCTCTTTTCTCTTGAACTCCATCTTACTTATTATTGTCTGTGGTCAACTCTCAAGTGTTTTCCCTACCCCCCTCTCACCTCTCTCCCGTTCCCCCTCTCAACTCCCCCCCCCTCTCTCTCTCTCTCTCTCTCTCCGACAAATAGTATAACTGAGAGAAAACATCAAGGGAGAGAGAGAAACAGTCAATATTGTGTTATGGGTTCTTTTTCCTCCACGCGTTTTCTTAGGAGGGAGGGAGGGAGAGAAGGAGAAAGGGAGGGAGCAGGGAAAAATGTTACAGTACAAATACCTGTTAATCCTTTGCTTGCTTCGTGTGTGTGTGTGTGTGTGTGTGTGTGTGTGTGTGTGTGTGTGTGTGTGTGTGTGTGTGTGTGTGTGTGTGTGTGTGTGTGTGTGTGTGTGTGTGTGTGTGTGTGTGTGTGTGTGTGTGTGTTAATGAAATATATTTCTTTGCTAGCGTCTTCCTCTATTTCTCTCTGGCTCTAGTTTCCTCTCACTCCTTCTTCATCCTCTCTACAGTATTCTCTCTCTCCTCCCCTCCTTTTTTTGTCTTTACCTATCTCCGTGAACCTTCTTTCTTTCCTATCCTCGTCTATCCCTTCTTTTTCCCCTTCTTTTTCTCCTCCTCGTCCTTCCTTTACGCTCTTTCCCTCCGGTATTTTTGTTTTTATTCAGCTGTTTTTTCTTGTATACGTCCGAGTAAAGTTTGTAGCCTAATTTTGTCCATTATCCATAATGTTGCTCTTCTTTTTCTTCTTCCTTCCTCCTCCTCTTTTCCTTTTTCGTCTTCTCTTTCCTCTTTCTCTCCTCCCTTCCTCCTCCTCCTGTTTTCCTTTCTCGTCTTCCCTTTTCTCTTTCTCTCCTCCCTTCCTAATCCTCCTCTTTTTCTTTCTCGTCTTCTCTTTCCCCTTTCTCTCCTTCCTTCCTCCTCCTCCTCTTGTTTTTCTTTCTCGTCTTCTCTATTCTCTTTCTTTCCTCCCTTCCTAATCCTCCTCTTTTTCTTTCTCGTCTTTTGTTTTCTCTTTCTCTCCTCTCTTCTCCCTCCTCCTCTTTTTCTTTCTCGACTTCTCTTTCCTCTTTCTCGCCTTCCTTCCTCCTCCTCCTCTTTTTATTTCTCGTCTTCTCTTTTCTCTTCCTATCCTCCCTTCCTAATCCTCCTCCTCTTCTTTTTCTTTCTCTTCTTCCCATTTCTCTTTCTCTCCTCCCTTCCTAATCCTCCTCTTTTTCTTTCTCGTCTTCTCTTTCCTCTTTCTCTCCTACCTTCCTCCTCCTCCTCCTCCTCTTTTTCTTTGACGTCTTCTCTTTTCTCTTTCTCTTGGTAACTCGCTATGGTGCTTCTTATTCTATTTTTTCTTGCATTTTTGAGAGATTTTTTTTTCCACTAAATTTGTCTAACTTCCTTCTTCCCTTCCTTCTTCTCATTCTTGTCCTCTCTTCACATTCTTTCTCTCTGGTACGTTCCTCTTTATTTTGTTTTTCTTTCCTGTATTTTTCTGAGCTGGCCTCCTCGATTAACCTTTGCCTGGTCTCCTTGACAGTTTTCCCACTCCTTTTTCCTCCTCCCACCTTTCCTTCCCTCATTTTTCCCACTTTCGTCTCTTCATCCTTCTTCCTTCCTTTCGATTTCCTCACATTGCCACTTTCCTCTTTTCTCTTCCTCCTCCTCTTCCCCCTTTCCTCCCTTCTATCTTCCTTACTGCAAAAAATGCCCTCTTCCCTCTCTCCTCCCTCCATCCTTCTCTAATCCCTTCCTTTCCTTTCATTTCATCACTCTTTCTTCCCTCCCATTTTCCTTTTTTCCACTTCCTTCTCCCTCCCTCCATCCCTTTCCTCCTCCCTCCCTCTCCCCCTGTCTTTCTTCCTCCCTCCCTCCTTTCTCCTCCCAATTCTTCCCTTTCCTCTCCCATAACAATTTCTTTGCTACCAAAACCCCTCTCTCATCCTCTCTCCCTTGCTCGTTCACTCCCTCTTCCTTCCCTCTCCTCCCTTCACCTTTTCTTCATTCCTCTAAGCACACGTGAGGTCTGGGTTACCGAAGGAAAGGAAAAAAAGTGTTGGAAACCGATGGAGGGAGAAGGTACAGGAACTGGGTGTGAGAGAAGGGGAGAGGAGGTGGACAGATGAGGGAGAGGAGAAGATGAGGAAAGAGAGAGGAAGAGAGGCTGGCAAAGAAGGAGAAAAAGACACGAAGAAAATGGTGATGGAAAAAGAAAGAGGAGAGGGAAGAACCCATGAATGGGGAAAGTAAGAGGCTGGTAAAGAAAGGAGAAAGAATCAGGATGATACAATGGGAAGAGAAGGGAAGGGATGGAGAAGGAAGAAAAGAGAGAAAGGAGCTGCAAGAGGACAGAAGTGTCAGAGGAAGATGAAAGACAGAAGCGAGAAGAAAATAGGGAGAGAAAAAGTTTAGCGACGGAAGGCGAGAGAAGTGGGAAGGAGACAAGGATGTGATAAGAGAGGCTAACGAGGGGAAAAAGAAAGAAGCGATTGAGAAACAGGTAAAGAAAAGCTAGTGAAGCAAGGAGAAACAAGAGGAAGGAAGATGAAGGAGAGAAGAGAGACCGCAAAGGAAAGGACAGAGGATGGGGAAGAAAGACAGGAAAGGATAGATAAAGAGAGACTGGTAAGAGGAGAGAGAAGTGGGAAGAGGATGGAGGAGAGGTGAAGAGGGAAGGAGAGAGAAGTGGGAAAATACAGCGATGGACACAGAAGTGGCAGGTAAGGAGACAAATGGGAAAGAGATGGGGAGGGAGAATGGAAGAGACAAGTGGAAAGAAGATAGAGTGAGAGAAGAGAGGATTGTTAAGGTAGGAGAAAGAGGGATGAAAATAGGTGAGGACAAAGTTTGAGAGGCTGGTGAGGGAAGTGAGAAAGAGAAGCGGGAGGAAGAAAGGAGAGAAAATCATGAATGGAAGAGAAAATAAAGTGGGGAAAGGTGCTGGAAGAAGACAGAGAAGGAGAGAACAAGGAGGAAGAAGAGATGAAGAGAGGAGAGGGAAGGATGGGAAGGAGAAGGCCAAAAGCAGGGAGAAGAGAGGAATCTGGAATGACATGGGAAAAGAAGATAGGCTTGTGGTGAGGGGGGGGGGGAGGAAGAAAGGGGAAAGGGAGAGGAAAGGGAGACGTAGGGAAAGAATAAAGGAGAAGGGCCAGCGAAAAGTTAGAAGGGAAGGGAGAAGGAAGAAGACAGAAAGAGAAGGAGTGGAGAGGGAAGATGAAAGGGATAGGGAGGGGGCAGAGAAGATGAGAGAGGGATAGGGAGTGGAGAGGGAAGATGAGAGAGGGATAGGGAGGGGAGAGAGAAAGGGAGAGGAGAATTGGTATTGATGAGGAGAAAGAGGAGGAGTCATGGGAATTGAGGTTAGGGGGAAAAATGGAAGAGGATGGGGGGACGGGGGTAAGAGAAAGGTCAGATCACGTAACGGGGTAGTGTTCAACCTAGTATCAACATTAACATTACCTGTGTCATGCATCTCCCCCCCCCCTCTCTCTCTCTCTCTCTCTCTCTCATGAATCTCCACTAGGATGAGTAGAACCATTTGGTGGAGGGAATAATGGCAGAGTCAACAGCAGTAATCGTACACTAGGGGTTAACATCTGCCTCACTCTGTCTGGCTAATATGTGATGGACGTTCGTGGTCCGCGTTATGCTCCTCAACAGCATTATTATCGACTATTTTTTTCGGAAATGTGAAAGAACCAGGGAAGAGAAGAACAACAACAGGACCAACAACAAGAACATCAAAAACCACAACATTAGTTTTTTTTATCCATACAATATGAGTGTGTATGAAATTTTGACTATTTTCCAGCAACTATACATTTGTGAGTATGCTTGGTATCAACTAATAAATCTTGAAGAAGGAATTTGAACACACAAAACATACAGGACATTCAGAAGCATTTTTCTTGCCTACAAACGCCAGCCAGAGCAGCAACAGCACTCAATGTGAAACGATTATCTGGGCAAAGAGAGCTTCCTGATGGCACTGTGTAGCCAGGGAATCAATTACTTTATCAATTTGTCTGAAGATTATTGAAAACTTGCGATCCATAACCACATCCCTTCACTCCGAAGACGTATTTTTGCTAACTTTCCAACACCTCCTGATGATTTATTTTTTAAAGCTTAGAACTGGCTTGTCTAACTGAAGGGGTTAGATAGTCCACAATACACCTACACTAAGATGGGAAAAAAAAAAAAAGCCTCGAATTGAAGGGGTTAATGAGTGTCTTGGATGACGTAACCCTTTGAATCCAGTGACGCGTTTTTTTTTTCTTTTTTAGTTTATTCTTGCTGTCTCCTGCCCAGTTTTCTCAGCCTGGGAGAAACTCTTAAAACTGGTGGGGTTACATGGAGCCTTATTTAACCACTTCTGTGCAAGAGGTCTCCAAGACTGAATATTCATCGTCTGGAAATATCAAGAATAAAATGCAAAAGAATCACCATATCAAAAGGATAAAGGAAGAGATTCAAATGCCTGGGTTAAAGAAAAGATACAAAATTTCCTGTGTTGCGAAAAGATAATCAGTCCCCTGGAAAAGATACTCGATTTCCTGGTTTCGGAAAAGATACTAAATTACCTGGGTTAAGAAAAGATACTGAGTCAAAGAAAAGATACTCAATTCCCAGGGTAAAGAAAAGATACCCAATTTCGAGGATAAAGAAAAGTTACTAAATTCCCTGGTTATAGAAAGATACTCAATTCCCTAGGTAAAGAAAAGGAACATTCAATTCCCTGGGTTAATGAAAAGATACTGAATTCCCAGGGTAAAGAAAGGATACTCAATTTCCTCGGTAAACACTCAGTTTCCCGGGGCAAAGAAAGGATACTAAATTCCCTAGGTTAAGCAAAGGGACATTCAATACCGTAGGTTAATGAAAAGACACTCAATAACCTGACCGTACCCCAGTCGTCACCCGCCACCTGTGCAATAACTGTCAGGTGAACAATGGTGCAAATACCCCATGATCTGCCTCCGTGAAGTAATTAACGGCGAATTAGTCCAGCCAGGCGATTAAGGCCACGAATGGTACAGTTACGTCCGCTCTTTCAGGTTAGCAGTTCCATGTTTAAGGGAAGTCACAGTAGTTGAGGTCCATGTTGGTTCGTTATGGTCCAGTCAAGACGACTTTGGTCCACTATGGTCTGTTCAGTGTTATTCCAGGTTCATTCAGGTCCAGCTAGATTAATTCAGGTCCAGTTAGATATATCCAGGTCCATTCAGGTGCAGAATAAATCGCTAAGAGGTGTTACGAACTCCTGAACACCACTTGGAGCATGACTAACAGATGTGACTCATTCTGCATATACGGGCAATGCACTCTAGGGTAGGTTACATATATATTTTCCTTGGCTTTGGATTTTTACATGCTTTCCTCTTGTGCTGAACTCATTACGATGCTGTAACTTTTACTGCGTCCAGATTCGTTCCGCGGGCTTTGCTTGTAAGTGGTTTCTGGCCAGCCTGGATACTCTCAGACTGGTCGGGGTATATTCCAAGTCGCATGTCTTCCTTGGTGATTTATTTTGATTATTACATCTTGATATTCTCTTGTATGCCATTATGAAAGTCGCTCTAGTAGGCTATCGACATATTATGCACGGGTACCATACAAAAGGATAATGAGCAGTGATGTGAAAAATAAACTGCAAAGAAAGATGTGTTACGAAATCTCCAAATGCACACAGAGTGCAACTCTTTGTACCTTCCTTGTCTGACTGTCCGGGAACAATGCTTCACGCCGAGTCAATCGCCTAGCGTTAGAAATGAACAAAGAAATCTTAATTCTAGGTCAATATATCAGTCAAATGAATTTTTAACCTTTTTTTCCTGCAGTGGGTTCCTCCTTGTCGAATAAACACATCCTTTGTTAGCTGGGATACATTAATATACTGGTTTTACATTCACCTGGCCTAAAACTGCCTTCACTCCATCTTTTATAGTGACCTGTAACCAAAGATTAACAAAGATATATGGTGCCAGTCACGAAGAAGCGAACTGGAGGGTATGTAGGGTCCTAGTTTTGTCTTCCTGCTAGTGAGAATGAGAGATTCAAGGGAAAACAAACAGCAACAGACCAAGTGGTCCTTTCGGGGCTGTTTATCAAAGAGAAGACTGAATTTGATATCTGATTCCATGGGATGAAGGTAAGGATAGCAAAACAGCAAATAAACGGCAAAAGGACGAAAATTTGGGCCAGTTTAAAGTGAAAATAGTATACACTTCTTTCACTTTTCGCATCAAGGAACGTCAGGCGTGTGCATCCTTATAACCAAGCAACTACCACCGCGGGCCCAGATCTCAGACACGGTCGAGAGGAAATCAAGCACTTTCTTAATCGCAATCAGTTCTTACCATCAGCACGCCTAATTAGAACATACGTCATTCCGACCGTCAAGCATCATCGAGCTTCTTAAATTAAATGGGGGACGACACGCATGGCAGCATCTCAGTCTCTTAGCTCTCTGATGCAATGATTCACCTCTTTACTACCAGGTCTTTGCCCTCTGATGCAGTGATTCACCCTTTCACCACCAGGTTTTTGCCCTCTGATGCGGCGATTCACCCCTTCACTATTAGATCTATATGATGCAGTGATTCTCCCCTTCACTACCAGGTCTTTATGATGCAGTGATTCACACCTTCACTACCAGGTCTTACGATGCAATGATTCACCCCTTCACCACCAGGTCTCTATGATGCAAAGATTCGCCCCTTCATTACGCGGACGTCTTTGTTTGACCCATTTATGCCGAGGAGGTATTTTACAGCTTCGTCTTACTACCTCCAGACGATTTTATCCAGCATAGGACAGAGGGTTTGAACTGGAGGGGTGAGATATAACCTTTATGAGCCCCTTCAGTACAAGAGGCCTTCCCTAAGCTGATGGAGATGATCTGACTTCGGCGACAATATAAGAAGATGTTATCGTAGTGAAAAGGCTATGGCAGAGGATGTCCAGACCTTACACACTCTGGACTGGTAACAAAGGATTCGCCATTACGGTTCTGGGAGGTGAGACAGTTTGGCCTCTTGCTCTGTTACTCTCTTCCCATCAACCCCTTCAATCCTAGGACGTATTTTGTACTTTTTTTTATTGCTACCACTAGACGACTTGTATTCTGGAGAGATTTCGAACGGGAAGTGTTATTTAAATATCCTTCATTTATCTCTTCAGTACGAGAGATATTACAATAAAAAAAATCGTTCAGAGGCAGCAAGATTAATACATGAACGTACGTCATTGGAGAGAGAGAGAGAGAGAGAGAGAGAGAGAGAGAGAGAGAGAGAGAGAGAGAGAGAGAGAGAGAGAGAGAGAGAGAGAGAGAGAGAGAGAGAGAGAGACGTACCGATGAACCCAATATTAACAGGTTCTGGAAACTTGCCTTTAGTTATTACTGATTAAAATTACAGTCTCATAAAGCTGCCAAAATACAAAAGCCAACGTGCCAACAGACTGAACCAAATATCCTGCTTCTTCTTTGTTGCTGGGGTCTATGTTGCCAGCTCCATCAGCACTAACTAAACAAAACTATCTATATCAGTATTAACGACAGCAACACCACCACCACGCTAGCCATCACCATCGCCATTAACAGCAGTAACAGCATCACCAGCCTAACCATTACCCCATCACCACCATCACCATTACAAACACCTTTTTCAACCCGAACCATCATCTCTCACCACCATTATTAACATCATCACCACCTTACCCATTAACCCAATCACTACCATCAACATCAACAACAATAACACTTATATCTCCGAAACCATCACCTTCGCCACAATCATCACCATCATCATCATCATCATCAGCCTACCTATCACCCTCACCAGATTCATCAACAACAACAATAATGAACACGAGATCAGATAATCCATCAGGGCGTCCTCCCCCCACCCCCCACCAATATCAATTAATTATATATATGGTGGATTACCCGTGGGGGGAGGGGAAGTGATTTAAGCCCTCACCTGTCCTCCCCTCCCCCTATCTCCTCTCTCTTTCCCTCCCTCCTGCCCCCCTCCTCCTCTCTCCTTCCTCACCTCTCCCTCTCCCCTAGTTTTTCTCCCAAACCCATTCTCTTCACTTGCTCTTTCCCTCTCTCTTCCTTCTCCTGCCCCCCACCTCTTCGTCTTATCCTTCTCTTTCATGTTTCATCTCTCTCTCTCTCTCTCTCACTGGAAATATTCTAAATAATATCTCTATCCCTAATATCCATCCCATCTTTTCCTCACCACTCATTTCTCTCCCACCTCTCTCCGTCCCTCACGTTCCCCCATCTTTCATTTCGCCTCCCTCCTTCACCTGCCACCCCCCCTCTTCACCAATCCCTCTCCCACTCACCTCTTCCTATCATCTACTCCTTCTCCATTTCCCTCTCCCATTCTCCCCCTTCCCTATTTTCCATGTGGCTACGAATTACAAACTTTTCATTATACTCTGGCTACTGTAATGCAAGGCGTTTTTTTGTTTTAGCTCAAAGCAAAATGCTACAACACAGAGTAATAATCTATTATCCTTCTATCTATTCATCTAGTGTGTGTGTGTGTGTGTGTGTGTGTGTGTGTGTGTGTGTGTGTGTGTGTGTGTGTGTGTGCGCGCGTGCGTGTTAAACTATGGCAAACTTAAGCCTCTTTTATGTTACTTAGAAAATGCCATAGATATACAATTTTTTTTTTTTAGCTCGAAGAAACCCATCGAAACAAGGTTAACCTGTCTATTTACTGCCCATCTACGAACACCTCTCTTATTGTCACCTACCATTTTACTCTTAACTTCCCTTATCAAATATCGTCATGTATCTTTCACATACTCTTCGCTTTGGTATCCTTATCTTTGACTCCTAAAACAAATATCACTATCATAGCTTACTCTGCAACGGAGTGCCTTAAAAATGCCCAAAGAATTCCGTTTCTGCTGCTTTCCTTTGCACTCAATCCTCTCATCCCTCACGCCTGTCCCTTCGACTGTCTCCGTTCTCCTTCACTCCACCTCAGCACCTGTCCCTCTCACCGACTCTCTCTCACCTCCCTCTAAACATCACTCCTAGTCTTTCTCCATCTATTACACACTGCAGTTTCTTCTCACTGATCCCTTGTGTTCATTATCACATACTTACCTCGTCTATGCCTCCTTGTGTCTGAAGTGTAGTCTACACGGTCAGCCTGTGGAGTTCGAGCACGGTAACCGAGATTACTTGGTAAATGAACCTGTAGACCCAAGCAGCTGAGGCACCATACATGCTGATCCAGGCTTCTCAATAAACTAAATATTCTGACGTCGGCACCTGCCACACCTACAATACACACACGCATCAATAAGCACACTCAGTAAAGAAATGAAACACATTCAGTAAGTTTCATTTCACTCAACATTTGTGTATAGCTTACTCTTTTTAGTCATGCTGTGCGTTCTCTATACTTACTGAATTTTATCTCATAGGAAACGGCTAGGACATAACAGCGAGGTTTTGTGGCAAGGATTGTCTTTCTGAGTCATTCCCAGACAACACTGGCAGCAGACACCCACGCATAGGATAGGGGGGGGTCACATGTGAGCGGCCGAGATAATGATGCACAATCTTTACAGAGTTTCGTCTCCAGGTCTCTTAACTGATGAGTAACCTGCTCAGACACCTCCGGAAGATATTAACATATATACCGAGCTCGATAAAAATCCACAGATGCATACTGTGTGTGATACAATTCGAAAATAAACGATGATTGAACTGCAAAATGCCAGTTGGCCCTACCGAACACTGGAAACTCCGTAATGATAAGGATGCCACATATTGCTTGCAAGCAGCATTCCTGTTTTGCATATACTGACTGTTGATATTCAGTACACTGGGTCACAAAAGTATCGGTGCACAACATGCGTGAAACATTTGGGGCCACAGAACGAAGGTCACTGAAATATTAGTGTCCGACCTGCCACACGTTGGTAGCCCTGATGTCGGGAGATGTCATATATCGCCTACTAGCAATATCCTCTTGCAAACATATGGCAAATGTAATGTTTATATAGACAGACACTGATGATACACAATGAGACGCTGGTAATGTCAGCAGTTGTTCGAACCTTTTCGGTAGGCATCGCACCCCCTGTGCACCGATACTTTTTTGATCGAGTGTACATATTCAGACGCTGTCGTCGTCAATGTGAAGGATGGTAACAGATACATGTATCGCCCGAGACATCTCCGTGGTGAACGGCACATGATGATAATGTCCGATACTTACTCTAATAGGAAACACCACGTTGTGCCATGTTTCGCGAATGGAACGAATCAAAAGGATCGAAACTTTAATGACATGGTGGTAAAATAAAAAAAGGAATGTTGTGTATTCAATTAGAGTGTAATGAACGCAACACAAAACCTCTTTACAACGGGTCTTCTCCCCTAAGCTTAATAAAATCTCATGATGGTGTCCACAATTATGGAGAAAAATCCATATAGAAAAAAAAGTGGGATTCCAGTTCAAAATTGTTTCCCTAGGCTGACTGAAGTCGTCCAGGGGCTGGGAACAGAGCGCTAAACGCTGAAATTGCAATGAAGGGGATAATATCCGGAAAATGATGAACAAGTAATATAAGCTGTATTCTGTACTATAATTTATGATCTTTTCCCTATCACTGAACATATTCCCAAATGCACAAGTTACATACGTTATCGCACGGAGTGGAATTTCGCATATAAGGTAGTCTGTACCAAGCTAAACAACAGAATTTCAATCCGGCATTACCCTGAAAATTACTGTACGTATAATGATTATACAGTATTATGTCGATTGATCATACAGCATACCATTACCATCCAGTACTGTACATTTTTCCAAACAGGGACGTATATCAACTTTCTCGAGTTAACATGAACTATAATTAATGAACAGTATCTGAAATCACCCGACCCCTCCTGCACGAAACTTTTTTGATCGACTGTACACCAGGCTTTAAATGCCTGTCACCCACCTTCATTTCATATCAATATTTTTACCATCTCACCAGCCCCAACCACGACCTTCCTTCATACCATATGCATACAGGCCATACTCAAACCCCTGGTCTAACTACTCCCTCATCTATCTCTCCCACCTTTCTCTCTCCTTACCTAAGCTTCCGTCCCTCCCTCATCTTGTCAGATTTCCTACCCTTTCCATTCTTCTTACCTATTTCACTCAACTCTCCCCTCAACTTCGTGCGTATTCTGTCCCCTTACTCCTTTACCCTTCTTCACGCTCACCCTCTTCCTCTTCTGCTTCCTCATCTTCCTGCTGCTCCTTCCCCTCTTCTTTTCTCTCCATCATCTCCCCATCTCGTCTCACCTCCATCACTTCCTTCCGTCTTCTGTAATCATATTTCCATCCTTCTCTCCCTCCTACACCTCCTTTCCTTTTTTCTGTTTCACCCCTCTCCCCTTCCTCCCCTCTCATCTTTCTCCCTCTCCGCTCCCTTTCCTCTTTCCTCCCCCTCATACCTCCTAATCTGCTCCCTTTCCCCTTTCCTCCTCCTGCTACCCACCAATCTGCTCCCTTTCCTTTTCCTTCTCCCTCCTACCCCCTACCCTCCACCCTCCCTCACCACTCACCTCCCTCTCCTCCCTATCACATTTCTCCTTCCCCTCATCCGTACCTTTCTCCCTCTCTTTTCTCCTATCTCATCCCTCCCCCTTCACTCTCTCACCTCCGTCTCTCTTCTTTCCCCTCTCCCTTTCCTATCTTTGTCTCCATCTACCGCCCCCTTCCTTCCCCCTTCCCCCTTACGTGCGTCCCATCACCTGTCCTCATTAATTTATTGCTCCACTTGGGCAGAACAAATAATTTTTCCTGATTTAATAATACAGTGTGACGCTCATGATAGATGTTGATAGATATATAAATAGATAAATAATTAGTGTAATGCTAATCCACATACTTATCCACTCATCCACCTGCGATTATAGGGACTGTTTGAATTTGGATTTGAGGATTATTTTTGTCTATCACCTGCATGCCAAAAGTAACCATCACTATTTCACACACTGTTATCATTCATTCTTTCATGTGGACAGACAGACAAAATGACCGACAGACACAGAAAGACAAAGACAGACAGACAGACAGACTGGCAGACTAAGACAGACAGACAGGCAGACAGACGGACAGATAAACAGCCAGACAGGCAGACACAGACAGAAAGAGACAGACAGATAGACAAACAGACAGACAGGCAGACAGACGGACAGATAAACAGCCAGACAGGCAGACACAGACAGATAGACAAACAGACAGACAGGCAGACAGAGCCAGCCAGCCAGCCAGACGGACAGATAGACGGACAGACTGACAGACAGACAAACAGACAGATAGACAGAGACAGAAAGAGAGACAGACAGATAGACAAACAGACAGACAGACACAGACAGACAGACAAAACAGACAGACAGACAGACGGACAGACAGACACACAGACAGACATACCATATCTTACCTACTCAGTTATTTACTGTTATATATTAATCCATTTACCCATCTATCCACTGCCACACCACCTGCCTCATCCACCTACCATCCATCATCCTACCCACATTCTCAACCATTTAGTAATTCACCTCGTAACAAACAAAGCTTCTTGCAACCGATTCAGGCAATATTTCATCACCATCTGCACACCAAAAATACATGCTCTCACCTGTCTTACCTACTGACCTATCCACCGTCCCCGCCTACCCAATAACCACCTAAAGCACTCTTCCACATATCCTCTCCCCCACCCACCCACTGAACGCCCTGCTGTCCTCCCACTGACCCCAATGACTGCCCTATCCACTTTTCCACCTACCCAGTGATTAGACTATCCACTCTCTCTCTCTCTCTCTCTCTCTCTCTCTCTCTCGCAAGCGCACACACACACACACACACACACACACACACACACACACACACACACACACACACACACACACACAAATCAGAGTGAAATCCAAAGAAAAAACTGTGACAATAATACACTCATCCTGCCCCACCTCCACTTCAATTAGCCACGCACGTAGGCGAATGCACGTAACTAATAAGAAGCAAAACAATGAATGTGTTTTATCTTTAGCACATTTAAATCTTTTACTACGACCATTTTATTTTTAATTCTGTGCTTCCTATCTGCAGACGATTTTATTCAGCAGGAGAGAGATGGATGGAACTGGAGGGTTTAGATAAAGCCTTCATTAAACCCTTCAATACAGGAGAGTTTTACTAAGGCGAATAAGAACATAAGAAGCTAGCAAGAATAAAGACGTCATCGTACTGCAAAGGCTGAGAAATGAAACCTGTGGCACTAACAGAAACTATACTGTGTACTAAAGGAATGGAGGTATACATTTCTCTGTCTGTCTATCTGTCTGTCTGTCACAAATCACGCCTACCCGTCACACTCATCTACTCACCTGTCTTACTAGCTAATCTCATTTGCACACCTCTCACTCTTCTCCCCCTCCTGACTTCTACCCCCTTTTGAGGATAATTAAATGTGTAAAAAATGTGTAAATAGCAGGTGACACTGATGTTTAAAATGGGAAAACAATAACAGAACAGAAAAAAAAAAAAACAGTAAAGCTTTTAAAAATATTAGAAAGGAGCATATGACCCTAAAAAAAAAAAAAGGCATAACGGTACTCATTAAAAAAAAAAGAACAAAGCAGTAAATCTTATAAAGGAAAACCGTTCCCGTTTCCAACATGCTCTGGGAATACGGTAAGTGTTTGAGCGTGACCAATTTTATTCATATAGACCATTAAGACAACGCAGCAAGCAGTATTAAAAAATATAAATAAATCCACCACGGCATTCATGAGAGCAGGGGGGAAGGGGGAGGATTTTAATAGAAGGGAAGGTCTCCGGAATAAGCGGTAAAGTGTATCAATGGTCTAAAAATAGTTGAAAAAAAAAAAAAAATCCAGTGGAGGGGAAAAAACCGGGTCCATAAAGGGTGGAGGGCGGGATTAGTTACGGGTGATGTGTGTGGCGGGATACAAAAATAAAGTCCACGGGTACATTCTCTTCCTGATATACGCTAATGACCCGACAATACCCTACCCTCCTGAATTTACCCCTGAGCCTGAAAATGGTATAACAACAGTGCCAGTGCTTTTGCCAATAAATATCAAGTAGCTTTTATTAATACACGGCACATACTGTTCCGCAGAATGAAACAGGCCTACACTCTCACATACCACTAGGCTACGGTGTGTTACTATCTCATTCACTGCCTCTACGATCATTATTTATTTCATTATTGCTTGATTCTATTCCTCTTACCGGGAACCTCTTGTCGTGTTGAGGTTAATGAAGGCTATATCTAATACTCCAACTAAAGAAATAAAATCGTCTGGGAATGGTAACAGTAACTGAGAAAAAAATGTCATCAGATGGAAAGCGCTGACACTAACTATAATTATACTACAGGTACAAAAAGGAAATATTGTCTAGTTAAGCAATGTTGGATATTAAAGCAGAACTCTTTGTGCGGGAGCGACAGCAAAAAAGACACAAAGCTTTGGGTTTAATGGGATATCGCCTGAACACTCACCATAATTTATTTTTATTCTATACAGGTTACTTGTTCAACCCTAACTGAATTACTGTGTTCTATTCTGATCTTCATTTTATTTTTTACCTACCGACTTATTTTTTAGTCTAACAAACTGGACCTAGGCTTGTTAGTTCGCCAACCAGGTCCGGTAGTGCACTTGTACACGGCAAGATTGCATTAACCGTTTCACCACGAATACTATTTATTCATTTACTTATTTTACTCACGCTGCCACCAAACGATATTATTGAGGTTGGGAAGGACGTGTATTAATAAAGGGGTTGATTAAAATTTTATCCAGCTCGTCCAGTTTAAAACGTTTCTCGCAAAGCAGGTAAACCGTCTATGAGTATGAGGAATAATAGTAATCAAGACAAGTTCAAAGCCAGACTGTTACCTACACTCGTCACGCGGTACGTACTGATTCCCACTGTCTGTGATTAGTAAGGCAGGCATATAACAAGCTGGACCAGTGTCATGAAGGCAGGGAGTGTGTTCCATTGAGGTGTCAGCAGGAATATACTGTGGCCACAAGTGAGACTAACTTACCGGAATATAAATGTTCCCGTCCTTCATCTTGGTGGGGGACTCGATCCCTGACCACCCAAGTCAACGGGCCATTGCCATACCACAGGTCCGTATCTCCTCACACCGTTACACTGCAAAGAGATAATTATACAGGTAATGAAGTATAAGTGCAATGTTTTGGGGAAATGAAACTGGTCCTGTATTACATGCCAAACCTTGCAAAATAACCATACTACTACCACTCTCAATGTACAGTATATACACGCATCTATCTATCTATATCTATATCTATCTATCTATCTATCAAATATATACGGCCTGAGCAAAAAGCAATATACTGTATGTGTATATACGTACATTTCAATGGATAATGTATGCATAAACTAATATACTGTTTACCCGAAGTGATAGTCCAACCTACTTAATATTCAAATGTCAATACTGTATTTTAAAAGTTTAACCTTGGGCCGTGACCTTGATATTTAAGTCATTAGTCAAACATTTTTTTTCTGTCCATACTGCTTTTAAATGGTCAGAATGTAGCCAGCAAAATACAGTGATCTTACTACTAAATTACATATATATCTTTTTGTTTAAGTGTCGGAAGGGCTGGGCATGATAGCGAGTAGGTGTATCCAGTTCTCAGCAATTCACCCTTGTCCCTCGTCACCCAGCAGTACGATTGTGGATCTGGATGTAAACTCGAATGTTGCGTGCCGTATTCCAGGAGACGACTGAGGTAGCTAATCTGATTATTAGCCTCGATGACCCAGTGCAGTCGATAAGCAACATCCTTTAGCGTTAATCCTCCTTATCCTCTTTCTCTTCCTCTTCCTCTTCTTCTCATAGTGTACACTCAGAATGGCCAGCTATACGCAGATGCTAAGACTCATGAAGATCCACTTCGTCGTTTATGTGCATTTTGATTCTTTCAACCTAGGTGACGTTCTTTTTACCATATTCTTGCTGCTACCAGACGATTTTTATTCAGCTTCGAAAAACCCTCTCATACTGAAGACATTTATTATCAAACCTAACCCCGCTTCCCTCACCAGTTCAAATACTCTGTCCTAAGCTGAACAAAATAGTCAGGAGAGAGCAAAAATACAAAGAAGAAATCGTCAGGAGATAGCAAAAAATACAATGAAAAAGGACGGCCCCGGGATGAATGGCGACGGACAGATGAGCCACACCTCCATGTACTATACAGAGATGAACCATATAAGAATAACTTCAATCGCACTATTTTGAGGGCTAATAATCAAAACAAGAATTAACTAACAATTTCAATCCAAGTTTTTTTTTTTTTTTTTTTTGCTTTTTTGAATCTCCAGACGATTTTATCTACTCTAGGGAAGTTTTCTGATTGTAGGGGTTAGATACGGCCTTAATCAACCTCAAAACCACAAAACAAGGAGGCTTTCAAATATTTTGCCTTCTTGGTAAAAAAAAAAAAAAATAACCTGGTAGGAACTTCTAATACTTACTGTACTTATTTTAAATCTATAGAACTCTCCTATAATTACTTAACCAATAAAGTTACCACTAAAAGAATATAACATCAAAAGCAACATTGTCAATCTTCAGTTAACATGTGAACCCAACCGGAAGACAGACTACGCTGTAACGACATTCAAACATGGTCTCTCCAAATATTTAGCATTACATCCCAGTTTATAGATGTTTACCTTGCATCAGTGATTATCATTTTTGGTCCATATCCATCGCCATTATCCAGATTTTTACAACACTTCCATAAGGGACCATAAATACTATTGGTGATTATCTCCAGTGTATAATCGTGCCTTAGCCCCATCCCTTCATCCTTCCTTATCCCATTCTTGCATTATACTATTATCTCCCTCTCGCTTCCACATTTTTCTTATTGCCATTCACTTCACCATTCTTCCTCTTGATTTTCTTTTCTCACATCTTGTGTCTTTACGTACCGTTATTGATATATTTCCATCTAGCCTAATCCTGCTCCTGCAACAGTCACTCTATATACACGGGTAAGTAGCTGATGCAATATAGCAATGTTGCTTCCCCTGGTTTTCCCTTGTAGATTACAATGAGCCAGTGTAATTCCTTGCCTGTTTTCTAACAAAATGATCAGAATATATTTTCTAACATGGTGATCCTTAACACTTGTCCCAGTCGGCTTCGGTAGGATGGTTTGCTGGGTGGGGGAAGCCCAACCTTACTCACCTTTTCATACTCTGTAACTGACATGAAGAGTGTCCATGTCAGACGAAGTAAACACATTTTCAGTGCCGAGATATGATTGTTCCCTTTCAACAATTCAGTAGCTACGAAATTAAGACAGACGATATAACAACGGCGGACTTTCGCGACGTTTAAAGTAATTTTTGTTAATCTTTGCATTGGATATTGGGCGTCGTGGAGAAACCCGTTTTCACGAGCACCGAAAGTCAATACGAAATTGAATCTTGGTCAAGATTAGTCACGATTAGTCAGTATTGCACCCGATGTATTCCGACTGATACCGACTTGATTACTGACTTCTCTGTATTGTAAACACATACAGCGTGTCAGCTTCCTCGATGAAATATAGCTCCTGTGGTAACAGTGGACACTAACTCGCATGTTAATCGTCTGGATGGCAGAACTAACACGGCATGAATACAATGAAGTGAAACCTTTGACCACACGATCACTCGATTTCCAGTTTGGCGACATTCTCCATATTCAATATTGATGTCAAAATTGGTCAAAATAACCAACCAGTCTTAAATACCACTGGATATGCCGATGTCTGCATTCCTTGTGCCTTAAGCTGTCTTCCTGCTTCTACCCTGTTCCTCAGTTTCACGTTTTTCTATTCTTACCCACTCTCTCTCTCTCTCTCTCTCTCTCTCTCTCTCTTTTCTTCCATTATCCTCTCTCAGTATTCCTCCTCCTGTCTCCTTCCTCTTCCGTCCACTCATTATTCCCCTTCTTTCTTTCTCTCTTCTGAATCTTGCTTTACTATCCTTATTCTTCAGCATGTAGAGTTAGATCTTGTAGTCATAGTCTACTCTGTAACAAACAGCCTCGAAAGGACCATAAGGTCTGTTGCTGTTTGGTTCCCTTTGTACTCCTTTGTACTTTGTACTCTTCACCTCCTCTCCCTTCTTCCTCTCCCCGTTAGCTTCTCGGTCCCTTTTACATCCCTCCATCCTTCTATCTTCTTCGTTCCTCTTCCTATGTTCTTTCCCCCTCTTCCTTCCATTCTCTCCTTCCAAATTATCATTCATTCCTCCCTCTTCCTCCTTTCCTTCGCTACTCATCCATTTTCTTTTCCTTTCCACACCAGTCTCTCTCTCTCTCTCTCTCTCTCTCTCTCTCTCTTTCTCTCTCTCTCTCTCTTCATCCCTTAATCTGTGCCTTTAATCCCCCCTAATGAGGGTCACCTAATTAATATGCAAATAAGATCTAGAGGCTGTTTGCTTGTTTACTGTTTGGGATCAGTAGAAATGGGGATGTGCGAGGGGAGGTGAAGGGACGGGAGGGGAGGGGAGGGAGGAGGAGGAGGGGAGGGGAGGAGGAGGGGAGGGAGGAGGGGAGGGGAGGGAGGGGAGGGGAGGAGGGGAGGGGAGGAGGAGGAGGGAGGGGAGGAGGGAGGGGAGGGGAGGGGAGGGGAGGGGAGGGGAGGGGAGGGGAGGGGAGGGGAGGGAGGGGAGGGGAGGGAGGGGAGGGGAGGGGAGGGAAGGGGAGGGGATGGGAGGGAAGGGAAGGGTAGGGGAGGGAGGGAGGGGAGGGGAGGGGAGGGGAGGGGAGGGGTGGGGTGGGAGGGGAGGGAGGGAGGGGAGGGAGGGGAGGGAGGGGAGGAGGGAGGGGAGGGGAGGAGGGGAGGGGAGGGGAGGGGAGGAGGGAAGGGGAGGGAAGGGGAGGGAAGGGAAGGGACGGGGAGGGGAGGGAAGGGGAGGGGAGGGGCGGGGAGGGGAGGGGAGGGGAGGGGAGGGAGGGAGGGAGGGGAGGGAGGGGGAGGGAGGGGAGGGAGGGGTCGGGGAGGGGAGGGGAGGGAGGGGAGGGGAGGGGGGGGAGGGGAGGGGAGGGAGGAGGAGGAGGGGAGGGGAGGGAGGAAGGAAGGTGGAGGAAGGGGATGAGTGAGGAGGGAAGGTGGAGGGAAGGGAAGACGAGGGAGGAGGGGAGGCGAAGGACAAGGAGGGGAGGGGAGGGAGTGTCGGGGAGAAAGGGTGTGGGGAGGAAACGGAATGGAGGGATGGAAACAATAGTTCCTGCTTCTGGTGGTATTGAAAAGTCATGCTGCTGCTGCTGATGATAATATTGATAATAACTGCGGTAATAATGATATTAAGATAAAATGATGCGATAATGAAGAAAATTATTACAACTGGTGATCACTACGTTAACGACGAAACGATGATGAACTGACGAAAATGATGACACACACAAAGTAGTGAAAGAGGATAAAACAATCATCATCATCATCATCATCATCACCATCATCACATTATTCAATATTTACTTCCATCTACAAATGACAGTAGCAGCCTAAATAAGAATGACGTTAGTTCTCAAGACAGCCACAAGCGACTTAAGACTGGAAAATACAGGTGGACTTTTGGACGTGTTGGGCAGTTATCGACATGATGGATGGATGGATGGATGGATGAATGAAAACAAATGAAATCTTAATGACCAAAATAATGTCAATGGAAAATAATGAATAACATTTTGAATGACAATGGAAATCAATGAATATGATAACGAATGAATGTAAGAAGGAACGATGCCGGGAGAGACGGAAAAATGATGAATATTATACGCATGAATTATTAAATAAATTAATGAATAATGAAAATGAATTGAATTAATGATGAAATGAATGAAAGTATGAAAACTTAAAAAATAAATGAAAAAAGAACCGATGAATGAATGAAAAATGAATAAATGAAAAAAAAGTGAATTAATTAATATTATATATATATATATATATATATATATATATATATATATATATATACAGAGAGAGAGAGAGAGAGAGAGAGATGAGGAAGAGTGACGTTGATTTACAGGGGTGAAAGGAGAGTGGGGGAGAACTGATAGCAATATTAACCCCGTTGGGAAGAGGGAGGGGAGGGGAGGGGAGGAAAGGGGGAAGGTGCGGAGTGTATAGAAAAGGACTGAAAAAATGTAAACAAGGGGCAAACAGCGAGGGGAGATGAAGGATGCAATAAAGGGGAATGAAGTGGGAGGTATGGGTAAAATGGGGGAACAATAAGGAAAAGAGAGGGGAGGGAAGAAAGATGTGGGGGAGGAGGAAGGGAAGAAGGGACAGGATGAGAAGGGAAAAGAAGGGAAGCATGGTCTGAATGAGGAATGTGGAGATGAGAGGGAGGAAGGAAGGAGAAGAGAGAGGGAGGAAGGTTATGAGAGGGGAGAGAAAAAGGAGAGGTTAAGAAGAAGGAAGAGATGAAAGGAGAGAGAATACAGCCGAGACTTAATGAAGGGAAACAGAAGGGAAAAATGTGATGACGTGAGAGGAGGGGATGAAGATAAGGGAGGAGAGGCAGGGCAGGAGAGGGAAGGAGAGGAGTGGTAAGGAGAGGAGTGGTAAGGAGAAGAGAGGTAAGAAGAAAAGGAGAGGTCAGAGAGGAGAGGAGAGAAGACGGAAGGAGAGGGTAGGAGAGGGCAGAAGGGGGAGGAAAGGAGTGAGGAATCAAAGCAGAACGAACAATTTGGTGGCCGTGAGTCAGGTTCCTCCCTCATTACCAGAGGAGCAGGAGGTGGAAGGGGAGGAAGAGAAGACGAGAAAGAGAGAATAGTCAGACGGAGAAACGAGAGCATCAACACGGATACACGGACCACACAAGCATTACGGTCCTGGCGTGGTGGTCTGACCTTCATATTACGAAGTAGCAACAGCAGCTAAAAAAAAAAAAAAAAAAAAGGATGATGATGATGATGAGGGGGAGGAAAGAGAGAAGAAGGCTCAGTGGGAAGATGAGACAGGGAGCAGAGGAGGTACACACGGTTACAAATACAGATTTTGCAGTTCAGACAAGATGATCCGATTTTCAGTATGCACAAAGCTTACGTCCACATACTGAAAATTTACATCGTGAAAAATTGGAAAGGCAAGACCACAGCTGAAGAACGTGACGAAGATAGAACCTGTCTGGGTTCTTTGGCGTGCTGGCTACATTCGGTAATATGGGTTGTAGGTTAATTTGACGTAATTACCATAGGCGTTCCACAAATGCTCGTCGTCATGTTAGTTTAAGCAAATAAGGAAAGAAAAGCAGAGGTTTCTACCCCGCTGGCCCCCACCCTCCACACCTTCCGACCACAGGCTACAGGTAAATAGGAAGATCAACACCTTGCATGATGGAGATTTTGGAAGCAGGTTTATTATATCCTTGGCCCTGAGCCATGTCTTGTTTTATGCATCCTAGTTTTTTTATTTATTTTTTTTTTTTTTTTAATCTAAGGGCACTTGTGAAAACATCAAAGTGCGAGTCTTTACTATCAGAGCAAATTGTGACTGTGAAAAAAGGGCGAGACAGAGATGAGAAATAGAGGGAGTGCAGAGGAAGACAAAAGGAGATGAAACACTAGAGGCTTCCCCAACGGGGGAACCACACTAGCCGCGAGCCGAGACATATCTAGCCCGGCTCGGAATATGACCTTGACCTTGACCTACCTTCACCAATTTCGAGCTCGTAGGAGATTTTCATCCCTATTACACACATGTAAAATTTTGTGATGATGTCTTGAGCGGTTGCGAAGTTATCTTGGTAACAGACACATAGACCTTCATCTGCTTTCACCAGTGTCGAACTCGTGATCGATTTTCTTCCCTAGAACACAGCTGTAAAATTTTGTGATAATATCCTGAGCGGTTGCGAAGTTATCGAGCTAACACACAGACTAACAGACAGACAGACAGACAGACAGACACACACACACACACACACACACACACACTGAAAACAATACAAGCTTCGCTATCGCGGCTGGTAAAGAGTGAGAGGAAAGAATGGAAGGGGAGAGACGGGAAAGAGGGAAAGAAAAGAGATAATGGTGAGAAGAAAATGCATGGAAAAGAGAAGAGAAAAGAGAAGAGGATTTCAGTGAAGAAGGTAGAAAGGAGAGGGGTAGGAAGAAGGGAAGGAGGAGGGATGAAGTAAGAGCGAGGGGGATGAGACAAAGGGGGAGGACTGGAGGGAACAGGAGAGGAAAGAGGAAAGAAAGGAAGAGGAAGGAGGGAGGGGAGGTGAGAAGAAGAAAGGAGGGGAAAGGAATGTGAGGAGAAAGAGAGAGGGAGGAGAAAGAGAGAGGGAAGAGAAAGAGAGGGAGAATTGGAAAAGAGGGAGAATGTGTAGAGAAACTCGAGAGACAAAGGGGTGGAAAAAGAGGGGGATGGGATGGGAAGGGAGAAGGAGGATGGGATAGGAAGGAGTGAGGGAGAAGGGGATGGGGGAGAGGGGAGGGGAGGCGAGATGCGCGGAGGAGCTGGTAAGAATAGTAAAGAGTGTGAAATGCTTGAGAAGAAAGGCAATTGGGATGAAGAGGAAGAAGGAATGGAAATGCCTGTATAAGTAAGCAAGTGAGATAGAAACGAGATAAAGAAGCAAGACACAGAATCCCTAACAAATTCTCTGTCTGTCTGTCTGTCTCTCTCTCTCGTTTATTCAGGCGGCCATTCCGTTAGCGTCCCTCTTTCACGCTTTCTCTTTGCTCTGTTTCCTGTTCTCACCTCACCTTTATCTTCAACTCTGATTTTTTACGCTTAATTCGACTTCTTTTCTCTCTTAATTATATTATCTGTCCCTCTCTATCTACCTCTCTATCTGCCTGTCTGTCTGTTTTAGCTGTCTGATTGCATTTGCCTATCTATCTGTCAGTACGGCTATCTACACCTGGTTCTCTGTTTGTCAGTCAGTCAGTCAGTTTGTCTGACTGAACGCACACACGCACACAACTCCTGCGCATGCGTGCACGTGCTCATAAAGACACAGAGAAAGTTAAATGGATGAATAGTGAGAAAAGCTAGCACCAAGCCTAGTGAGGCTATGTGGCACTAAGGTAGCAAAAGAAGGACTGACAATTAGATCAAATGAAAAATACGCAGAGCAGAAATAAAAGCAAAAATATTTGATACAGAAAACGCAGGAGAGTGAGAACGTTAGAATGGAAAAGACTGAATTATAACACAACCTAAACCGATGTTTCTGTTCAATCTGTTAATCATCCAATCCTTACCTGCCACATCAGGAAGGTAGGGGCCCCGGTCTTTGCTACTCAGACCCAGCATTTAAAGTAATAGTGACCAGTCTTTCTCCCTGAGTGACATTATGTGAGGAATAAATCCCAACCACCCCTTAGGTGCAAATCTTTATGGACCCCCCATGTGAATGAAGCGCCTTAACCCACTAGACCATCAAGAGTCCGTTCGGTTATATGGTTACCATCCAGCGTACTATATTGCTTCCTGGATCACCAGTAACCATTTGGCCTGTCAATCAGTATAACGTATTTTTAAGGTTACACAACACTGAGTGGATGGTGTGCGCCCCCACCTACTCTGCTCCCCCTCCCAAATACACACAAAGCTGGATCCTCGTAATCCAGCTTTATTTTCTTCAGTTCCATGGTCCCCTCTTTTTGTCTTCTACTATACTTTCGCTCCTCATCCTGTATCTCCTTCTGCCAATCTTCAGTTCCTGCCATCTCTCTTTCTGTCTGCATACCTATTTCTATCTTTCTCTCTAAGGAGGTCAGTATGTCCTCTTCTTCTCGATCTCCGTTCTTTGTCTTAATCCCTTCCTTCCTTCCTTCCCTCTTTCTCTTGCTGTCCTCTCCTTCACTCTAACATCTCAGACCCTTCCATCCTACTTCATCCAACCCTCCCCTCCTTTCCTTTCTTCTCTTCCACACTTCAGCCCTATCTTCTCTTCCTTCCTTCATCCAATCCTTCACTCCTTCCCTATCTTTCCTTCTACATTCCAGCTTTTCCTCCTCCACGTCTCTTCCTTCCTCGTCCATCCCTTCCCTTCCAGCCGTGTCCGTGTAGAGAGAGAGTTTATAGAGGTTGGGTTTTCACACAGTCATAACCCCGATGTGTGTGTGTGGTTTTGTGTCCGTGCGTCCGTGTGTGACCGTCGCCTTGTCTCTGCTGGAGGAGGCAAGGGGGGAGGCCGAGTGAGGGAGGGGAGTGGAGAAGAGAAAGGAGGAGAAAGTTGAGAGTGAGATAGACAGATAGATAGATACAGACAAACAGATGTGAAGGATAGATACTGTGTGTGTGTGTGTGTGTGTGTGTGTGTGTGTGTAATAAAGGACACGCAGAGAGACGGTCAGTGTTAAATACAGGCTGAAAAATACTACCGTGACTGTGGCTGAAAGCTGACTGGTGAGAGAGCAAATGAGAAGGCTGGAAGAAGGGAAACACAAAAGCAAGAAAAGATAAGGAGGCGAGAGGGAAGGGAGAGGGGGAAGAGAGGCAGCAGGAGTGAGGGGGCAGAGGCAGGGCAGTGAGTGGGCAAAGACAGCAACGACAACGAAAGGAGAGGGAAATGTGAGGGCAAGAAGACGAAAAAAAACAGGAGGTGAGAAGAAAATGAGAGGGACAATACAGGGCAGCAAGACCAAAAGAAAAAGCACTGACGAGATAGAGACGGCAAAAGAAAAGGCACTGAGAAGACTGAGACGGCAGCAAAGAAAACAGTAACGGAACAAAAGAGACTAAGTCCACGTTAAACAGCTCAATAGCCTTCACATATTTTCTCGTCAGTGCTGGCTAATTCAACCCTGATAACACCATAAACAAAATGCAGCGAATAATAATAATAATAATGATAATGATAATAATAATAATAATAATAATAATAATAATAATAATATGGGGAATAAAAAGTGCGTCACATGGCCACACCACTAAGCCACATTGTCTGGACTGTCATAATTATGGAAAAAGATTGTTGCGAAGCCTGACACACGTGGCTGTCAGTCTCGGCATAGATTTACACTGCTGTTTGCTTTATTTTTTTTTCTCGTAACTTGAATGTATTTTTTACTGGCAGAACATAAGATACGGGACGATGCTACATTCTCCTTCCCCTGTCCTGCCTGCAAAAATACATATTAATTACCAGCAAAATATTGTTAAATTAGTATAGGAATCGCATCTGTATTTCACACTGTCTTGACCTCCAGTCTTATAAATGCATTGTATTTAGTTCTCAAAATGAACAGATACTGATTCTAGCTTCCTTCTTGGTTCAGGGTCAGTTAGATAGAACAAGTTTTGCAGGATCTCAGCCTCTGGTTCTTTTTTGTATAAAAATCTCGCAGGAAGGTTCCAAAGTTTTCCGATAGATATTTTGCGTTAAATACCTGTACCGTGACGAGAATCAGCACAAAGGGAAACTACAGTATGAGTGTATGACATGCCAGAGGACAAGAAAGCTCAATGCAGTCTATCTTGCAACAGGATATAAAGACAGACAAATAATATCTCAACGCCGACATTTCCAAATGAGAACTGGAAATAAACAGGAAAAACTACTGTACCGTACGAGTGTACTGTACTCCCAAAAGGATAAAAAAAAATTGTAAATCCTTTCACTCCTTAAAAAAAAAAAAAAAAAAAAAAAAAAAAAAGCGCAGACGAATATAAAGGCCTTCTGGAAAAACACTATGACACCTTCGCGTCGAGTCACCCCAAATCCGTCTAAAGGTAATGGATTCCAGTAAAACAGAAATAACAAGATGGAAGAAGTAAGAACCAAAAACATGAATCGCCACCAACACCTGTAAGAGGAAATTAACTCCTTCAATATGATTACTCTTTTTGCTATCATTCCAATGATTTTAATAATATGAGCAAGAACCTCCCGCAATGAAGATGTTTATGGTGACTTTCTAACTCCTTAACTAAGAGCGCAAAAACACCTGGTCACAGTAAGAAGGAAATGACGACAGGCGGACTTCACGGATGGTGCTAAATTTCCAAGGCGATAGGGGGTAGTGCGACAGGGCTTCAAGTTTAAATCTTTTTGTACGAAAACGTCTTCTATGCTTTTTTCCGTCTGATTTTATTCATACCGGGTGAGCCTTTCTGAACTGAAGAGGGTAAATGTAGGTTCAGGACCTTCATAACTACGACGGGAGATTCCTAAGCTAGAAAAACACAGTCTGATGGATCAAAATATAAAGGAGTTCTCGGACTGAACGGGCTTAAAAAATGATCCCCTCACGGATATAATAAAACAGCTTAGTGTTATAATTTTTGTATATCTACAGTTTGTTACTTTTTTCTTGCCATATTTATATCTTTGGTATCACCTGCTCAACCCTCACCCATGTAGAGGTACAGCTCAATAAACGAACCTCCAGGGAATTTGCTCCTGCTCATTAACGCCTCCTACGCCACTACACAATTATACTCTTCTTCTCCTCTGTTAATTTACGCCGTTTTTGGCCTGTACCTTCTTCGTCCACACCGCAACTCCACATCCTTGTAACCTTAACCGTCTCGTGGTCGCGTCTTCCGCATTTCATTCCACCTAATGCCACACGATTTTATTATGCTCAGAGTGAGTCACAAGAGTCTGAGTGCGTTAACATTCTCATGGTCGGGACAACTCTAGTATTTTACTCCCGGCAACACCACATAGTTTTACTCATTTGGGAGCGAGTCATAGAAGTTTGAGAGTTGATACCGCTTAAAATAAAAACACTGGCTGATATATACGGGACTTCACTGATACAGAGCAATTAGTCTTACCAGAAATCCAAGCATTATTAAAATACTGTTGTCTTCCTTCATACCTACAGTAGCGGTCAATAATTCCTTTACACTTCTAAGGATAGATCTAATGAAGCGAGATTCAGACCGACGTGTTTATGCTGATGATTATATAGCTCGTTTATCTTCAGCTGGCGGAGATTTTCGTCTTTTTTTTCGTAGCTCAGAGGCACAATCAGACAATACTAAGGGCGTGCGTCCTTTCCTCAGCACTTTTTCGTGACTAACACCGTATTCCAGTGTTAATCTTTTGTTATACAGCAGCTCAGCATTCAAGATGGGCTAGATGGCAATTAGTAAATAGTTTAGCAAGACGTCGTTAGGTTTCAAGATGGCTTCCAGACAGTGTTAATCCCTTCAGCCGGAGCATATCTATTTGCTTTTTACAACAACAACAACAACAACTACTACTACTACTACGACTACCGGTACTACAACTACTATTACATATTTTATGTTGCCAAATTATTACAGTTTAGGAGAGTCCCCTGAAAAAATAAGTGAATGAAAGCAATATATAAATACCTGAAATCGAAATGTCCATCTCTAGGTGAATACAATCGACTAGACAGCGATGCTAAACTGCGTGATCGGTTTAAAGTTGTCAAGGATCTAATGGCGGTCACCACACATGCATAACAAAAAAGTGGGAATGGGTTGCAGAGAGGAGTGGCTGAGAGGCCTAGAGATGCGACAGAACGAGAGTAATATGAAAGACAGTGAGAGAGTAAGATGAGAAACAGTAAGATGGAAAGGGAGTAAGACGAAACACAGAGTAATATGAAACATCGAGATAAGAAACAGTGAAGTAAACTAGAAAGAAGAGTACACTGATTTTTAAAAAGTGACAGAAAAAAAAAAAGTCAGAGTTAGATATAAGTAAAAGTTACTGTAAGACACGAAAGGAAAAATTGCAATATCCCCCCCCCAAAAAAAAAAATAAAAAAAAATAAATAAAGATGAGGGAGTATACAAGAAAAAGACACCGATAACAATATAAAAGAAAGAACAAATAACAAGAATGAACAGAGGCACATATATGAGTAAGGTAAAGGGAAGACTGAGACGAGAGAAAAGTGATATGGAGAGACAAAAGAGGAAGATTAAGAGACATAAGAGAAAATATACAAAGGGATATCTATCTAACTATCTCCATCTATCTATCTACGGGGGGGGGAGGGAGAAAGAAGCGAAGAGATTTAAGAAACATTCAAGAGGAAGAGAGATGGAGAAGAGTAAGAAATGCAACACAAGAAAGAAGATAAAACCGAGAGAAAGGACGAAAAGAGCTAGAAAAGAGAAGACAAAGAGGGATACAACAGAAAAGAAACAGAGAAGAATAAAGAGACACGAGAATTAGAGGAATGAGACGGGGAGGGGACGGGGAGAGGGGAGAAAAAGAGGAGTCATTGGCCTGCAAGGAAAGATAACTGTGGATGTCACCTGGAAATATATATAGGAGATAATGAGGCAAATTAGAGAGAGGGAGAGAGAGAGTGGGAAGGGGTAGGTGAGAATGGGAGGGAGGAGAGGGTAAAGAAGGACGGAAAAAGAAGAGAATGTAAAAGGGAGGGGGAGAGAGAGAGAGAGAGAGAGAGAGAGAGAGAGAGAGAGAGAGAGAGAGAGAGAGAGAGAGAGAGAGAGAGAGAGAGAGAGAGAGAGAGGATAATGAGAAGGAAAGCTGAAAAGAGAGAAAGAGAGAGAGAAAAAAAAGGAAGCCTAAGGAAATTGTTCAAAAACAAAAGAATGAACAAAGTGAGAAGGAAGAAAAAAATGGTGATAGGGGAGAGAAAGGTGAGAAAGAAAAGGGTGAGAAACACAAGTGTGTGAAAGGAAACAAAGAAAAGGGTGAGAATGGAGAAGGAGAAAAGGGAAGGGAGAAGAAAGGTGACAAAGAAAAGAATGTGGAAGGCAATGAGGAAAAGGGTAAGAAGGAAAGGAAAATAGTATGAGGGATGAGAAAGATGAGAAAGAAGTGTGAGACAGGAAAGAATGAAGAGGGTGAAAAAGGAAAGGAGGAAAAGAGTGAGAAAAGAACAAAGAAAAGAGTGAAAATAAATAGTTAATGATTACAGGCAAGAAAAGGGCGAGAGGGGAACTAATGAGCAGGAAGGTAAGAAGGAAAGAAATGAGAACGGAAGAAAGCAGAAACATGAGACAAATGGAAAGACAAAGACACAAAAGGAGAAGTAAGAAGGGGAGACAACAACAAGGGAGAAAAACATGGGTGAGAGGTAAATTAGCAAGAGAGGAGGAAAGGAGGAAGAATAAATGATGAAGACAACAGGGGGAGGGAAATGATAAAAAAAAACAATGCTCAAGACAAGGGGAGGGGAAGGAGGGAGAGAGGGAGGGGATGGAGAAGGAAAGGGAAGGGTACAAAGGTATTACAAAGGAAAGCAAACAGCAACAGAAGTTCTATCAAGGCTGTTTGTTTCAGGGTAGGTTATAACTGACATACCTATAATATGCCAAAGACAAGGATAGGAAAGGAGTGAGGGAGAGAAAGGGACTGAAGGAAGACGAAGGGAAATGAAGACTATGATGGAGAGAAATAGTGGAGAGAGGGAGGGATGTAACATGAGAAAAAGATGGGGAGGTAGGGAGGTAGGACGGCCTTGGAGGGTAGAGAGGGAGAGAGATGGAGAGAGAGATGGATAGATGGGATGAGAGAGAGAGAGGGAGGAAGGAAAGAAGGGAGAGGGAGAGAGAGGGAAGTAATGAGAGATAGAGAGAAAAAGGAAGGGATGGAAAAGGAGGCGAGAGAGACGGAAAGAGAAAGGAATGGAGAGAGAAAATGACAAGAGACTGGAAGGGAAAGACAGAAGGAGAGAAAATAGGCGGGAAATGGTAGAAGACAGGAAGAGGGAGGTGGCTGAGAGTAGGTAAGCAAAGTAGGGTACGGAGAATAGGAAGGAGGGAGGGAAAGAGAGGGAAGAAGGGAGAAAAAGGGAAGGAAGAAGAGAAAGAAAGGGAGGAAAGGAGGAGAGAAAGGGAGGGCAGGTGAGGGGGTAGATAAGGAACTGAAGGACGACAGGAGTAAAGACGTGGATGAGAGGTAAAGGAAGGTGAAGATTTACACAGGTTCAGATAGTAAGGTACAGTGACGAAAAGGAGAGAAAGGGCTAGGGAGAGAGAAAGAGGGAACGAAGGATACGGGAGAGAAAAGGAGGGAGAGAGTGAGTGGTAAGGAGAGGAAGATGGAGAGCGAGGAGGAATAAGGATGAGGAGGAAAGGTGTGAAAGTGGGAGGAGGAAGTAAAGGTGAAAGAAAAAGGGAAGAATGTAGGCAGAGAAAGGGAGGCAGAAAGGAAATGGAGGGTAGTCAGGGAGGGAGGAAAAAAGAGAGAGGGAAGAAGGGAGAAACAGGGGGAGGTAGGGAGCGAGAAAGAAGGGGAGGTAGGAAGGGAGAAAAAGGGGGAGAAAGGTAAGAGGAGAGGTGGAAGGGGTGAAGGGTGACGCAGCACTGGCCTCCCTGTAACTTATAAATTAATTACTTGAGACGACCTCACTCTGCCGCTTCAAAGGCGCCGGGAGGGGGAGGGGGAAAGAGAAAGAGGCAAGGAGGGGAGGGGAAGGAGGGAGGGAGGGACAGGAGAAAGGTACAGTAGGAGGGAGGGAGGGATAGGAGAGAGAAAGGTACAGTAGGAGGGAGGGAGGGAGGGAAAGGAGAGAGAAAGGTACAGTAGGAGGGAGGGAGGGATAGGAGAGAGAAAGGCACAGTAGGAGGGAGGGAGGGACAGGAGAGAGAAAGGTACAGTAGGAGGAAGGGTGGGACAGAAGAGAGAAAGGTAGGAGGGAGGGAGGAGGGGTAGAGGGGAGGGCCATACTGGAAAAAGTAGAGGAAAGTCAAAGAAGAAACACAATAGACTGAGCGGACAGGAAGGGAGGGGTACAAAGGAGTACAACAGAGGAGAAAAGGGGAGAAAAGAGGGCACACATGGAGGAAGTGGACAGTCACTGAGGAAAGAAGGCAGGGAACAGGAAGACTGGACGAAGGGAAGGGTAAGCAGAGAGGAAAGGTGGCAGAAAGCAGGGAGCCTCGATGGAGGGAGGAGTAAGAAGGGAATGAGGAAAGAAGGCAGACAGGCAGGGAGGGCAGAGGCAAATGAGTACAAAGAAGTTTAAGGGAATGTAAACAGCAAGACCTAACTGTCCTCTCGATGCTGTTTGTTACAGAAGACTGTGGCTACGATACAGGTACCTACTTCTGTGAGTATCAGAGAAGGATAATAACGCAAGAGAGCATAGAGGAAATAAGGGGGAAAGCAGGGAGGAAGAGAGGGAGAAAGAAGGGAGGGTAGGACATGGGGTGGTAGGACAGACCATTGTCGGGAGTGAGTGCGGGAAGGTGAGAGAGTACAGGAAGGTGGGAGGTAGGGAGGGATGAAGGGTAAAAGGAGAAGGAAAAGGAAATGGAAGGAGGGAGCGAGGGAGGGAGGAGGGGATGATAAAGGCGGGAGGTGGCGTCGTGTGAGCGAGAATAGGATGATAGAGAGGTTGTGAGAAAGAGATAGGGGGAGTCGTGAGGAAGGAGTTCTGAGTAGGAAGGAAAACAAGCAGCATCAGACTTCGAGTACTGGTTCTTTCGTGGATGTTTGTTATATGGTATATTTTAACTAACATAACTTTTAAAAGTAAAAAACAAGGACAGTAAAGTATAAAATGGAGTCGCAGGATGAGAGGGATGAGTTGCAAAGTAGGAGGAAGAGGGAGCATGTAGGGAGGGGGGGGGAAAGGGGGGATGTTGGGAGCAAGAGACTTGTGAGGGAGGGCAGAAGGAGAGGGAGCTGAGAGGGAGGGATAAGGAGAGGAGAGAGGAAAAAGGGAAGGGTGTAAGGGAGGACGAAGGGTGTAAGGGAGAGAGTAGGAGAAAGCGGTAGGGGAAAAAATAGGGAAGAGGGCGATGGGGGAGGTATTGTGGGAGACAAGAGAAAGGTGAAAGGTGAAGGAGGGTGGGGAGCCAATGCTAGGGAACAGACTGAGGAAAGAAGGATGGATGGAAGGAAGGAAGATAGGTTGGCAGGCAGGCAGGGATGAATGAATGAATGAATGAAGGCAGTAAGGAGGGAGAATATGAAGGAAAGAAGGAAGCAAGAAGGAAGGTATGGACTGGGAAAAGGATGGGAGGATGGAAGATGGTCAGGAAAGAAAAAAAATATTTATGATGGGAAAGAAGAAAGGAAACAAAGATTATGAATAAGGAGGGGGAGGATGAGGACACATGTAAGAGGGAGTGAAAGAGTGAGGAGAAAAGGTGAAGGAGGAGAAAAGAAAGAAATGATGTGGGAAGGAACGGGAGAGGAAAGAGGAAGTTTGGTAAAACATGAAAACGACTGGAAAATGATGTGTAATGAATATTGTGTGCTGAACATGGTAGCTAGGACGTCACTCAGGTAGCCAAGCAAGAAGGCAGGTATGTAGGTATTAGAATAGGTAGGTAAGTGTGTTGGTAAGTGGGTTGGTAGGTAGGTAGGTAGGTAGGTTGGAAGGTAGATAGGGGAAATGATGATGGGGTGGTTAGAGTAGTGGGTTGAGATTTGAAAGTATGCAAGATCGATCCTAGGGTGAGGCAGGGAACATTGCTAGTAGCTTTGATTTTCATTACGACATGGCATATAAACATTCCTGCTAATTTCATCACACCAGTCCTGAAAGACAGATCTAGTACGTGCGGAGTGGATGTTAGCGCTAAAAAGGTGACATGCGAAGGTGTGAGGCAAACAATTTGACTTTGAGACCTCTGGGAAAGGACCATCTAATTTAATCCAGAGTAGGAAACATAAATAAGAATTACCAACATTTACACTGGCATACTTCTGTGTACACTGCCATGATGATGATAAGCAAATAAGAACGTAAGAACCCCAAATCCGTACATGTATTGTTTAACCTCCCATCACATAAATCTCTAAAAGTTCCCCTTAAAAAAAAAAAAAAAAAAAAAAAAAAAATCTTCGGGTATTTGCCCAAACAACAACGATACCAGGTTTGAAGTGAACTGGTGAAGAAATAAAGGAATGGCACAAAACTGGAAAGTGTTTTGGAGGAAAGAAAAAGTAGAGGAGATGGAAGAGGAGGGGAGGGGGGAAGGGAAGAGAAGAGAGGAAAGGGATGAGAGAGGGAAGGGAAAGAAAGGGGAGAAAAGAAGGAATTGGGGGAGAGAAGAGAGGGAAAAGGCGGAGAGATGAGAGGGAAAGGGGGAGAGAAGAGAGGGAATGGGGGAGAGAAGAGAGGGAAAGGGGGAGAGAAGAAAGGGAAAGGGGGGAAAGAGGAGAGGGGAGGAGGAAGAGAGGAGAGGGAAGGGGCGAGAGAGGAGAGGGAAGGATGGTAAGAAGAAGAGGGGAAGCGAAGGACGGGAGGGCAGAGCGGCTAATACAGACTTGGAAACAAGCTGTGTGAGGGAGGGGTTGGATGGGGTGCATGGGGAATCCTGGCAAGAGGCAGTTTACGAGTTATTATAAAGCTAAACATATATCACAGCACCAACTTGTAACTAACTGGAGCTGAGGAACTGAATATGAGGGGAACGGATGGGGGAGGAAGACGCGGAATCACCCATGTCCTATGCTCGGTGCGTTGGTATAAGGGAAAGGGGACACAAGGGAGCGGTTAGGTAAAGATGGAGGGAAGAAATTATGAAAATTAAGGGTAAGTGGCGAGGGAAGGAGAAGAAGCTAGCCTACTCGTGGTGAACAGGAATACAATGCTACTGAGATGACAAAAGACCTTCTCACCCTAACCCTCTCTCCCAGCTTCTCTCTTGTCTCTCTCTCATTCTCTCCCCATCATCCATCTCTCTTCATTCCATACTTCCTTCAGCCTTCTCTACCATTCTTTGCTTTACGTCCGTGTATACTCCATCCATCTGTTGCTTACTTTCTCTCTCATATTCTTCCTATTATTGATTATTTCTCTCAAGAACATTTTTGATTCAGCTTCCTTAACTCCTCTATTCTTTTGCTATGTTTAATTGTACCCTCCAATTTCTCCAAGGACGTATTGAGAGGTCTTTAGGCTATTAAAAATAAGGGATATGTTGCCAAGTACGAACACCTTCCATACAAATGGTACTGTAAACTGTGGGAATCTGGCAAATCTTCTTTATACTGTAGGTAGCAGTAAACTGTAAATAGGCCTTTTTTCTTTACTTGGTAATATTTTCATAACAGCCCCTCAAATAAAAGGCCAAAAAGGTGACGTGGACTTACTGCTGCAAGAAGTGACACTGCATTTCTACTCTGACAACTGAAGCGCATCCATCTGCTTCCCTCCCATGACGTACTTTTTTAAATGCTATTCTTGCTACCCTCAGACGCGTTTAATCAGCTTAGGAGTTACTTTCCGAGCTGGAGAGGTTAAATCCGGCCTTCATAACACCCCTTCAGCACAAGTTACCTCTCCGGAGTTGAATAAGATTATCAGGAAGAAGCAAGAATAAAAAAATGACATCAACTGAATCAAAGGGTTAATAGGGGCCACCAGCGCATTCTCGTTGGCACAGGAACGTGTGGCGCTTCATCCTTAGTGATTTTCTTTGCATATTTCACACAACACTCTGTTCACTTTACCTTGGCCTAAAATTGCCATCCCTCCATCACAAATGCTGAGTCATAAGAATATGTTAACACTAGAATATGATGCTAGTCACGAAGAAGGGCTGTAAAAAGGATGTAGAGCCACAGTATTTTTTTTTGCCTTTGGGCCTTGTGAAATAAGCTGGAAAAGAATGAAAATCTAGGCCAAGTTAAAGTGAATGAACTATAATAATGGCTTCCATGTTAACCGATCTACCCTGCATCAGTAATATATAAGAGGATAAAGGTGTAACATAATGAACAAGATTAGTAACGAAGAAGTGCTATGATAAACAGGCCTAAGTATTGCTATGACCCTAAGAAGAAATAGCTTTTAATCTCTGCAACAGCTTCAAATCTCTGCAACAGCTTTTAATCTCTGCAACAGCTTTTAATCTCTGCAACAGCTTTTAATCTCTGCAACAGCTTTTAATCTCTGCAACAGCTTTTAATCTCTGCAACAGCTTTTAATCTCTGCAACAGCTTTTAATCTCTGCAACAGCTTTTAATCTCTGCAACAGCTTTTAATCTCTGCAACAGCTTCAAATCTCTGCAATGGCTTTTAATCTCTGCAATGGCTTTTAATCTCTGCAGTAGAATTTAATCTCTTGAATCGAGCGACATATTTAATTTATTGTTGCTGCCTTCAGACAATTTTACTCAACTCAGGAAAGGACTCTTGTATTGAAAGGGTTATTAGGGTTATACCTAACCCCTCCAGTTCAGTGTCTCTGCAGCTGACTAAAAGCGTCTGGCAACAGTAGGAACAAATTTAAAACCGCGTCATCGTACTGAAGGGATGTATGTGACTCCCTTATAAGTATTGTAAAGAGAGAGAGAGACAGAGAGTGAGAGAGAATTTTTTTCCTGCGATGACGTACTATGTATTATATACCTGTTGCCCCCTGACTCTTCTGTATAGTTTTAGGGGGAATCTCACCTACTGAAGAAGTAAATGAAGGGCTATATCTAATCATCCTAGGTCGATCAGTCTCTCCATAGTTGAAAATATAGTCAGGTGGAGGGAAGAGAAAAAAACCTCATCGGCCTGAGGGAATTAATGAGAAATATTACTGAAAATGATGAATGTTCTAAACGATGAAGAACTACCATGGCATATGACATGACCAACCACAAGTGCGACATAAATACTTACTGTACACAAATCCAAGGGTGACAAAACACCTACGAGGTCCAGGTAACTAATAAAGGATTGACTCTTTAGCAGCAAGAATATTACGTTATCTGAATCATATCGTGGCAGTAGTTAGGAGTAATATACCAATGTCCGGCACATCCCTCCCTATCCCTCGGAAGGACGAAGGTGGCTCCAGCATGCAGTTCACAGAGTTCAAGTCCGGATGATCCTGGGACCATAACAAGAACAACAATAAAACCCTTTTACTAACGATGACCTCTTTCGTCAGTCTATTTCCTGACAATTTTCCTGGTCTTAGGTAAACTTTTCAAACTGCTGGAGGCTTTGATACAAACTTTCATTAAACCTTATACCAATAAAATGCTTTCCTAAACTGACTCGACCCGTCTCGGGGGAGTAAGAAAAGTGCGAGACGTGGCACTGAAAGGGTTACGGTGCACGTTCTAGCTAAAGGGTTACATGTCCTTTGTCTAGTAAATAAATAAATGGATATATATATTAATGTTATATATTATAAAAAATACCGTATATATATATATATATATATATATATATATATATATATATATATATATATATATATATATATATATATATATATATATATATATATATTATGTATATTATGGAATTGGCAGATGAATATAGGACCAACGTAGGGGAAGAGTTATAATCAGTGAATTGGAATGAAATGGATCTGGACAGCCTCTGGAATACATTTAGGGATTGCCTAGTTAGGAATGCTAAAGCGGTTTGTGGTGTGGCAAGAGTAACAGCACAGAAAAAGGTACGGCATGGTGGGATGAAGAGGTTAAGAGAGCAGTGAAGGAAAGGCGGAATAAGTGGCTAGAGTGGTTACAGGACAGGGGTTCAACTGAAATATGAACTGAATATATTGTGAGCACGAAGCACGTTATGAGACTAGTGAAGAGGAAACAGAAGAAGGTAAATGATGATCTGGGAGGAACAATGAATGCAAATTACTCTGAAAATAGGAAGTTATTCTGGAAAGAGGTGCAGAAATGTAGAAGCAAAAGCAGAAAGAAGTGTAAAAGTGTGAAGGATGTAAGTGGTAGGTTATTAACCCATAGAGATGAAGTAAGGACCTGATTGAAAGAACATTTTGAAAGCCTGATGAATGGGAATAGAGAGAGCAGAGTCGCTGTAAAAAGACTGGTTTGTGGGGTGTGCAGAGAAGGAATGCAGTGCCCGGAAACGTGACACTCGCACAGATGAGGAACTCTGTGAAGCGGCTGAAAAATTGGAAAGCAGCTGGGGCTGATGAGGTGTATGTATAGATGATCAAGTGTAGTGGAGACAGCGGAATGAAGTGCTTGTTTGAGATAGGTAAGAAGGCATGGGTGAATGAAACTTTGCCAGCAAAGTGGAAGAAAGGCTATGACTGCACCCCTGTACAAAAATAAAGGTGAGCGAAGTGAGTGCAAGAATTATCGCGACATAAGTTTACTGAGTGTGGTAGGGAAGGTATATCGAAGAATTTACTATAGTGAAAGTAAGAGAGATATCAGAAGTCCTTGTGAGTGACGGACAGGGTGGCTTTACGAGTGGCAGTGGATGTGTGGATCGAATATTTGCAAAAAGACACATAGTGGTGAAGGCTTGTGAGAAGGACTCTAAGGTGTTTATGGCATTCATGGATCTGGAAAAAGCATACGACAAAGTAGGCAGAGGAGGATTGTGGAAGGTTCTGCGCTCGTATGGTGTACATGTCAAGCTGCTAGGTGCCGTCAAGAGTTTTTATGATGGTAGTGAAGCATGTGTATAGGTAAATCGACATCTAAGTGAATGGTTCACGATCGGTGTGGGCGTGCGACAAGGTTGTGTGATGTCCCCATGGTTGTTCAATATCTATATGGATGGGGTGATTAGAGAAGTAAATACACGAGTAATGGAGAGAGGGATGGCGCTGGTAATGAATGGTGATGGATAGAATTTCTCAAGTTTGTTGTATGCTGATGAATCAGTACTACTTGCAAATACCGGACAAGAACTTGGTAGACTAGTGCAGAGTTTTGCCGATGTATGTGAGCGTCGTGTCTTGAGAGTTAACGTATAAACGAGTAAAGTGATGGTTACTGAGAGAGAAGGTGACTCCCAGTGTGATGTTACAGTAAATGGAGAGACTGAAGATATACATGGGTACAGTGGTAGAAAAGTGAGGAAAATGTGCAAAAGAAGTGGAAAGTAGAGTGACACAAGGAAGAAAAGTAGCTGGTGCTATGAAGGTCTTGATAAGAAACAGAGGCTTAAATGTTGCAGCTGCACGAGGCTTACATGAACGTGTGTTAGTGCCAACCTTGACATATGGATGTGAGACTATGGTGTGACATGAAAATGAAAAGTCAAGAGTGAGAGCAATGGAGATGGGACTGCTGGGGAACGTATGTGGAGTACTGAGAGTGGATAGGATACGAAATAAAGTGATTCGTGAAAGATGTGGAGTGAGGAAGACTGTGGACACCATAATCGGAGAGAGTGTGCTGAGATGGTATGGTCATGTGGAGAGTGGATAACAACAGAATGGTGAAAAAGGTATATCTGAACGAATCTGATGGAGGGAGGAGGCTAGGTAAGCCAAGGAGAAGGTGGAGGGATATGGTGGACGAGTGTGTAAGGAAGAGAGGTTTGGAAGTCGGTGAGACTAGGGGAGTGACAAGAAATCGAGCTGGCTGGACGAATATTGTGAGAAGAAGTGCATGATCAGGGATTTGGCACCCCTTTTTAACCTGACAGCGTCTGGAATGACTCTATCGGATACGTTTATGTGAAGCTACAAAATGTGAATGTTTTTGGCGTATCAGATAGAGACAGGATTCCGGAGGCTTGATTGATAAGTGAATGGAAGCGTGGCCCATTGGACTAGGCAAACT
This sequence comes from Coenobita brevimanus, assembly GCF_032717465.1. NCBI lineage: Eukaryota > Metazoa > Arthropoda > Malacostraca > Decapoda > Coenobitidae > Coenobita > Coenobita brevimanus. Next base: position 21,484,098 of record NC_137004.1, read on the forward strand.
TGGGCTGTCTGTACGCTGCTACTCCTCACCCTGCCCTAAGGTGGGAAAGGAGGTCAGGATGATGATGATGATGATTATATATATTCTTAACTTCCTTGGCTACTTTTTACTAGTGATGTCAATATTCAATATATAATTTTCCCTCCATCCATCATACAATCCTTTACAGCTTCTTAAGGAACGTAAAGCAGGTCCAGGGTTAGGGTACTTAGTCTCGATTTTTAATGCAGTGCCACCAGTCACTAACTCCTAAGTGACATTATAAGAATAATAGATCCTACTCATCCCTCGGACGCACACCCCCATGGGTCACATCCGGTTGGAATGTCTTAATTTACTGCACCACCATCGTCTGTTTAGTTATGTGGTTGCCACCCAGTGTAGTAAATGACTTCCTGGGCTACAAGAAACAATTCGGCTTGTCACTCAGTGTACAGGCACCTGAAGTAACTTTATATGGAGTAAATTGAAAAAAAATCCATCAGAAAAATAAATGATGAAATTAGATTGAAAGGGGTTAAGGGAAAACGCTCCATCTTTCTCACCACATCTACAATGCTAGCCAATTCTCAGCTCTGCGGAATCCTATGGGTATTTAGTGTGATCAGCCCTCATCCTACACTACAGGGTACAGGCAACAACGCTACATGAGAGTAAGAAATATTCTATCATCATCACAGATATTGTTATGAAGGGGGATTTACCAGTTAGGTAGTCTCGTACCTTCGAGACGTTTCTGGTACCGTAAGTTCCGGCACGAGTCATCAGAGTTGCCAGGTTGTCTGCTGTTTGTGAGCTTAGTTATTTCGTAAGTTATGCATCAGTTTTTGTGCTCTTTTTCTTTATAATGTTTTATTTAAGTGATTGCTTGTTAAATCATGCAGTTTAAGTTCGTATGGTAAATGATTTAGAGTGTTATGTAATGTAGGAAAACTCTAGCATGTTTTGATGTCTCGTAGTTGGTAACTGTTGTTGCTTGGGGTTGATGCAAGAATATGTCCTAGAATGTTGGACAAGTAGAACTTTCGAGAGTAATGCAAGCTTATATAAGGATGGGGTAGAGACTGTTTTGAGTTTTTAGTCGGGTTTCAGTTCAGTGTGAGTGAAATGCAGTCGGTTTTGAAAGCATTAAGTGTAATTACTGTCTGTGCAGATTGTATATTTTTGGTACTTGTGAAAACAGTGGCAAACAGTGACGGGTTATTGAAGTTTGTATATTATTGGAAGTTGAGAAAACAGTGAAATGTTGAGCATTAAGTGTAATAACAGTTAGTAAAGTGTGTATAGCTCCAGTGCTCGTGAGAACAGTGAAGTTGGAAAGAATTAAGTGGAATTACTTGGAAAACAAAGACAGTGAACTTTAAGGAGCCAGTGTTTATTTTCGCCTCAGCTGATCTTGTGTACTGTACACCTAAAGGCTGACCATAAGAACAACTCACTGGGCAACGTCCTTCCTGTACTGTTCTACTGCTGTTGGAGCCTGTGGCAGTGTGAGGTGGGGACGTAACACTGGTGTCAGGAGTGGGATTATTATTTCAGGGCTGCAGTGAAGCTATCTTCGACATGGAGCAAGAAGGTGTCCAGACAAGAGGCCAAGCTAGGAGGGAAGAAGCATCGCTGGATGGAATTATGAAATTATTACAAGCACTACAAGCACATATAAAGGCACGAAGTGAACACCTAGAGGCACAAAATAAAGAACTCAGAAATGAAATAAAAAAACAACTACAAGCACAGAGCGAAGGACAGAAAAAGCTCGAAGAACAATTACAGGCACAGAAGAAAGAAATCAAAGAACAACTACAGGCACAGAAGAAAGAAATCAAAGAACAATTGCAGGCACAGAACGAAGAACAGAAAGAACGATATGAACAGCTTCAGGAGGTACTACAGGAGCAACAGAGGGAATTACAGCTGAGAATGCAAGGACAGCTAGATGCTTTCATGAGGGAAATGAAAGAAGAACAGGAACAATTGAAGGAGGAGGTATACGCTGAGCTACAGCAGCAGAAGTATGAGGTAAGAAATAATGTGACAGAGTGCAGACAGCATGTGGACAACCAGCTGAAGATTAGTGAGGGAATAGTGGTGGAGTGTAGACAGGATGTAGATAACCAGCTGAAGCATATAGTTGACCATGTGAAGATAATGAGTGAGAAAATTGAGGCTGTAGAGAAATATTGCACTGCTGAGCCTCAGGTTAGTGCACAGGGGGCATATGAAAGGAATGGACAGTGTATGGTGAATCTTGAGGGATCCCAAGCATCTAAAGGTAGCATTGCACCGTTGAATAATCAGAATGTAGGAGATTTAAGTCCTGGCCTTAATTATGATGCCCCAGTTTTTAGGCCCCAAACCAGTGAAGTGCATGGCTATACTGGGGGTCCAATTAAAAAGAAACCTCAAGAATTTGATGACAGAGTATCTTGGGAAGCTTACCGGGCACAGTTTGAGTTCCTTGCGGATCAGAATGGTTGGGATGATAGGCAGAGGGCAGTGCAGCTTGCTACTAGCCTTAAGGGTGCCACAATGAAAATTCTGAGCCAGATGTCAGTCATGGAGAGGAACAGTTATCAGTCCCTTGTAGAAGTGCTGGAGGGCAGATATGGAACCATGCACCAGACTGAGGTTTATAGAGCAAGGTTTCGGAGCCGTGTACGGTCTCGAGGAGAATCCTTTCAGAAGCCTGCTCATGACCTGGAGAGTATGGCATATAAGGCGTACCCTGGAGCAGCACCTAACCTGTTTGCTGTTCTACTGAGGGACCAGTTCATCGATGCTCTTGACAGTGCAGAGTTGAAAGTGCAAGTGAAGCAGGCACAACCAAGAAGCATGCAAGAATCACTAGCCAGGGCTCTAGAATTTGAGTCTCCAGTACATCCACCTTTCAGCGTCTGATGAAGAAGACCTGATAAGTTGAAAGATTATTCTGTGTACAGCTAGAAGTTTCAGTAGGATTAAGGTTTATGTTAGTATATATTGTGCAGTTTTGTCGGGACGACAAAGAACTAGGAAGGGGGTAGTGTCATGAAGGGAGATTTGCCAGTTAGGTAGTCTCGTACCTTCGAGACGTTTCTGGTACCGTAAGTTCCGGCACGAGTCATCAGAGTTGCCAGTTTGTCTGCTGTTTGTGAGCTTAGTTGTTTCGTACGTTATGCATCAGTTTTTATGCTCTTTTTCTTTATAATGTTTTATTTAAGTGATTGCTTGTTAAATCATGCAGTTTAAGTTCGTATGGTAAATGATTTAGAGTGTTATGTAATGTAGGAAAACTCTAGCATGTTTTGATGTCTCGTAGTTGGTAACTGTTGTTGCTTGGGGCTGATGCAAGAATATGTCCTAGAATGTTGGAGAAGTAGAACTTCCGAGAGTAATGCAAGCTTATATAAGGATGGGGTAGAGACTGTTTTGAGTTTTTAGTCGGGTTTCAGTTCAGTGTGAGTGAAATGCAGTCGGTTTTGAAAGCATTAAGTATAATTACTGTCTGTGAAGATTGTATATTTTTGGTACTTGTGAAAACAGTGGCAAACAGTGACGGGTTATTGAAGTTTGTATATTATTGGAAGTTGAGAAAACAGTGAAATGTTGAGCATTAAGTGTAATAACAGTTAGTAAAGTGTGTATAGCTCCAGTGCTCGTGAGAACAGTGAAGTTGGAAAGAATTAAGTGGAATTACTTGGAAAATAAAGACAGTGAACTTTAAGGAGCCAGTGTTTATTTTCGCCTCAGCTGATCTTGTGTACTGCACACCTAAAGGCTGATCATAAGAAGAACAACTCACTGGCAACGTCCTTCCTGTACTGTACTACTGCTGTTGGAGCCTGTGGCAGTGTGAGGTGGGGATGTAACAATATAATACTATGTTAAATTACAAAATGCGAAATTACGTGATAAAAGAAAAGACGACAAAAATATCTCAAAAAAAAAAAAAAAAATTGCCATGGTGGTGAGGGGATCAGGGATCAGTTGAGGCCGAGAAGCAGCGCCACCACAGCGTCGCCTGGGTATAGTCTGAGGTGTGCCGGCGGGTTGAGGATAGGGGTGCGGGAGACGCCGTACGCCAGGCCCAGTGGCAACATCCCGTGGTTATGCATCAGGTGATAGAACAGCTCTTCGTACCGACACTCACCCTCCATCGTCATCCTGACCACATAACAACCATCCACCAGGAATTTCCACACGTCGTACACCAGCGGTTTAAGGATGGCTGAGGTAACAGCTGACGTCACCACCGCCAGGTTGAGGGTGTCACATGAGGAATGACGCAGCTTAGGATCCTGATACTCCCCACCCTGCTGAAAATCCGTTAAAATACGTACGTGTGGTGCCCATGTCCTAGCTGATCCAAGGACACTATACGGTTTTTGAGGGGCCCCTGGTCCACCCATTATCACAAACGTGGAGACTTCGGTGGATGAGTCGTCGTCCTCCTCCTCCACCACCTCCACGTGTGGGTACTGGGTCAGATAGGAGGCCAGTGTATAGTTGGTCTCCTTCCTGCCCCATACCCACACCACCTCACGTTCGTCGGGATCGCTATGACATACTTTATTTTGCGATGCCTTATCTCTCTTCACTCGTGTGCCATTCAGCACCAACCACTCCCCAGCGGAGGGGAGGGTGTCAGGCAGCAAGATGAGGGTGCCGTCTGTGTTGCGGCACCCCAGCAGCAGCTCACCCGTTTGCTGATACAGCCGCCACGCTGCCTTACCTGTATCCTCCTCAGCGATATCAAGGGCCGACCTAAGGGTGATATCATACGCCTCGTTCTGGAGCTTAAGTTCATCAACAGTGGGTTTGATGGGGGGCTGTGGGGCACCTGTTGTGGGAGGTGTAGTGATAATTTTGGCTAGGAGCGAGGCGGCGGCGGGAGACACGACTGCTTGGGTCAGAAGTTTGGCACTGAGTTGCTCTAAGCAGAGCACTGTGTCCCCTGCGTGCCAACCCTCTGAGTGTTGCACGATGGGCAGGTTGCGTACCAACAGCACCAACACCACCACCCTCATGTGCCGCCATGTTCTCTTGACCCGGTGCAGCAGCAGGATTGTTTGCTGATCTTCTTGCAATGAATCTATGGCACGGGGATCGCTGAGGATGGTAACCACGTCGCACTGACGCTTCATCACCACAGAGGGTGGCAAGAGGGTCCTCAGGGTGGCCTCCAGGTCTTGGGTGGGGAGCACAGTAGTGGACGTGCCGGAGGGCGCCACCATATCCTCAGCCCCGTCACCATCCACAACCACCACCACCACCTCAGCATTACCCTCACTCTTGGTCTGGAAATCCTCTATGAATTCCTTTAACAAGGTGGAGGTGCGACAACCAAGGAGAACGATCCGAGGGCGATTGCTGAGGGGTGGGGGGCCGCGGCTGACCTCCAGCATCTGCGTCACCCATTCTTGGACCAGCTGCGCTGCGCTGGGAAACCACACGACGAAGGAGAGGATGCTGATGACCACCACCACCTACCCGGCCGTGGTGGAGGGCGTGATCTCCCCATAACCCACCGTGGAGACTGTCACCACCATCATGTACACGTACGTCCAGAACCCCTTGCCCTCCACCAGATTGCCCTGGGTGTCCTTGTACACGCCGTGTATCAGGTGCGCCTCCTCCGCCACCTGCAGTGCCCCGGCGAACAGTACCGTCACCATCGCTAGCTTCCCCAAAGCTCGCCACCCCGCCGACAACCACCTACGCCACATCTCCCGACACTCCTGGTGGCTCAGACGAACCACTGTCAGGAATGTGAAGGGGAACACAATGGCGCTGGACCTGATGGCGAGCGAGGCCTGAGTTAATAGCCAAACGTCCACTACGGAGGCTACCAATTCCGGCCGGAATGTGGAGGCCCAGACGAGCACCAGCCGCAGCAGGAAATAGCTATGGATCCCGAAGGAGGTCCACTCTTGCCACCTCCACGGCCTACACTCCACCATGGCCACCCGCGCCTAGCTGGCCTGCACCAGGAACAGCAGCACCCCAGCCACACTCAGAAGAGGGGTGAGGTAGCGTAGCATCCCCCACAGCAACCCCCGCCGTTGCATGGCACTGTACCCTGCCCCCTGCTGCGCCCCACCCAACACCCACAGGAACAGGTACACACCAGCACCCGCGCTGTACCCCGTCACGTACCCAGCCCACCCCTCGCTCCAACACCCCACTGATGCCATTTATGGATTTAGGTAAGAATTTTGTATTAAATTAGAAAAAGATTATTGAACGAAAAGGATGCTGTCTGGATTATGTAATTATGTGGGTCAGGAGGTGAATGTGGGGTGTAGTGAAAACGCATTGGGTATAAATTTTCCATAAGAATAGATTAGAGTAAGGATTTAAGTTAGAAAACGAAACTAAACAAACTATATTAATTTATGGATGGGTCAGTAGGTAAGTATGGGATGTGGTGAATATGGAGTGAATATGAAGAGTAAAAAGATTCGTATTATAATGAAGCTGACTGGACAATATTAACACTCAGGCTCCCTTGACGCATTTCCAGCCGAACGAAATCGTCTGGAGTAAGCCGAAACAGAATGCTAGAGCCGTCCAGATCATGAAAGGGTTAATATTGTGGGTGGGTTAGTAAGTGAATGTGATACTTGGTGAGACGTGTGTGTGTGTGTGTGTGTGTGTGTGTGTGTGTGTGTGTGTGTGTGTGTGTGTGTGTGTGTGTAGGCAGGTAACGAGAGTAATATAAGTAGGCAGTTACGAAGGCAAATAGGTAGACAGGCAAAGGCAGGTGGATACAAGGACAGGAAGGGAGATTGGCTACGGTAAGTATGGAGACAGGCAGGAAGGAAGAAAACAGGGCAGGTAGGTAGGCCGGAAGGTATGCAGGTAAGAAGGCAGGAAGATAAAATGAATACAGAGAATAAAGCTGTGCAGCAGGTTAGGTAGGTAGAGAGAAAGGTTAAAAATTAAGTTTCAGGTGCGATCTAACAAAAGAACACATCCAAAATAACAGGATCGAGTATGGACTGAAACTCATTACATATGGGAAAAAACAACAAATTAAAAAGTACATGAGGGGAGGCGACTTGGAATGACCTTAAGGAGGAAAGATGAACAGTGAAAGAGAGGATATGAGGCTCAGAAGTGTCTACATCACGGCCACACTGAATGAACTCCGGCATTAGACGTTGGTGAGTAAAAACGTAGACGGCTAGCAGGTCTGACGTTCAACAGAGCATGTAATGATAAAAAAAATGTTTGGTATATTCAGTGTTCTTGTGGTGTATTTTATTTTTACTGTCTAGTCCTGGTTAATCACATTCTCTCTCTCTCTCTCTCTCTCTCTCTCTCTCTCTCTCTCTCATTAAATTGCAGATACCAAGCTCTACCTACTTAACCTCGCTTATCCCCCCCTCCTTCCAGCCCCCTTTTTGTTTGTCTGTCTGTCATTCCAGATACTAAGGTCTTTCTACTTAACCTCGCTTCTCCAATCTCCCTCTCTCTCTCTCTCCCTGACCTACCCAAGCCTCCATTACCTAGTTACACCCCAAGAATCGCCTGCCGGACCCGATTGGCCACTCGCAATCACATGGTATTAAATCTCCTACATTGGTGATTAGCCTCCTCTTACTAATCTGCATACTGGATTATAAAGTGTGGAGAAGGGGGAGAGGTTAGGGTGGGGTAGAGGGGGAGAGATTAGGATGGGGGAGTGGGAGAGATTAGGGTGGGGTAGAGGGGACAGATTTAGGGTGGGTGAGGGGGAGAGATTTAGGGTGGGTGAGGGGAAGAGATTAGGGTGGGGGAGTGGGAGAGATTAGGGTGGGTGAGGGGAAGAGATTAGGATGGGAGAGTGGGAGAGATTAGGGTGGGGGAGAGATTAGGATGGGAAGGGGGAGAGATTAGGGTGGGGAGGGGGAGAGATTAGGGTGGGGGAGTGGGAGAGATTAGGGTGGGGAGGGGAAGAGACTATGTGGAGTGGGTGGAGGAGGAAGGATATACCGAGAGAAGGAGGAAGGGGGACCTAAGGAAGAGGGGAGGAGTAAAATGGAGAACTGGGGATGGGAGGAGAAACGACTAGGGAGAGAATGGAGGGAGTTTAGGGTGGAGGGAAGGTGGAAATGGGGGAAATTAAGTTGGGTGAGAGGGAGACATAACGATGAATTGGTGGAGAAGGGAGAGTAGAAAGAGGGAGAAGAGGGGTGGAGAGAGCAACAAAAGCGGAGAGGGAGGAGGAGAGAAAAGTGGGAGGAAGGAGGAAGTTTCGGGTGAGGGAGGGTGGAGAATAAGGGAGAACAGGGGGGTTGTGAAGGAAAGACAGCAAAGAAGGAATCTGTGGAGGAAGGAGGGAGATAAGGAGGGGAGGATAATGGGAGGGAGATTAGGGAGGAAGTCCGAAGGAGAGAAATAAAAGAAGGGGAAGGGAGGAGGTGGAGAGATAGTAAGGGAGGAATTGGCTGAGAGGGAGAAGTGTCGAGGAATGAGAGACGAGAGAGGAGGAGAGTGGTAGGGAGATATGGGTGGGGATTGGAGAGGGAGAGGGCAGAGAGATAAAGAGTTGGTGAGGAGAGAAAGGGTGGAGGAATGAGAGAGAGAACTGGGGGTATGGAAGAAGGAGGGAAGAAAGGAAGGACAGAATAGGAGGCGGAGATGGGTAGGGAAAGATGGTAATGTAGTAGGTGGTTAGGAGGGCAAGCAGAGGGAAAAGAAGGCATGAAAAAGGAAATATGAAGGACGGAGGGACGAAGGAGGAGGAGTTGGTGAAGGAAAAATAGCAAGAAAGGAATACGTGGTAGGGAGGAGAAGGTGGAGGAAGGAGGGAGATTTAATGGGGACGAAGAGGAAGGGGAGGGAGGAGGAGGAGGAGGAGGAGTAGCTGGAGGAAAAAGCAAGGGGAAGGGAATGATGAGGGAAAGATTGTAGGGAAGGAAAAATGAGGTGAGAGGAAGAGGAGCTGGGGAAGGAAAATATATAACAATGAATGCGGTAGATCGAGGTAAGAGACTTGGAGGTGAAAGATTTGGAGAGGAGTGAGTTGGAGTGAAGAAAGAGGGAGATAGAATTAGCAGGAAGGAGGGTGAGCTGGGGAGGGTAAAATATCAGCGGTGGGGAGCTGGTGGGAAGATGAGGGGGAGGGAGATCAGAGGGAAAGAAGGGGGAGGAAGAGGGAGGGAGGAATGATGAGAGGTGGAGAATTTGGAGAGAAGGAGAAAATCTGGAAACGGGTAGATGGATGAGAGAAAGATGAGAAGCAGCAGAGAGAGTTGAGGCGAGAAAGATGAGAAAGATTTAAGCAGGAAGAAGGGAAGAAGGAGGGGGATCAACCAAAACAAGATGGGGTGAGACTGGGAAGGAAAACATATTTAAGAGAGGAGCAGGGGGGAGGGACAGAGTAGGAGAGGGAAAGAGTAGGAGAGGAAGAGTGGGGAGGGGAGAATAGGGAGGGAAGAGAAGAGAGGGGAGAGTAGGGAGGGAAGAGGTGGGAGGGGAGAGTAGAAGACTGTGGGAAATTAGAGGAGAGGATGGAGAAGGATCGGAGAAGGGGGCTTAGGAGGATGGAGGGGGAGGAGAATGATGGAGAGGGAAGAATATAACGGAGAAGGATGAGGATGATGAAGGGGGATAAGGAGGATGGAGAGGGATTGTGCAAGGGATGATGAGGATGGAGGGGGACTGGGAACTGGATGAGAAAGATCGAGGGGGATTGTGGTACGGGGGGATGGGTAAGGTGAGGGGGCTGAGGATGGGAGGGAACTGAGGAGAGGGAGAAGAGAGGGGCATTACGACGATGAGAGAGGGGTAGGAGTAATATGATGCAACTTTGGAACTGGACTGAGAGGAGGAGGTGGAGGGAATCAGATGGAGAGATTTGGGGAGAAGATAGAGAGGAAGGGGTAAGCGGGATAGGAGGGAGGATACTGAAGGATGGTAAGAAGATGGGGAAGGGATACTAAGGGAGGAGGGGAGGAAGAGTGGACCGGGGGAGGGGGAGGGAGAGGTGAGATTGGAGGATGGAAGGAGAAAGAGTTAGGGAGAAGAGAAAAAAGTGAAGAAAGTGGAGTGGGAAGGGAGAAGTGTAGGAGAGGGAAGAAGAAGGGAGGGAGGGGGGGAAGGGAGGGAGGAGAGGGGATAAGAGAGGGAGAACAGGGAGTAGGAGGAGTGCAGGAGAGGGAGGAGGACGAGAAGTGTAGGAGAGGGAGGGGGAGTGTAGAAGAGGAAGGGGAGGATTGAAGTGGTGTGTAGAAAAGGGAGGGGGGGATTGTAGAAAGGAGGGGGAGAAGTGTAGGATAAGGAGGGGAGGAGTGTAGCGTAGGGGATGGAGACAGTGAGGAGTGTAGGGAAATCAAGAAGTGGGGGAGGTGTGTAGCTGAGGGCCTGGAGAATCATAGCTGAGTGAGGGTAAGAGCTCAGAGAAGGAGGGAGAAGGAAGTGTATTGGAGGCAAGGGAAGGGGGAGAGGGTGAAGTGTACGAGGTGGAGGTGGAGGTGGAAGGATGGAATGTAGGAGAGGGAGGGGAGAAGTGAGTAAGAGCAGTTGAGAGAGGGGTGGAGGTAGATGAAAGAGTGGAAGAGGGAGATAGCAAGTAGGCTGAATGATGACTTAATAATGGGAGAGGAAGAGCAGGAGGGGAGAAGGGAGGCAGAGACAAATGGAGTGAAGAGAGGAAGAAATAAGAACAGGGGGTGAAGGATGAAGCGAAGACAGAGAAGAAAGATAAGGTGAATGAACGAACAGAAGAAAATTCACAGTGCAAAAGTTAGTAGGAAGAGAAGCAACACAATGACGATGTGTAAAAGAAAACAGAAAGAAAAGACATAACAAAGACTGAACAAAGAACTTCAAAGGAGAGAATGAACAGGAGTGAAAGAAGAGGAGGGGAACAGATGTGAGATAGGAAGAGGAAGAGGAGAATTGATGGAGCTGGAATGAGAGAGAGAAAGAGAGATAAAGTGAAGAGCGATAAGGAAGACGGATGGACGAGATAGACGTAAAACGAAAGAGAGAGAGAGAGAGAGAGAGAGAGAGAGAGAGAGAGAGAGAGAGAGAGAGAGAGAGAGAGAGAGAGAGAGAGAGAGAGAGAGAGAGAGAATATAGGTGAAGAAGTTAGCTAAATTAAAATGGTACGGGGAATAATGATAAAAGGAAACGTGGCGAGATGTAGGGAGGGAGGGAGAGAGGGAGGGAAAAAAAAAAAAGAGGGGGATATGGGGGTAGTGGAGGGGTTGGAGAGAAGGGAGGAGGAGAGGAAAGCAGCAAAATGAGGGATCTAGGGGAGGAGAGAGCGAGGTAGACGCAAGAAGAAGAAGAAGAAGAAGAAGAAGAAAAAAAAGGGAATGGAGGAAGGTAGGGAGTATGGAGAGGAAGCAACTAGATGAGTGAACTGAGGGAGGGGGAAGGGAGAGAGGAAGAGGAAGAGAGGCAGGGAACATGGAAGAGGGTTAGGGGGAAGGGCTATGGGGGTCGTAAGGGGGGTAGGGAGACATGAGAAGGCAGCAACAAACCACCACGACACCAAGTTACGATCAGCAGTCAGTAATATGCAAATGGTCTCATCCCAACCCTAACATGTAAAAAAAAAAAAAAAAAAAAAAAAAAAAAAAAACTCGTAGGGCTTGTGCGTGGACTGGGTATGTTGAATTGGGTGTGTGATTAGGGCTGGACTGGCTGGGATGGATTAGAGGGTATGGATGCACAGTACAGTACATAAAGTCAACAACACAAGCATCCGTACTAACAGGTTCAGCGCTGTTGGACTTGAAATTTTTGCGCTGTCTGTCTGCCTGTCTCTGTGTGTCTGTCTGTCTGTCTGTCTCTCTCTCTCTCTCGTTTCCGATGGTCGAGTGCTGTGTGAATGACTGTGTTTCTCATTTCACTGGGCGCGCTGTTCAGTTTTCTCCAATATCATCCTTTATCTTTCTATTCAAGTGGGAATGCATTGCTTTTAGCGTGACCAAAAATTCAAGCTGGTGGCATATTTTACTCAGAGTAAGTGAAAGAACTGAAATATATCCCGGTTTATACTGTTCATTTACTTTCACTACGATATATTGTTTCTGAGCTGACTAAAATCCTTACGGTTGCAAGGATAGTGTGGTAAAATCATCAAAGTGGAATTATTATTAAAGTTCTTACGTCTTCAGTCACAGAGGTCACTTTTGAGGGAAAAAAAAAAAAGAGTGGCAAATAAAGTGAAAATCGCCTTCCTGGTGAAAATGTTAAGAAAGTTTGCTTGCAGCTCCTTTAATTAGAGAGGATACCCTTGAGCTGAACATCGTCTGGCAACAACAAAATGAACATTTTAACACTTTCACAACGATGACATTTTTCACTTTACTCATGCCATCACCAGACAGTTTTATTTGGCTTTGGAGAATCTTTTCGAGATAAAATCATCTGACGACAGCAAGAATTAATGCAAAAACGCCATCGGATTGAAGAGGCTAAAAGTCGTCATCCTACTGAAGAGGTTATGAATGCAAAAATAAAGCAGAGCACTTCCAGATAACTTCGTCTCGGTTTTCAAAATGTTGAGCAGGTTAGCTGTAACGAGGATTTTTTTTTTTTTTTTCGGTGGGCGTACATGGAGATAGACGAGGGATTGTGGTGAGGCAATGACAGACCGGGGAGGCAGGAGGACAATTAGAGAGATAAGTCAATAAAGAGGTGAGCGGTGAGAGTTACACGGCTGGGCAGGTAGGCTCATTTACATAATTATACTGATGCATGGGGGCAGCTCGGTGGCTTAATCGGGAGGGAGACCGCCTCGTAATGACATGGTTGGGGTGTTGGATGCTGCCGGGGAGTGAGTAACTGAGGAAGGAGATGCTGGCCCTTGCTGCCTTCCTCCTACTGTGAATGCCTACGTCCCACGATAACCTATTTTGTGCCTAAATGGGGGCTGGGGATTGTTTGACATGTTCCTATTGGAGAAGAGAAGAGAAGAGGAGAGAGAGAGAGAGAGAGAGAGAGAGAGAGAGAGAGAGAGAGAGAGAGAGAGAGAGAGAGAGAGAGAGAGAGAGAGAGAGAGATGAAGGAAGAAGGCGGAGTAATATATTATAGAAAACAGGGTATAGAGCTTTGCAGGTGGGTCATTTAACAGTGGGTGGAGGTCTGTTTGTTATGTAAGATCTGGAGGAAACACCGGGTATGGAAACAGAGACAGGCAGACAGACAGACAGACAGACAGACAGACAGACAAATAGATAGATAGCAATTAATAGACACAGATATACTGATAAACAGGTAGACAAACAGACTGAAAGATAGACAGACTGATAAATAGATGGAACTAATAGAAGGAAAGAGAAGTAATAGAAAGAAAAACAGATCGGTCGCCAGGTGATCAATCTACTGTTCAAATGGACGTGGGTTTGAATCAAGGCTGGGGCAGGAAGCAGATTGAAAAAAAAAAATTGACTTATCTACCAATGACCGGACAACATATAGTAAACCCCCCCCCCCCAATACCAGTACACTTTTCCTACATGAGACAGTCGTAGTCAATTTGGACGGTAGGTGTTAGAGCCGAAGTGATGACATGTGGAGATGTATGGTCCACAGGAGGACTGCTGGGTATTAAAGCTTTCAAGCCTATGCCCAGTGTCGGGCACAAAAAATACTGTACATGTGAGCTGAAAGAGTACGACATACAAGACCAACTGACTGCGACAGATTTAAAAACAGAGGTAGAAAGACATATGGAAATGAACGGATCTTCAATTTGGCTCTCTGCTATTTTTTTTTTTTCTTAGAAGGAACAATTTGCGGCTTCCTGGCCTTTGGTTCCTTTTTCCTTGCATACAAAAAATAAAAACAGACCGACTAACAGACACCGAAGACAAAAGCCTCTCTCTTTCTCCAACTCCCTAATACAGACACGCAAAAAAAAAAAAAAAAAAAAAAAAAAAATGAACAAAAGATACTAGTGACATCCAACACACACACACACACACACACACACACACACACACACACACACACACACACACACACACGAAAACAGCCAATAAAAAAAACTACAGAAACATTCCCCCTTAAGAAAAAAAACACACACACGAAACGGAAATACAAGAAAAAAAAAAAAAAATCGGCACAGAGACATCGTAAAAGAGACACTCATAAATTAGGGTTGTAATACAGGTGGGCCGGATCTTCACCTGTAATTAGTGAGTGCGGGATGATAAGCATTAGGCAGGTAACCCCGAGATTGCTGGCTGCGTTATCTGTGGTATCTTGTGCTGGGATGACACTTGACCTTCTGGGGGAGAGAGAGAGAGAGAGAGAGAGAGAGAGAGAGAGAGAGAGAGAGAGAGAGAGAGAGAGAGAGAGAGAGAGAGAGAAGGATAATAAAAACTGCCGGGGGTGTAGCAGTCACGTAAACGAGAGGTAAGGAAAAAATAGAGATACAGACCAGGAAGACTGGAAAAACCAGGAGTAAAAGTGATAAAAATAATCTGAGAAGAAATAGCAGATGTATTACTTTCCTTCTTCCCTCCCTCCACTGTAACCTCATTCCCTCCTTTCCTCCTTGCCTTTATTCCCTGTTTCCCTTCCTTCTTTTCACTTGCCTCCCTCCCTCCGTTCCTTACCTTCTCCCTTCCTCCATTTTGCCTCCAGCCTCCCTTCTACCTCCCTTCTCCAAGCTCTTACCTCAGTTCCTCAATTCCTTACCTCCCTCCTGCCCACCTATATTTCTTACCTATCTCCGACTCCCCTACCCCGGTTTCTTACCTCCCTTCTCTCCTCCCTCTTCCCACTCCCTTTCACCGTCCCTCTCTCCCTTCTTCCCTCCCTTCCTGCCAGTCCTTGCGTGACTCACTCTTTCCCTCTCTCCACTCCTTTCTTCCTTCTCTGTCTCTCTCCCTCCGTTCTTTAAATCTCTCCCTCTATTCTTTCCTCCTTCACGTCTTCCTCCCTCCTCCTTACTTTCATGCTCCATTCCTTATTTCCCTCTCTCCATACCTTACCACCGTATTTTCCCTTCCATTTCTTACCTCCCTTCTTTTTTCCCATCCCTATTCCTTCCTTCTCTCCAGTCTCCCTCTCCCCTCCTTACCTCCATCCTTCATAAACCATTTTTCTCTCTCTGCATTCCGTACCTCCCGCCTTCCCTCTTTCAATTCTTTACCTCTCTCCTTTCCTCCCACTTCCGTGCCTACGTCGTGTCTGCCTGCTATCTCTGCTCCTTTCTTGCTTTCTGTCTCCCTCCCTCCTTTCCTTATTTCCATGCTTCATTCTTCATTTCCTTTGTTCATTCTTTACCTCCTTCCTATCATCCTCCTACTCTTACCTTCCCAATTTCCTCCCTCTTATTCTCCCTTCATTCATTTCTTCCCTCCTGCCCTCCTTTCATTTTTTCCCACACTGTTTTCTTTGCATCAGTTTTTTACATCCCTTATCTTTTCCTTCATCCGTGTTTCCCTCTTATCTCTATTGATCTCTTCCTGTCTAGCTACCCCCCTTCTTACCCCAGTACTTTATTTTTTACTTGTCACCCTTCATTCCTTACATTCCTTCTTTCCTCTCTTAATTCCTCACCTTCCTCTTTTCCTCCTTCCATTTTTCTCCTCCTCCCTTTCCTCCTCCCCTCCCTGCATTCTTCTCCTCCTCCCTTTCCTCCTTGCTCTTTAACTTCATCCTTCAGTCCTCACTTCCCTCCTTCCTTTACTTTCTTCCGTTCATTCTTCACCTCCTTCCTCTCCTCCTTACCTCCGTGCCTGCCTTCTACCCACTAATGAGGTGCTCAGAGTCCAAGGGCTCACCTCGCCAGCGCTCACCACTCCCGCTTGAGCGCTCACTGCCCACTCAACGCTCACACGTATTGACTCAAGAAATCACACACACACACACACACACACACACACACACACACACACAGATAGATAGATAAACAGATATTTTATTGACCACAACAATACATAAATACTGATAATTGAGGTAATTACAATGATCTGAGGTCCAACATAATACTTTATCTGATTCTTTTAGGACTATCCTTAACTTTATACAGTGTTTATAATGGTTCACATTCTATAAACAAATATTGCTCAACAAAAAGTATCAATACCGTCTATGGCAACGTTGACAGACATAAAATGGTTGCACTATCACGTTGGATAAAACTTTTCATCAAATATCATCTGATTTTTGTTAATGGGAACATTAACCCCTGAAGCACGCAGCTCGTTCACAGGTTTCACTCGTCTACTCGTAAACGATCCATATCATCCCAGAAAGGATGTATATGGGTCTTAACTTACACAAATGCTATACAAGCCGAAGGAAATCGCCTGGCAATAACTGGAATAATAAAAAGATAGTACTGTATCCACGCGCCACAGGCTTCAAAGAATAAAATAATTAAAATGCCTACACAGGGAGAGCTAGTAATTTGAGGCAGAATACAGACTTAGGACTGAGCACACGGATGCATTATCAAATCTACCCATAAATAAATCGCTAAGGGTTGTAAACTGGTAAGTGTCACGAATATGTTGGGAGAGTGGACAGTCCTGCACACACAGGCAGGCAGGTAGGCAGACAGACAGAGACAGACAGACAGACACACACACAGATGGACACATACATGCACACACATGTACACACGCACGCACGTGCACACACACACAAACACCGAATACATATGGACGCACACGCACAAACACATACGGTAGAAACACACAAAAACACTCACATTTGCTTGGTTATACAGTATATCATCATCATCATTACACACATCATCCTGACCATCATTCCCACCTAAAGATGGGCTAAGATAATATCCAGAAGTAAGTAAATAAGAAGGTACAAAGTGGGAAAACTATTAACAACGTCCCCAGTGATATGAGCCACAATCATCCACACCATCAACATCTCACAGGCCTCATCATCTTCATGTTTTTTTTTTCTTTACTGATGCGCTTCACAAACACCTGTCAGAGTAAGTACCCTATCAAATTAAAAAGGGGTACCAAACATTTATCACTGACTGCTCCGTACATACCTCAACCAACGAACTCTCTCCCCTGCCAATTCCCTGGCCTCCCCAACCTTAATACCTTCACTCGTTCATTTACCATACCCATATAACGTCTTGGTCTACCACGCCTCCTCCCACCTTCGAACTCCATAACATACACCCGTTGTACCTCCTTTCCTTATCCATTCTTAATAAAATTCTCCTTCATTCCACATATTTCGCAAATCACTTTGTTTCACATCCGGTCAGCTCTACATAGTCTCATTCACGTAAACAAGTACATAAACATTCTCTCACATATCTCCACACACTTTATTTACGAACATTTCACGTACATATTAACACAACACCATACGATCTTTTCATACACATCACAAACTCACTCAGTCATATATTCACAACACACCCTGACACTAATTAGTGCGTGCGCGCGCACACACACACACACACACACACACACACACACACACACACACACACACACACTTCATTTGTAGAAGTCGATTTTACCTTTTGTACTGTCATTGGTGTTACTTGTTGGTCACTGGGAGTATACAGCATTGCATAATATATACACTAGACTCTGAGGTATTGCATGATTATTGCTGTACTCTGGTAGTAGCAACATTACCGTATTACATAGCACTATCATTACTGTTGTTAGCTTAGTTGTTGTAGAAGCAAAGTCTCCTTGAAGTGTTATATTCAGCCGCAAAATTACTTAATAAGCGTATTACTGCTACTACTACTACTACTACTACTACTTGAATGTACAGATAAGGAGGAGGTAGACAGGGAGGGTTTAGACATATTGAGAGGATGGAGGATGACAATTAGGTGTTGAAGGTGGGAAGTGTGAAGGTCGCGGGCAGGGTTACGTGAGGCAGAATAAAAAAGACCTGAGACGAAGTCATGGAGTGTGACTTCAGGGATAAAGGACTCAACAGGGGGGCTGCCAGAGAACGAACAGCGTGGAGAGCCGCCATTAGGTGACAACAACCTACGTATGCGAACATACTGGAGCCACTACTACTACTACAGTTACTATTACTACTATTACTGCTGCTGCTACTACTACTACTATTACTACTTCTAATGCTACTACTACTACCAATGCTACTACTACTACTGCTGCTACTACTACTATTACTACTACTACTACTACTACCATTATTATTAAATGAACCTCACCACAAAATACAACGAAAATACCAAATACCAGAGAGAGCTCAGAGAGCGCATACCTCCTCCAATGGCATTACCATTACAAAGGATCCGGATACGATCCGTGGATAGCCTATAGGATCCGGATCCGCCCCCAAATTTAATGAATTTTTTCTTCGTCCATTGTCCACCTTTCCACAAAATATAATCAAAATCCGTTTGTAAATTTTTGAGTAATCCTGTTAACAGACAAACCAATCAACGCGGGGTAAAACATAACCTCCTTGACGGAGATAAATGAAAAAGTCACAAAACGCACACAGTTCTTCACACATGGCCTTCCAAACAGACCAACAACCCTCCACATACAGCCTTCAGTATAAACTCTCCTGTCTGTCCTTGCCCACTGTCCGTTCCTCTTTAACGCATCGCCGTGAGTATTCAGGCCACCCTTTATTAATCGGCCTAGTTATATAGCGCGGAAAATAAATTTTTTTTCATTTTCATGCATTAAGTATTTTCCTTGAGTGGTCAGGATATATTTCTCTTTTTTTGTGTGAAATATAGTCGTGATATTAGTGGAAAAGATGATTATGATGGTGATGATTGTGATGATGGCGGTGAGGATGGTGAGAGTGATAGTACAGTAGTAGGGGCAATGGTGGTGATTGTGGTGGTGATGTTGGTGATGAATATGATGGGAGTGATAATACTGGCAATGGTGATGATGCTTGTGGGATAGATGATAGTAGTGACGATGGTGATGATAATGATGATATGATGATGGTGGTGGAGGTAATGTTAGCAGCCATGGTTATGACGATGGTGATGTTGTTGACGATAATATTTCTCGAAGGTATACATTTACAATATGACCCCTTAGTGACCATAACGTTATTAATTTTTATTCTCGCTGCCGACAAGCATTTTCATTCAGTCTAGAAGAGGCCTCATGTAATGGAGGGGTTAGTAACTATCATTATTTATACCTTCAGTTGCATTACCTCCTTTGTACTTGATTCCTTCCACCGACAATTATTATTATTATTATTATTATTATTATTATTATTATTTTAGCTAAAGAGAGACGTCTGGAGGGAAAGGAGCTATTTTACAAAAGTTCTAAGACTAAAATTTCGTCTGTAACTGTGTGTCTGTCTTTGTGTCTGTCCGTCTGTTTGCAAATCTAACACTTCTAATCTAAGTTAGGAATGCTTTCAACTCCTTCACTACGACAGCTTCTTTACTGAATCAAATAAAATAGTTTTGTGGTAACAAGAACTAACTAAAAAAGGGTGATCGTAGTGAAGGGGTTGAAGAAGGTTGTTTGTCATTTCCTCGGCAGATCTTCTTTTGAGCTGCATGATATTGTCAAGAAATGGCAAACTATTAAAAAAAGGGTCAAAGGACTGAAGCGGCTTAGCACAATATTACTTTCTGCCAACTCTTCATTCAGATCATCATTCCCAGCATAATTCCTATGTAAAAAAAAGACAAAAAAAGAAAAAGAAAAAGTAAAAAATCAATGCACTGAAGGAGATGAATACAGTAACTAAGTCTGACAACGCATCACAATTTGCAGCGTCATAATAAGCTGAAATGAAAAAAAAAAAATGTACCGAAAAAGTTAAATACAGTATCCAATTCTCACATCCCATCATCATTTCCACTATCACCCGCAATAAATTCCCAGTATTGGCTGAGAATTTTCAGAATGCAATAAAACGCCATCATTAAAAAAAAAAAAAAAAAAAAAAAAAAAAAAAGCATACGCCAACAATTACCTGGAGCGAGGCTGGAGGGTAGACTTGTGTAATACCGAAGCACTGGTATCATGTACAATACTTTTGAAAAATTGTTTAAATTGTCTGTTCATTTTTCATGTCACTAGCATAAACAAATGAACATTTCCAGCTACTCTCCAAGTGCTTAGGTGTGCCAGTGTCAGAAAAATACTATAAGCTTAATTTCTAGTTCCCTCTTTAGTTAATGAAAACTGTCTAGTACCTTTATTGCCAGGGATCTCTTCTACGCCAAATTTTTATGCAAGAGAAAAAAAAAAGAGACCAAAGCCTGCATTTTTTTAAGGTAAACGTGGAACAAAAGAGAGCCGGAATCATGATCTGTTCCTTTCAAGATGCCTGGAGACACCCAGTTTAAAAGACTAAAGGACATGGCAGTGCAAAGTACAGGCTAAAGAAGGAATTTCCAAACCTCACTGGCTGTATATACTGTACTGTATATAGGAGTAAGATTACAAATTAACTCTTGCATTTGAGTTGGGCAGGAAAGAATTTCTGTAATGGGGGCGAGACAAAGATGCAAGCAAACACTGCGGAGGAGAGAGAGAGAGGTTGTAGGGAGTCAGTAAATGGAAGGGAATCGGTGAGACGAAATGACTTTGACTCCATCTTATTAATATGTTATGTGGCGAGCCTTCCCAAATAATGAAATGTGTAGCCTAGCTCACTGGCGAATAATACCTCTGTACAGAATGAGAAACTGTGTAAATGATGGTACAGCGTTGGTTGAGTACACTACATCATTAAGAAATGGATTTTGCAGGGGAAGTAATGTGATTTTTCCACATTAGGTCCTGAGAGGGAAAAAAAAAAAGAAATAAAAAAGAAAACAGAGTCTGGCGGTAGCAGGAGAGCTTATCTAGAGGCATCAATAACAAAATCATCTCCTGGTGGAAAGAAAAATTTAAAATGTCGCAGAAATGAAGAGTTAATGTCAATAAGCAAACAGAAAGGCTATCGGGGTACCAAACAACCACAAAGTCTCGAGTCTTATAGAAAAAAAGTAGGCTAACATCTCTCCTAAGTCATATCTCTTTAAAAAGTAACATGTCTAAAAGAGTAAAATTTAACATGCAACATCTATCCCAAAATGTGACATTTACTTAATATGGAACTTCATCCCAAAATAATATCTCCCCCGAACGGTAATTTCTCCCAGGTGTGGTTATAATTCATCCACCGAGATATTCGTCAGGGCGCACCATGTTTTCCGTGGCTCTGTGGCTGAATTAGACACTCCTGCTGCTTTACTGTATAATCCTTTCCATAGCATTTTTCCGTGACTAACACCATATTTTAGCGTGGATTTCTTTGCTACATTACAGCATTCAAGAAGGGGATGGCATTTTTAGGCCAAGTTAAAATGGACAAAAGTATAGAGGAGAGGTAACCCGGAATCAAGTGAGGTTTAACTCAGGCATAACCAGGGAATACACTTCTTTTTATTTTTTTTTTTCTACCATACGGAACTGGGCCACTCACAGATTCACTACCGTGTCGAGGATGCATAAAATTCAATGAACATTAGTTATGAGGCAGGGATGAGTCTCCTTAGCAGTCAAATCAGCCCTCCGATCTGGCTACACTCGGCCAGTAAGTGTGCTGAAAGGGGTTAGGGATCTTTGTCAGGTTAAAACAAAACACGCTATAACCGTTCAATCCAACCAAAGTAGACAGAAATTGCAAATACTCACCTGCTGTACTAAGGTTTTGAGCATCACACACCAAACCCCTTCAGTAAGTGTTGTCCAATGCTGGCGGTAACACAGATAAGTTTAAAGCTCTGGCAGCAGTAAAAACATTAGGCACGTAATTATGAGCATGTTTCCTGGTCTGAAGAAAGGAAAAAAAATCGGTAACTTAACCATTTTTGAGGAAGATAAAGATGTCAGTATGAAAACTCACCAAGATATTTGAGTTACTACCCTTCCGGTTTCATGAATAAGATAACAACTTTTATTTTCATTCTTGCAGTCTCCAAACGGTTTTATTCATCTCAGCAGAAACTCTCCGAAATGGTGGGATTTAGTTAAAGCATTCACTAACACCGTCATTACAAGAAAGCTTTTATAAATTAAATGTGTCTAGCAGCAGCAAGAACAAATTGAAAAACAGTAAAAGTACTTTAAAAAATTTATGCTACAAGACTGGAAAATCAGACACGCAAGCGCAAAGTTTAATGCAAAAACAAAACAATGGTACTGATCGATATAACCTTGCTATCAGAGAAATTACCAATATGCCGGGAATCGAACCCGGGACTCTCAGGTGAGAGCCAGGCAGCATACCACTACACCACGACCAGGTCAAAGTTAATTCACGTTGTCACAATCTTGTAACCAACGTCCCTCCGCCCCCACTGTGGGCATCAAGAGGATGAGTTAACCCCCTGGCACTCGGGCAAGTAGATGCTTTTAATCTATCCCAAACACTTGCCGTAAGTGTTTGGGATAGATTAAAAGCATCTACTTGCCCGAGTGCCAGGGGGTTAACTCATCCTCTTGATGCCCACAGTGGGGGTGGAGGGACGTTGGTTACAAGATTGTGACAACGTGAGTTAGCTTTTACCTGGGCGTGGTGTAGTGGTATGCTGCCTGGCTCTCACCTGAGAGTCCCGGGTTCGATTCCAGGCATATTGGTAATTTCTCTGATGATTTTTCCTGTGAAAAAAAATACAGGTTCTCTCTTCATAACCTTGCTACTTGAAAAAAAAAAAAAAAAAAAA
Source organism: Coenobita brevimanus (assembly GCF_032717465.1). Lineage (NCBI taxonomy): Eukaryota > Metazoa > Arthropoda > Malacostraca > Decapoda > Coenobitidae > Coenobita > Coenobita brevimanus. The sequence continues at coordinate 21,506,722 of NC_137004.1, forward strand.
GTTCTGCTCGTTATAACCTACTTCCGGGATTTCTGTAAACAAATCATCTTAGCTACCAAATTAGTTGTTGACACGCATAAAATACCAAATACCAAAGCGAGCTTTGTATAATGAAATCGATTATATTCTTTGTGGAGAAACTATATAGTTCATGTTTTGTGTAATAATATTCATCCATCCATCCATCATCCAATCCTACGTTGCCCCATAAGAAGCGTAGGAGCCCGGGGCTAGGCAGTTGGTCCTGACATTTAAGATGAGAGTGACCAGCCTCACTCATCCCTGAGTGCCATTAAATGAGCAACAAACCCCAACCACCCCTTGTTTATAAACTTGCACCGGCTCAATCCGACTGGAACGCAATAATTACCCACTAAACAACCAGGCGCCAAAATTTGGTTATATGGTTTCCACCCAGCGTAGTAAATGGTTTCCTGGTGTACAGGAAACCATTTGGTTTGTCACTCAGTGTAGAGTCACCCACAGACAGAAGGAAGAGGAAAGAATGAAGGAAAGAAAGATGGAAGAGGGAGTGTAAAGTCATCCGTAGGCAGAAGGACAAGGAAAGACTGAAGGAAAGAAAGACAGAAGAGGATGGAAGGAAAGAAGAATGGAGGAGAGGAAAGGGCAGACACCGGAGAGCAGCACTACATTGAGTGAGTGGATGGTGAGTGCCCCCACCTACCACAAAGTATATATATATATATATATATATAGAGAGAGAGAGAGAGAGAGAGAGAGAGAGAGAGAGAGAGAGAGAGAGAGAGAGGAAAATAACTCGAGTAAGAGGGAATACAGTATCTCATCTCTCTCATCCCCCACTTTATCAATTCATTTTCATCATCTGCAAGTGACAAGAGGGAATGAAAGACGTGATGGAAAAGAGGGACGCAGGAGGACGGGAAGGGGGGAAGGGAGAGAGGGGAAAGGTGGGAGGGAAGAGGAGGGGGAATGTGGGGGGAAGTTGGAGATAAAGAGGAGGGAGAATAAGAGGAAGGAAAGAGGAGGAGAGGGGACCAGTGAGGAAGCAGAGGGAGTGGGGGACGAAAGGAAAGAAGGAATAGGATAGGAGGGAGGACAGACGGTTGGGAGGGCTGGGGATGAGTAGGGGGTAGGCGAGGAGGAGGAAACGAAGGGACAAGCGAAGAAAGAGGGAGATACAGTACGAGGAAGAGTGAAGTGAACAGTGAGGAGAATGAGGTAGAGGGGGAGAGGAGAAAGAGGTGAGGGAGAGGAGGCGGGTGGATGAAGGGATGACGGAGTGGAAGGTAGGAGGAAGAGAAGTGACGGGGAAAAGAGAGAGGGAAGAAAGAGGGATTAAGGAGGAAAGGAGGAGAGAGAAGGAAAGGTTTATGTAAAGAAGAAAAGAAATGGCGGAAAACAACAGAGGTTAACGAAATGATTGGAAAGAAAGAAAAATTCGTAGAGGGTAAAATGAATTAGGTAAAAGAAACGAGTTAAAAAAAAAAAAAAGAAGAGAGAAGTGGAAAAAGAGAAAAGTGGAAAATGAAGGAAAACAGCCGGAAGATATGTGAGCAATGAAGAACGGCTGGAGAAAACCAGAACTGATGGAAAGGAAAAAAATAATAGAAGAGGAGGAGAAAAGAGGAATGAAAACGAAGAGGAGGGAAAAGAAAAGGAAGGTAAAAAAAAAAAAAGGCAAGAGAGAGAGAAAAGAGGAATCGAACTGAAGTGAAAAATGAATGAAGAGACGAGGGAATGAATGCGGAAAAAGAGGAAAGAGAAAATGAGGAAGAAAAAATGAAGCTGAGGAGGTGATAACAAAAGCGGAGAACAGCAAATAAAATCATAACTCAAGGAAATAGAAAAGCGAGGAATAAGGAGGAAGAATAAAAGGAGGAAAGAGGGGAGAGCGAAAGAGAAACAAAAAGACTCGAGATAACAATAAAAAACATAAAGCAATAAGTGTTCTCCTAGCCTTCAATAGCTCTCTCCTCGTCAAGGTAAACCATCACCATCATCATCATTACTCTAGAATTTTGCTTAATAATCCTTGTTGCCACCAAGTTACAAAATGCTTTAATAATGGCTATTGTGTGGGTCAAGTTTATAATCTTTTTGTTACTTTTACGATCGTTGCCATGAATATAAGTACTGATATTGCACAAACACCACTACCTGACTATTATGATTCTTATGCTGTAAACGACGTGGGCGAGATGCCAAACATATAAAATAATAAACTAGTCTCGATGATGATGATGATGATGATCATGATGATAAATACAGCTACTTCCATATTATCCCGCTTGGGGCTCTGGAACCAAAAGCTAGACTAACACAGTGCAGGACATTACGGGTAGGAGACTGACAAAGTATCCTGGTAGTATTTAAATATCGACCATGTACGTTTGTCGACAAAGTAACCCGCATCGTGTCATGAATTAATAATAATAATAATAATAATAATAATAATAATAATAATAATTTTGAAATTGCTGAAGGAATATTCAGAGAACTCTACATTCCAGATGAAAATACTTTTATCATTGTAGATGTAATATTAAGGGACTTTGGGAATGCTTAAAAAATTTTTACGGATTTTGACCTGTGACTTACAGATCATGGTCAAGGTCATTCGCAGTATGCAAATCATGTTCAGTCATGACCCACTACATTTCCACCGAGTTTGGTCAAAATCGGCCAAATACATTCCGATTTAGCACTTTCAGGCATAAGGCGGCCATTGTGATTTTCCTCAATATCTCAAAAAGTATTTGCTGGATCTCAGTATCAATTCCCAGATGCACTAGTGTATGTTGACTACATACTGGAACATTTGCAAAACAATCGATTCAGTAGTTTTTGCTGGGCAGGAGAACAATTACTGAACAAAATATCATGGGATGGGGGGGCTATTTTGCAGCTAGTGCTAGGGAAAAAAAAAAAAAAAAAACGTGCCAAACGAAGCGTGCAACCAAGATATATTACACCGGAAAATTTCAAGTCTATCTCGAACGGTCTTGGAATGCCAGCCTTCTAGATCTTCCCCCACCCCCCAATAAAATAATTTCTACAATAACAAGAACTGCACAGAATGTGCAGTTCTTAATAATAATAGAAATAACAATAATAATAATGATAATAATAATAATAATAATAATAACTAGGGCGGCACCAACACTACATGTATTACCTTCAGTTCATTTAATGGCGAGGAAAAGATAATTATATTGTTCATCACAGTTTGTTCCAGCTCCAACTTATCGTCTCCCCTTTCCTCTCTGCCTCTCTCCTCCCTCCTTCCTTCCAATCTTCTCTTCTCTTTGACAATCTTTTCCATCCCACTATTCCTATTCTCTCTTCCACTTCTCTTCACCGTTCCCTTTCTTCAGTTCATTACGTGCTTGTTAGTTTCCATACTTTTTCTTATCTCACTTTTCCCTTCTTTCCTCTGTATCTTCCTCCTCCTCTTTCTCATCAGCAATTCTCCTTCTCTTATCCAGCAGTTCTCTTCACCCCCCTTATTCCTCTGCCCTTTCTCACTCAACTTTCCTCTCTTCTCTTCTCCTTTACTTCCTTTCTTCTCTTCTCCCTCAGTCGTTTACTTTTTTTAATATAGTATTATTCGTGATTGCAGTTGTTGTGTTTCATCTTTTGTTAGTTTTCGTTCTTTTCCTTTCCATTCTTCGCTCCATATCACCTCTATTCTTATTCTATTTTCCTTACTATTTCTCCATCCACCATTTTATCTATCTATCTATATCTGTTTATCTATTTCAAAACACTTGCTTTCCCTACCGCTCTTCCTTCCTTTACATACTCGTACTTCTTCATTATCTACCTCCCTAGTTTTCTTCCCAACAACCTCTCTCTCTCTCTCTCTCTCTCTCTCTCTCTCTCTCCTCCTTGTCTACCCCTCTTTCCTCCTTCCATCCTTAATCATCCCTCCTCGATTTTCTTCCTCTCTCTTTCCTCATTTCTACTTACCGTATGTTTCAGTTTCCCTCCTCTCTTTTCTCTTTCACTTCCTTCCTTTTCCCTACCTTATCCCTTTCTGAAGTTTCTTTTCGTTCCTCTTCCAGTCCCCCTGAATCTTTCCTCCCTGTTTTTTCAGCTTTACCTTCTTCCTCCCTCCCTCCCTCCATCTCACCCTCCATTTCTACTCCTCTCCCTTCCCCTCCCTCTTCCTTTGCATCCTACTGTCTTCCCCTTCTCCTATCTTCCTCTTCCCCTCCGTATCTACTCCCTCCCACCATCCTTCTCTCCTCCCTCCATCTATACTTTCTCTCTGCCACTCCCTTCCTCTCCCCCTCCTATTTTCTAATTCTCTCTCCGACTCCCTCTCCATTCCGTCTCTATTCTCTCTCCCCCACTTCCCCCCTCTCAACCTCCGTTTCTCTACACTTGTCCCCCACTCCGTCTCCCCCAATCTTTCTTCACACCTCTTCTCCACTTCCTCTTCACGGTTCCCCTTTTCCTTCTTCTCCGGTGTTACTCATTTCTCCCCCATTTCTCATCTTCCTCCCTTTCTATCCATATCCCGTTTTCTTCCTCCTTCTATCTCGCTCCTCTTTCCCTCTCACCTCTCCTCCCCTTCCACTCTTTTCTCCCTTCTTTCATTCCTTCTCACTTAACTTCCTCCCTCCCTCTCCATTTCAGCTAACCTCCCCCACTCAGCCACTCACAATCTCCACTTCCACTTACAGAATCCCACTCCCTCCCCCCCTCCTGCTCCGCAGTTTCTCCTTACCTCTCCTTCCCCTCCCCTGACGATTCTTCACACCTCTCTCCCAGGTCCTCCCTCTCCCCCCCTCCGTTTCTACCCACCTCTCCCTGCCTCCCTCTCCTCTACTCTCTCCTTCTCCCCCTCCCCCGGCTCTCTCCCCTGCCCTCCAAAGTTGTGTAATTGCTCGTTACAAAAGCAAGTTTTCCTATTAAATTCTCTGAGTCGGAAGTTTGCTAGCAAGAGTGTGACTGCTACCCCTCTCTAACCCCTCTTTCTTCCCCTCTCAACTCCCTTTTCTTCCCCTAAAACCTCCCTTTTTCTCTTCTGTTAATCTCCCTTTCTTCCCCTCTCAAACCCTTCTCTTTCCTCACAAAGCATCTTTCAAACTCCCCTTCTCTTCGTTCTCAAATCCCTCTCCTTAACCTCTTAAGCCCCTTTTCTTCCCTTCACAAATCCATATTCTTTCCCTTCTCAGTCCCTACATTTTTTCCTTTCCTTTTCAACTCCCCCCACTTCTTTCCAAATCTCTGTTCTTTCCCTTCCAGTTCCCTTTTCTTCCTTTCAAAAATCTCTCATCTTTTCTCTCAAACCTTTTTATTTACTACTTTTTCTATTTTTTCCTCTTCCTCTGATCCCATTTTCCCTTCTCATCCCTCATTCTCCTCCGTTTCTCTCTCGTCTTTCCTCTGTTGTCTGTCGTTTTCTTTTCCTTCTTAATCTAATCCTCTTCCCTCTCAGATTTGTTATTTCTCGCCACAGTCGCCTTTTCCCCCTCCTTACTAATTTTCCTTTTCATCCTCGTCTCACCCTTTTTCCCTCTCGGTTTACTCCTCTCTGGTTCCCCTTCTGTTTTCCCTCTAACACACCTATCTTCCCTTTGTATCTATAAGTTTCCCCCTCTCCGTTTTCCCCTCTCAAATTCCATCCCTCCTCTCCCTTTCAAATTTTCCCTACCTAGTTCCTTTCCCTTCATTTTTTTTTTCCTTTCCTCTTCTGTTCCCTCTTACCTTCTGTCCTCTCTCCGACCTCCTTTTTCATCCCTTTTCCATTATCTTTTTTCTCTCGCCTTTCTGCATCCTCTGTATTTTCCTTCTCTTAGTTTCTTTTCCTTTCTCTTTTATCCAACATTTCCCCCATCTGCCTCTCGTCTGGTCCCATTCATCCTATCTTATTTTCAACTTACCTTTATTTGGAGTCCTTTCCTCCTATCTGTCTTCTCCTCCTTCCTCTCTAACCCCTCTTCTGTCCCCTCTTCTATTCCTCCTGTCGTTTCCCTCTCAGAACTTCTTTCTATCATCTAACTCCTTTTCATTTTCTTTCCATCCAGCCTGGTGCTGGAGGGGGATACCTTCATGCCGTGGCACCGATACAGCCGTGTTACTCCATTGCCTGGCTGTGCAAATGTTCCTCAACTCACTCCCTATCCCCCGAAAACAGTTTAATAGAGCTGCAGGAGGAGCACACTTTTAGCCTGCAGTCCACCGGGTTCACGTTCACTTGAATCTGGGGTTGTGACTACTACTACTGCTACTGCTACTACTACTACTACCGCCACCACCACTACCACTACTACTACTACTACTGCTACTACTACTACTACTACTACTACCGCCACCACTACTACTACTACTACTACTGCAACTACTACTTCTACTACTACTACTACGACACGCCTCTCCTAAGCTGAATAAACGCGTCTGGCGGTAGTTGCAATAAAAGATGCATCGTACAGAATAGGTTAAAAAATACTGCTTATACCTCTTCATTCATCCTCCCCGATGCTAAATAAAACAATGTGGACGTAACAAGAATGAAATAACGAAGGCGGCATTGTTCTGAAGGGGTTAATTTCAGTCTTCTTCCGAATTAAATCCTATTTCTTTCCTTGAAGTTTTTCCTCCCATTTCTCTCCTGTTTCTCTCTTCCCTTTGTTTCATCTCATTCATCCGAGTTTTTTTTTCCTCACTTCCTTCTTCCTCTCTCTCTCCTTCCTTCCTTCCTTTTCTACTTTTTTCCTCCCCCATTTCTCCCATTTCTTTCCTTCGATTTCTTTCTTCCCTCTCCTCTTCTCCCATTCCTTTCATTGCTTATCTTTCCCAGTTCTTTCCTCATTTTCTTTTCTCCTAGATTTTTCCTCACACTTCTTTCCTCATAACTTTTTTCCCATTACTTTAACTTCTTTCCTCCACTCAGTTTCCTTTTACCATTCCCTCTGCCTCTTCCTTTTCCTCTTTTTTTCTAGCTGTTCGTCTCTCTAACACTATTTCTTCCATTCTCCAATCTTTAACTATCTTCTTCGATTCCCCGTTTCTCCATTTGACTACTTTTAACTTTCCTCTTCCCGCCTCTCTAGCTTAATTTTCAGATTCTTTAATTCTTCTTTCCTTCCCCCCCCCCCTCTCTCTCTGTCTCTGTCTGTCTGTCTGTCTGTCTCTCTCTCTCTCTCTTTGCTTCTCGTTGAACCATATTTGCTTCTCCATTCACTTTTTTTTTCTTTCTTTGACCATTTGTTTTACTACAGTAAAAAATTTCCTTCTCTGTCTTCGTTTTCTTTCTCCTCCTTTTGATTTCCCTTTTCCCTCTAGCCATTCCTTTCTTTATCCTTTCTACATTTCCACCTCACTGTCTACATGTCTACCCTTTCTACATTTCCACCTCATTTTCTACATTTCCTCCATTTCGACATTTGCACCTCATTTTCTTAACCCGTCACCCCGAGGGCGTCGTTTTTATATATTTTTTTTTTTTCCTCTCCATCATCAAACTGGAGGCATTAACCCCTTCCACACGATGACGTATTTTTGAGTTTTGTCTTGCTATCTTCAGACGAATTTATACGGCGTAAATTTTTATAACTGGAAAGGTTAGATAAAGGTCCTTTTCTCGTCGGGTAAGAAGGCTCCTTGGCACCTTCTCCTTTGCGATTTATTTTTTAATATGGCTGGTTAATATCTATTTTGTACGTTATTTATGCTGAGTATGGCAATGTTAAAAGAATCGGACAGTAAGGTGTAAGATGCAAAATAAATCGCTTAGGAAAAGGTGTTAGGGAACTTCCTTAACCGACGAGAGTATAGGCCTTAGCCTTCACATACACCTTCACTACAAGAGGTCTCCCCTGAACTGAAAAAAACTGCCATGAGGAAGCAATATCAAACGTCGCCGGATTTCAGGAAGTATTTTCACAGCCTTCACAGATCACTAGTAGCCTCCTCTCTACTGTGCTAAAAAAAAAGGAAAAAGAAAAAAAATATGGGTGGCTGCTGGAATAAAATAAAAAGTGGCGTTCTTGGGCTGAAAGGGCTAACACCTCTTCTCAAAACTCCCATAACAGCACTTTTCAAACCTTTGGCAACTCTTTTACCTTGCTTCTTAGTTTTTCCCCTCTCAGGTATTTTCCTTTTCTCTTCGCGCTGCCTATTTCCTCCCTCTCTATTTTTGCTTTATCTGCTACCTCTCACTGATCTTTTTCTGTTCTTTGTCTTTATCTTCTGTCTACTGTTTTTCTCTGTTCTGTTTCTCTTGCTTTTTTTCTTTATTTTCGTACAGTTATCCCCCTTTCTCTATGTTTTGCCTATTTCCTCTCTGTCTAAATTCTGGACTCTCTCCTATCCATCATTTTCCCACGTCTTTCTGTGTCTTTCGCATTTTTGTTCTTTTTTCACCTAACTCGTCTTTATTTTTGCTATTATTTTTACGTCCCTTCTTCTTGCTGCCCCTTCCCCCTCTCTCTGCTTCCTTCATCCACATCCATTTCTCCCCCCTTTCTTCTGTCTCATCCACCCTCTGTCACTTTCTTCTCCACATGTTTCCTTTCGTCCCTCACCTTCTCATTCATTCCCTCCCAATCCCCGCATCCACCCTTCTTTTCTCTCCACCCCCTTTCTCTTCCCCTCCAGCTCCTCTCTCTCCTCCTCATCCACACTTCTCCTCGTTTTCTCTCCATGTCTCTCCTTCATCCCTCACCGACCTCTCTTCTTCCCCTCATCCATTCCTCTTTGATTTTCTCAGTCCATTTTTTTTCCCCACCTCGCCGTCTTTCTCTCTACATTTATTTCACTCCATCTCTCCTCTCACCCACCCATTTTTCCTCAATCATTTTTCTCCCCCATTCATTCCTCCCACCCACTTACCTCTCTTCCCCTTTTTTCCCATCACACTATTCCCTTTCTCTCATTCTCTTTCCTTCCATCCACGTCTCCTTTTCACCCCTTTCTTCCCTCTCTTTTAACTCACTTCTCTTACCGTCCCCCTGCTTTTTCTCCAATCCACCCACCTCTCCTCCCCTCTCTTCCTTCTCTTTTTTTCTCTCTTCCTACTCCTTTTTTCTCTCATCCTTTCTCTTCTTTCCCTCTCTTTCCACCCACCCACCCACCTGGCCATGTCTCCCTCCCGCCACTTCGTAAATAATTCGACAAGTAAGAATTATGCCTGAAATCCATCACCTTAAGGAGGCAGGGGAGATGAGAGCGAGAATATTAACACACCAGTTCGACAGGGGCAGGGAGAGGCAGGGTAAAAAGGGAGGAGTGGGAAGCAGAGGAAGAAAAGAAAAGCAGAGAAAACCGATGAAGCAAGGAGAGGCAGGGGAAAAGGAGGAGCTGGGGAAAAGAGTGAGCAAGGGAAAGCAGGGTGAGGCATGGAGAAGCAAGATGAGGCAGGGGGAAGCAAGATGAGGCAGGGGGAAGCAGGGTGAGGTAGGGTGAGGCAGTGGAGCAGGATGAGGTAGGATGAGGCAGGGTGAGGAAAGATAAAGCTTGGTGAGCAGGGGGAGGAAGACGAGAACAGGGTGGAGCAGAGGAAAGAGGGTAAGGAAAGGTAAGGAAGGGTAAGAAAAATAAGGCAGGAATAAAGGTAAGGAAGGATAAGGACAGATAAGGAAACGCTGAAAAAAGGATAAGGAGGAAGGTGTTAGGATAAGGGAGACTGAAGAAACACTGAAGAAAATAAGGAAATTAAGGCAGGAAAAAGGGTAACGAAGAAGGAAGAAATATAAGGCAAGCTGGAAAAAGGATAATGAACAAGGCAGAATGATCAGGTAGGTGAGAAAAGGATAAGGGAGGCTGATGAATGATAAGGCAGAGTGAGGTTGGGTAGAAATAAAGGTGAGGCAGGATTAGGCACTGGGAAGGAGAGTGAGGTAGGGTATGTACACGACAAGACAAAATGAAAAAAAATAAAGCAGCATCAGGGAATGGAAAGAAGGATAAAGTAGAATAAGGCAGCAGAAAGGAGGATAAGGCAGTGCAAGGCAAGATAAGGGAATAGGGAACAAGGATAAAGTAGGAAAAGGACGCGGAAAGGAGAGGAAAGCAAGAATCGAAAGTATTAAGGAAAAAAAGGATGAGGCAAGAGGATGCAGGATAAGGCAATGGGATAAGGGATAAAGCAGATGGAGGGAAGAAAGGGTGGTGCGAAATAGGTGAGACAGGAAGAGGCATTGTGAGGTAGGGTGAGGAAGTGTGAATTAGTGTGAGGGTGGGTGAGGCAGGGTGAGGAAAGGTGAAGCACTGTCAGGTAGGGTGAGGCAGTGTGGGTCAGGATGAGGCAGTGTGGGGCAGGGTGAGGCAGTGTGGACTAGGGTGAGGCAGTGTGGGCTAGGGTAAGGCAGTGTGGGCCAGGGTGAAGCAGTGTGGGCTAGGGTGAGGCATTGTGAGACAGGAAGAAGCAGGGTGTGGTTAGATGAGTCAGACTGAAGCAAGGCAAGATGAAGCAAGGCAAGGTAGTGGAAATACATATAAGGAAAGGCAAGACATGTGAAGACAATGATGAAATAACGTGAGGCTGGATGAGGTAAGGATAGGAAGGATAACGTAAGGTGAGGCAGGGTTAGGCAGGATGAGGAAGGGTAAGGCAAGATGAGGTAAAGTAAGTTAAGGTGAGACAAGGTGAGGAAGAATGAGGCTGGGTGAGGCAGGGTGAGGTAAGGTGAGGTATGGTGAGACAGGATGAGGTAATGTGTGCTAGGGTGAGACAGAATGAACGTGATGTAAGGTGAAGCAGGATGAGGTAAAGTGAGGCAGGATGGTTTGGTAAGGCAGGACTATGTAAGGTAAGGCAGGGTGAGAAGGTGTGGGAAGGATGAGGGAGAATGAGGTAAGGCGAGGCAAAATGAGGTGAGATGAGGCAGGATGAAGTAAGGTGAGGTAGGATGAGGAAAGGTGAGGTAGGATGAGGTAAGGTGAGGCAGGATGAGGTAAGGTGAGGTAGGATGAGGTAAGGTGAGGTAGGATGAGGTAAGGTGAGGTAGGATGAGGTAAAGTGAGGCAAGGTGAGGTAGGATGAGGTAAGGTGAGGCACGATGAGGTACGGTGAGGCAGGATGAGGTAAGGTGAGGTAGGATGAGGTAAAGTGAGGCACGATGAGGTACGGTGAGGCACGATGAGGTAAGGTGAGGTAGGATGAGGTAAGGTGAGGCACGATGAGGTACGGTGAGGCAGGATGAGGTAAGGTGAGGTAGGATGAGGTAAGGTGAGGCACAATGAGGTACGGTGAGGCACGATGAGGTAAGGTGAGGTAGGATGAGGTAGGATGAGGTAAGGTGAAGTGGGATTTTTTTATGTGTCCGATTCTGGTCAAAGGCTTCGGGGCCTATCCCAAGACCCAGTAGTCCTTCTACACCTTCACATGTCACCACTTCGGCGCTAACACCCACCATCCATGCTGAATATACTGTATGCTAGGGCTGTCTCGTGCAGGACAGGTGTATTGGTATTAGCGGGGGTATTTTTACATGTCGGCGGGTCATCTGGTAGATCAGTAAAGTCTGCATTATGAAATTCAAATCCTTAGACTGTTCCCTGCCCCAGCCGGGATTCGAACCTGGGTCCATTAGGACAGCAGGCCGCCTCTTTACCGGTTCAGCCACCGCCTCCCTCAAAATGAGGTAAGATGAGGTAGGATGAGGTAAAGTGAGGTGGGATGAGGTAAGGTGAGGCAGGATGCGGTAGGGTGAGGCAGGATGAGGCAGGGTGAGGTAGAATGAGAAAGGATTAGGCAGGGTGAGAATGGAGAATTTAGGGTGAGAATGGATAAGGTAGGGTGAGAAAGAATGAGATAGGGTGAGCAGGATTAGGTAGGGTGATGGAGGATGAGGTAAGGTGGGGTAGAGTGTGGAAGAATGAGACAGTGTGAGGCAGGATGATGTAAGGTGAGGTAAGGTCAGGCGGGATGAGATCGGGTGAGACAGGATGAGGTTAGATGAGGTGAGGTATGGAAAGGAAGGATAAAAGGCGGATACTCGTACAGACGCACACACATGCATGTATACAATACACACGCTACACAAACACGTGCACACGCATGCATGCAACCACGCACCAAAAACGTACACACACATGTAAAAATGCACATAACCACACAAACACGTTAATACAAAGAATGCAAACACACCCATATAGAAATATACGCGCGGACACATATATATTCATGCACACAGATACACAAACACAACACACTTAATATTAAAGGAAAAAAAAAAAAACTCAGCAATCCTTCATACGTCTGGAATCGTCTGTATGAATCATGGGGAGGAGGGGCTGGGGAAGGAGGACGAGGGAGGGGAGAGTGGAAGTCCGAAGTTGGGAGGTGAAGTGATACACAGAGGAGAAGAGGGAGGGGGAGAGGTAGGGGATATGAGAGAGATTGGGTGCTGCGCGGAGGGGGGGGGATGGGTGTGGAGGAAAGTGGCGAGGGTCACCAGTACACTCACTTTTTCAGACAGTGGTGGTGGTGGGAGGTTAGGCTATGAGCAGCAGTAGATTATGTAGACAACAGTTGTAGGTAAGAGTATGCAATAATATTAGGCAGTATCAGGTAGAGGTAAATGAAGAACGTAAGAAACGGCTAAGTTGTCGTTGAATCAATGAGTGAACAGTAGGTAATAATCGTAATAGGTAGCAGTAGGCAGTTGCAAGTGTTGATGTGTTAACTGGGGTTATAGTGAAAAGAAAAAAAAATCAAGCAGTAGGTGGTAGTAGGATGTAAAGTCACAGCAGTGGTAAGGAAAACATCGGGCATGTACGAGGGACACAGTAAGATAACTGTTTTACAGCTAAATGTTGCGCTTCAAAAGGCTTCCTCCCCTAACCCCTTGCGCTTAACATGGGTGGGAATGGGTCACTTTTCTAGCGACACGAAGTTATGTGTCTGTGCCATAGGCATCAAATGCTTTAAAGACGGCTTCAGCATACTGACTTGCTTTCATGTCAAGATCTGTGCTAGCCGGCTGCTTCGTTACACACGTGCACGCAACGGATAAGTGATGCTATAGACCACAATCAGTTCCACCATCCAGAGAGACAGGCAGGAAATTAACAATCTTTGAGAGGGCTAAGGAATATTGAGGAGTACCTAAATTTGGTATCTCTTGTACAATGCAAGAACAGTGGCTGGGTGATTGCATACGAGTATATCAGTGCAGTGGTAGTGGTGGTGGTGGGGAATGTAGACTACTAACAAAATGCTACGAGAAGGAAAATATGCCGTAGAAGGAAGTGAGGGAATGGGAAGACAGGAAAGTGGAATGGACTAGGAGGGAAGGTGAAGCGGTCAACGGGCAAGATGGAAGGAGAGGGTAAAGACTGAAAAAGGAAAGGGGACAAAAAGACAGATAATGAATAAACGGAGACAAACTGTACTGGAAGTTGATAAGAGAGTCAGCTTAAGAGGGAGAAAATGATGGACGATAAAACTGTGCTATGGATGACAGGAAATGAAGAGGACAGTGACAAGGGAGGAGGACGAAGATGAGTGGTAGCAGCGGGCGAAAATATCAATAAACTTTTAAATATTCTTTTTTAGTCGAACAGTTATGACATTCAGACATAATACTGTGAAAGTTAATCAGGCTCGGAAGACCGTATCGCTGGGTCTGTAAAGTCACTGCTGCCTCTTTCATAATGTATCGTTATGAAGTGAATAGGTATTTACGTCCTCAGCTGTACATCCGGGAAGCTGGGATGAGGCAGAATGAAGGCCTGTTATTAACTTGGGGATAATGTTGCCTGCAGGACTTTTTGTTTTGTCAGTCATCGCAGTCGTTCCACATACCGTCTGGTTGATTCATAGGCGAAGCGCCAGTAAATGTCAGCTGTGCTTTACACTCATGGGTTCAAGACTCAGCAAGACAGGTCGAGGTTTTCTAATCAAGCAGTGCCATCAGGGCGTGGGCTGGTCATCTATCTTTACTAATAAATGCTCTAGATTGGGGAGGGTGCTGAAAAGGGACACCTCCCAGTGGTGGCACCGATACAACTGAGCTACTCCACTGCCTGGTTATGTAAACGTCCCCAAACTCCATTCCTATCTCACAAAATGAGGATGGTAAGAGGAGGGCAGCTTCTGCCTGCAGTACACTGGGTTCATGTTGTGATGAGACTGGAGTTGCAATTACGACTACTCCAACGATAACTACACTACGGGTGGCTAGCTTCGGATCCTTTCACCTTTAGAGGGACTGTTTTTACCCATCCTAATGAAAGACAAGGTAGGGTGTCAGACAAAGATATGCAACATACAAATAGACATATGATAGTCCTTGTCATACTACGTTTCTCAGTGACATAAAAAAAAAAACTAACTAACGAAAATAAAAGACCCAAAGGGAATACAAATCAAATTAGCACTTCTCTTTTTACACGCAAGAGGCCGAAGGGAAAGACACAGGCAAGAAACCGACCTCGCTACAAAATGGAACAAAAAGCGAGTAGCGGGATGAGGAACAATGGCAGGGTTGATGGTTGATGGAAGGGGGGTGATGGAAATGGTGGTGGTAATGGGGTGAGAATAGAAATGGGAGAGGCCAGTGAAGAGAGAAAATGAGGCCGAGAGACAGAAAAATAGGATGAGAATGATGGTGGCAATGGGATGAGAATGGAAATGGGAAAGGCTAGTGGAAAATACGATGGAAATGGTGGTGGTGTTGGAGAGGCTGGGGCAGAATGAGACAGTGAAACAAGGGATGAACAGAGAGAATGAGAGAGGCAAGTGAAGAACGTAAGAGAAAATGAAGATAATGGAGTGAGGGGGTGATGCATAGAGGGGGCAACTTAATAAATGGATGAAACCAATGGTGGTAAGAGACTGGGAATGAAATAAAAGCAAGTAAAAGATAGGCAATGAGAATGGGAAAGAAGTGAACGATAAAGAGAATGAGAGTGAGATAGAAGTGAAGAACAGAGAATGACAGTGAAAGATGGAGAAAGAAAACACAGAATGATACAGAGATATGGAAAGACAGACATACTGACACAAGCGAAGAACAGGGATAGAAAAGACAGAAAGAGGAAGTAAGAAGGATACAAAAATGAAAAAGAAGGACAGAAATGAAGGCGGTATCAGAGAAGGAGAGTGAGAATGAGACAAGTGAGACAAGAGAAGAACAAGCGATACACCTTGAGACACCCGCATACCTGCACAGCCTAATTAATGAACTCTGCGAGAAAATATAAGCAATAAAGAAAGCCGTGACTGACCTTCAAGTGGGCGGGGGAGGAGGAGGGGTTCGGGAGGGGGCGTCATTTTGCATCTGAAAAAAAAAAAAAAAATGATGAATAAAAAAGAATATTGTTGTGTCTACGATCATGCTGACTATTATTATTATTATTATTATTATTATTATTATTATTATTATTATTATTATCATTTCACTCTCATCTTCAATGTCGGGACCAACTGCCTAGCCCCGGGCTCCTACGCTCCTCATGGGGCAATATAGGATTGGATGATGGATGGATGGATGGATTATTATTATTATTATTATTTTGTTGGTATATTCTTGCTAGAACCCGGAGATTTTATTAAACTTACGTAAAACTTCCCGTACAGAGAAGGTTAACAAAGACAATATCTAACCTCTCCAAATCTCTCTTAAGGTAAATAAAATCGTCTGGAATTAACAAAAAAACAAAATATCATATACGTCCTCGATCTAAAGGTAAAACAGTGATATTACTAATTCTATTCTCCGAAAATATTCACGAATAAATTTACTCCTGCTGGAACTGTAAATATTATGAGGTTAAATAATAATACACCGACAAACAAGGTCATGAATTCTGAAAAGTGTATAATATGAAGACAAGAGGAAATATGAAACCGGTGTAATTATGCAACTTGGTCTATATAACAAGCAGTTAGGCAGTTAAGATGCTCGAGTTAGTTAGTTAGATTGCAAGAGAGATACAGAGCAACAACTTCCTTACTGGAGATAAAGATAATTATAGCGAGCAGGCCACTGAGTACGCAGATAACGCATTAACACCAGATCAATGATAATATCCCGCGCACAGTCACAGAGCTGGGGAGACAGGCAGTAAGTGGACAGACTGACAGTTCAGGAGACAGTTAAGTAGATAAGAGAGGAGGGGAAAATAATAAGTAGGAGGCCAGGCAACATTCGCCTTCTTACTTACTTATTAAATGTACTTATGAGGGTGATAATGTGTACTTAGGTCTTATCTGCTGAGGACAGGCGAAGGAGTAGGAGGGAGGGAGGCGGGAACAGGAGGGGGGGAGAATAGAAGGAAAGAGAAGAGAAGGGAAGGGAAGAAGGGAACAGTAAAGAAACAGAAGAAAGGGAATCGAAGGAGAAGAAGAAGAAGAAAGAAATGGAAGTGGGGGGAAAAAAAAAAGAAGATAAGAAGGAAGCGGAGGGGATGAAGTGGAAAGGAAACCGAAAGGAAGAGAAACAGGAATGAAAAATGAAAGCTCCTCACTTACCTTTTTAGTTTTTCAGTGTTATGACAGCATTTAGTACATAAACTATAGTCTTAATTGTCCTCCTCTCCTTTCAGATAATAAATTTACTACTTTAGTTTATATTTATCTTTCTCGAGCATTCTTTTTTTTATCAGTATCTCTCTATTTTCCTCTGACGTCTCTAATTCGTACATACACATTCTATTGTTTTCTCTCAATACATATTTCTCTCAATACATATTCTTCCTTTCTTTATAATTTTCAAACATCACTACCATAAGTTAAAATCTCTACGAATGTTTTACTGAGAACTATTTCCTACTAAGTGCCATGACTATTTTATTATTTGCTTGCTTCTTGATCTCACGACAAACTTGAGCACTGGTGTCATGAGGCGGCTTGCTAAGAACATCAATGATCATGTGTGTCTTGTACGCCAACAGATGGAGCTGCAGTGCGTGGATCAATTCTAACCTCCGTGTGACCCGCCAGCTTTTGTCCTGCCTGACCACTGCATTCCTTAAGGCTGGGGAATATAATGCAGTATGATGTATTGACAATTGGGACTGCTAGTTTTATTTTTATATTTTTATTTCGATATGCTTATGGGAGAGTCTTGACTAAAACCAAGTTAGAATAACTCATTACGACAATTCGACTTCCATGTCTCATTCCCATTTGAGTAAAACTGTGTGGTTTTGTTGGAATAGAATATACGCTAGAGCAGTCCTGACCATGAGAGGAATAGGCAACGGAGGCAGCATTAACACTCCTGGGCACCCATGATTCACCTGCATAAAATAGTCCTGCGTTAGGTTAACTGGAATACATTACAACTCCCCCCACCCCCCCTCCGCCGCCATGATGGGGATAAAGGTGACAGTACTAACACTCCCGGGTTTCTATACTCAATCTCAATAAAACAGTTTGACATAAGCTGAAACATAATACTAGAGCTGTCGTAACCGTGAAAGAGCTTATAACTCCCTTTAAGATTGCTCTGGGTCTGACTTTAATTTGTACTATTTATCTTTCGTTTTTCATCCCATTCTCTCTCTCTCTCTCTCTCTCTCTCTCTCTCTTATAATACACACACACACACACACACACAAACTAGAAATCTAATATTCACTATCAGTTTTCCACATCCCTTTCCTCCCTTCTGCTATTCTCTCTCTACTGTACTATGTCCCTAATAATCACTCACTGAATCTATTTCTCACCCGCTCCCCAGTTATCTCCCCTAATCTACAGTTTATCTCTAATATCCACTCCCTGTGTCTATCTCTCCCTTCCCCTCCTGTCTACTCTCTCATTTTACTATTTTTCTCTTCAATCCACTCATTTTATTCGTCTCTTAACCCCTCTTACGTCATATCTGTCTACCCTACTAATTCTAAGAGCCACTCCCTTTACCTCCCTACCTTTAACATCCCCGCACTTTGCAATCTCTCTTTCCTGGTACTCATATCTGTTATTCAATCACTTTATCTTACTACATCCTTCCCTTCTGTCAACTCTCTCTACTCTGCTCCTACCTGTCTCACATATCTGCTCACTGGACGTCTGACCCTCCTCCAATTTATTGTTCCTATTACCTTTATCCATTTCCTCTCACCTCCTGCCATCCCTTATATATATGACCTTCTGTTGTGTATATAGTTTTTCATTTCTTTCTGTCTTTTCCTGTAATATCTACGATCTCTCCATGTACCTCTCATCCATCCTTCCTCCCACCCTCCCTCCCTCCCTACCGCTGGAATCTCTACGGTACCTCAGTTATCCGTTCTCTCTCTCTCTCTCTCTCTCTTTCTCTCTATCTGCTTCTGTTATCTTCCTTCTTAATCTAACTCTTATCTCCTTATCTTTCACCTCCTTCTCTAGTAATTATCCCCATCTATAACTTCCAGTAAAAAAATAAATATCTTTCTATCCCTCATCACCCCGTTCCCCAGTTCCTCCGCTATCTCTTGCCAGTCCATCATTTATCTGCCTTTGTTTCATTCTTCGCCTTTATATTACAAACTCTTTACCCTCCTTTCTTTCCTTCACCAGTACGCCCGTATGCTGTCTCACTCTCAGTACTAATCTCTCTCTCCACATGATATGTCTCTATCGCATCTCGTATCTTTATATCTGTTACCTTTATATCACATCCCTATCTCTGTTTTCTCTTTTATCTCTCATATCTATGTATCTTATCTCTATCCCCATTTTCTCGCTATCTCCATTATCTCTCTCTCTCCCCGTCTGTTATCTTCTTATCTGCCTCGCCCCCGCCGCCGTCTACGTGGTGGTGGGGCGGTGTGTGTGAAGTGGAGAGGGTCTTGGCGGGGCCGGGTGGGGGAGGCACTTCTCACCTCTTTATCACACACACACACAAAGGACAGTCCATCTTACTCACCCTCCCACTCTGTCTGTCTGCCTGTCTGTCTCACTCACACACACACACACACACACACACACACACACACACACACACACACACACACACACACACACACACACACACACACATACCGTACATGCCAAAAACAAACAAACCCAGTATAAAACAAAATCTATGTTGTATCCTCTATAACACGTTTTCGCTGTGCCTCTTGCAACTTATCACATGTTCTTAATTACAAAGCTGGTTTTACACACACACACACACACACACACACACACACACACACACACACACAGAACAAAGGTACTAGACTGATGCGTGACATCCGCGTGCCGTAATATGGCGAGACGCTGAAGTAAACGAGAATGGAACTTGTGTCCGAAAAACTTTAGAGTGTGACTGACTGAGTGGGCCTCTGTAAGGGGCACTCCCATATCTAAAAATTACAGCGTTTAATAATGGATAAAGACAAAAACCTTTGAAAAGCCAAAAAATACTGGTGAAACGATGTTTTAACATTTAGCATTATAACAAATATCAGCCATCATTATCATCACTATCATCATCATCATCAGTATACAAAAAATCCTTAATTTCATGCAGGGTTTATACTATATATATATATAAAAAAATAAGGAAAGAGTAAAATTTGGATGACTATCAATCATTATCATTATCATCGTCATCACCAAAATTACCCTCAACCCATTTGACAAGTAACATAAAAAAAAAAAAAGAGCTGAGGCAGGCTTGGCGATGGTGTGCAAAGGGCAACAGTTGCCCGGCAGTTGCTGGCCATATTAGAGCAGCGGTGTGTTGGCAGGGGTGTTGACGTGCATAGGTTGGCCTCACGTCTGGCCAGGGATTTTATAGGCACTGGCAGAGGCGCCCAGGAGGGATTAATGAACACTTTGTAACCCCTGCACGGCGATGGGGGTGTTCCTAGGCTGAATAAAAGTTCCTGGTGGTTGGAAGAAGGTAATAGGAACCAGTCTCCCCCCCCCCTGTGTGTGTGTGTGTGTGTGTGTGTGTGTGTGTGTGTGTGTGTGTGTGTGTGTGTGCTCTCTCTCTCTCTCTCTCTCTCTCTCTCTCTCTCTCTCTCCGCTCACAATGAAAAAGCAACTCCCGCAAGTAACGGAGGGTGAAGGCGATTAAAATGAAAATTAATGGGCGATGCGGAGGAATGAGTCGAAGGAGCTAAATGAGAGACAAGGTAAAGAAGAAATGTTGAAGAAAAGAAGATGAGGAAGGGTAAGAGAACAAGGAAGAGGATGAAATATTAGGAAGAGGAGGAAGAGGAAGAGGAACAGGAAGAGGAGGAAACAGACAGAGCTGAGTGTAAATTTGGAAGTGGGAAATGAAAAATGACGATGAGAAAAGGACTGAGAAAGATACGAATAACAATGACAACAGAAAGAATATAGAACTGAACGGAACAATGAAGAGGAATTATTAGAAAAAAAGAGATAATCAGAGAGAGAAGAGGAAGGGCAGGAAGAAAGAGATAATGAGAGAGGATTATGATGGCGAGAGATAAATAAATAATTAGTAATGTCAGCAGTGCAGTGATCTGGTTAGTTCACTCATCCGGTAAATGAGTTCGTTGCTTATTCATGCTTACACTCACACACTCATCCACCTCCCACTCCAAATTTACTCACTCACTCACACAGATACAGACACAGACACACACACACACACACACACACACACACACACACACACACACACACTTTACTACTTTACTCATTCACTTATTCAGTACGTCAATTTCATACATTCTGATGGAGCATACTGCACTCTTACACACGCTCATTGTTACTTTTTCATTTACTTTCAGACTTAGGCTCACACTCACGCATCCACCTGTTAACCCAATAATACCTATCCATTCCATCGCTTAGTCATCCACTTACTCTGCCACTCACAGCCACACTCACTCACACTTACTGAACAGATTGATTTTTACCCACTGGCTGCGCAGGAATTAAATGAACTAAATAAAATCGCCTGCCATCACACTCGTAAATATAATTGACTTAGGCCCCGTATTCTCGTCGATTCAGGAAGCTCCCTCACTCTTTTCCCTAAGCGAATTATTTCTTTTAAATACCAGAACAAATGAATAAAAAAGATAATCCATACACCAGATTATAGGTGTCCTCCATTCATAAAAAAATCTGTAACAGTTGGACTTGAACAGCAGTAGGTTGAAATCTGGGGGGAAACCACCCTGGGGAACGAGTTCCAAAGAGATGCAGTTCAGGGAATAAATGAATTTTGATAGGCAGAATTTCTGCTTATGTATTTAGTTCATTACATCTGATTGTCCTTTTCTGTGTTACATCTTTCCAAAATGGCCATAATCTGCATAAATAACGTACAAATGGTTATTAGCCACCCATATCCAAAATTAAATCTTTAAGGAAAAGCTGTTAGACAGCTTCCTTAACCGACGAGAATATGGGCCTTGAGTGCTTTTAACATTCTTGATGTGTAGGAGTTCTCTGGGGTGAATAAAAATCATGCGACATTAGTGTGAATTCCATGTTCGACCCTCGCTGTGAGACTATGTTAAATCAGAAGCCAGTTCCTTTGATAATTCATTTTCGCTCATTCGTTTACTTCCTTTTAGTTATCCAGTAATTAAACCATCGAATTACTCTCACTCCGTCATATATTTTGTTTTATTCAGTTATTCACCTCCGACTCATTCACAGATTCATCCACTGACTTTCACTCACCCAATTATCACCTATCTTCCAGTCATCCACTTAATCGCCCAACAACTCACGTGAATATCCTGTCACCTATCTCACCACCCAATCACCCTCTAAATCACCCATCTAAACACCCAATCACCCATCCAATCACCCAATCACTCCTCTAATTAACTAACCACCCACTTTACAACCCAATCACGCACATTATACCCTACTCAATCAGCTAGGTAATCCTCACATAATCAATAAATTACCTAATCAACCGCTTAATTACCCACCCACTCACCCAGTCACACTATCCACCTAACCACCCAATCACACACCGAATCACCCAGTCACCCATGTAATTACCTAATCGCAATTCCTACCCAATCACCTTCTTAATATTCCAGTCATATAACTTACCTAACCAACGAAATACCTTCCTAATTACCCAATCACCCACTCAGTCACACGTCTAATCACCCACCTAATCTCAATGCCCACCCAGTCGCCTACCTAATCGTGCAATCATACATGTCAAAATTTACCTAACCGCCCAGTCCCCCACCTAATATCCCAGTTATCCACCTAATCACCCAGTCACCCACCTAACCACTCAATCACCCTCTTAACCATCAAATCACACTCAAAACCACCCAATCACCCACTTAATGAATCACCCATCTAATCATCCAATTACCCACCTAATTACCCAGTCAACCTAAATACCGAATCTC
This sequence comes from Coenobita brevimanus, assembly GCF_032717465.1. Taxonomy (NCBI): domain Eukaryota; kingdom Metazoa; phylum Arthropoda; class Malacostraca; order Decapoda; family Coenobitidae; genus Coenobita; species Coenobita brevimanus. The sequence goes on from NC_137004.1 coordinate 21,528,946, forward strand.
ACCTAACCCAACAATCACCAGTCAAATCATCCAGTCATTCACCTAATCATCCAATCACCCATTTAACCGCCATTCACTCACAGTCACCCTAGATATGAGGTTAATCGGCCAGTCATCCACCTAATCATCTAATCACCGAGTTAATTAGCCAGTTACACCTTTTCACCCAACCATCCATCTAATCATCAAACCACTCACCTGACCATCCAATCACTCAATCACCCAGTCACCCACCTAATCACCCAATCACCCATTTCACCATTCAGTAACCCTCCTAACCACCATCACTCACTCAGTCATCCACTAGTCACCCAATCACCCACCTAATCACCCAGTCACCCAACTAATCACCCATTCCACCACCTCGTCACCAAACCACCCACCTAGTCACTCAATCACCTACCTGGTCACTCAATCACCCACCTAGTCACCTAATCACCCATCTAATAGCCCAGTCACCTACCCAGTCACCCAATCACTCACCTAGTCACCCAATCACCCGCCTAATCACCCAACCAACCAGCTAATTACCCTAAACACGAAGCTAATTGGCCAGTCACTCGTTCACCCACCCATTTAATTATTCATTCCCCACCCCTGGACCCACCTCATTAATTCATCGCCTGGCCTTTAACATTCAGCCTCTATTCATTCATAATTTCATCGACCAATTATTATTCACGCTGACTCTCCACTCGGTATTATCTAAAGTTTATTAATAAAACATCCTGGCGACTTTGTTTCAAGAGTTATTCACAGTTTTCATAATGTCCTCTTTATTCATTTATAAATGAAAGAACAATAATGGCCCCCAGTCCCGTGCAGCCCTTAAATGGGCAGGGGGTGCTAAGAATCTCACGGTTGCCTCAATTACGGTCTAATTCCTTTGTCAATGCAAAAAATACAATTAAAATTGGTAACTGGAATGTGAGAACGCTAAATCATGACGGTAAAATCGATGAGTTAGTGAAGGTTTTTCAAAATTACGGACTTGATATTTGTGCTCTGACAGAAACTAGATTAACTGGAGTCGATAAGTTGGATTTGGAGGATGGTATACGTTTATTGATATCTGGCCGACAGGACGGAATGCATTATCAGGGAGTAGGATTGTTGCTGGGTTGTAAGGCAAATAAGGCTTTAAGTGAATGGGATCCTATAGATGAGCGATTGCTATACGCACGGTTTAAATCAAATCATGGCAACATCAGTCTGTTTGTGTGTTATGCACCTACTAATGATGCACTCGATGAAAGGAAAGACACATTTTATGAAAAGTTGCAAGAAGGAGTAGGAAGGGTACCTAGACATGATGTTTTGATCTGCGTTGGAGACTTTAATGCAGTAATGGGCTGTTCAAATGAGGGATTTGAGGCATGTATGGGTAAGATGGGAGTTGGTAGTAGGATGAGTGAAAACGGAGTGAGGTTTGGAAGCTTCTGGTCTAGCAAATGACTTAGTCATCGGGGGCACACTCTTTCAGCATTGCAATATACACAAGACAACTTGGGTGTCACCGTGTGGAAAATATAAAAATCAGATTGATCACATCGCTATCAGTAGGAGGCATAGAAGTTCTCTGCTAGATGTTCATGTTAAACGGGAGCGGATATTGGTAGTGACCATCAACTCAGCATTGCAAAAATAAGGTTTAAACTTAAAAATCAGAAGAAGGAAAAATCTGGTGTTGGTAGATACGATATTGTTAAGCTTAGAAGGGAAGGAGAAGAAAAGGAGGAATTCAGATTAGAATGCAGAAATAGGTTCTTGGTGTTGGAAACGTTGGAAGAGGGGGAGAGAAGTGTAGATGAGATGTGGGAGGATGTGAACAAAGTTTTGCATGAGACTGCTGAATGTACGATTGGAAGGAGACATAGATTCAGGAGAAAGAAATGGATATCAGAGGAAACGTGGGATATGATAAAAAAGAGAGGTGAGGCTAAATTGAGGAGTGAGATGCAATGCGTTGATGAACGAGAGATTGAATTAGCAAGAGCTGCGTACTGGAGTTTGAATTCAGAAGTAAGAAGGTTAGCTAGGAGAGATAAAAGAAGATGTGTGGATGAAAAGGTTGCAGAGACTGAAATCCTAATAAACAAAAATGATGGACAGAGTCAAAGAATAGCATATGAATCGATCAGAGAACTGAGTGGTAATGCAGGTAAACGCAAGGAAATACCAGTTAGAGACAGGGAAGGAAATTTATTGACCAAAGATGGAGATATTAAAAATAGATGGAAAGAGCATTTTGAGACAGTTCTTAATAGACCAATACCGCCAGAAGAGGATATACCGTCTGCTCAGGAAGATTTAAATATAGAAACAGGAGAGTTGAGGCTTGCAGAAGTGGAGAAAGCAGTAAAACAGTTAAAGAATAATAAGGCACCAGGGGAGGATAGTTTATTTCCGGAAATGTTTAAAGTGGAGGGGGATAGATTAATAATGATCTTGACCAAGCTATTCAATAAGATATGGGTGACGGGGTTACTACCATCAGTTTGGAAGAATGGTGTAATTGTTAGAGTTCCGAAGAAGGGAGACCTGAGTGAATGTGGTAATTGGAGGGGAATCTCTTTGTCACCGATAGCTTTGAAAGTTTTCAGTAGAGTGTTGTTAAATAGGTTGGAGCCGGTGGTTGAGGGTATTCTGAGGGATGAACAGGCTGGTTTTAGAAAGGGACGTGGTTGCAATGATCAGATCTTTATAGTTAGGCATTTGATGCAGCAAGTTAATGAAATGAGAGTACCGTTAAGTCTTTGTTTTGTTGATTTTGAAAAGGCTTTTGATAGTGTTTCGAGAGAGTCTATGGGGAAGATCATGAGACATTATGGAATACCAGAGGAGTTTGTGAGGGTCATTATGAACATGCATGAGGACACATTTTGTAAAGTGATGGTTGATGGTTGTCTGAGTGATTCGTTTGAAGTCAAGTCCGGAGTAATTCAAGGTGGTGTTCTATCTCCTTTACTATTTATATTGGTCATTGATTACATTATGAAACGTGTTGGAACAGAAACCGGTGCAGGTATACTTTGGGGAGAGAACAGGAAACTTTTGGATTTAGATTATGCAGATGATATAGTTTTTATTTGTGATGGGCCAGAAGAGATGCAGAGAGTGTTGGACTGTTTGGTGAGTGAAGGTCGCAAGGTGGGTTTGGTTATTAATTGTGGAAAAACTGAAATAATCAATATGAATATGGAAAATGCGCAGGAATGTGTAATTGGAGGTATGGTTGTAAAGCAAGTTGATAAGTTTAAATATTTAGGTACTTATTTAGCCAAGGATGGTTCTTTGAACTTTGAATTCGAGGAAAGGTTAAAGAAGGCTAATCAGGCAATGGGAATGCTTAAAAATATTTGGAATAATAATAATTTCTCTGTGCATACAAAAATCAAACTTTATAAGGTAATGGTTAGGAGTATCTTAATTTATGGACACGAGTCTTGGTACAGCACAGTGACTATGGAAAATAAATTCTTGGTGTTTGAAAATAAAGCACTTAGAAGAATATTAGGAGTTAAGTGGTGGGAAAGGATACCAAATAGTAGAATTAGAGAAATAACGGGAGTGCAGCCGATCGATGAATATGTTAGATTCTCACGATGGAAGTGGCTAGGACATGTGTATAGGAGACAGGGAATAGTACAAGGTACACCAGGGTGGGTGGCACCTGGTAGGAGAGGTAGAGGAAGGCCAAAAGAGACGTGGGTGAGGACAATGAGACGGGAAGCTGGAGATGAGTGTTGGGGAGATCTTGAGGAGTTAGCACAAGATAGGATTTGGTGGTGTGAGTTCATCGAGGCCCTATGCATCCCCGAGGGTGCCACAGGAAATGATTGATTGATTGATTATTCATTTTTCGTTTCATTTGCCTGTTCATCCTGGCGACTTTGTTTCAAGCGTTATTTACAGTTTTTAAAATAACCTCTACTCAATTTTATCCACATTTTTTATTTATCTTTTTTATCCTTGCGACTTATTCGTTATTCACATGCTGACTTATTACATATTCATACTGATTTATTCTAGTCCGTAATTCACTTAGCCTACATTCAATTATTATTTTTTTCCTATTTAGTAATTCGTGTTTTTCTTTCTAGACTTATCCTCTTGATTTCTTCACTCGTTATTTCCTCTTTTCTAATTATACTTTGATCTTGATTTATTTTCCTCTCTTCTTCCTCTTTTTAGCATTTCCATTGTTAATTATTTTATTATTCATTCTCTAATTTCACTTATTAGCCACACTTTATTTATCACATTGATCGTCATTAAATCTGTTTGGCTATTCATAGACATTTACAATTATTTCATTTAGTTATTCACCCTTTGCCATTACTTATCCTCTAAAGGTATTTCACTTACTGGGCTAACTACATTTTGATTTCTTTTACTCAGTTAATCACATACATTCCACATTTCACTTTTGCTCTTTTTTCCCCCCTCCAATTCACTTACTCATCTTCTTTCATATCTTATCTTATTGCCTCATGTCAGTCGTGCACATAATCATTCATTACCCATCCTCTTCATCTATGCCAATCAGTTATTCACACTTCATCATCTGTGTAAACCTGTTATTCACTTTACATCACTCATTTCCTCCTCTTACTTCAAATAGCTGGAGACGTTTATTAATCATCACTTGCTACAGATCTTTTACATTAACTTGGCCCAGATTTTCGTCCTTGCAGCTCAATTCATGGAAGTCAGTGGCAGGTAAACCGAATATTAATACAGCTCAGGATTCCAGATGAAGAGATTTTAATTTTTGGCCAAGTTAGGGTAAAAAGAGCATAGCCTCCTCGATTATTCCTGCTTACGGATACACAGCCTTCCTCCGCCTTATCCAGCCTGCAGCACATAAGGCTGTTTGTTCCACTCACGACTATAATTGCCCAGTCCTTCACCCTTGCAACAACAGCGCTCTCTCACTCAATGACTTATGTATTTAATCGTCCAATCTAATCCATACAACATTCAGTCACTTAGTACCGGTCACTAAGTCATCTAACCTAACATCCACTCAACAACACTACTGCTAAACAAATGCATGAGGGGTGGTGGTGGTTACGTGGTAAAGTGGTACACTGTGAAAGGAATAGAGTTCGATCCCATGAAGGGGTAGGGAACAGTTTGGAGATTAGAACGTGGTTAAAACAATCGTCACTAACCTTCACCATGATCCACCGTAATGTCATGAAAACACTCCCGGTAAAACTATCACACAGTGCCTCAATAAGACTGCCCTAGCATGCAGTTTGGATGGACAGAAAGTACTAGCGCCAAAATTGTGACATGGAATGGTATGCCACACGATGGAGTTTGGTTCCAGAAAACGGACTATCCAGCTAGAGTATGCTCAAGTCGGGTAAAGAAGAAAAAGAAGAAAAGAAAGAAGGAAAAAATAAGAAAGAAGAAACAAGTAGTGCGAAGAAGCAGTACACGAACATAAGGAAAACAAAGACGAATAATAATAATAATAATAATAATAATAATAATAATAATATAAAGTAATTCATTTTTTCAGCTCCAAAGTCATTCACGAAATTACCCATACGCATGCCTTAATAACCAGAAAACATTTAGCAACGCATATCTCTGCCAACGCCAGGAAAATCTAAGATTTAATGCTGTAGTTCCTCTTTCCTTCTATAAATACTTTCGCTGTCTCACATAGTCAACAATAATTATACGGTTTTAGCTTACCCCGTTACAAAATTCCAGAGAGCGTACACCTCTGCCAATGCCAATAAAATTTATAGTTTCTTGCATCGTGATTCGGATCCACCTCAAAATCTAATTAACTTCTTGATCCACTGTCTACCTCTCTACCAAATTTCACAGAAATCTGATAACAACTATCTGGGATACCTTGTACCCAAACACAAACAGACACTGGTGAACACAACTTACACCACCTATGTTGGCGGAGGTATTTATAAAAAAAAAAAAGTGAATTACAAATCATGCATTCAGCTTTGACCAAAAATTAAGTAAATTAATCTACATACTTATTCATGCACTCATTACGTCTGTACGCAGCGAAGTGAAAAGGTTAGGGTGAAGTTAATACAGTATACTGAATAAGAGATCAGTGTAGAGAAAGCGACTGTTCAGGTACTCAGTGTTGACGGGGGGTAAGAGTCATTCAATTATTCTGTGTAGAAAAGAGGAAAGTTTCATTATCCAGTGTAGAGATAGACAGGGTTCAATTTATTTTTGCTACAGGAAACTCAGTGTAGAGGTATGGGGCTCATGTTACCGGTAGAGCGGCTCAGTGTAGAGGCAGTGGTTACTTTAGTGGCAGGGGGTTAGTGTAATCGTATGGAAAGGGGTCTGTGTAGCGGCAGGGAATGGCGGATTCATCGTAGCAGCAGGGGTAGGGAAATTCAGGATAGGTGACGGCTGGAGCTCAGTGTAGCGACAGGGTGAGGGGTTCAGTAGTGCTGTGGGGTCCATTGCAGAAACAGAAGTGGAGAGCTCAGTGCAGCGATAGAGGGAATGTCAGTGTTGCGGCAGGTGGGTGGGACGTTAGGATAGTGGAAGAGGGATGGGGATTGTCAGTGTAGCGGCACAGAGAAGGTCAGTACAGAGGCATGGGGTAGCAACAGGGGTTTCAGTGTAGCGGTAGGGGGTTAACAGAGCAGAAAGGGAGACATCAGTGTAACAGAAAGGAAAATATCAGTGTAGCAGCAGGAGGGACATCAATGTAACAGCAGGGAGGATATCAGTGTAGCAGCAGGAGGGACATCAGTGTTGCAGCAGGGGGGACATCAGTGTTGCAGCAGGGGGGACATCAGAATAGTGGCAGTGGGACATCAGTGTAGCAGCAGGGGGCGTAAAGTGCAGTCGTCGGTCTTGCAGAAAACAGTCGCATCATCTCCCGAGCGATCACAGGCGTTTTTGAGTAATTATCCCTGCCTGCCTGCCCGCCTTGCAACACCTCATCCTTGTAATTGCTCACAACCCCCCGCTACAGTCAGTTCGGCCGCGCTAACAAACGTGAGATTTATTTAGCCCGGGTGAAATGTGTAGCTTACAGTAAATCCCAACAATAGTGTATAAAGACAGTGTATTTATGCGTGCAAGAGATTAGACTTACAGTATATTATTATTGCTATTATTATTATTATTATTATTTTTATTACTGGAAAAAGAATGCATTGCACGAGGAGAAATGTTGCAAGAATGTATGCTACCGTAACTACTACGACGACAGCTTGTAACAACTGCAATACATAATATTTCATGTCTGCAGTTTATAAATCTTGTGTTACTGTCCCTAATTATCAACAGGCAGCTTTCATTTAATGTTTTTACAGAGTCTACACTGGCGTAAAACTGCCATCTCTCCATCTCCAGTGCCGAGCTGTACTAAGTGACTACCATTAAAGTATAGTGCTGATCACGAACAAGTGTTATGGAAAAGATTTATAGACGTAATACTGTCTTTTTCTGCCACAGATAAAGTAAATAAGGTTCCAAATTACGAAAATCTCCGTCAAGTTAAGGAGGACGAAATAAATTACAAAAGCAGCCAAAAATGGAGTTCGCAAATCACACATCTTGCAAAATATTAACCTTGCAATGATATGGAGCGCAATTACCAATGTATCAGTGCATGAAGGACACATCACATGTTTGCCGTACGTGACTCCTGCAGCTCACGGAGCAGCTCATGCAACTCGGGAAACTTGCAATATTTGAAGAGGACGAAAGTTTGCCCGAATCGTACGATCTATATGGTGCTGGACAATATAAGTCACATCAGAAACAGTTAAGAATAATACACATGATGTGACTCCTGCATTACCATATCGCAATAACTAGAGACTTTTTTTTTTTTTTTTTTTTTTTAATGTGTCCGACTCTGGGCATAGGCTTCACAGCCTGCACTTAAGGCCCAGTAGTCCTCCTACATACATACACCTCTACATGTCACCACTTCGGCGCTAACACCCACCGTCCATATTGAATACATGTTAGGGCTGTCTCATACAGGACTGGTGTATTGATATTAGTGGGGGTAATTTTACGACATGTCGGCGGGTCTTCTGGTAGATCGGTAAAGTCTGTTTTTATGAAATTCAAATCCTCAAACTGTTCCCTGCCCCAGTCGGGATTTGAACCTCGGTCCGGTAGGACTGCAGGCCACCTCTCTACCGATTGAGCCACCGCCTTCCCCAGGACTACGTGTGAGCAGTAGCCGTGTACCAGTGCATCCATTCACCTATTCTATCCAGCTGTCTGTTGTACAAGTTCACCAGCACACTCTGTCTTCCACGTATACAATTGGTCTTCTCTCAAACTGTCTTCTATAAACTTTTCTTTTCTTTGCTTTTGATTTCCAGTCTTTTAAACGCAATTTGTCCAAGGATTTCGAAATTAACGGATTTTGATGTTGTCTGGCTTTTGTTCAATTATTGCTGGAAAGGCAACTCCTGCCGTACTTCAGCCTTTGGCGCCTTCTTCTTGAATTAAAACAAAACTATCTATATCATGCAATCATTTATTGTCACATCAGGAGCGTAGGTTCTCGGATTTAGGCCAAATAGTCTAAGGATTTTAGGCGAATGACAAGTGACTGTCCCTGAGAGGCACTGTGAGCAATACACATCATCCACTTCTCGGATGTAAACTCTTATGGGACACATTCAGATGGAGCGTCTTGATTCACTAGACCACCAGGCATCCACCTGGTTCTATGGTTACCACTCACCACTGCAAATGGTTTCCTTGGCTACAAGAAACCATCTTTCTTCTTACACAGTGCAGTCACCTAAATGTGGCACTGCAGCAAGCTAAGTGAATCATGGGCGTCCCCACCTACCACGCATACTACGGTACTTCAAGGTGTATAAAATCTTGAGGCTCTGCCATTATTACAAACCAAACTACAACAACGCTAAAGTACTCCAAGATGTATATAATATCAAAGAACTTTACCCATTGTAGAGATAAAATACAATGACATTTCACTTGGATACCCCAGGCTGTACAGAATTTCGAGGCACTTTAATGAATACAAACTATAAAATACAAAACTACAGTACTCGAGTATTTCAATAAAGTAAACAAAACAAGGAAGCGCGTCGAGCGCACAGAACAATGGCTGCAAAAGTCATAGTTATTCATGAAGCTAAAATACATGATGCAGCAGGTCGTTTGTAATGCATGAAATTTGCAATTAAACAACTTTGAAATTAAAGCAATAACGGAGTCGAGCAACACACAGCATGCGAGGTGTGATACAAAACTCCGGTGATGCATGACCTACTGGGCTGAACTCTTGAAGCGCACGACAAATTTGTGATGACAAATTTGGATGATTCTTACTATGGACGATCCAAAACTATGAACTTTCTTATATGGACGATTCTTATTACAGGGGATTCATATGATGGGGGATTCTTATAAACAATTCTTATTATACACGGTTCACGTATTTTTATGGACGACTGATATTACTGATGGCTCATTTTTATACACGGTTCTTATTACAGATGATTGTTGTTATAAATGATTGTTGTTATAGACGAACCAAAAGGAGATTTGTACTATGGATGATCCACAATATGGTAATTTCTGTTATATGCGATACTTATCACAGACGATTCATATAAACTATTCCCTTAGAAATTTTTATAAATGACTCCAGAGTATGAGTAGACGAATCTTTTATGGGCGGTTCTTATTGTAAAAAAAAATTACCATAAAGAATTCTAATAATGTGCGATTCTTATTGGACGATGTTTATAAATGATTTTTTTTTTCTTTTTTAATTCACGAGTGTTATTATGAACGGCTCTGTTACTGACGATTCTTTGCATGAATGATTTAGTAGAAAAACTACACACTACAAACCTAACATGACCCCTTTCCGATACTTACGTATTCTTTTTATTGTTCTTGGTGTCTCCAGACGGTTTTACACGGTTCTGGAGAAACTTCCAACTGAAGGGTTACAATACAGCCTTCGTTAACCCTTTCAGTACGGGAGCTCTTCCTTAAGTTGAATCAAACTGCCTGGAGGTAGCAAGAATATAGTATAATTACTTTCTCGACCTAAATTGGGATACATAAACTGAACGATATATTATTACCAGTCACATTAAATGCATGACGGAATATTAGTACCTACTCTAACATACAGGCGTGAGACCATGGTGAGGCATGAAAATGAAAAGAGTAAGAGCATTGGAGATGGGACTGTTAAGGAATGTGGAGTGGGAAAAGTGGATGGGATAAGGAATAATGAGATTTGTGAAAGATGTAGAGTAAGTAAGTCTGTGGACATCAGAGATGAAGAGTGTGTGATTAGATGGCATGGGCAAGTGGAGAGAACGGGGGTAAGTAAACTGTTGAAAAGGGTTTAACTGAGTGAATCTGAAGGTGGGAGGAGACGTGTCGCACATTTCTTAGCAACAGATTACGCTAACATTCGCACCGTAAAGCATCCTCATTTGTGTGGGGCTCGAACCCACCTCGCCACTGCAGGTCTATGAAATGTGTGGCCGTCACGTAATTATGATGTTTTTCATTTCAGATCCACACACTCTGACCTAATGTAGTGTTAGTGGCAGTGAATTTAAGCTCTTCAGGTCTCGATAGCTGACAAGTTCTATATATATTAACGACAGGTTGTGAAAAGATCGTACCGTAAAGCACCTATACTTCAATGGGTCGGGATGTGTGACTCCGGAGAGAGAGAGAGAGAGAGAGAGAGAGAGAGAGAGAGAGAGAGAGAGAGAGAGAGAGAGAGAGAGAGAGAGTATGTGATGGCCCCACGTATTTTAAACCTGCAGTGGCGAGGTGGGTTCGAGTTCCACAAAGTTGAGGATTCATTACTGTACGATGTTATCACAACGTGGGAGGAGACGTTTTAAGTCAGGAAGGTGGACAGATGTGGTAAATAAGTGTGTGAGAAAGAGAAGGATTGGAATTAACGAGGCTGTGGAACCGATAAGCGACCGAGCTGGCTAGATGAATTCTGTGCAGACGATTGTATGACCAGAGTTTAGCACCCCTTTTGAACTTGATAGTCGTCGGACTGACTCTGTCAGCTAGGCGAGTGTGAAGCTACGTGAGAAATGTTTCATGACCAATAAGGTGGAACCAGGATACCGGGGGGTTTGAATGGCGAGTTATAAGCGTGTAGCTCATTCTGCTGGTGAAACTTTGGTTAGTATCTAAATTTACATTTTTTTTTCTTTTTCACATTCCCCTGGTTCTCTGGACCTTACCTCACCCCACCTTGGTGTAGGAAGAGAGGGTTGGATAATGGTGATGATGATGACAAACTGCAAGATGCATTATTACCAGTCATGTTTTGGAAATGGAATTGTATTCCAGTATAAATCTGCATGAAATCCACTGCAGGACCAGACCTTCTCGAAGGAAGAGCGATAGCCAGGATTTACCTTCCCTTATGCTGGCTAGGTATAAATAAAGAAGTGGTGTGTGTGTGTGTGTGTGTGTGTGTGTGTGTGTGTGTGTGTGTGTGTGTGTGTGTGTGTGTGTGTGTGTGTGTGTGTGTGTGTGTGTGTGTGTGTGTGTGTGTGTGTGTGTGTGTGTGTGTGTGTGTGTGTGTGTGTGTGTGTGTGTGTGTGTGTGTGTGTGTGTGTGTGTGTGTGTGTGTGTGTGTGTGTGCACATTAGCGCCCTCGTTCGCTCGCTCGCGCACATGTTTTATCGATATGAACTACAGTATTTGCGGGTTACAATGAGCTAGCATTATAAAGGACACACTATGAGCACTTGCTTTAAATGCCTCCCACGGCGTATTTCGAACCCTGACTCAGGCAAATGTAGGTCAGGAGACGAACGAGGTAACCACTAAGTTAGAAACACCAATTCCTGCAGTATGTGATGTGCAATATACGAGTATGACTGCTGAAAATCCTTGTGCAATGTATGATTACTGAATTACTGCATATGATAAGCACACGAATCCTGCAATACTGGATATGAGATGCAATTTACGACTCTCGGTAAATGAGATACCATGTATACACCTGCAATAAGAGATGCCATATATACTCCAGCAATAAATGTGATGCCTTGTATACTCCTGCACTAGATGAGATGCCATGTATACTCCTGCAATAAATAAGATGCCATATGTACAGTACTCTTACAATGCAATGAATGACTCCTACAATAAATGAGTTGCCATGCAGTCCCACACTAAATAAGAAGCGATGTATAACTCTTGCAATATATATGAAATGGTGCAGTTTATGAGATGCGATGTATGACCCGAGCAATACAAGGGCTGCAATACATAACTCTTGCATTAAAGGAGTGACACCGAATTAGCATTGCAATGTGGAGCCTTGCACTGTTCCAGGTGAGCGAGCAGTGCAGGCAGGCGGCAGTGTCACGCCCTCGCTCCACTGCTCTAACCTCTAACTACACTACCACTAACCTGTCATAGAGTTAGTGTTTGTCTCTTGCTTCTACATAGTTTTTAGCCACCTCTTATCTGTCTTTTAATTTGTAAGCCCCTAACTTCACTTGCTCATATCTTCCTCATCTATGCTGTACTTCTCTCATCTCTAACAACACATATACTAATCTCAGTCATCAGGTTAGTGCTTGCCTTGCATTTCATCCTACATTTAATCACTGCTCTGTCCTAACTTCTTTTCATTTGCTTTTACACTCATCTGCCTCTAACTTCATTTACTTCTAACTCCACTCACTTCAAGCTCTGCTCACCTTTGCTCTGCTTCCTTCACCTCTACTCTCTAGCAACACCTCCACTATCCTTAATCACAAAGGTAGCGTTACGTCTTCCACCTTTGTACCATGTAAGCACAACCTCTTCTCATGTCCTTTACCAGCTTCTTCCAGTCATATCTCACTTTTCTCTTTCCTTAACTCATACACAAACTCCACTTTTCTCAAACATCATTCTAAATTCTGTCGCTTCTGACTCTATATACTCTCTTTGACCGTACTGCTACTCTCATCGACCAAGTTAGTACAGTGTAAGTTTTCCACTCACGCAACATGCACCGTGGCCAAGCATAATCTCTGCATTAACTTCGTACCATCTCTAACTTTCCTACGGGTTCCATCCACCTCTAACTATATTTCACAGTTAATATAAGTCAAATTCTTATGTCTATACGTCAAAATCACAACGTTTTGGTCGTCACTCTTTTCCTCTGACTTTAACTAATTCATCTCAAATTACTACTGCCGCCGCTTTGTCAACAGCATCGTCTTCTAACGTTGCCAAGTTTAGGCACAACCTCCGTCTTCACTGTCTTTCAGCCGTCTTTCCACTTACCTCTACTTCTACCAACCTCTAACTTTCATCATTATATCTATCCACAACACTTTCCACCTCTACAAACAGCACTAACCCGTAGCTACCCTAACCACACGGACAAAGCTACCATTAACCTCTAACATCCACCAATTTATCCTCTCCCTCTCCTCCACTGCTACCCTCCTCTCCACAGTAAGTTCCAGCTCCACCACCTCTTTCATTACCAACGTCAGTTCTAGTTTCCTTTCCTTCATAGCCTTCCTTTCCCTAACTTCAGACACTCACAGACTTCTAGCTTCCTCCCACCAACTTCTGTCTCCTTCACCTTTGACCTCCATTAATCACCCTCTACTAATCACCTCTATTCTCTGTTCTTCTAACCACATCACTAACCTCCTCCTCCCCTCCATTCCCTCCCACAAACTCCTAACTCCCACTTCCGTCATGGCCTTTCTCTCCCCCTCTACTGATTTCCAAACCTCTAACTTCCCTCTTCCCTCCACTAGCTCACTAAACCTCCCACTCCACCTCCACCAACCCTCACTAAGTCTCCCATTCCACCTCCACCACCCCACCCCACTCTCCTCCCACAAGTCCCCCGCTGACATCTAAAGGTAATCCAGCACTAATTTCTAGCCTCCACTAAAATATAATCCCCCATCTCCACCCCGCATTAGCCCCTCTCTAACCCCACCTCACTAACCTAACCTCTACAAAAACCCCTCCTCACTAACCTAATCTCTACACTAACTCCACCTCCCTAACACATCCTCTACAATAACCTCATCTGTAACTTCTAACCAGACTTCACTTACTTCAACTTCTTACATCGAGTCACTAACCTCCAATCCAGCCTCACTAACCCCTAACCCACCCACTAACATATTCTCTACTTTACCCCCATATCTAACTAGTAACATCACAACATCACCCCACCAACCTCCAACCTCGCCTCTAACCATTCTACTAACTATTGATCCACATCATTAACTTCTCACCCCACCCATTAAGCTTTAAACCTCACCTTCAATCCCTAACAACATCTCACTGACCCCCTAACTCCCTCCTCACTAACCCCTAACCCCACCCACTAACCTAATCTCTACTCTGACCACTAACATCACCCCACCAACCTCCAGCCTCACCTCTAACCTCTCCACTAACCTCCAACCTCACGCCACCCACCCCTAACCCCACCCCTCACCTGCGCTGCTCTGGAGGCCATTTCGGCGTTAATATATTCATTAATTCACAGCTTGTCAGGGCAGCGGCGGGGACGGGGCCAGTCACACGGAAACAGGATCAAGAGGAATAAATGAGCAACTAAAGAGGATCTAGAGGAAGTAGAGAGGATCAAGAGGAAGTAGAGAGTATCAAGGGGAAGAGTATCAAGAGGAAATAGAGAGGATCAAGGGGAAGAGGATCAAGAGGAAGTAGAGAGGATCAAGGGGAAGAGGATCAAGAGGAAATAGAGAGGATCAAGGGGAAGAGGATCAAGAGGAAGTAGAGAGGATCAAGGGGAAGAGGGTCTAGAGGAAGTAGAAAGGATCAAGGGGAAGATGATCTAGAGGAAGTAGAGAGGATCAAGGGCAAGAGGATCAAGAGGAACTAAAGATGATTAAGAGGAAAAGATGATTAACGGGAATTAGAGGATAATGAAAAAAGTGGATAAAGAGGAATAAATGAGGATCATGAGGAAGTAGAGAGGATCAAGAGGAAGTAAAAAGTATCAAGAGGAAGAAAAGAGACTCCAAGACCTAGAGAGTAAGGGGAAAACGGAGAGGATCAAGAGGAAGTAGAGAGGATCAAGAGGAGCTACAGAGGCTCAAGAAAAACTAGAGAGTATTAAGAGGAGGAATTGGGAAAAAGAGAAACATAGGAACTAAGAAGGATTAAGATGAATGAAGAATTTAAGATGATCTAGAAAAACATAAGGAACTAAGGAGGATCAAGAGGAATGAAGGTGGATCAGGAGGAAAACATAGGAAACTAAAGGGAATCGAGGTAGACAAGAGGAACTAAAGAGGATGATGAGGAATAAATGAGAATCTAGAGGATCAAGAGGGATGTGTGAAGAAATAAAGAAAATCAAGAGGGATGACTGACGAACTTCAAAGGATCGAGGTATGTAAGAGGTTGAAGAGGACTAAATAAGGATCTAAAGGGGATTAAGAGGAATATGCGATTAACTAAGGGATTAAGAGGAATATGCGATTAACTAAGGGATTAAGAGGAATATGCGATTAACTAAGGGGATCAAGAGGAGCAAATGAAGAAGAAAAGAGGAAAAATAAACTGTACTATTGATACTGAGGTTCTATATACACAACTGTGTATATACTTATGTACGTGTGTGTGTGTGTGTGTGTGTGTGTGTGTGTGTGTGTGTGTGTGTGTGTGTGTGTGTGTGTGTGTGTGTGTGTGTGTGTGTGTGTGTGTGTGTGTGTGTGTGTGTGTGTGTGTGTGTGTGTGGCATATATGAATGCAAGTAACAAACCTCCAAACCCAAACGAATGTTGTTAACAAAACTTTGCACAGGCAGTCACTTGGAGTCCAATACAAGATATTCTGAGTTTGGTCCAGACTGATATCCTCTGAGAGTTTGGCCATGCTTCTGCGACGTCTTCGTTAGTGAATGTAGGTGACAAGGTGCGTAGACTTTTGCAATTTTATTTGTGTGTGTGTGTGTGTGTGTGTGTGTGTGTGTGTGTGTGTGTGTGTGTGTGTGTGTGTGTGTGTGTGTGTGTGTGTGTGTGTGTGTGTGTGTGTGTGTGTGTGTGTGTGTGTGTGTGTGTGCGTGTGTGTGCGTGTGTGTGTGTGTGTGTGTGTGTGTGTGTGTGTGTGTGTGTGTGTGTGTGTGTAAGTATGACCGAAATCATTGTGCTGTCCTCCCAAGGAATATTTTGGCCACTAGTGTAATGCCCCCTGCAGGGTAAGCATCTGCATGAGTAGACGAGGCGAATGAGCCTTGTAAGAACTTTAATGGACCATGAGCAACGTAAAGGAAGTAAAGAAGGGTTCATGAAGGAAGTATAATAGAGGAATATTAACGGAGGAACCAAGGAGGATCAAGAGGAAGAAAAAATACGATTAATAAAGGAAGAATCAGTGGACTAAGAGGAATTAAAACAGGAAAGGACTGAAATGAATAAACAAGAACAAAACAAACGACCAGGAGTAATAAATGGGTTGGTGAAGAGGATCATGAAAAGTAAATGAGGAATTAAACAGGATCGAGAGGAATGCGCGAGACCAGTGTGGATCAAGAAGAGACGAAGTACAAAACAGGATCAAGAGGAAAAGAGATCAAGAGAAATAGTGAGGATGAGAGGATATGGAACCAAAGAGAACGAAAAGAGTTTATGAGGAAATAAAGACGATCAAGAGAGATAAATATGGCTGTAAAAGAGAATACAGGTGATAAACTATGGCACTAAAATGGATTACGTACACATTAGGAACTAACAAAAGGATCAGTAGGAATAAATAGGGAAAATGAAGAGGATCAATATGAATAAATGAAAAACTAAAGAAGGGCCAAGTAAAACTAAGTTGGATGAGATGAACCAGCATTTAATATGGAGAGGAGAGAAGTAAAAAAGGGGATGTTGTGGCTCAAAGGGACATAAAGAATCATGAAGGAATAGCCAAGGAAGATGAAAGAAAAGAAAGCAGAGAAAATATGAAGGATCAAGAGAAGAGGATGCTGAAGGAAAATAAAAGGAAAACAGGGTGAAAAGTAATTCAGAAGTTAGAAAAATAATAATAAACCATACCGGAACAATGAAGACAAAATGATAAAACAGACTAGGAGCTGGAATACAAAGGTTGAAGGATAATGACAGACTATTGGAAAAAGCAGTTTCATAAAGTGCAGGGATAAAAAGAAATTAGAATGTACTTACTGAGGATCAAGAAGCCAAGGGATTAAAAAGAAATACAGAAGCGTAATATGAAGGGTGAACAAGTATAATCAAAATATATCGAGAGGGAGAACAATCAGGTAAAAAAAAGTGTATAATAAATATACAAAATATGGAGGCAAAAATAATTTTGTGGTAGACTACAGACGTTCAAGAAGCATAGTGATTAAAAAGAAAGCACAAGTAGTGTGTATGTTAAAGTATAGTCTAAAAAATAAAAAAGTAGGAGACCTGGGTTCAAGAAACATTGATATTCACAATCCAGACGGAAATAGAGAATCCATAAAGCGAGGTAAAATAGTTTGCCAAGGTTATACCCCGGTTCAAGAAGAATAAAATAAGACTAGTAGAGGATTACAGAGGTACAAAACTAAATATAACGAAAATTTAAAGAGTCCCCAATACAATGTAACTAATACTAATATTATTTGTGAGTTTGTGGCATAATGAATGGAAAGATGGACAAAAATAATTATAATAAAACTGTAGGAGAAAAAGTGCAATAAAAACTGGATGAGCAATCAGTAAAGCATAAATCTAATGTTAATGCTATTTATCTGGGTTGTGGCCTTGTGGATAAAATGGTGGGCTGCTGATCGTACAGTCGCGAGTTCAAATTCCGGCTAATGAGATGACAGAGGATTTGAGTTTCATGAATGGAGCTTTACATCGCTCCCCCATAAGACCCACAACGCGTCATAATACCATCTCCGCTTCTACCATTACAACAGTCCCGAATGGGGTATATTGATGCTGAACCTTTCCATATGATGACGTGTATTTCAGTTTATTCTTGGTACCTCCTGATGGTTCTATTTAACTTAAGGGAGACCTGTTATAAGGAAAGATTTAGGAAGGCTGTCTCTAACCTCTCCAGTCCAACAAAGTCTCTCCTCTGCTGAACTAAATCGTCTCGAGATGGCAAGAAAATATGAAGAATGACAAGGACTATGAAGAATGACATGTTATTGAATGGATTAAGTGATGGTGTTTGATGTAGACCATAGCGCTGGTGGTGGTATGTCTGGTGTGTGTGGATTAAATTGGAAACGGGCGTATCAAAGAGTTGACCTCATAAGCATACGTGCATATAGAGAAAAGGAAAGAAAAACAAAAGTGAAACCAAGAAAAGACATTTGAAATAAAGGAAACAGACAGAAAATAAGGAATGAGGAACGAAAATGAAGTATTAGTGATGATGAAATAAATAACCACAAGCCCGGCAATATACTTTATAAAATTGAGAAGTACGGAGGAAGTGTTAGCATAAAAGGTGAATAATTAATTAGATAATCTGATAAACAGATAATGAGATTTAAGGCTCCATTTAATATGTTTGCTTCATGACAAACTTGAGATCCACAATAATAAGAAAGATTAAGCGGAATAAACAGGAATAATACAAAATGATATAAAGAATAATATCACAAAAATGGAGAGTGCAGAGGGATATTTGAGGATCTAATTAGAAGACTGAATACGATAAAGAAATGAGGTGACGTTTGGGATTAAGATGGATTAATGAGGAACTGACAAGGCTCAAGTGGGATACCTGGAATATAAGGGGGATGAAGAGGTAAAAATGAGAACAAAAAGGGATCGAGAGGGAAATGAAGATAAGAGGATCATGAGGAATGAATGAGGATATTGTGGATTCAAAGCAATAAAAGAGGATCAAGTGGTATAAACAGAGATATAAAAAAGATTAAAAGATAAATGAAGACGCAAAGATTATCAAGTAAATTAATGAGGGCAGATGATCACATGCGATGAATGATCTTGAAGAATTAAACAATAAAGATCGGTAAATATAAACAAAGATAAGAAACACAAACTGAAAATAAAAGATAAAAGATAAAGAGGGTTAATGATAGATGGAATACACATTCATACACACAAAAAAAAAAAGAAAAAGAAGAAAAACCATGACCTCTTCAAAACGACAAGGCTTTTCAATTTTAACTGTCGCTCCCGGAAAATATTTTTCTGATGGGCCTCTCGTAGTGAAGGGGTTAATAACTAAACGACATCGACGAACAACTAGGCAGAATGATGAACAGGTAAGAATACCTAAAGAGAAATAGCTAATCATAAGGTAAATGAGGAAAGTACTAGAACGCCACAAATTTTATCATATATGAATGATACTGGAAATAAGTATGAAAAAAGTAATACGGAGCAAATGAGAGACTAATAACAGGATAACAAATAATCATAAAAGAAAACTGGAATAAAAATGGGTGAATCACGAGAAAAGCGGAAATAAAGGAGAAAATAGTAAAATCAAAGTGCATAACAAAATAACTGGATGCCAGGAATGAAAAAAGGTGACAGAAGAGAGTGAGTAAATAACAAACAAACTAATAAGTGATAGAAAGTTCCTAACAAACAATAAAGATGATTATAATGGGAGTACTGAAAACCCTAACGTAGAGGTGACAAAGGAGAGACGCAGAAGGTACAGTATAACCAGGATCAGTATGACCTGAGGATGAACTTAAGAGGAACAAGGGTAGTAAGTGGCGGAACATGCTTGAAATCACAAGGATCAATGAAATCAAGAATCAAAATCAAGGACAAATGATGGAGAACAAAGACTAAGCCACGAGAGTCAAAGACAAAAAACAAGATGATCAGAGTCAGTATCAAGAGAAACGACTCCGAGCTCAGACGTTGTCTAGTGAGGAGGTCAGGCCGATTTGTCCCGAGATCTGAACTCTGTTTCATTTACTCGTGGCGATTTTCGAGCATTTTTCTCAGTTTTGGCAGTGTTGAGACTTAGTCTCTGGCACTGAGAAAGATTTTTTGCTGTTTTCCAGGTTTTTCTGCGACTTCGTCTCAGATTGCCTGGGTGTGAGTGGGAGTGCGTGTGTGTTTGTGTTTTTTTTTTTTTTTTTTTTTTTTTTTTTGGCCTGCCGTTAGTGTCCCTCACTGTAGTACGACGCCGAACCCTGAAGGGGTGCCGTTAGGGCACTTCCATGAGGGGGGGCCATTAGGGCCTGGTTAAAGGAGGCAGTGAGGGCGGCTCTGGTAGATTAGGGAAGTCCCGAAAGGGGCAGTGGCAGGGCCTCCCACGTCGCCCTTTAGAGGGCGGGGAGCATAGGTTGCCTGTCACTGTAGGGAACTAGGCCACTTTTTGTATTTATTGTTTTTGTATTAAGAGTGAGTGTTGGTGTAACTGCTTGTGTGACTGTGTGAGTGGTGTCAGTGAGTGTCTGTCAGTCCCAGGGACTATGAAGGGGATCCGGTCCCCTAGGCCTACAGGGCCGGTACGCTTGCCTCCCAAGCAGAGGCCTTCCCGCCCTGCTACTGTGCCAGGCGCGAAGCGAGGGCCCCGTCCTTCTGACGGCAGCTCTCGCTCGTCGACGTCTGGCGAGACCTCTGCAAAAGCAGCTTCCCCTGAGGTTGAAAAGAAGGGGCTTACTCAGCCTGCTTCCAGGCCAGGCACGAAGCGGGAGCGGCGCCTCTCAGACGCCAGCTCCCACTCGTCGACGTCTGGCGACGCCTCTGCTTCCCCTCCCTCTCCGATGCTTAAGGGGACTGCTCCCTGTGCACGGCCAGCTGCTTCAGGCCCCACTTCCACTGCGGCACGTGCACGTGCAACCAAGGTTGCACGTGTGCATGAAGGAATGGAGGACGACTCCTCGGCTCCTCCTGCCCCCAGAGCTAAAACTCAGCCTCTTGACAGCGCCCATGCAATCGCTACTCCATCTGTGCGCCCGTGCCCTCAGGCGCCTACCACTGCCAAGGTGCCACCACCTGCTGCCATGGCTGCAAACAAGAGAGAGAGTACTGCAGCAGCACCCACTACTGCTACTCCCCCTGATGGAGCTGCCACTTCTGCTACACCCGTCAACTCTCGTGATGATGACGGTTTCATCCCTGTGGTGCGTAAACCACGACGAGTGCCGCAGGGAGACGCCCCTCCTCCTGCATCCAGGACTTCGGTGCCAAGGAGGCATCCCTCCGTGTCGGTAGCCGTGCGCCCTCCACCTCGCTCTTCCTATCCAGCGTTTCGTGTGCCTGTGCAAGAGGGGTACGCGACAAGCTACGATGCTGTAGCCACACTGGAACGCCACCTGCCAGGGCTGCGATGCTCCAATGTCATTGGGAAAGATGGCAGCTCAGTCTTGGTCCCAAAAGACGAGGGAGCATACGACCTGTTAAGGGCGACAGCACAGGACGAGGCCTCTCCTGTCAAAATAATAGAGCTGACACCTGGGCAGCAGAATTCCAAAGCAGTCGTGATGGGCTATCCTTTGCGGATGCCGGTGGAGATACTCTTCCAGCACCCTCAGGTCGAAGAGGCAACCCGCTGCCAGAAAGCGCGGACCAGGGAGGAGACTCGGCAGGTTGTCGTCACCCTGCGGGGTCCTCTGATCCGTGTTATCTACCTGGGGAACTGGGGAGAGTACCACCTCCGCCCCTTCACCCCCGAGCCACTCCGCTGCTACAGATGCCAGCGATACGGGCACCACAGAGCCAATTGCAACCGGCCTGTGATCTGTGGGATGTGCAGTGGCCCACACGAA
The DNA here is from genome assembly GCF_032717465.1 of Coenobita brevimanus. Classification (NCBI taxonomy): domain Eukaryota; kingdom Metazoa; phylum Arthropoda; class Malacostraca; order Decapoda; family Coenobitidae; genus Coenobita; species Coenobita brevimanus. Next base: position 21,550,685 of record NC_137004.1, read on the forward strand.
ACGGAGAGATGCCTAGTAAAATTCAAGGCCAAGGAGCCTGTCTCCACCCGCTGCCCCAACTGCTCGGGGAAACACCACGTGTGGCACCCCAGCTGTCCAACCAGAATTGCTCTGGTCGATCGTGGCCGAAAATTCCAAGCTGCCTGGGTGAGGGAGAAGCAGGCGAGCAGCAACAATCCGGCACCTCCGGGTACTTTCATTTGGGGGCAGCAACGTCATCCAGCAGCGACTGCACCCCCAGTACTAGACGAGAGAGCGTTTCCGCCACTCCAACCTGCTCTCACTCGTCACATGACGACCACGGAGGTCCATCACCCTCCTCCACCCAAAGTCCAGAAGATAGTCGAGGAGTCTACTCCACCAATGCCTCACAACACGGACTCTCCTCTCATAGTGTTCACTAGAGAGGAACTGCGAATGCTGGGCACAGAAATTGCCAGAAGCCTGGCTCAGATGCTGGGGACGATCCTCGGCAGGCCTCTGGAAACGGCGCCACTTGTACAGGCCGTCAATGTCATAGTAGACCGAGTGGTAGAGGCAAAAGAACACCCTTGCCCTTCTGCCCTGGCACCTCCAGCATCATCTCCCACACAGACAACCATGGAGGAACCGCTACCCATCCAGCTTCATCTGCCTCGCCCTTGCATGTCAGACAACATGACTCCGGGGCTCACACCAGCCACAGCAGCCATAGAGGAAGAGCGAAGGGCTCTTGGCCTCCAGACAGATCCTCCCCAATGCCAGACACAACTGTCAACCCCAACCCAGACGATGGAGGAGGTTCGTTTATGTCTCTCTCCGGACGGCAGGACGACACCTCCCTCAGAATCCTCCAGTGGAACTGCCTAGGAGCACGGAGCAAGCTCCCGCTCTTGCAGGAGGTGGCTGAGAGGGACCGCCCCCATATCATATTACTGCAGGAGACCCTGCTCCCAGACAGTTCCACATTTCGTCTCACGGGTTACACCACCCATCTCCTCCCGTACGTTCGTGGCGTCACACGGGGATGTGCCGTTCTGGTTCAGGACCACATTGCGTGCACGGATTGTGAGCCCCCTCCTTTCTGTGGACCTGATGTGGAGGTCCAGGGCGTGGTTCTCCACCTAGCTGAGTCGCCTCTAACGGTATATAACATATACCGGAGCCAGAGGGGCACTCTAGAGTTGGGAGATTTGTTCTCCCAAGCTGCTAGGGGAGCCGTGTATATAGGGGGCGACTTCAATGCCCACCACGCCCTTCTATCTTCGCCTCTTCAGTCCAATGAAGCAGGACGGCACATCTCTTTGGTTCTGGAGGAGATGGGTGGTGTCTCCCTACTCAATGATGTGACAGAACCCACCCATATTGGGGGAGGTCGCCTCAATCTCTCCCTTGTCTCAACATCACTTGTGGGTCTGGCGTCGTGGTCACTCCACCCCCACCTTGCGAGTGATCACTTCGCTCTCAGAGTTAACCTGCCTCTCGCTCCCCTCCCGCCATCCCCACCTCCACCACCACGGTGGGACCTATGCAGGGCGAACTGGACTGCCTTCGCTCGTGCTCTCACAACGGCCTTCGAGACATCCCCTCCTGCCTCGGATCTCGATAGCCAGGCAGATCAGGTAGCACGCATTTTTGCGCAAGCTGCCTCTCTTGCCATCCCCGTGCAGCGACGCTCGGCGAGGTGCTACCGAGACGGCTGGATCTACTGCGACAGGGTCAAGGAATTGAACAGGAGACTCAATGCGGCTCGCAGGCAGTACCGACGGCGCCGTACATCTCCGTACCGTCGGTACTTGGCTGCAGTGACACCCCATGTGGCTTCGGAGAAACGCCGCCTTAAGGAGGAGACGTGGATCGGATGGTGTCGGACGTTGGATTCTCACTCCACTCTCCGTGAGATGTGGAGAAGAATCAAGTCCATCTCCGATCCACGTCCTCCCCGTCCTCCATCTCATCCTGACCCTGCCGCTGAGGCCAGCCGTCTTGCTCAGCACTTCGCTGACCGCTCTGCCTCATCTAATCTCCCGCAGTCTGTCAGAGCCCTACAGGAACAGCTGTCCGCCTCTCGCACTGCAGCAATTCAGGCAGCATGTGATAGGCCTGACCCTGCTGACTGTCTGATCACCAGTGGGGAGCTCCATAAAGCGCTGCAGCGCAGAGAGGACACTGCACCAGGGCTTGACGGCCTCACATACTCTGTCCTATCAAATGCCGGAGATTATGGTAGAGCACGTCTACTTGACCTGCTCAACCTATCGTGGTCTGAGGGGCGTCTTCCGAGGTCGTGGAAGACGGCTGTTATCCACCCGATTCCGAAACCTCGTGATCCCGCCGCCATGCGCCCCATCTCCCTCCTCAGCTGTGTTGCCAAGACGGCTGAGAGGGTTGTGCGGGCTCGCCTTGCTTGGCGGCTGGGACCACTGCACCCAAGGATTTATGCTTTTCACCCTGGCAGGAGTACCACCCACTGCCTCGCATCATTCCTTGGGGAGCTGAGGGGAGGAAAGGGAATGGCCGTCTTCCTCGACCTTGAGAGGGCATTTGAACTAGCGAACCCAATGGTTATCTTGGCGGCTCTTGCAGCCAGGGGTGTGGGAGGCAGGTTACTATCCTGGATCAAGGATTTTTTCACTGCTCGATCAGCGGGGGTCCGATTTCAGGGGCATCTCTCCCCTTTTTCTCACCATGACAATGGCACCCCTCAGGGAAGTGTCTTAAGCCCGCTCTTGTTTAACATCTTGATGGAGGGGCTTTTAACCATTGACTATGGGCCTGGCATAACACTACTGTGCTATGCAGACGACCTAGCCCTCATTTTTACCCGCAGGGACTGTTTTTCGCAGGCATATTCTGCCCTCTCCCGCCTGCATGAAAAATGCAATGAGCTAGGGCTCAAAATAAATCTTACAAAGACAAAATGTCTGCCCTTTGGCCACCGTCCCCCTGACTTCCTGGTGCTGCTCGGAGGCCACCAGCTCACCGTGGTCACTTCGCACCAGTATCTGGGGGTCTGGTTTGACAGGGGCCTCACCTTTGGCAGCCACGTCCGATATCTGAGGGAGCGTGCCTTAACTTGCATGGCTGCCCTCCGATACCTTTCAAAACAGAGTCTGGGGGCATCATATGCAGTCCTCCGCACTTTTTACATCCACGCGATCCGCTCTCTTGTGGACTACGGAGCAATCTGCTTGTCTGGCCTCACACCGCCAATCTCCAGATCGCTGGAAGTCATCCAGAATGATGCTCTACGAATCATGCTGGGTGCTCCACGTTGGACCCGGATCACTAACTTACGGATGGAGAGTGGTTTGCCGTCGCTGGCGCACCGAATAGCACTACGAGTGACGCTTATCACTCACCAGTTAGTGCAGCGCCGACCAGAACTGCCAGTCTCTGCCCTGCTCCTACGACTACTACGACGACCACTTGAGCCGCTCCCCCAACGCGACTGGGCCCGAACCACAGCGGCTCTTATCCACAACCTGGAAGTCGCGCCTTGTCTCTGCCAAGGCCCTGATTCCCCATTTCCTGGGTTTCAACACCCACCGCCATGGAGGCCACCTCCATTCCACATTCTCACTCCAACGGAGGCAAAACCTCGCTCCTCTATCCCTGCCATCCTGCGACAAGAGGGTCTCAGTCAGGTGGCTGCTCTGCACTCCCCGGGCTCGGCCACTTACTTTACAGATGGGTCGGTCCACCCTGATGGCTCTGCTGGGTCCGCTTTCGTCTTTGGAATGACAGTTGAATCATGGCGCCTCTCCCCTGGTGTATCTGCATTTCAGGCAGAGCTCGCAGCAATTCTGGGTGCGTTGCGACATGCTCACCATCATCATTACCAACGCATCGTTGTTCATACAGATTCCCTTTCTTCTCTGCAGAGGTTGCGCTCATTCTCACTGCAAGACAATATATTTCTCATAACGGCCATCCATACATTTGCAACCCTCCTTGTCCAGAGAGGAGCCACTATCACTCTTCATTGGCTCCCAGGACATGTGGGGATCACTGGGAACGAAACAGCTGATGTCGCTGCACGCTCCGCCTGCTCTCTGCCAGAGATCACATTCCCACTTCTCCCTGGCCCATCACAATTCCGTCGCACTTTGACTGCAAAAATAGGTAGGCTGTCTCGGGAGGAGCACCAGCTTTGCGTCGCTGAAGGTTCCACATCTGCGACTTGGTATGCCACAGCCACATCATACTCTCCTTTGGTGCCTCCCCCAGGCCTGCCAAACTATCTTTTAGTGCGACTTAGAAGATTACGAATGGGATTCCCATGCTATAAGCAGATTAAAAATGCGGCAACAGATCCGTGTGCTCATTGCTTAGAGAGGTCGGATACGCCTCTCATCCATTACATACTTCACTGCCCTGCCACAGCTCATCTCAGATCTAGTCCCGCAGCTGGCTTTGCCCAATCGGGCAACGATTATACTGACGCTGCTGGCATTGTGGCCAGAACACCTTTTAAAATTTTACTACAAACAGTTAGGGACTACCCCCCTCCTCGTTAAATACAGCTTGTACACTACATGTGCACCACTGACGGGCTCACTGTTTGCCCGTGTCTCAGCACTGCTGAGACGAATATCCAAACAACAACAACATCAAGAGAATGACTGAGCAAATCAAGAAAACGAAGGATGATAAAGAAAATGATGGACGATATCAAGACAGCGGAAGATGAAAAGGACAGAACTAAACATTATCAAGGGTGACACCGAAAATCAAAATCAGTGACTAACATTGCTCTAACGGTCTCACTTGTTTATGTATATTAAGAACACAGCTATACACATATTCATTCTTAATCATTCTGAAGTATAACAAATGTGTTAATCCGTTCATACACTGTATCATCACGCACTGTGGCAACCCTATCTGCTGACTCCATTTAGCTACAGATTTTACTAAATTCAGCGCTTAGGGAGTCTGTTCTCACTCCGAGGTAGGGCAGAGTAGCACAAACTCTCACCAGGCCAGGCTGTACCACAAAGCCGTCCTGGCTGAGCTCTGTATTCCTCAAGATTTGCACATAATTCAAGAACATTATCAAAAAAAAACTTACTACAATTTACTTCTAACCTCGACACCTTCATAACTTATATTTAACCTTACACCAACCACTACACTGTCAAGGAGCACCAACAATCAAGAAAACAAGAAACAAGACAATCACACAACAAATTCAAAACAAAAATCTTACTGTTGTGGTGTGCCTAGTGGGATCTCACTTCTAAAACAATACAGTTGGTGTTCACATGAGGTATCGCTGGGACAGGGAATAGAAGCATAACATACCATCTCCTTTTTAATATTTGTTGTGGCTCACTGACTGTGTTCTGGGAGATGATAGACTATCAGATCCGATTTCAGATTTGGAGGAGGGAGAATGGACTAGTTTTCAGTAGGCAGAAGTGCGGAAGTATATATATATATATATATATATATATATATATATATATATATATATATATATATATATATATATATATATGGTTTGAAACTAGTTGCCCTCAAACAATATAACAGATCCTAAAATAGCTACAAGAGAAATTATCGACCAAAGAGAAGATAGAATATTTCAACCCATATGTGCGTCTCGGTAATGTAACACCAACAATATCTGACTGAAGGCTTGAACTGGTTCCTAGAAAGTACTATTAAAATCCTGCCTCCCTAGCAATATAGCAGTGCACGTACCTAAAATTCAGGCCAGTCCCTCGGGAAGTACTCTCGCTTCATGCTGTCACAAAGTTTACAAAATCAAGAGCATGCATGAAACGGATAACGAAACCCTAATGAATGGATGGAATCAAGAATCAAGAGGAATCACAGAAGAAATGAAGACGATAAGTGAACTGAAAGAAATGATGACCAAGCAAAGAGAAACAAAGGCAAAATCAGGGGTCATGATGATTTACGGATGAAATGTAAGAAAAGCATTCGGAAGCCGAATGCTAATCGCCCGCCAGAATATGCTGTTGGCCAAGTCCAAGATTTTGGCATTATCTTGATACCCTGAAGGTTTCACATTGATAGCTCGAGCCGTTCAAGAGATATGATGGTGCTAAAGGCGGGCTATAAAAACTAGTTGACCTTTGGCAGCCATTTTGGTGACCCTGACATTGACCCCGAGTACCCATTTTCGAAATCGTCCTAGGCCATATCTGATACCTGGGGAGGTTTCGTGTTGATTGCTCATGTCGTTCATGAGATATAAATGGATACAAACAAACACACACACACACACACACACACACACACACACACACACACACACACACACACACACACACACACACACACACACAAAGGCAGGCAAAAACATTATCGCTCCGCTTTGCTAAAAGGCAGGCAATAATAATGTGAATCAAGGCGAAATGAAGAGAATGAGGACGAATAAATGGCAAAATCGAAAGAAACAACACGAACTTAGACCGAAACTAATAGAAAGGGTGAATCAAGAAAAGTAAAAGAGGTCCACGGGAATGACAGACAAAATAGACCGAAATCATGACAAAAAAAAAAAAAGAATTAAGAACAAAATCAAAATAATTATGAGAGAAGGACAAAATAAACACAATAATCAAGTATTTAATCAGAAACAAAGAGGATCGGAGGAAAAAGTTAGTGACTCAGAGAGGAAAGCAAGAGAAAAGAATACAAACGAAACAATGAAGGGCAAGACTAATGAACATATAAGTACAGGGAAGACGAAATCCGAGAAGAATTAATGTCTGCCAACACTCCCACAGGAATGCAAGATGATCTGCACACAGCTATTGTACACTGACATACTGTACTTCTGTGCAAACTGCCAAGGTAATTAATGAACATACAGGAACACAGGCTCCCCATATTAGTCTCACTATATGGACTGACTTTTAACCTCTGAAAATCATGTAAAAAGTCTATAGCACAAAATGAACCTGGTGTCTGGGGGTACTGGCCCAAGGAAAAGTTGTGCCAAGTTTGAAGCAAATTGGTGAAGGAAAAAGGAATGGCACCAAGGTCAAAAACTGTTTGGGAGAAGAAAGAAGAAACAAAGGAAATACAGATCACATTATGATATGGAGACCTAATGAAAGAGGAAACCTAGAGTATGTAGGAGGAAACTAAGAGTACCGTATCAAGAAGGGCCAAGGAAAAAGGATGAGGATATGGAAAATCAAGAGCAATGTTGAACGAAACCAAGAGAATCCATGTAGGAAACAAGAGAATTAAGAAGAGTAAGAACAAATTAAAAAGTCGTGGCGAGAAATCAAGAGAATCAAGAGGAATAAGAACAATATCAAGAATAATAATGACAAGAAATATGAACTATAGAGGGCGAAATAAAGGAAAAATCAAAAGATGAAACCAAGTGAATTAAAATTAATAAGGAGAAACTAAGAAGAAACAGAAAATCAAGAAAACCTAAAAGAATCAAGGATGAGGTCCAGAAGGATTAAAAGACCGGATACGAAAATAGAGGCAGAAAACAAGTGACTCGAGAGAAATTAATGATAAAATTAATAGGAATAAGTATAATAATCAAGAGGAATCAACACAGAAATAAGGAGTAATGAAGAAGGGACGAATTAAATGCAGACCAGAGGGAAAAAACACTATAATAAAGTGTAAGGATGAAATCAAAAGGAACAAGAACAAATCACAAACACGGAAAGAAACAAAACAGAATGGAATCAAGAGGAATAACAACAAAACAAACAAGAATCTGAATGAAACCAAGATAAGCCAGAGGAAAATCAAAGAACAAAATCGAAAGGAATATGAGAAAAAATCAAGAGAAGTAAGAACAAAACAAGAATCACATTAAGAAACCAAGATAATCAAGAGGATCAAATAAAAAAGAAGTAACCACGCTCGAGGAATCAAAGAGCGTGCAAGAGAGTGGATTAAGAGGTATGAATAGAGTAATAAGTGAGATTAATTGAGAAAGGAGCAAGGGTGAAGGGGACGAGAGGTGGAATATCTGATGAAGGAGGGGGGAACGGGAGGAGGGATGGAGGAGGGGGATGATGGATGAGGAAGGGAGGGAAGACTGGGAGGGGTGAAGGGGGAGGGGGAAGAAGAGACAATGGAGACTAGAGGAAAGGAGAGGAAGGAGGGAAGGAAGGTAGGAGGGAGGGAAGAGGGTGAGGAGGGAAGAGGGGAGAAATGAATGGTGGAGAGTGAGGGATGGAAGGAGGTGACAGGAATAAGGGAGAGAGGGAGAGAGAGGGGAATGAGGGGAGAGGGATATGAAGAGAGAGGGGGGGGGAGTGAATGAGTGAGTCAATGAGGGAGGGAGGGAGGAGAGGAAAACGAAGAAGGGAGGGACGAAGGAGGTGGGATACTAAAAGAAGAGGCTGTCTGAAGAGGAAAGTAGAAGGATGGAGAAAAGGAGAAGGGGAAGAAGAAAGGAAGGAAAAAATGGGAATAGGAGAGGGAGAAGGGAGGAAAGTAAGGAAGGAGGGAAAGGGTGAAGGAGAGAGAGAGAGGAGGGAGGAGAGGACAGAGAGAGAGAGAGAGAGAGAGAGAGAGAGAGAGAGAGAGAGAGAGAGAGAGAGAGAGAGAGAGGAGAGGAGAGGAGAGGAGAGGGAGAGGAGAGAGAGAAGGGGGAAAGGAGAGGGAATGTGGGAGGTGGAAAGTAGAGGAAGGAAGAGGGAAGAAGAAAAGGGAATGCTAGAAGGAAGGAAGGGAGAGGCAAAACAGAGGAAGAAAAGGGGAAAGGAAAGATGGACGAATGGATGAGGGAGAGGGGAATGCAAGGGGAGAAGGAGGAGGTGGGGGAGAGGGGAATGCAAGGGGAGAAGGAGGAGGTGGGGGAGAGGGAGAGGGTAGAAGGAAAGATATGAAGTGAGGATGAGGGTGTCTGAAAATGGGAGGGAGGTGAAGGGGAGAGAAGGGTGAAGAGGGGAAAACAGAGAACGATAAAGGATTTGGAAGAAAGGAAGGAGAGGGGGGAAGAAGAAAGGGAGAGGGGGGGGAGAAGGAAAAAAGGAAGAGAGAGAGAGAGGAGGACAGGAAAGGATGTAGGACATGAAGGGGAGAAGAGGTCTGAAGAAAGGAGGAAAGGTAGGATAGGGGAACGAGAAGGACTGAGAGAAAAAGGAAGGGAAGGAGGAAATGGGAGAGGGATGGGAAAACGAGGGGAAGGAAAGAGTTGGAAGGGTTAGATTACTGCTTATCAGCTGAACAAATGCTATACAGTCAGTCAGTAAACAGGATGGTCCGTATATATATATATATATATATATATATATATATATATATATATATATATATATATATATATATATATATATATATATATATCCATCATCCAATCCTACATTGCCCCATGAGGAGCGAAGGAGCCCGGGACTAGGCAGTTGGTCCCGAGATTTGAGATGAGAGTGACCAGCCTCACTCATCCCTGAGTGGCATTACATGAGCAATCAACCCCAACCACCCCTTGGATATAAACCTTCACCGGCTCAATCCGATTGTAGCGCAATAATTAACCACTAAACCACCAGGTGCCAAAATTTGGTTATATGGTTACCACCCAGCGTAGTAAATGGTTTCCTGGTGTACAGGAAACCATTTGGCTTGTCACTCAGTGTAGAATCACCCACAGACAGAAGGAAGAGGAAAGAATGAAGGAAAAAATGACAGAAGACGGAGTGTAAAGTTACCCGTAGGCAGAAGGACAAGGAAAGAATGAAGGAAAGAAAGACAGAAGAAGATGGAAGGAAAGAAGGATGGAGGAAAGGAAAGGGCAGACACCCGACAGCAGCACTACATCGAGTGAGTGGATGGTGAGCGCCCCCACCTACCACAAACTATATATATAAACGAAGTAGAGTGAAGGGAAAAAGAACAATATGACATGGGAAGGAGGAGGAAGAAGAGAGAGATGAGGAGGGAGACAAAGACCATGGGAAAGGGGAGAATGAAGAGAGAGGGAAAAGGAAAGGATAAAGGGAAGCGAATATATTAAGGACGGAGGGGAAGAAGATGGAAGGTGATGAACTGGAAGGTGATGGGGAGGGAAAGATAGGGAGGAAAGGATGACACGGAGGTATACAGACAGGGAATGAAGGAAGGGCTTGAGAGAAGAGAGAGGGATGATATGGAAAATGAGATTGAATTCAAAATAGGAAAGATTAAAACTGGTGAAGGGGTGGATAGGAATAAGGAAGGACAGACAGGCAGAGAAGTATGAAAAAGGAAGGTCAAAGGGAAGATGGAAGAAACAGAAAAGGATAGTACTAGAGCTGCAACGGTTGGTAAGGGCAAGGTAAGGATATGTAATTTATCTATCAGTCTGCCTGTCTGTCTGTGTCTGTGTTCGTCTGTGTCTCTTTACCTACCTATCTATCTGTGTATGTGTCCGTCTGTCTGTGTATGTGGGTCTGTCTGTCTGTCTGTGTGCGTCTGTCTGTGTGCCTGTCTGCGTGTCTGTTTGCCAGTCTGTGTGTCTGCCTGTTTGTGTGTGTGTTTCTCTCCATGCGTCTCTGTCTATCTGTCCGTCTGCGCGTGCGTGCGTGCGTGCGTGCGTGCTGTGTGTGTGTGTGTGTGTGTGTGTGTGTGTGTGTGTGTGTGTGTGTGTGTGTGTGTGTGTGTGTGTGTGTGTGTGTGTGTGTGTGTGTGTGTGCGCGGGCGGTCACAGACTTAATGGTCAGTTCCCTCGGGCCCAGCAGTCCTTCCACGCGCCACACTTCACATGGCAACACTTGGGTGGTAACACACACCGTCCATACTAAAAACATACTCGGGTTACCTCATTCAGCACGGGTGGCATGTATTAACGAGGGGGGTCTAATTACATTCGGTGGGCTCTGTGGGAGGTTAGCAGTCTGTTTTAAGGATAGTCAAATCAGTATACTGTTGTTTGTACCAGCCTGGGATCGAAATCGCATCTCTTCGGACAACAGCCAGCTTCCCAAACCACTCGACAACCACTGAGGAGAGGGAGAGACAGAAGGAAAGGATCTACGAAGGTGAAAGGAAGGATGGAAGAGAAAAGGAAAATGTTAAGAATGGAACTATATAAAAGGGATGGAAAGGGATAGAAAGGTTGACTATGGAAGGAATGGGTGGCAGAAATGGGTGAAGGGAATGGAGGGAAGGAAAAAATGCTGAAATGGATGGAAGGAATGGAGGGTAGGGCAGGTAAGAGAAAGACAGCTAGCAAGAAAAGTTCAAGATGTGCTGAGGAAGGGAAAAATCTCTGCTGGGAAAAAGGAGAGCCAAATCTTCCTCCTCCTCTCTCCCTCTTTCTCCTTCCCTTGCTCCATCCTTCCTCCCCTAATGGAATGTTTTTAACCACTGGATGATGGTAAGTCTCTCATGACCTGAATAAAATCGTCTGGTAGTTCCCTGATTTTTGTGTGTCCGACTCTGAGCCCATTCCCTGAGGCCTCGTAGTTCTCCTACGTTCTACACAACTGCACATACCACCATTTCGGCACTAATACCCACCGTCCACAATGAACACATGCTAAGGCTGTTGCATTCAGGACAGGTGTAATGGTATTAGCGGGGCTGATTTTATGACATGTCCGTGGGTCTCGTGGATGTTATGTCTGTTTTAAAGAAATTCATCAAACTTTTCTCTTCCCCAACCTGGAATCGAACTCACGTCACTTCAGACAACAGGGAACCTCTTTTACCACTCCCCCACCACCTTCCCCGATAAGATTTTTTTTTTTTTTTCACGTCTTGAATGGGTGATTATCTCTCCCTGCTCTCCTTCACCTTCTCTGTCTGCCTGTCTGATTGTCTGTCTGTCTCCCAAACTCCCTCCCTCCCCGTCTCCCTACATCCCGCCCCCCTCACCTCCCCCCCTCCTTTTTCTTCTCACTATCTTCAGTACACTAACCGTCTTAATATTTCATTCTCCAGGCCTCTCTCATCACCCTCCCTCTTTCCCTCCCTCCCCTTGCCAGTCTCACCTTCGCTCCCTCCCTCTTCTATTCCCACTCCCTCCCTCCCTCCCCTCTCCTTCCAGTCTTTTCTTCCCCTCCCCCCCTTCTCTCTCTCTCTCTCTCTCTCTCCTTGCTCCCCCTTCCCCCCTCCATCTCAGCAATCTTCTCCCATCCTTCTCACTCTCACCCAGCATCTACCCCCCCTCCCTACCTCTCTTTCTCCCCCCTTCCCTTCCTCTCTTTCCCTCCCCCACTTCCTCTCTTTCTCCCCCCCCCCCGTCTCTGGCAAGTGGGGGTCCCGCAGATTCGTGTTAATTTCGGGGGTCAACACTGGCAGTCGCTAGGGCATGAATATTTTAGGCGGGGGAGGGGGTGGGGGAGGGGGAGGGGGAAGAGTGGGAGGGAGGGGGAGGAAAGGAGAGGAGGAGAGAAGAAGTTTAGGAAGGATGGAGGGTGAGATGGAAGGAAGGTGTGAAGGAAGGAGAGGTGAAATGGAGGGAGTAGAGAGGGGAAAGGAATGGGGGAGATAAGGGGAGGGGGTGAGAGGTGAAGAAGCGAAGGGGGGAAACAAGAGGGGAAGGAGAGGGAGTAGAGAAGAAGAGTGGGGAGGGAGAAAGATGAGAGAAAATAGGCGACGGAGAGGAGACAGGGAAAGAAATGAAATGAAGAATGGAGAGGGAGGGAGGAAGGAAAGAATATCTGGAAGGAGAAAGGAAAAGGAAAGGAAGAAGGATAGGAAAGAAAAGGGACGGGAGAGGAAAGAAAGGACATGAGAGGGTACAGGGGAAGGGGAATGGTAGTAGTAGTGACGGGAGGAAGGAAGGAGGGAGAGATGGAGAGAATGAGGATGAAGGAAAAAAAAAAATAGAGAGGGGGATGGACAGAAGGAAATGGAGGGGAAAACAAGAAATAGGTATGGAAGAAAAAGAAAAAGTAGGAGGATACAAGGTCCAGTCGGTTGGAGAGAGAGAGAGAGAGAGAGAGAGAGAGAGAGAGAGAGAGAGAGAGAGAGAGAGAGAGAGTCTTGCACAGGTAAGTCGTTCCTGCCTTAATAGTTATAGAGTGTTATATAATTGCCATAAAAGCAAAAATGCTAGAACAGTATGTAAAGGAAAACAGACACAGCTCCTTGCAGGGTGAAAATGTCTTAGGGAAATTCAGAAGAACGTCCGAAAGAAGTAATAAAAAGGAATGAAATGGCAATGCAGTCATAACATCTACAGATACTTACTCCAATTAATCCACTGCTTTATATACATTGTTTATTCGCGTCTGTGTGTATTTTCAACTAACTTAAAATGGTCAAAACAATTTCAGACAATAAACGAGGAAGAGGTAAGGGAGAGGAGGAACTGAAGGAGATGAAGTAAAGAGAAGGGAGAGGGAGGATCGGGAAAAAGGAAACATATAACAACATGCGAGTTAAATGAAGAAGACGTAAAAAAACACGAGAAAAAAAGGAAGAAACAGATGGTAAAAGGGTGAACGTAAGAGAGGCGAATTTGGCGTGACGGAAAGAGGAAGATGAAAAAAGTGAAACGAGAAATTTTTAGCGCGTCTGTATTTTCTTATCTGTCTTCCATTTTCCTGTTCATTGATATAACCCATCTTACTAGTCTTTTATCCCGCTTTCATAATTACCATCTTCGTTTCCCACAGTCACCTAATTCTCTCCTGGAAACTTCTTTATCATCATCATCGTCATCATTATCATCCCTTTCTGATTCTCCATATATGTTTGTTTTCTCTCTTCCTTCTCCTGTTCAATCTCTTTCATCCTCTACTCTTTCTTCTTACCCCTCTCCTCTCTCTCTCTCTCTCTCTCTCTCTCTCTCTCTCTCTCTCTCGCACACTCACACACACACACACACACACACACACACACACGCGCACATTGTATCTCTTGATTCTTCCTCTTCTCTCAATCCCTTCCTTCCAATATTCTTCTCCCCACCCTTGTTTTTTATTCCTCACCCCCCCTCTTCCTCCAATCTCTCTTCATTTCTTCTCATCCTAATCATCTTCCGCTCCTTCCTCTTCTCTTCCCCTTTCTCCCCCTTCTTTCCTTTCCCCCTTTTATCTTCTTCCCCCTCCACTTCCCTTCCTGCCTCCACTTCTCTTTCCTCCTCCTCTCCTGCCGCCTCCTCCTCCTCCTCCTCCTCGCCATCAGATATCAAGAAACAGATATCAAATATTTGCAGGTTTCGAATCAAAGCCATAAGTACATTTACCTCCATCCTCTTTTCCCTCCTTCCCTCCGTCTCTCTCTCTCTCTCTCTCTCTCTCTCTCTCACTCTCTCTCTCTCTCATTTCTATCACCTTTTCCGTCTGTAATATTTATTCTTCTGTTTTCTTCTTCATTTACTTCATATCTTCTTTTCAGTTCTCTTTTCTTTCTTCCCCCCCCCCTCTCTCTCTCTCTCTATCTATCTATCTATCTCTCTCTCTCTCTCCTGCTTCATCTTATTCACACTGATGCCTTAAATTCTCTATGACTACCCTCTCCCATCGCTTCTTTCTTCCATTTAATTACGTTCTCTCTCTCTCTCTCTCCACCGCCTGAGGGAGGTTCAAGAAGATTCAGAAGGAAGAAATATTTTTCCTCACTCAGAGCAAGACAAAATGTTGGTAGATGTGGTGATGGTGGTGACGGTGGTGGCGATGGTGGTAGTAGCAGTAGTAGTGATGACAGTTGAAGTAGCAGCAGCAGTCGCAATAGTGGTCGTAGGGGGTAATGCGACGGTGGCGTGAGTGGTGGTAGATGGTAACAGTAACTTTAATCGTAATGATCGTTGTGGTGATGACGGTGGTGACTGGTTATAGTGATAGTGCTAACAGTAATAACAGTAGCAGTTGTTGTCGTAATGGCTTTCGTTGTAGTGATGGTTGATGTTGATGGTGGTGGCAATGGTAGAGACAGTGGTTGCTGCAGTGATAGAAGTGGCGACTGTGGTAGTGGTAATAGTGTACCAGCAGAATTAGGAATATCTCTAGTTGTGGTAACTGAGGTGATAAGGGTAGTTATGACAGGGAAAATGGTAGCTACAGTAGTGGTGATACTAGTTATAGGAGTGGTGGTAAAGGTTGTGAGTGCCGTAATAGCTGGGGACGCAATGGTGGTAATGGTGGTAACTGTGGTGCCAACCCCTTCATTACGATATCGATTTTTGTAACTTATTTTGCTACCACCAGCCTGTCTCATTGAGCCTGGGGGAGATCAGTGGTTAATTCCTACAGTGTGGTGACTATACGTGTTTTTGCTGGATCCTCCCAGGGGCCGGCCTAGAAACCACTTAGTCACTGAGTTACTGAGGGACTGCATTACTGAGAGACTGTGTATGCTTCTCCGTCTGGTAATTTTCAAGGCAAACTAAAATAACTTATGCCGAATCCTCGTGTTTCGACATTAGCCTTTTACAGTCAGCCTAGAAACTCCAGGATGGCTACTGAGGTCTTCCTAGGCCCTAAAGTTTTAAGGATATTAGTGTTCCCTACCCACTCAATGTTTCAAAGTTATCAATCAGCTTTTGTTACATTTCTGTACTATTACTATGTTCTCTTTCCCTTACTTCCTAGAAACACGAGTACAAAGTGTGCATAGATGCCTTGCAAGAGCCCCGAGAGTCCGGCAGCACACAGCCTAGCTTTTCTAGTCATTCTTGCTATTGATTTTATTTGGTTAATGATAAACCCCTCGTAGTAAAGAGGCTAAAAGACGGGAAGGGAGCAAGATATAAAGTAAATACATGAGAATAAGGAAATGAGAGAGAGAGAGAGAGAGAGAGAGAGAGAGAGAGAGAGAGAGAGAGAGAGAGAGAGAGAGAGAGAGAGAGAGAGAGAATAATGGAGGGAGGGAGGGAGGGAGGGGGGAAGATAGTAGGCATAATGGAGGGAGGGAGGGAGGGAGGGGGGAAGATAGTAGGCATAAACTGCTTACAAACTTCTCCCTGGCTGTCATTTGCTCCCTTTAAAACCTTCTCATCAAGTGCGCCAAGCCGTCTCCCTCACATTTTCCCCCCTCTTTTCTCCTTCTCTCCCTTGAATTAACTTCCTTCCTCCCTCTCTCTCTCTCTCTCTCTCTCTCTCTCTCTCTCTCTCAGTTTATTATTATTCCATTTTATATACAAACTTTTGCACTTTCTTTTCTCCTCTTTCCCTACTTTACCCTTTGCCAGATTATTCTCGCGCGCGCGCGCGCGCGTGCGTGCGTGCGTGCGTGTGTGTGTGTGTGTGTGTGTGTGTGTGTGTGTGTGTGTGTGTGTGTGTGTGTGTGTGTGTGTGTGTGTGTGTGTGTGTGTGAGAGAGAGAGAGAGAGAGAGAGAGAATGACGAAGAGTAATACTTGAAATAAAAATCTCTCTCCCTCTCTCTCTCTCTCTCTCTCTCCTACACCAATCAAGCCGCTAAGGGAGATAAAAACCCAGGGAAAGTATAACATTCCCGCCCTTGTCTCCCTGCAGGGCCCTGGCGGTGCTAAGATTACTGCCCTCTGTCTCTTTTACTTCTGTCCCTCCCTCTCTCTCTCTCCCTCATTCCCTCCCTCCCTTACTCCCTCCCTCTCTCTCTCTCTCTCTCTCTCTCTCTCTCTCTCTCTCTCTTTTTCATCCTGCCTTTTTATTATCTCGTTTTTTTTTTCTTATTCCTTGCTTTATTATTACAAGTAAAATTTTCCTAACATTTCTTTGTTTCCCTTCTTTTTTATCTGTTCGTCTGTTAGCAAAGAGTCAAGCTTGCATTTATTTTTTTTCGCAAATGTTACGATGTATGAACGAACAGGATCCTGGACAGCATCATCGCCAAACTTATATAACAATGTGTCTGATCACCAGTTCGCAGTTTTGGCATTTGTTGTTACTCTTCACATTTAATATAAAAAAAAGGTTACTTGAAACGTCTATATATCTATCTGTCTACCTGTCTGTCTATTTATCTATCTATCTATCTGTCTGTGTCGGTCTGTCCATCGATACTCATACGCCTAAGTCTCAGATAAGGTGAGCAGAGACGTATCGCCTTCACGCCACTCTTCTTCACCATCACGTTACGAGTATTCCCTCTCCATCTCTCATATACCTGCACACCTCATCCCTAAATCTCATCCTCGGTCTTCCCCTTCCCCTCTCCCTATCCCTGTCATTCACTTGGAACATTTAATCCTGTTATGTCAGTATTTGTTACTTAAATCACCGCAGATTATTACTTGAAACTTGATAACACTGATAAGAGGTAAAGATATCAATGTTGACACTAATACGATATATTTTTGCTAGCACAAAGAAGACAGAGGAAAAAACAGGCAAGTTCAAGTAATTATTTCCTCCCAGCATTTCAGTCAGTCATGCATATGCTTCTCTTTACTGTCTACGCACTTAGTATTCTTCTTTGAGGTTAAATATTTATAGTATCGACATAATTTGCTAAACGAAGAAAATATATGATGTAATATGCAAAATAAACCCTTGAAGACGAGGTGTGATGAAGAGTATGATATCACCTATAATACTGGCCTTAGATTAGAGCCGGGGAGTCTAAAGGACGGGGGTGAGAGCATTGTACTGTGACCTACACGACGAGTCTCATGTCACTGACACTAAATTATAAGGAAGGTCCATCTCCTTGGGTCCAATACGTCTCTGTGATCTGTTTAGTTATATAATACTCTCCCTCTCTCCCTCTCTCACTCACTCCTCACCCCCTCTCTTTCCTATCCACTGTTTCGTGTATGTCTTTCTTAATTTGTCTTATATTCCTGTGCATTAAACTTTCTTATCAGCCTACATCTTGCTTTAATCTGGTTCCAGTTGCAAGCTGATCTCTGTCTGTCTGTCTGTCTGTCTGTCTCTCTGTCTGACTTACCTGAAGCATTATCTTCGCATGCCCAGACTCAAACACCTAGCGTGTGTGTGTGTGTGTGTGTGTGTGTGTGTGTGTGTGTGTGTGTGTGTGTGTGTGTGTGTGTGTGTGTGTGTGTGTGTGTGTGTGTGTGTGTTACGTGTGTGCGTACGTGTGTGCATACGTGCATGTGTGCGTGAGTGCGCGTGCTGGTCTGTGCTCGCACATAATTGGGTGTGTATGATTGTGTTACGTGTGCGTACGTGTGTGCATATGTGCGTATGTGCGTGAGTTCGTCTGTGCGCGCACATAATTTGGTGTGTGTGTGTGTGTGTGTGTGTGTGTGTGTGTGTGTGTGTGTGTGTGTGTGTGTGTGTGTGAAACACTAGAATATGCACACTACAGGAAGATACTGATCCAGAATAATGGAGACAAAGATAGAAAAATAGACAGATGGATAGACAGATAGGTAGACAGACTGACAGATAAATAGACAGCTGCAGCAACTGAGCAAAGTCAGATACAAGAGAAGAAACAGGACATATATGCCCCGCCAGCCAATCACTAAATCCCTCCGCCATTAACTCCAAAAGCACACCCATCACAAAAAAAAAAAAAAAAAAAAAAGACAAGAAGGAAAACACGAAACAGCGATAAACGTGGCAGTCAAATTAAATCAAGCATACCCCCCTACACCCCCCTCAAAAAAAAAAAAAACTCTGGGAAAGGGGTAGGAGGGGTGAGGTAGAGGGGGAATGGGGAGGGGGGCGTCAGGAATTCCAATAGCACCGTCCAGCGAGTCGGAATTAGTGGGCTTGGAATTAGTCAGTAGCGGCAGTAACGAGGGGGGGATGGGGGGAGGTGATGGGGGGATGGAAGGGATAGGAGAAGGGTCAACGATGCTTCTTGATCGGGGACGGTGAGGTGAAGGGGGAGGGGAAAGTAGGAGGGAGAGGAAGGGAAGGAGGAAGGGGGAGGAGGAGGATTGGGAAGGGGGTGAGAATGGGAAAGATTAAGAAGGGAGAGGGTGAGAGGGATAGAAGGGAGGGGGAGAGGTAATGAGGGGTAGGTAAAGATCAGGAGGGAGATGGGAAAATGGGAAATTGGAGAAAGCAGATAAAATGATGTGGATGGAAATGTCTAGTAAAGAACTGGGGTAGAAAGTGTAGGAGAGGAGGGGAAGGGAATGGAAGGAGGGGGAGGGAGGGAAAGGAAAGAGGGAAGGTAGGGGGAAAGAGAAGCGAGAATGGGAAAGGTAGTGGTGGCTTCTAGATCAGGAGGAGGAGGTAAGTGAAGGAAGAGGAGGCGAGTGGGGGAAGGGGGGATGAGTGGGGATAGAGGGGGTGAGTGGGGATGGGGAGGAGCAGAGGGAAGGGAAGGAGGAGGGGAAAGTAAGGGAAAGAAAAGGTGAGAAAGAAGAGGAGGACACAGGTGGGAATGGGAAGGACTGACAAGGGAGCGGTGAGGATATGGAAAGGCGAGGAATGAAGGAACTGATGAGGGAAGCAAAGGGAGGAAGGGATGAGAGAAGGAGGAAGAAAGGTATGAGAAAGGTGGAAGGTAGAGGAAGAGGGAGGAAAGGTGGAGGGAGAGGAAGGGGGAGGAAAGGTGGAGGGAGAGGAAGGGGGAGGAAAGGTTTAGGGAAAGGAAGGAGGAGGAAAGGCAGAGGGAGAGGATGAGGGAAGAAAGGTGGAGGGAGAAGATGAGGGAGGAAAGGTGGAGGGAGAGGAGGGAGGAAAGGTGATGGAAGGGACGTGGTTTACGACTGTTTCTGATTAGGATGGGAAAGGTAGTGGTGGAAAGATTGAGGGGAAGGTGGGGAAGGGGAAAGGGAGGATAAAGTATGGAAAATGGAGATGAGCAAGAGGGAGAGGGAGGGGAGGGAAAAGGAAGGGGAAGGTTTGGCCGAAGAAGGGGGAGGGAAAACGAGGTGAAGGTACAGAGAGGGAGAGAGCCAAGAGGAAGTGAGGGGGAGAGGAAAGTGATAGGGAAGAAGAAATGGGAAGAGGGGAAGAGGAGAGGGAGGGAGACGAGAAGAAGGAGGGAAAGGAGGAGGGGAGAGGAGGAAGGGTGGGACAAGGTCAGGGTGATGACATACTGAAAAGGAGATGGTAAGAGAGAAAAAAGGGGTGAGAGGAGAGATAAATGGGAGGAGAAGGGGAGGGGAAGGAGGGGAAAGGGGGCAAAAGAGGAGGTTAGAGGGGAGAAGGGAAAGAAGAGAAAGAAACATAAATGGTAGGGGAGAGAGGAGGTAGAGATGAGTAATGAGGGAGAGGAGTAAGGGGGAAGAAGAGATAAGTGGGAAGGGATAGACGGGAGTGATGAAAGGGAGGGAGAAAACGGGAAGATGTGAGGAAATAAGGGAGAAAGGGGAATGGTAAAAAAGACAGGGGAAGAGGAAGGTAAGGTGAAGGGGGAAGGGGGAAGAGGTTAGGAGGAGTACAAAGGTACAAAGAATAGAGTTAAAAAGAAAAAAAATAGCAACAGACCCACTGGTCCTTCCCAGACTGTATTAAGACAAATCATAACTAACGTACTCGTAACTACCTCCTGGGTCAAAGACAAGGTCAGGAAAACAGTAAAGCACCCCTGGAGGTTAGACGGAGAGAGGACGGGAAAGGGATGAAGTGAGGAGGGAAGAGATGATAAGGTGGTTGAGGGGGACTGGTGGAGGGGAGGGGAGGGTTTGGGTGAAAAATGAAGGAAGGGGTGAGGGTGAGTGATAAAATGGGGGTGAAAGATGAGGTGAAGTGTGAAGGGAGGGGTGTGGAGTTAAGGGGAGGGTTGGGGTGAGGGGTGAGAGGAGGGTGGTTAACGACGCTTCTTGATCAGCACAGCGATTAACGAGGGCGTCAGGGAAATACGGGTGGCAATGGACGTAATACGGCAGCAGGGAGGGGATGGCATGGGGTTGGGGGTCAGAGTGTATACGATACAGACTGCGACGGTGTGTATGTGCACGCGGAACTGGGAGCATGAATAAAACACACACACACACACACACACACACACACACACACACACACACACACACACACACACACACACACGTTCACAGACAGACAGACCGATCGACAGACAGACAAACACAGACATACACACAGACTCACACTCAGACACACAAGCACACAGACACAGACAGTTACGCACGCACACACGCATGCACACAGACAGACAGACTGACAGACAGAGACAGACAAACAGACACAGACACACACAGACAGACAAACACACACACACACACACACACACACACACACACACACACACACACACACACACACACACAGTCTTGGAGATGTGTTCGTCGAAGCCACCCGGGATGAACTATGGGATTAGCGGCTTGGCAATAAAGGGAGGCATAAAACACAGATACAGAAGTGATATAAATAGCGTTTCAGGTAAAAACAAGAGGTAAATGCGATGAAAATAGTAGGCAGTACTGCTGAATCTGAAAGCACGCAAGATAAAAAGTATGCATGGTTGGAATTATAAGTAGATATTGTAGAATACTGTATGTAAGCTTCTGCGATAACAACCTCTTACTACATACTATGAAATACGTAGTACACTAATGGCGTACGTGGCGGTACACGTCGTGAGTCACAGGTTGTTGCTGACAGGACAGTTTTGGTTTCTGCTTATGTGTTCTGCTATGATGTAGATTGGCTACCCACCAACACAGTTCATTTTGTACTGTCTTAATAATAATAATAAATACTTTTCACTATTTCTCATTTTTTTCCCGCTTACTCAGCAGGATACTATGTATAATCGGCAACAAAAGTCCTACGCAGCTCACAATCGTAGTTTGACCCTGAAGCATCTGAGGTTCGAGAAATGAAGCCGTGAACTGTAGTAGTAATGCTCAAACCTCAGATGCTTCAGAGTTTAACTACGATTATGAGCTGTGCAGGACTTTTGTTGCTGAGTGTACCTCGCTGCGTTATGCCCTCCCCCCCCCCCTCTCTCGTAATAACAGTAGCAGAAGTCGGTAAGGTACGCAGCAGTCATAAGCAGTGATAATAGTGATCACATTAGCAGTCACAACAGCAAGCAAAAGTATCAAAACCCCGCACAGGAGCAGGAACAGAAGAAATGAGTAGCTGTCTGACTGTGCAATACACACACCCTACAAACCGTCTAACTCAACCTATGCCCCTGCCTTGTTACCTTGGCCTTCGACCGATTGTTCTTGAAATCGATTTACTTCATCCCTGCCCAACCTTCAACCTTTTCAACAAGTTTGTGTAAACTGAATAAAAAAAGTATTTGAGTTGACCTCGCCTTGCAGTCTTAATCTTTGATCTATTCTTCTCAAAACAATAAAATAATCCTTGGCTGACCTTGAGCCCTTCTCTCATATTTGGTCCAAATCAAAACAGTGTTAGTCAAGAAGCTGAATGTTTGATCTTGTCCTGTGACGTTTACCTTTGATCAATTATTCTGAAAACTGAATCACTAGGATTCTTTTCTTCCTGCTCAACACTTCCACCGAATTTGGTCTGAAATGGATCAAAATTGTTTGAATTGAAGTTGCCCTTGACCTTTGATCTACGACCGTCTCCGGTCAAACTTTACTTCCTTGTTCCTCGACGGTCATTAATCATTATTCCAATTTTGGTTCAATTCCATCTTTGTGGTGTGTGTGAAGGTTCAACTATGGCGGGAACAGAACAGCAACTGTAAAACAACAGCAGATGTAGCGGCAGCAGTTGTAGAGTCAATTATCGTCAGCTTTGATTTTCTAGCGCATTCGTTAATGCTACATTTTGTAGGAGTATTTTACACATTATTCTCAAGTATGCTTTAACATTTTTATTATCGACAAAAATTGTATAAATAAACATTTTATTCTCTAGTATGCTTTAACATTTTTAATAACGACAGAAACTGTATAAAAAACATACACAGTTATATGAACGTAGTACATGCGGAAATTAACTACACTCTTTTTACTCCGCTTTGGTCAGTTGTTGCCACATCTCCATCGCGAATGCTGAGTTGTATGAAATGATTAGCACTAGAATATAACACCAGTCACAAAAAAGTGTTATGGGAAGAGTGTACAGTACATCCATAACACTCTCTTTTTCTACATCTCAGCTACATTAAAAAAAAAAAAAGAAAAAAAAAAACTACGAAAGGGCGAATATCTGGACTACGTTAGGTAAAATGGGTATAGTATGGAAGAGATGACAGAGAGCCTTCTTAAATGCCGAGAATTCAGGCTTTAGCAGCTGCTGTAGTGCTGAGAGTTAGAAAAGTCGCTAGGTGACACAACTGCGCGCGCGCGCACACACACACACACACACACACACACACACACACACACACACACACACACACACACACACACACACACACTTTCATACCGAAAATTACCACACCACACACTGTACATTCACCATACCACACACGACTATACCAGCTACTATTACACCTAGCGCTAAATCACCACACATGACACTGCCACACGCTAGCACACCACACACTTATATAACAAAACACCACACACTTGCACACCACACGTTGCAACACCACGACCTACCTCACCACATACTAGCACACTCCATGGAACCCCATTTCCCACTTCGTCTCCCACAGAGCAAAGACATTTCTAAGACTCTAACACTTGTAGCAATGGCAGCAATAACAGCAACGAAAGAACGCTACAAAAGCAGAAAAACAAAAACAAAACAAAAGGCAAATAAATAAGGAGGACGAGTAAGGTGAGGGTGAGTGAGTTTCAGTACAGTAATAAATGATGCAGGTGCAGCACAAAGTGTACCAGTAGTAAGAGTAGCGATACTTGCAAAAGATGCAAAATCAGTAATAAGATTAGTAGTACCAGCAGAAAAAAACAGCAAAATCAGAAGCAGGATTAGCAGTAACAGCAGCAAAAATAGCAAAATCAGAAGCAGGATTAGCAGTACCAGCAGAAGTAACCCAGTTTAGTAGTAGGATTGGCAATGATGGCGGTAGAAGTACACCGGGAGCAAAATTGCTGATACAGCAACCACGACGAAAGAGATTAGTAAGATCTGCAGTACTAGCAGATACAACCAAGCTAGTGGTAAGGTTAGCAGTACAAGTAGCAAAGTAGTAATCAGTAAAAGCGTCAGTAGCATTCAAGGTTTAGGTAAATGCAACAGTGAGAGCAGCAGCAGCAGCAGCAAGAGCAACGTCAGTTATAGGAACAGGGCAACTGTATTATCAGTCACAACGGCGGCAAAGATCGACTCAGTAGCAAGCATTAGTACCAAGAAAAGAAGCAGAAGTGAGAGGAACACTTTTCATGTAAGAACAGAAGCTGTAGTAGCTATAACAGGTAGCAACGGTTACACTTGCATGAACAATGGTTATAGTAAACAGCAATAGCAATAAGAGAAACATCAGCAGAAACTGCATCAGCAACAACAGAAGCATAATACAGTGATAGGAGCAAACGTAGCTGTAGCAGCAGGTAAACAGTGACAGCAACAACAAAAACAACAAAACACTAAAACAAAATTATCACCGGTAAACGCAGTAACAGCAGAACAAGCTGTAGAAGTGTACGCATTATTGATAGTGTGTAAAAGCAGCAGCAGCAGCAGCAGCAGCAGCAGTAGCAGTAGCAGCAGCAGTAGTAGTAGTAGTAGTAGCAGTAGTAGTAGTAGTAGTAGTAGCAGTAGTAGTAACAGCAGGTAATAACAGCAGCAACAGCAGTACCAGTATTGGGAGTATTAAAATTATTAGTAAAAGCATCAGAAACTTCAGTAGATGCAGCAGTAAAAGAAACAGTAACAACAGCAGTAGAAGCTGCAGGAGCATCAGTAGAAGCAGAAGCAGTAGCAGTAGCAGTAGCAGCAGCCCGAGTGGAAAATTACAAATTGGGTCGTAACGAGAAGCAGTAAAGTGGGTTTATGTGGGTGGGTTTAGTGGGCAGTGGCGGGGAGGGAGGTGGGAGGCCGGGTGGCTGGGTGGCGTGGTGTGTGCAGGTGGGTAGAGAAGGATGGGGGGCAAAGATGGGTGAGGGAGGTGGTGGTGGGTTCTTGCAGGTGCTAAGTGAGTGGGTGTGGTCAGGGGTAGAAGGTGGTGAGTGGGTGTGGTCAGGGGTGGAAGGTGGTGAGTGGGTGTGGTCAGGGGTGGAAGGTGGTGAGTGGGTGTGGTCAGGGGTGGAAGGTGGTGAGTGGGTGTGGTCAGGGGTGGATAGGTTGTGAGTGGGTGTGGTCAGGGGTGGATAGGGGGTAGATAGGTGGTATCAGAGGATGAATGAATAGGTGGATGGAACTGTAGGTGGACAGATAGAGTTAGTGGGTGGGTGAGTTAACAGATGGATGATTAGGTGGGTTCTGAAAGGTGGTGGGTAGGTGGATGGGTGTGGTCACTGGGTGGGAGAGTGAACAGATGGATGGATAGGTGGACTAAGGTATGTAGAGAGTGGGTGGAAAGGTGTGGTATGCGGATGGGGTTATGTGTACGTGGAGGGATAGTGTGTAAGTAGCCGGCAGATGGGTTCCTTTACGTGGAGGTAGGTAGGTGGGTGGGAGAAGTCAGAGGTGGAATGGAGACGGTAGGTGAGTAAGCAGGTGGCAGGTGAGAAAGTAGGCAGCAGGTGGGTACGTAAGTGGTAGGTGGGTAGGAAGTAGGCTCGGTCAACTCTTACAAGTAGTGAGCAACAAGCAATATTTTCCTGAACATAAATTTAAAAGGCCATGAAACAAACACACTCACACAACCATTCCTGTCACACCGATGCTAAAAACATTTCCAACAACATAGTTACGGCCGCTTTAACAACAACACCAACTAATGCCCTGGCACTTAAAGAACCACGCTTGGAAATATTGTGGAACCATTTCGACAATATGCTGGGGGAAGGGGGGGCCAATTACTCTCACATATCGGCATATATATTCCAACCACCACTCAACCATCCACTCCAACGGCAAATTTTGTACGTACGGGCATTTCGAAACGATCATTCCCCATATCCCGACAATCATTTGGCCGATCATTAACTAAACCATTCAACCACCACTGCGGCCACAATCACCCCTCGACAGATCCTCCTAATAATATACATTGTTTGGCTGCCACACAAAAGGGTCAATTATATGGGGATTTCGACCAATTTGTGACACAGACTCCAAATGATCGATGATTAAGACAGATTGATACATACACGTATATACGGCATATGTAGAAATACAGCTGGATAGGCACATGGGCAATCACTGCATACATTTAGCCCACACATTTAAAAAAATCTGGCCATAAAGCACTTCCCGTCTATTTACAAGGCCTGAGCTACTCCCCCCCCCCCTCTCTCTCTCTGTAGGTATATCCTCATCAGGTGAGAGGTGGTTCGTTAAAAAATATCCCTCAATTATTTCTCTCCCTTCCCAGCAACGACTTACCTTTCCATGACTCGGCCATCCCTCATATACTTTTGCACTCCCTTCATTTCGTCATCTATTTACCTCTTATTCAACTCTGCGGACCAATTACTGTCTCCATTTTGTCCACACGGGCGAACCGGTCCAAAGTACTTCTCTGTGTTTCTCGTTCGAGAAAAATCAGTCTTACACTTATATTTCAGAGGAAAGTGCTATGAGATATACCTCGGCCCATAATGAAGAGCTTACAGTACTGATTACTTTCGCCACTCTAGGTACATACGTACGATGATTCCTTATTTAGTTCTCTTGCTACCATCAGATATTTTTCCCTCAGTGTAACAGAGACCTCTTCCTGGGAAGGATTAAGAAACAACGCCATTAACCCGTTCACAGCAAAACCTCCTCAAAGCAGAATACATTCTTTGGATGGCAGTGAGACTTCCTTTACTTAAAGAGACTCCATCGATCTAGAAAGGCTAAGTAAACAAGGGAAGCAACAATGAAGAAGCAGGAGCCAAAAAAAAAATAATAATAATACTGATCATCTGCAAGATGTTTATTCCCTCTGTCTGATGAAGTTTTCTTAGGTCACCACACTGTTGTAATTAGCTCGGTTTCTTCGAATTTCTTCTAATCACTTTTTAGTTTGGTGCCATTCCTTTTTTTTTTTTTTTTTAACCTCACCAATTGGCTCCAGACTTGGTACATTTGTTCCTTGGGTAAATACTCTAAGACATCTTGTACCTTTTCTTTAAATATAGGCTGCTATGTAAAGAGATTTACGGGGTTATAAGCCAAACCACAAAAATTTTGCGATTCAGTGTTCTTGTGCTCATTAATCATGATCGCAGTCAGCTGAGAAACATGTCAGAGTGCTGGAGCTGAAGGGAAGCCATCCTGTTCTCCCTTGGGAATGCTGGTAGTCTTTATTTTGCTCTATTCGTGTTATCTATAGACGAATTGATTCATGCTCAGGAGAAACTGTTCGTATTGGAGGACCTCGATACAGTCTTCATGAACTTCTTCAGTGCAGGATGTCTTTCCGATGTTTAGCAAAATCACTTGGTAGCAGAGAGATAAAACATGAATGACGTCCCATTCTTGGGTCGTAAGGGTTAGTCCCAGATTTCATTAAGGTGGTCTCGACAAGCTCGCCCCCCAAAACTCTCTATCATAGCTCACCACCAGTCCGTACTTGCCTCATACTCCAACCCTCTGACCAGTACAGCACTGGTGAACAATGTGAAGTTGGGGCGAAAGTCTAACTACCTACCAACCTACCTACCTGCCTTCTTATCCCCCTGCTTACCTACTGTACCTATTTACCCATCTATCAATCAATCAATCAATCGATGAATCGATCAGTTAGTCTATCTACCTGCCTATATGCAGTATTTGTGTCTGTCTGTAGCGAGACGACTTAAATCCGGAAGGGGTTGCCACAAAACGAAGCGCCTCCATGTCATTAGCCTCATATTCTTTATTCTTCTCATTTCCATTTGCTGCTTAATATCCCTACGTTCAGTGTGTGTGTGTGTGTGTGTGTGTGTGTGTGTGTGTGTGTGTGTGTGTGTGTGTGTGTGTGTGAGAGAGAGAGAGAGAGAGAGAGAGAGAGAGAGAGAGAGAGAGATGAGGAGGGAGGGGGCTTGGTATACTTCTCTGCACACATACGCTTCTCTTTACTATGACGTGTCTGGGAGAAAAATGACGGACGTGATTAATATGTGAAGTAGACGAGGTGGAAGAGTTAGTGAGATTTTGTCCCTAATTGTGCATCTGGGGTTAATAATTCCTTTACACGTGTGGGGTTGCTGACTCAAGAAGAAAGATTCCAACTCTTCCAGCATCGCAACACCACAATCTCACTTAACTTAATGGGCAAAGTTTACAGCTTAACTCAGAATTTCTTTCCTAAACACGCACGCACGCACACGCACGCTTGCACACACACACACACACACACACACACACACACACACACACACACACACACACACACTCATCCACACACGCACACACACACATGCACCTACACACACACACACACACACACACACACACACACACACACACACACACACACACACACACACACACCTACACACCCACGCACCTACTGACACACACACACACACACACACACACACACATACACACACACACACACACACACAGGCACGCACCACACCTACACACCCAAGCACCCTCACCCCCCCCACACCCCCGCACGCACACGCGCGCAAGTGCGGGCACGACCCCCTCCCACACACACACCGCATGCCGGGTCCAGGGGTAAAGAAATAAAGTCAGCAAAATAACACATTTCCCAAACACAACACAATCTAACCCGCACCATAATATTTACAGTATCAGCGATCCCTGGCACCCGTTATATTCTCTTCACAAGACTAGTTCTCGCTCTCCTAAATTTCTCAAAATCTGAATAAATTAATAAACAGATTTGCAGTTTCCTACTGTACATTGCGAGGAAACATGAAAACTGCATACCCAGTCCTGTGATATACATGCCGGTTTCGCTGGAATCCTTGTGCTTACTTTCCCGTGTTTCTGATTGCTTTTATTTATGGGAGGGGGTTGATTCGTCACAGATCACTCGGGGTTCATGCTCTCCAAATATTTCATTGAGGATCAGAATTCATTGTACAACATGTACTAAGATATCGCAGCCATATCTGCCCTCCTTTCAGCATTTGAGATTATTTAACTCTGTGAGGGGCTAATCCCTCCAAAAAATCATGACTGAAAATTTGTATATAGTGGAAATCTTTCGGAGTAACCCAGACAAACTCAACTGGGGAATTTCATTGAAATCTTTCCCATATTTCTGGTCGCTGTTATTACTTTTATATGAGTGGGGGCTGACCCCTCCAACAAACACTGGGGAAAAGGGTTGTCATGCACTCCAAATATCGCTTTACGGACAACGCGTACAAAGATGTCGAAACAATATCTGCCCTCCTTCCCCTGCTTTGTATCCTTTATACGGTTTGGAAGGGGGCTGACCCTGCCAAAAAATTACAGTGCAAAAGTTTTATGTAGTGTAAGGTGTTATCAAGGGATTAGACGAACTTGGCCTTGGAAGTTTTGTTGAAATCCATGTGGCCACTTTCACCTACTTCTAGTTGTTTTTACTTTTAAGAAAGGGGCTGACCCCAGAAGAATCATTCAGGGGGGTCATGCTCCCCAGATATTGCATTACGGATGAGAGTTCATCGTACATGTACTAAGATACCAAAGCCACATCTATCTTCCTTTCACTATTTCAGAGAATTTTTAAGTCGGTAAGGGGGAATGACCCCCCTAAAATTCTTGGATGGAAAACTGAATACAGTAGAAGACTTTCCCAGTAATCAGACGAACTCAACTATAGCCTATTCAATCTACTCTGAGAAGAGATGAGCCTTAAGCTTTAGAAAGCTGGCAGCTGATTGGTTGTCAGAATGCATTTATTATTAATGATGCATTTTAAATTATTTTTATTATAATGGTTACAATAACCGATTAACGCTAAGAATGCCAAAATAAAATAGCATATATAGTCATCTGTTCAGATTAATGTAAAAACTGGGCCTTACAAATTACATCAGATGGTCTTGACACATTTGAAATTCTGAATTCTTGGGACAAATCAAAACGCATTCTGGTAAAGTTTTACGAGTATCTTGATTTTACCCCCTCTGTTCTGGCAAATTAAGATAAATTCTCATTATTGCGACATTTTGTAAAATCTGACTTAGAAAAACATAGGAATTCCAATAAAAACAACTGGTAGACACGGGTGAAGATGCTTTGTCACCATCACTTTTAAATATCCCGCAGTCCATACCTTGTCATAGCTCTGTAAGTTATAACTAGATATTCCGAACTAAAAAGACAAAAGTTACTGATGATGCGACAGTAGAAAACATAACACAAACTGATGTGACAGCAAAACGTTCTCAAATATATTCGAAAATTCGTCTGCTTAGTCAAGTGGGACATCCCACACGCCCCCCCCCCACCATCATTTGCTAGGTTAGATGTTACTAAGAATCGCAGTAATGACATAATTTATCTTATTCGCCTGGATATGAGGAAAAATCAGGGTATTTGTAAAACTTTACTTGGACATCTTTCTAATTTTTCCCGATAATTCAAAATTTCAAACGTGTCCAGATCATCTGATAAACTTTGTATGGCCCTGTTTTTAAATTAATATATACAAAAAACTATATAAACATTTTTCTTGGGCAATCTTATCGTTAGGCGGTTATTGTAACGCTTATAATAAAAATAACTGAAATATGCATCATTAATAATGAGTGCACACGGACAACCAATCAGCTGCTAGCTTTCAAAAGCTTAAGGCTCATCTCTTCTCAGAGTAGATCGAAAAAGCTATAAGAAGTTTCAATCAAATGTACCAAATAGTCTGAGATAATGTGCGCACGCACGCACGCACGCACACACACACACACACACACACACACACACACACACACACACACACACACACACACACGCTGCATCTCGCGCAACAGTATACAGCGAGGTTCCGAAAATACCATCCTGCTTTGCAGGACTGAAGAATAAGAAAAATAAATATATTTATATATTTTTGAATATACAAAAGAATTTTGAAATTAGTTAAAGATTATTAATCAGTGCAGCAAAATCACATTATAACATTAATTTGACATTATTTGAAAATAGTGTTAAAAAAGGTAAACTGACAATAGAAACTGACAGTATAAAACCATTATTTTAACTTCGTAGGGAATACAAAAGATAAATAAAAATAAGCCTTTGGTCTCGTGGTCAGAACTCAAGTGGAGAGTAATGTTTATACAATTCGCTTTATTTTTCTTTCATTCTATTTTTTCCAACGTGTATGAGGAGAGTCGCCCGGAAAAATTGGAAGATAAATAAAAAGAGGTGGGAGAACGATAAAAGTCAGGGGGAGCTGGAAGGGAAAATGAAGGCAAGAAAAGAATGATAGAGGAGATGAGGGAGGAAAGGAAAAAGGAGGGAGGAAGAAAAGGACGGATGGAGGAGAGAAATGAAAGAATAAAGAAAACTCGTCAGGATAAGATAGAAGAGAATGAAAAGGTACGAGAGAGTGTGACGAAGACGAGGCTGATATAATAAAAGGGGGAGGGAAGGCTAAGATGGAAGAAGAAAAATGGGCTATATAAAAGGATTGGAGAGAACGATAAAGAGGTGGTATAAAAATGAGAAAAGGAAAGGAAACAGAGGAACAAGAAAAAAAGAGGAAGAAAAGGGATAAAAACGAAAGAGGAAAAACAGTGATGAGGCGGTGGTATAAGGAAAATAAAGGACATAAAAGGATAGGAATTAAGGACAGGGAAATTGCTGAAGGGAGACATCTGTGTATAATAAAAAATGAAAAATACAGAGACGACAGAGAAGATCACTAAAAGGGAAGAAGAAAGCAGTTAAGAAGTGATATACAAAGGAAATGAAGGAAGCGGGGATAACGGTGATGGAGAAGAAAGTGGAAAGGAAAAAAGAAAATAGCGACGAAGAAAAAGTGAAAGAAAAGAAATGAGAAAATGACGCAAGAGGGAAATGAAAAAAAAAAAAAAAAAAAAAAAAACAAGGGTTAAAAATGAAGGGAGGGAGAGACGAAGACAAAGTGGTATAAAAGAAATGAAAGTAGGAAGGTACTGAAGATGGATAAAGAGGGTGAAGAGAGGGGCTCAGAGTGGAGGAAAGCGACGAAAGGAGGTGATGTAAAGGAAATGGATGATGATGATGATGATGATGATGATGATGATGATGATGATGATGAGGAGGAGGAGGAGGAGGAGGAGAAGAGGAAGGAGCAGGAGAAGACGAAAGCATAAGGCCAAGAAAGAAGAAATGAGAAAATTGAGAAAAGAGGAAATGCGTGAAAATCCGATGAGAAGGAGAAGAAACCAGGAAAGAGAAACAAAGACGGCAGAAAAAAAAAAAAGATGAATGAAGAAAATGGCATTAAGTGGAGAAATAAAAGAGGGAGCAGAATAAGGACGAGAAAGACAACTGGGATGAGGCAAAATGAAGAAAGAGGAAAAACTATGAAAACGGGAAAAATGCTGCAAAGTAAGGAAATCGTAAGTGAGTAGGCTACAATCAAGAAGAGAATGAAAAGAAAGAAAGAATGAAAGAAAGACAACCGTGGAGAAGAAAAGCAAATAACTTGGGAGGAAAAGATGAAATAATAATGAACACAAACAAGGAAGCAAAAGATGACAGCAGGGAAAAGGAGGGCAATAAATGAAAAAAGAAGAAAGGGAGGAAGAGAAAGGAAAACGAAGACAAGGGAAAAGAAAACTGAAGGAGGAAGGGGAGTGAAACAAAGAGAAAATGGAAGGAAAAAGACAAAGAATGAAGAGAATGGAGATAAAGGAAGGGGAATAAAGCAAAGTGAACAAAAGCGACGTGATTAAAATACCAAAGTGATAAACTGAGAGGAAAAAATGAAAGGGAGCAAAACTTAGGAAGCAAAACAGGAAAATATATCAAGGACGAAATACAGAATACGAAGACAAAAGGAAACGAAAAACGAAGCAAAAAGGGATGAAAAGACGAAAAATGAGGAAAAAATGGATAGGAAATAAGAAAAACGTAAAGTGAAGAAGCAAAAGAGGGGAAAAAAGAAAGAGGGAAGAAAGCAAAGTGATAAAAACAAACAAGTAAATTAAGGGGAAAGAAAGCAAGGAGGCATAAGAAGTAAAGGAAAAAAGGAGAGCAAAAAGTTAGAAAGAGGAAAAATAAATCAAAAGACTAAGGAAAGTAAGGACAAGAAGCAAAATAATGAGACAGTGAAAGAAAACACACTAAGAAGCTAAGGATGATGTTAAAGAACGACGAAGAAAAAGAACCAGAGTGAGGAAAAGAACGATACTAAATATACAAAGGAAAATAAGAAAGGCGAGTAAGAAAAATAAAGAAAATAAAGGCTCAAAGGAAGAAAAAGAAAGCAAAGTGAGCGCGGAAATAAGGGAGGCGGGAAAGCAGATGCAGGAGCAGAAGCAGGAGACAGAGGCAGATGAAAGCATTCCTAGGCTAACTTTTGTGATTCTTGACTTAGAAGGCGGCGGGACGGGGGAGCAGGGAGGGAAGGAGGGAGGGAGGAAGGGATGGAGAGAAGGAAGGATGGGAGGGAGGAAGTGAGATCAAGGAGGGATGGACAGAAGGAGCGAAGGACGAAAGGAAGGATGGGGAATATTAGGGACAAAGGAGAGGGAGGAGTAAGGGCGACAGAGGGAGAAGAAGAAGGAGGGGAGAGAGGTTGGAGTGAGAGGAACTGAAAGAAAGAGGGTAAAAAAGGAGGAATGAGGGAAATAGAGAGGGAAGGAAGGACAGAATAAGGGATACTGAGAGAGGGAAAGAGGGAGGGAGGAGGAGATACAGAAGGAATAAAGAGAGGGAAGGGGACGAAGACCAGAGAGGTGAGGAAGAACAGAGAGGGATGGAGGGAAGGAGAGAGGGAAGAGAGACAGAAGAGGGAAGGAGAGTGGCGAGGAACATATCAGGAAGGGAAGGAAATGGGAAGGAGAGGGTAAAGTAAGGGAGACTGAGTGAATGAGAAGAGGAGGGTCTGGGGAAGAGCGGGAGGGAGAGGAGGGAGGAACGAGAGGGAGAGAAAAGATGGTGATCAGAGGTAGAGAGAAAGGGGAGGAGGAGGATGAGAGAAGGACAGAGAGGGGAGGGAGAGAAAAAGAAGAGATGGAGAACACTTCAGTGAGAAAGGGATTTGCAGAGAAATGGGATGGTGTGGAGGAATGCAAGAAGTACAGGCAAGAATAAAAGATGAGGGGGAGAGAGAGAGAGAGAGAGAGAGAGAGAGAGAGAGAGAGAGAGAGAGAGAGAGAGAGAGAGAGAGAGGGGGGGGGGCAGGCCGTGGAGGGAGGGAGGGAGGAAAGTTATGAGGAAACGCAGCCAAATCTGCCTCATCGTGTGTTTTCCCTCTCTTGCCAGCCGCAGGGAGGGAGGGAGGGAGGTTAGAAAGAAGAGAGGAAGGTGGGAGGGAGGTAGGAGGAGAGAGACAGATGGACGGAGTCAGAGGTGGAGGAAACGGGATAGGAAAAAAGGAAGGTAGGTAGAAAAGAGGGTTGGAAGAAAAGGAAAAGAAACTGAAGAGAAACGGCAAATCTGAGAAAGAAGGAAGGAAGAAAGAAGGAAAAAGAGAGAAAAAAGAATGAATGAAGGAAGGAAGGAAAGAAGGAGGTAATGAATGAATGAAGGAAGGAAGGAAGGAAAGAAGGAGGTAATGAGTGAATGAATGAAGGAAGGAAGGAAAGAAGGAGGTAATGAATGAATGAATGAAGGAAGGAAGGACGAATGAAGGTAATGAATTAATGATTGAGTGCATGAATGACAGAATGGAAAGGAGAAGGGAGGGAGGAAGGACATAGAGATGGAGGGAGGAAACACAAAGGTAATGAGGGAGAAAGGAGAGAGAGAGAGAGAGAGAGAGAGAGAGAGAGAGAGAGAGATGGACGAAGTGGGCGATTGGGCTGAAAATCAAGAGGGGACATCCACGCATAAGAAGGATGGAAGAAAAAAGTAAAAAAAAAATAAGACAAGGAAAGAGGAACAAAAAAAAAAAAAAAAAAGACAAGGAAAAAAGAGTCAAAGAGGAAGGTGAGATATGAACAGAGCAGATGAAGGAAAAATTACAAAAGTGAGATAAAGAGGAGCGTGGAATAAAGAACGCATAAGAAGAAGAGAGATACTTGAAAAGAGAAGCTAGGAATGGAGGGAGGGAGCGAGGTGGGGAAGGAAGAAAGAAAATAAGGAGGGAGAGAGGGAGAAACAATATGGACAGAGGGAGATGGAGGAAAAAAACAAAATTAGAGAGGCAGCCTGAAATATGGAAAGGAAGCATAAACAAGAAAGTAAAGGTAATAGACGAGAGAGAGAGAGAGAGAGAGAGAGAGAGAGAGAGAGAGAGAGAGAGAGAGAGAGAGAGAGAGAGAGAGATGAAGGGAGATCAGAGTGACAAGCGCAGACAGGCAAATGCAAATAAATCATAGTTCTCTCTCTCCCTCTCCTCACCTCCCTTCCTCTCTCTCTCTCTCTCTCTACCTTTGTCTCCCTTTCAGCTCCCTCTCTCCCTTTTCTACTTTTTCTAACTTTTCCATTCAAAGTTTCCCTAACCATTTCTGCCTTCGTCTATCTTTCTGTCTGTATGGATGGATGGCTGTCTGTTCAACCCACGCTCTATCACTCCTCTCTTTTGCAAACCTTATACTCCACCCCTTCCCTTATCCCTCCCTGTGTGTGTGTGTGTGTGTAAATCCTCTCCTCCCCCCCTTTTTCTCCCTCCTCCCCCTCTCTCTCTCTCTCTCCCTGACTGCCGCACAAGTTGAGTTCATTCCACACTGCT
This sequence comes from Coenobita brevimanus, assembly GCF_032717465.1. NCBI lineage: Eukaryota > Metazoa > Arthropoda > Malacostraca > Decapoda > Coenobitidae > Coenobita > Coenobita brevimanus. The sequence goes on from NC_137004.1 coordinate 21,586,185, forward strand.
GCATATCTGATACACATTTTGAATACGTATGTCCTACCCTGCCCACGTCCCTCCGTCCTCCCTCTCTCCCTCCCTCTCCCTCATTTCTTCCTCCCTGCTGCACACCGTCCCTCCCCCTCCATCCCTTTCTCTCCCTTGCTTTCTCTTCCATCCCATACTGTTAAAATATCCTTATCTCCCTTTACCTATATTTTTGTTAATTTTTCTTACTCCTTTGCTAAAAATCCTTCTCCATTTCTCCTCTTTGCCTTACTATCTTCTCTTCCCTCTCTTATACAGAACTTAAAGTCCACCTCTCTTTTTTCCCCCTTGCCTCACTGTCTTTCTCTTCTTCATCTTACACACAAACTTTTCCTCTTCTCCATTTCTCTCCCTTTCTTTATCGTCTTCCCCTTCCCTTCTCTCATAGTGTATATAACTCTTACATTCCCTCCCTTGCTTTCCTGTCTTCTCTTCCTCCCTTATAGGTAAATACTCCCTTCATTCCCTTGCTGTTCTGTCTTTCTCTTCTCTCTTCTTCCTAAATTTCATCTTTCGTTTTCTATGCTTTGTTACCTTTCTCTTCCTTTCCTTATATTAAAAATTCCTCCCTTTCTCGCTGTCACTCATTTATTTCATTCTTCGTCTTCTCTCTCTCTTGTCCGCATAATCCTTCTTTTCTTCCAGCCTCTTCCATTAGTTCTTTCTACAAAACTTCCTTAAATATTCCACAAGCATCTTCTTCCCTCCCTCTCTCTATTTCTCTCTCTCTCTCTCTCTCTCTCTCTCTCTCTCAGTATTCCTCAAGCATCTAATTTTTTTTCTCCCCTTTCCTTGTCCCTGACCTACCCCTCCTCCTCCTTCCATTTCTCTCCCTCTGGTCATCTTCCTCTTTAATATTCTCCCTCTCCCTCCTTCACACTCTTCTCTCCCTCTCTCTCTCTCTCTCTCTCTCTCTCTCTCCCTGATCTATTCATCCTTCTCCCTCAGACTTGGCCATCTTTTGGTCTCCTCCCTCCTTCATATTCCACCTGACCCATCCTTCCTGTCCCTCACATTTTCTCTTCCTTTGGTCTCCTCCCTCCTTCGAATTCTCCCTCCTCCTCACCCTCATTCCCACACCCTTGTCGACAGCTCTCCCTTCCCTTCCCCTCTCCTTGCTCCTCCAACTCCTCCTTGTCCTTCCTCTCTCCTCCCCTTCCCCTTCCTCCACCTCCACCTCCCCCTTCCCCTCCCTCCCGTCCCCCTTCCCCTCCCTCCCCCTCTACCCATCTTTTGCTTACGTGCCCAGATTTTATTCCCGCCAGACCGCATGCATGCCTACCCACCTGCTTTCGTGCCTGTCTGATTGTCTGTCTGCCTGCCTGCTCACCAGCCTGTCTGGTTACCTACCCACTTACGCACCTGCCTACCTTTCTGCTTGTCTTTTTTTTTTTTTTTTATGCGAGGAAGAAGGAACCAAAGGCCATGAGCCCGCAGTAACAGTTCCCTCTGCCTTGCCATTTACTTATCTCCTTCCATATTTTATTAGCTTAATGATTTCCCCCGTTTCAGGCACCTTTTACTTTGTTCTTTCTGTCCTGTTCTATCAATTTGCCTATTTAAGTCTGCTCTTCCCCCCCTCCCCCCCTCTCTCTCTCTCTCCACGGCTTCCTTGCTACATCCACCAGCTCCTCTCACTCTAAATCCCTCTTCCCTTCCATGCCTCCCTCCCTTCCTCATCTACCTCCATTTGCTTGCCTCCATTCTCCTGCCTACCTTCCTCCCTCTCTTTATTTGTTTCTCCCTGACTTATTTCTCTCTCTCTCTCTGACCGTACCATAAAAAAAATTGGTTTTCAGAAATTTTCTTGATGTCTATAACAGTAAACTCACAAGGAAATAAATGGATGTACTTCTTCAACTCTATCAGATTATGTAAGAAGGTAAAAGGAGTATGTAAAATACCATTACCGGCAAGCGACTAACCATTTTCATAAATCTGTAGGTTAGATGATGCAAAATTATACCTTCCAGACTCCTTGAATTTACATAAACTAATCTTAAGTTTACACCAACCGTTCAAACTTAATTTTCTACCTAATACATTGACTTTTTAGTAGCTTCCTGTATAAACTACCAGCGTAAGAGGTAAACCAATATTTCCACTTCATTCTTCAACAAAAAAATATATTTTATCATCAATAGAACTTTCATAAAACCACATTATTATTATTTTTTTTTAACATTTCTGAACTACCCCTTCCTACCTCTGACCCACCTTCTCCCTTCTATCTTTCATTTGTACCTCTCCTTGTACAGTATCTCATCTTCCTTGCTTCTGCTCCTACCTCTCCCTGTCTTTTAATTGTTCTCGTTATCATTCCTCTTCCTTCCTCTCAAAACACTCCTACCCATCCACCTCTCCATTCTTACCCGCACCTTCCTTTGTTTTTCTATCGCTCCGTCTCATATTTCCATTCTCCTTCCCCTCCATACCGCTCTACTTCTCCATGCCTCTTCTCTTCTCTTCTCCCACTATCTACTTCCTCAGCATCCATCCCCACGTACCTGCCCTTCCACTTTCCCTTAGGCATCGTTACTTCCCGAAGTTATTTTCTCCCCTCGCTTTTCCTCCTCCTCCTCCTACTTATCTCTCTACCACTCCAAAGTTTGTCCTCTTCCTCCACTGCCTACCCATCAACACCCACCCACATATCTTGCCTTATTTCCCTCTCCTTATATTTTGGCTCTCCTTCCCTCCTTCTCTCTGCCTCTCCATGGTTCCCCCTCTTCCTCCACCCTCTCTCTCTCTCTCTCTCTGCCTCTGTCTGTCTGTCTGTCTGTCTGTCTGTCTGTCTCTCTCTCTCTCTCTCTCTCTCTCTCTCTCTCTCTCACGTAATCTGAGGCCATTACATAAACCCTAACAAGTCTTAGGTTACTGTCAACGAAAATCATTATTATACGTTGCCATTTTCTTGCTACTAATTATTATAAAAGACCACGTAAAAAAATTTAAAAAAAGACACTCCATACGCTTTTAACTCCACCATGGCCTGTACTGAAAGCGTGTTTGTTGATCGTGTACTTGCGTCGTGCTGGCAGATCCGTCGGAGAAGTAACAGCCAAAATTGTCTCGCCTGAAATGATTAGTAACACATTAGCCAAGCGGTTAATTCAGGCCACTTCAGGGAGTTTTAAAGCTTCATTCAACTTATTGTGCCTCCTCCTTCCTATGGTGGAGGAGGCATTAAGTGATTGGTCTGTCCGTCCGTACGTGCATGGGTGCGTGATTGCGTGGGTCCGTACGTCCGTAACACTAATGCGGGCGCGATAACTCCTGAACCTATCGACGGACTTCCACCAAAGACTTGTCAGTGATGCAGTATGAGATGATGAACTGATTAGGTCAGCTAGATCAAGCGGTCAAGGTCATATGGGGTCGACTTATTTTATCCTTGTGGGGGCGATATCTCCTGAACCCCTAAACGGATTTCGACCAAACTTTAGTCGGTGATACAGGATGAAGGGACGATGAACTGATATGGTCAGCTAGGTCATGCAGGTTGTATGGCGTGTCAATGCGCAAGGCCTAGCATCGACAGCTCGGGATCTGAGTTCTCGGCATTTCATTCTAGTTAATTCCAGCCACGTTCAAACACAAGCAGATCAGTTCAGGATTGTTTCAATTATATGAGACCTTTTCAGACTTCTTGAGGTTCATTTAGCAGATTTTGGTCAATATAGATCGAGTCAGGTCCCGCTTACGAAGGCGTGTGCCAAAAATCACTCATAATCAGTGCAATGATTTATTGATATGACATTTCAGGTCTTTCAGGGCCTTTGTCTCTTTAGGTCCATCAGATTCATTCATGTCAGTACAGCTTGTTTCTGGTCACGTCTACTGAGACTAGTGCATTAAGCAGACCTGTGGGTATAATGGTTTTACAGATGTTCATTTACATCTTTCAGGAGTGGGTGGAGACTGGGCAGAGAGAAGTGGATGGGATGGGTTGGGACGGTGGTGTGCTGCAGGGCATGATGGGAAAGTATAGCTTGTGAATATGGTTGTTGCAGACTGGCTGTTGTTGAGTCTGTCAGTATCATATTAATATTTTAGAGCACAAATAAGTGGGGAGGTTGAAGAGTGAGTGGGATTGGCAATGCCATGGCAATAAACATCGACTGTCACGCATGTTAAGTCATGTACAAAAACTCAACTCTAACAGCACAGTGGCCGAGATACGTTGATTCATGTCTCAGGACTGGATAGTACTGTATGGTGGAAACGAGTAGGCGGGATGGACTGTGATGGTAGTGGGTGGTGCGCTATGACGGGGGAAGCATACCTTGTGAATATGAGTTCTGTAGGTCCTCTGGCAGCCTAAGTAATCACATACGAGTATAAAATGTTCACTACGTCACAGCAGAAATAGGTGGGGTGGGATGAGACGAGTGAGCAAGATGGACTGGGATAACGATTACGTTAGTCCAGATTTGTTTCAGGTCCTACCCAGTTATTGAATGTAATGAAATAGTGTAATGATTGAGATGTACTGATTCAGAACTTTTAGGAGAGAGTAGGGTGACAGACTTATAGGTGGGACAGACTTTGACGGCGGTAGGTGATCGGCCGTGACGGGGTAGGAACGGTATATAATGTGAAGACAGGTACTGGTAGCTGGTAGCCTAGTTCAGGCAGTAATTTTTATGATATTCACGACATAAGAGCAGAAGGGGCTGGGACTGGTGGGAGGGAGTGGGTGGGATGGTTGTAGGTGGAGGAGCATGGGAGGGGAGGCATACAGTATGCTGTGAAAGTGAGTACCATAAGTAAGCCAGTGAGGTGCAAGTCAGATATGGTAGAGCAAAAAATGTGTTGTGTGGGTGAAAAAAAGTAGGTCGGGTGAGTTGAGGATGTGGATGGGCTGGGTGGGATAAAAGTTGGTGATTGCGTGTGTGTGTGTGGGAGGGGGGGTAGACGAGAACACACTTTAGATACGTTGTGTGAGGGGTAGCTTTGGCGAAGAAAAGGTTAGTCACAGAAGCCTGATGTGGGGGAAGAAAAATAGAAAGAGGGTGGGTCGGGTGGAGAGGAGGGAGTGGGATGGACAGGAATGGTTGGGGGTGATGCAGAAGGCCGACGGTAATAAACCATGTCAAGATGGGGCTGCAAGTGGATTAATATTGCCGCGGGAGAGGTTCAATTCAAAACTTTCTCCAACAACAACAACAGAAACAACAACAACAGAAGCAGCAGTAGCAACAACAACAGCAGCAACAACAACAAGAAAATGAGGAAGCGTTGCTCTCATACACCTGCTAACGCACTGAGAGGTAATAATCACTGGCAGCACAAAAATTGCTTCTGGATTTATGCCGTTTCATATTAAAATGCCTTAAAAGTATCAGGGTTTGGTGAATGTGTACACAGTACAAAAACAATTTTTACATCAGAGAACGACGAGAGTCAGACTGATCACCCTTGCACTTCTAAACTCGCAGGTTTGTACGTCTGCACAGGAATCATCCATCTGAAGTGAATGCTGTCAAATAAGAATTTAAGTGAGATGAAAATGTTTCCCTATACCATATTCATGTTTTATTAACAAGAAACCGCTCAAGGCTGAAACATTATCGTTATGCGAATGGTTAACTTGTTATGAGCAACAATATTGCCTAAAGGGCAGATCCTGCACTTGATTTCAAAATTATAGATTAATTTATGTGTTCCATAGCATTTACATGAACTTACAAAGATACCGGTGGTAGGTAATGGCGACTATCATCCACTCACTTGATGTAGTGCAATTTATTTCTTCCTTCACCTTGTTATTTTTTCTGTCTCTCCCCTCATTCTTTCTCCAGTCTTTCCTGTAACTTTTTATTATTGTTCTTTTTCACTCAAGGTGAATCTACACTAGGTAACAAGCCTAGTGGTTTCCTGTAACCTAGAAAACCATTTACTACAATGGGTGGTAACCATGTAATCAGATAACTGGGTTCTGTGGAGCCTACTATGGTGCTCCTGTTAACTGGATGGAGACAATGCGGCGTCCATCCAGTAACAAATACTCCACACTCTTCTCCGCGCCTCGCTGTGGAGAGGGGCTGTCGGGTCACGGGAACATCGGTTCACTCCACGGGACTACCCTGAATGAGCGGTTGCTTGCCTGCGGTTGATGGATCTGCTCGGTCGGACAAACCAGGGTTACACAACAACATAAACAACAACAACAACAACAACAATAACAATAACAACAATGGTATGTACCAAATTCACTTTTCAATATATGCAAAAGCTTATTATTTTTCATATTAAAATCTAACATGGTTTACAACAAGCAGTGTTTTAAATTCGTTTTTGAACGTTTCACTACCCGAATCGAAAACGAAAAAGGCGCATTAGAGTCACTGTGTTCAATACGAATAATCTGGAAGCAGTGTGCACTATCTTTTACCGCTTATGAGACATTCCACCACCAGAATCAAAAAGAATGTCTTGATTTTAAGGACCGCACTCACAATGAACACTTTCCTGTCAAATCAAGAACAATTGCAGCGTATTTACAACATTGACATATGACGCAATAAGTACAATTAATTGTCTGGCAACTGTGATGATACTGCTTTCATTATCTCGTTGGTAAATTTTCCACTCACTCTGTCTTGAACTGTTTTCTTTAATAGCCCGTACCTTAGGTTTTCACATACCGGGTATAATAGACATAAGGCTAATATTTCCCTACATGACACGAATTAAGGGTGATAAAAACTGACAGTAAATTCGCATATACAAAAGCATGTTGAAAGAAAAAAATGACAAAGAATCCATCCATTCATCCATCATCCAATCCTACGTTGCTCCATGAGGGGCGTAGGAGCCCGAGGCTAGGCAAGTTGGTCCTGATATTTAAGATGAGAGTGACCACCCTCACTCATTCCTGAGTGACATTACATGAGCAATAAACCCCAGCCATCTCTTGGATATAACCTAGCCAGGCTCAATCCAATTGGAGCTCCTTAATTTCCCAATAAACCACAAGGTGCAATTTGGTTATATGGTTACCACCCTGCATAGTAAATGGTGTCCTGGTGTACAGGAAACCTTTTGGCTTGTCACAGTATAGAGTCACCCCTAGGCAGAATGAACAGGAAAACATGAAGGAAAGAAAGACAGAAAAGGGAATGTTAAGTCACCCGTAGGCAGAAGGAAGAGGGGGAAGAATGAAGGAAAGAAAGACAGAAGAGGAATGAAGGAAGAGAGGAAGGGGCAGACACCCAACGCTGCACTACACTGAGTGAGTGGATAGTGAGCGCCCCCACCTATCACAAAGTATCACCTTCATAAAAAAAAGAAAGAAAGAAAGAAATTACAAGGGGGTGGTGCAGTGGGGGTTGGAGGATGGGAGGCGGTGGTAGGAGGTGACTGACTGTTGAAGAAACTTTTGTTAATACAAAAAGTTATTTTTGTGAAGAAGGCAGTATCTATGTATCGTCTAAATCAGTTTTAAGCCGATATATTTCACTGGCAAACACAAAGACTACGAGAGACAACCCAAAACATAAAAACAAACAATACGGGTACAAAGAACCAGGTGGGAAAGTAAAATACAGCGGCCCTTATGAAGTGTATTTCCTATCCTACTCGGAATAAACTCCATTCGAAATATTAACGTGATGTTGTAGCTGGCAGCGACTGATTAACATAACAGTAACAATCACTGCCGAACAATACTATTTCAGTAGCATTCATAGTCTGGTGCAGCTTCACACCCCAGTACACACACAAACACGCACTTACACACTCCGCTACACACACGCCCCGATGCACACACACACACGCACACTGAACACATATCCGTCTACTCTGCCTTCCCTCCCCTCTCCCCCACCCCTCTTTTCACCCTCTCTCATTCCTCTGTTCACTCTCTCACCCTACAATTTACACCCTACTCGTCAGTCATCCTCCCCGTCTCTATCCCTACACAACCCATCTCACTTCTTTGCTGCATCCTTTTATCCCCATCTCATCCCAGCTCACTCATCTATACCCTACACTCGCCCCATCCTCCATACTGCTCCCTATCCATCCCCCTTCCTCTTCCTCACTACCCTGGCTGTTCCTCCTTGCCTTGATTATCCTTTACCATTCCTCTACACTCTACACTCATCCCACCCTCCATATTGCACCTTTTTCATTTCAATTCTTCCCCTCTCTAACCCGTCCGTCTCACTCCTCTACCTCATCCTCGTGCATCCCTCCTCTCCCCACTCATCCTCTTCCACTCCTCTAACGCTGTCTGCACACCAAAAAGAGTACAGTTGAGGCGAATCATTGGTCATTTGGTTCGGGTAGAAAAGAACTATTCTCTTTCACATAAAATCAATAGGAGCAGGTTTATCGGTATCCCACCAGAATCCCAGCAGGATGAGCATTCTCTCGCTAATAGGGGATGTGATTGAGAGAGTATTCATGATCGACTCCCTGTCGTAATTCAGATATGTTTTAGCAGGAAGGACAAGAATAGAATCTTTCCAAGTCAATCGTTTACAGGAAAAAAAATCTTAGTTAAGAGAGGAATATTACCGAAAAAAAAAAAAAAAAGAAGACTTGTTAAAGAGGGCACGGCAAAATGGAGGGTTCAGGATCTTCCCTTGTTTTTAGTTCTTCCCATGAAAACAAATGTACACGTTACGACAGAGAACTGCTCATAAATATGTTTAAGATGTCACCTCAGGAGGCCTTCTTGTATTTTTGTATGTGTATGTAAATGTGGTGTTAGTTACGAGCTGAGTAAACGCACGTGAAACACGGCTATTAGGCTATTACTAAATACCAGAATCATAGATAATTACCTTACCTGCAGAATTCAGTTCAGCAACAACGGTGAGATAACGACACAATCTCGGTGCCTTCTTTCACAAAGTTTATAGAAAGCAAGTCGCTCGCGGACAGTATATTAACTCCTCAAGGTACAGTACACGATGATGCTACCAGCGCAACGTGAGAAGAGGTTCGACCGTACTGACTCGAATCGCCTGCGCTTCATTTGACTAGACTTGACTCCCGACGGTGTGAAGGGCTTCTGTACAACTACAAATTAATGAACGCTGGAATGGCGAGTCATTCAGTCATGTAGGATGTATGTAACCGCTCCAGTTCGAAATAGCTTTTCTGATCTGTATAAAACTGTCTGGAGATAGCAAGCTGTAAAAGATATCCTCTGACTGAAGAAGTTAGCTCTACCCCACTACTCCATCACCTCTCCTTCTCTGCCTCCCACCTCCCTCTACCTGGCCCACCCGCTCCATCCCTGTCCTACTCGCCACGTTACCCTGTTCCACATACTTAACCTCCTCCATTACGAAAGATTTCCAGCATAGGCAGTGATAAAATCTCCTGGGGATAGAAAGAATTCATGTCACCGTTGTGATGGGGTTGACCATTACGATGATGTACTTTTATACTTTAACATAACTACAACTTTATTCAACTAAGGACAAACGTTTCAAACTTCAGTAGTTAGATGAAGCTTCCTCTAACCCCGTCACTACAAAATGTCCATGAAATGCGTTGAATCGTCTATCTGGTCGCAAGAATAAAATATGAAATACATCATCGGATTGAATGGCTTAATCCCACCCCTCCACAACCATTCCATCTATGCCTTTTTGTGCCACTCCTCTACTTATAATGGTTAAGTTTTATTCCTCTTTTATTCCACTTTAATCACTCTTTTTTTTTTTTTTCACTTCCTTCATCCCTTAGTCTTCAGTATGCTCTCTCTACTGTCTTGCTTTCATTCATCAGTTCCAGTACCTAAATACTTTCGTTCACTCCCTGCCCCTTTCTATCCCATTCCATCCTTTCCTACTATCCAAATCATCCGGCTTGCCACAGTCTCCCCCGATCCGACTTACTCCAACCTCATCCCACCTTACTCCACCCCTTTCCACCCTACCCTACCCCTCCCAGCTCATCCCATCTCACCTCGTCTCACTCCACCTTGCCACGCCCTGTTTCGTCCCACCTCGTCCAGCATCACCATATATCCCCTGTCTCTACATCCTCGACCCCGTCTTGCTCCTTCCGCTTCTCCCCTCCCTCTGCCTCGCACTAGCAACCCATTTCATCCCACCTCGCCCCATCTAATCTCACGTAAGTCCACTCAGTCTAAATCCGCCCAGACTCATTCCTTTCCTCGTGCCACCCAACCTCGTTTCCATCCCCATTTTCATTCCCTTCTCACCTCACCCTATCCTATTTCACCCCAATCAGCCCCATTCCAATCCTCGCCCTGCCTACCCCATCTCTCATCCTCGGCCCCGCCCCATCCCATCTAATTCCGTTCCACCTATAAGCAACTGAAGGATATGTATCAGGAAAGGAGGTTGTGCACTTGTACCTCGTACTCCAAACACAAAGGTGCACATAAATATACATGGTATAGAGGAAATGGGGATTGTGTTGAAAGGAACCAGACTGATTATTTGCTCATAGAGAGGTTGATGCTGGGAATGGCTGATGATATGAGGGCCATGAGTTATAGTCCTTTTCCATCTCCATCTAGCCCATTCCAGTTTTAACACTCCGGTCCGCCCCTTCCCACTCCACCTCATCACATCACTAACGCGCCGACCTACACCATCTCTCCCCATCCCATCTTCCCCCGTCCAGTTTCTCCACATTCATCACTCCACCTCTTCTCTTTCCCACTCTCGCCCTACTCCGTCCCACCCAGTTTCTCCTTGCCTCTTTCTCGACCCACTCGGCCCCATCCCATCTCCGTCCTACTCTCTTTCTCCCCACCTCTATTTCGCCCTATCTCGCCACACCCCATCCTCCTTCACCTCTCTCTTATCCCACTTCACCCCGCAATCTCTCCTTCACTCTCTTTCATCCCAGCTTGTCAGAACTAGCCCCGCCCTGTCTCTTCCTCTTTTCCTACCGCATCTCTCTACTGCCAGTCTATCCCCAAATTCTCTCGATGCAGCAAGTCTAAACCAGCACCAATCCACCCCATGTCCCCCCACCCCCTTTATCCCCACCCCGTCTTCCCCACTCCATTTCCTTCCAGTCTCTCCCACACCCTATCCCCACAACATCCCTCCTCACCCACTCACTCTCTCCCCATCCTGTCCCTCTCCACTTTGGCTCTCCTCACCTCCCCTCACTCTCCTTCCTTCCCCCTCTCCCTCTCTCTCTCTCTTTCTCTCTCCCTTGCCCCGCCCCCCATAAAGAAGTTGGCGCCCCGTTTGCCCCCCTCTCTACTTCCGGTGCCCCCCTTCCCGTCAGGCAATATGGCCGACCACCAGCTTCCGGCCCGGCGGTTTTATGCCCCGTATATCTTGTTAGCGAGGGAGGAGGAGGAGGAGGAGGAGGAGGAGGAGGAGGAGGAGGAGGAGGAGGAGGAGGAGGAGGAGGAGGAGGAATAGATGAAGAGAGAGGAGAAGGAAGAGGAGGAAGAGCGGGAGGAGCAGGAGACAGAGGAGGAAAAAGAGAAGTAAAAAGTGAAGGAGGAGAAAGAGTAGGAGGAAAAAGTGAATTAGGAGAAAGAGAGGGAGGAAAAAGTGAATTAGGAGAAAGAGAGGGAGGAAAAAGTGAATTAGGAGAAAGAGAGGGAGGAAAAAGTGAATTAGGAGAAAGAGAGGGAGGAAAAAGTGAATTAGGAGAAAGAGAGGGAGGAAAAAGTGAATTAGGAGAAAGAGTAGGAGGAAAAAGTGAATTAGGAGAAAGAGAGGGAGGAAAAAGTGAATTAGGAGAAAGAGAGGGAGGAAAAAGTGAATTAGGAGAAAGAGAGGGAGGAAAAAGTGAATTAGGAGAAAGAGAGGGAGGAAAAAGTGAATTAGGAGAAAGAGTAGGAGGAAAAAGTGAATTAGGAGAAAGAGAGGGAGGAAAAAGTGAATTAGGAGAAAGAGTAGGAGGAAAAAGTGAATTAGGAGAAAGAGAGGGAGGAAAAAGTGAATTAGGAGAAAGAAGAGGAGGAAAAAGTGAAGGATGATGATGATGATGATGATGATGATGATGATGATGAAGAGGAAGAGGAAGGGGAAAAGGAGGAGGAGGAGGAGGAGGAGGAGGAGGAGAAAAAGAGGAGGACTAGGAGGAGGATTAGGATTAGGATTAATATTAGGATTAGGATTAGGAGGATTAGGAGGAGGAGGAGGAGGAAGAAGAAGAAGAAGAAGAGGAAGAGGAGGACATAAAAGAGAAAGAACAAGGTGGAAAATTCGACTCAACAACTGACATGGGAAACAAAGTAAGGATTAATGATGAAAGAATAACAATGTGTTCAGGAAATTTGTATACAGAAAGTAGAATGATAACTAAATGTTTCCTCTTCTTCATTCTTTATGTCTACCTTTCATTTCCCCTCCTTTATTTTTTTATTATCAACTCTCTTAACTAAATGTTTCCTCTTCTTCATTCTTTATGTCTACCTTTCATTTCCCCTCCTTTATTTTTTTATTATCAACTCTCCTTCCTTCATCCCTTATCCCTTATTCTACCGTCCTCCATCCCCCCTTACCTTTCCAGTCCCCTTTCCTTTACTTTCTTTCTTTCTGAGGGTCTAATGGTAATGACAACTCTAGTAATCTATTCTAGCTAAGGCCAGACCATTTTATTCAGCTAAATGAGTCGCAGGAGCCAAGACATTAAGTTTATCCCTTTCCTCTAATATTCATCATTCCTTTAAACTATCTCCGTCTGTCCGTCTGTCTGTCTGTCTCTCTCTCGTCCATTTTATTTACCCACTCGTATCCATCTTTCCTTAATATTCCCTCTGTTTGCCTTCCCTTTTCTTCCTCTCCTCTATCTACCTTTCTCTCGTACTCTTTTTCTTTTAGTTTTATTCTTGTCTTTTTTCTTCTCCTATCAAACTTTCCCGTATCCTTCCTCTCTTTTCCTCAAACTTTCTTTCCTCTCCTGTTCATATTTCCTTTATACTGTCTCCCTATTCGTTTCCTATCATCCTTCTTCTTCTATTCATCTTGCCTTTAGCATTCCTATTTTTTCAGTTCCTATTCTTCCTTCTTTTCGCTGCCTCCCTGCTTTCATGCCTTCCTTCCTCCTATCCCTCGATCATTATGTCACATTGCAACTACATCCGTAATTGTTTATACATGTTGAACATTGGTCGTCATCCATTAATCTCTTGAACAGGAGAAGTCCCGTAAGATCAAGAAAATAGTCAAGCCTCAGTCAGAATTAAACGTGTAGTGCGTCGTCGTAAAGAAAGGGTTAACCGTGCTTCAGTCAAACAGTTTCACTACGAGGGAGCATTTTGGACACACGAGGCCCTAACAGTGGGTTACGCTTCTCCCTTAGCTCCTTCACTGCGATAATAGCTTCATTTTACTCCAACTTCCATTTGACGGGTTTATTCAGGTAAAAAAAAAAAAAATGGGACCAGGATTTAAGCTCTTTTTTTGGGGGGATGGTGTACAGTGACTTTATTTGTTGGTGCACACTTGAGAGAGAGAGAGAGAGAGAGAGAGAGAGAGAGAGAGAGAGAGAGAAAGAGAGAGAGAGAGAGAGTATTGGGCCTCAGGGAATGGACCAACCAATGCTACAATTACAAATGCTAAAAAACGAAGGCAAAAATGAACGCATACACACAAACACGCCACCTAGTTCCTGTGTCATATTCGGCCTCCCCTTATCTCTGTGTTTTTTGTATGTGTAACAAATATAACTCATAGGTCAACTCAGGTCAGCTCTCTCTCTCTCTCTCTCCTTTTCCTTTTCTTCAGCAATTCAACTTCTCTTTTCTCTCTCTCCCTTCTCCTTCCTTATTCTCCCCTCTCTCTCTCTCTCTCTCTCTCTCTCTCTCTCTCTCTCACATCCCATGTCACCCCTTCCTTCCTCTCCAATAATTCAACAGTCTCTCTCTCTCTCTCTGTCAATTTCTCATTCTTCACCATGACTGTTTTTAGAACCTATTATAATATTCCCACACCTTTCTTACTCCATATATCCTTCGTTTCTATATGTTAATTTTTTCATTCATCTTGGATCCCCTTCTTTCCTTTTCTAACCTTTCCACCTTTATTTTCCTCCTCTGTTTTTCCAGTTCTTTTAACCTCTCGTTTTTTGGTTTTAGGTCGTTCTAATTCTATCATATCTGAATCATATATAATAATTTTGTTTCAGTTGCTCCCTTGTTTTCCTCCCTTTGTTTTCCTCTCGCGTTCATTTCATGTTCTGTTCTTCCTTTCTTACTTTCGCTGTTCATACTCCTGTCTATATTTTTCTACGGATATTCTTGTTCCCACTTTTCTCTCTTCTCCTATCCTTCAGTCCTCCTTCCACCTGCCTTTTCTTTCCTTGTTCCTTCATTCGTTTTTATTCCTTGTGCTACTGTCCCTGCCATTTTCAGTTCCTCCCCCAGCCAGGCCCAGCCTTTTCCTCTTCCCGCCCCTGTTCCTGTGTTTCTGCTTCTTTTTGGCCTCTACTGCACTTTTGGGTTCTCTGTTCCACCTCTCTCTCTCTTGTTTCACCTCCTCCCTGGCTTTATATGCCTTATATATATATACTCTATTTTCATATAAGCACAATTTTAAAAATCTTCTTCAACTACTGTACTATTTACACCTGGTAGTCGTAGTCGTAGTAGTAGTAGTCGTAGTAGTAGTAGTAGTAGTAGTAGTAGTAGTAGTAGTAGTAGTAGTAGTAGTAGTAGCAGCAGCAGTACTACCACTACTACTACTACTACTAGTAGTAGTGGTAGAAGTAGTAGTACTATTACTACTACTACTACTACTACCACTACTAGCAGTAGTAGTAGTAGTACTACTACTACTACTACTACTACTTCTCCTACTACAGCTGCTACTACTACTACTACTACTATATTGTAACCTTTTAATATTTTCATACTTCCAGCATTCACCTTTCCCAGCTTTCAAATCATTTCTAAATTATTTCTTTTCTTATTTTATTCTTTCCTTTTTTCTCTTCCCCATCTTCTTTCTCTCCAGCTGCTGCTCGTGTTTCTACTCCTCTGCGTCCCTTGCCACCCATTGTATAATTTCTTTTATGCGGTAACTTTCCTCAGTCTCACTTTCATGTCCTGTCTCTTTTTCTATCCGTTACTTTTTCATATCTCCTCTTCCCATACTCGTCTCCCTCTTGATTCCTGGTTCTTTTATCTCCTGTTCCATCTCCTTTTACCTCTGTCTCCTCTTCATGCTCCTCCTCTTGCTTCTTCTCTTCCTCTTTTTCCTCTGTCTCTTTCTCCTTCCTCTCCTTCTCCTGCTTCTCCTCCTCCTTTCCTTCTTCCTCTTACATTTCTCATGCTCCTCCTCTTCTTTCTATTTCCTCCTCAACTCCTTTCCTCTTCCTCTTTCCTTCATCTTTCCTCTCCCCTCCTTCCTTTTCACGCCTTCTCTTCCTCTCCCTTCCATCCCTCCTATTCTCATTCTTCTCCTTTCTTCTTCATCCTTTTCCTCATTCGCTTCCTAAATTCCACTTCTTCCTTCAGCGTCCTTCTCTCTTCTACCTACATGCTTCCTTTCATCTCTACTCTTTCTCATTCTCTTTCTCTTTCTCTCTCCGTCTCTGTCTGTCTGTCTGTCTCTCTGTTCTTCCTCTTCCTGTAGTCACCCTCTTCTCTCTCTCTCTCTCCTCTCTACCTCCTCCTATAATCATCCTCTCCTCTCTCTCTCTCCTTCTCTCTCCCCCTTCCTGCAGTCCTCCTCTTCCTTCCCCTCCTCGTCCTCCTCCGGCTGCTCCTTCCTCTCATATTTCACCTCCATGACTGGCTCTGCTCTCACCGTGTCAGTAAATGATGTTGTTGTTGTTTTTGCCTGTCCTCTCAGACTCCGGGACCAAACATTCAGAACCATTTTTTTTTTTGTACCCCGCCTCTCTCTCTCTCTCTCTCTCTCTCTCTCTGTTTATCTGTCACTCTACCCTTTCCTTTCTCTCCAATAATTCAGTAGTTCTCTCTTCTCTATCCCCCCCTTCTCTTTCTTTCTCTGACTACATTCACCCCATTATTTTCTCTCTAATAATTCTTTCTGTCTGTTTGTCTGCCTGTCTGTCTGCCTGTCATCCCATGTCACCCCTTCCCTTCCTCTCCAATAATTCAATATTCCCCCTCCCCCCCTCTCTCTCTCTCTCTCTCTCTCTCTCTCTCTCTCTCTCTCTCTCTCAATATATCCCCTTTCCCACGCTTTCACCATTCCTTCTCTACCACTCTGCCCTCTTCACCTAATCTTATATAACTGGGCAAAGTCTAGGGTAGGCAAGGTAGTGTGTTTTTAGTCGCTGCAATCTGACTCCAACAGGTGGGTCGAACTCTGTGGTCCACTGAGTGTATGGTGAAGAGGAAAAGATAATCAACACTGCACATGAAAACGTTGTAATAACCACAGCTAAATACAGAACAAAATCACATCCAGCTACCTAACTGGTGGCGTGGGTGACAAGGCACTGGACTGCCAAAATGACCCATGTTCTAGAAAGCTCTCGGTCGCACTGCCGTCATGGTGGAAGTGGGCTCTCCCTTCGTAAATGTAGCCCAAGGACTGCCGTGGTGGAAGACCCACATTGGCTCTAAGCTCCACCCGGTAAAGACTGTACCGTCGTGCCTACGCCTCGCTCCTACCGATGATTGGTAGTGTGTCGGTGTTTTTCAGGAACAGTTATTTTCAGTTTAATGGCCCTATTGGGTTATGACACCCACAGGGTTCCAAGCATTGGCCGCATGAATACAAAAAACGGAAACAGTTATCGCTATTATCATTTAATAATTTGTTATTAGTATTGGTATAATAATGATAACGGTATAAAATAATAATAAAATAATAACAATAATAACAATAATAATAATAATAATAACAATAATAACATAAACGATAATAATGATTAGTACTAGTAGTGACACACACACACACACACACACACACACACACACACACACACACACACACACACACACACACACACACAGTCAACCAGAGAACAGGACCGGGAATCAGACACACCGTATAGGCAACAAACAACGAACCCAAACCTTAAAGAAACGTGGAAGTAAAAGCACTGTAAAAGAAAAGAAGAAACTACTCGTAGCTGTGAGTATGTAGAAAATATGCAATGAAATGAAAAAGCATGATGATGTAAAAGCAAATACTGACGAAAAGAAAAGGCGACAGGGACAAAGAAAAAAAGGATAATGTGGATTGAAAAAAAAAAAATGATGCCAAGAGATACCGAATGCAGAGAGAAATAGAGACACAGGAAAACATGAAGAGGAAAAGGAAAAAAATGTACCCTAGAACAAATATGAGAGAGAGAGAGAGAGAGAGAGAGAGAGAGAGAGAGAGAGAGAGAGAGAGAGAGAGAGAGAGAGAGAGAGCACGTAGACTGGGGAATGAAGAAATGGTCAACCAAATCAGGACGAAAGAAAGGAGACAGGTAGGAGAAAGAAAGCATGGTGATAAAGGCAAATAGGAACGAACACACACACACACACACACACACACACACACACACACACACACACACACACACACACACACACACACACACACACACAAAGACACCAGGGAGACAATAAGCTCACAGACGGACAGCAGGAAGACACGAAAACAGCAGATAGACGGTACGCAAGAGTGGCAGACATTCAAAAGGAACATTAAACAGACATGCAGGGAGGGCAGGTAAGCAAAGAGACAGCGACAGAATGAAACAGGAACTAGGGCACACAGCAAGAGGACAAGCATGGAGTGGGGAAGCGGAGAGTGGCAGGTAGAGAGAAGCATAGAGAGAAAGACAGCAAACTCAGAAAGTGGAAAACAGACAGAAATTTGACGCAAACAGCAGATTAGCGGTAAGGCTGAGGTAGAAGGTGGAGACGTGCATACAGAAAAATGATAAACAGAGAGAGAGTGACACAGGAAGCAGAGAGACGTGCAAGAAGATAACCAGTGACAGCACGGAGACAGGGAAACAATAAACACAGGTAGAAAAAGAAAGCAGACACCGACAACACACAGAGACAGTAGGCAGAGAAGGCAGAGTGACAAGAAGTAAAGATATAGATGCAGCAAGCCATAGTAAGAAGGAAAATTGTTGTACACCGTATAGATAGAAAATGACAGGGAGCAGACAGAAAGCGACAACAAGCAGACAAACACAAAAAGAAAGACAGACACGGGAAACAGAAAGGAATGAGACAGTGATAGACAGTTAGTGACAGTACGCAGAGAGACAGAAAATAGTGAGAAGGCAGCAGACAGGAAGCAAAGGGAACATGTACAGACAGCATGCAGAAGTAGGGAGACAGGATGCAGAGATAAACAGGAGTATGCAGTGGTAAGAGAGACAGTATGCAGAGACAGAATGAGAGCATACTGAGGCAATGAGATAGTATGAATAGGCACAGAGAGAGTACGCACAAGTACTGAGACAATTAGCAGAGACATAAATAGTAAACTGAGGCGAGAACACAAGAGGCAGAGTGACATGAAACAAAGGTAGAGAGAGACAGTATGCAGAAGTACATAGTATTGAGGTAGACAGACAGTATAAAGAGGTAGATAGACAGTATAAAGACGTAGACAGACAGCATAAGAAGGCAGACAGACAGCATAAAGAAGCAGGCAGGTAGTATGAAGAGCCGAGACGATATGCTGTAGACAGACAGTAGGCTGAGACAGACAAACAGAAAACAGAGGAAGATACACAGTATACAGAGGTATACGCAGTATGCAGAGGCAGACAGTCTGCAGAGGCAGACGGACCGCATGCAGATGTAGAAAGGCAGTATGCAGATGCTGGAATATAGGAATCAAAGCGACAGATGCAAGCTGACAGAAAGTGGCACTGAGGAGACAATGTGATAGTAAGCAGACAGAGACAGTTATCAGAAAGGTTGAGACAGAAAGCAAAGAGACAAGCAGATTAAGAAAGTGACAATAAGCTAACAAAGATGCAGCAGTCAGAGAGGCAGAAGCTATACAGACGTGCACAGTAAGCAGACAGAAAGTAGCAGAGACTGAAAACATACAAAGAAATCTGACTGAGAATTAGCAGAAAGGCGGGAAGCAGACACACACACAGATGCTCAGACAAACAACAAAGAAAACAGACCATGAGCAATTAAAAAGCCGGAGAAACAGCAAAGAGACAGATACGGCAAGCAGAGGGATAGACAAGAGTAAGCAGACAGGCAGACAAGAAACAGAAAGCAACGACAGCTATAAAGTCAAATACACCGAATGAAAATAGACAGCTATAGAAAACAGTTGGAGATAGACAGAATGAAGAAAAAAAAAGTGGAGAGGCAAAGAGTCACGAAGCAGAGACAAATTCTGACAGAGTGAGAGTAAGCATAATGAATGAGAAAGTAAGCAGAGAAATGGTTAGACAGTAAGCAGCATGGGAAACAGAGGCAAACAGAAGCAGTGGTAGACATAACAAAGAAGACAGGGAAATTAGTAGGTTGACAGAGACTGAACTTAGACACAGAACACACGGAGAGAAAGTACAGAGGCAAGATAGACAGGAAGGAGAGAGACCGATAAACAGTAACGAGAGAGGCAGAGAGAGACAGCAGTAAAGACAGATGCAGAAAGATTGAAAGAGACAGTAAACAGAGGCGGAAAAACAATAGACAGAGAAGCACAAAGCAGACAAAGATACAGCAGACAACAGACAGACAGGGAGACGGCAACAGAGACGGAGACAGAGAGAGAGAGAGAGAGAGAGAGAGAGAGAGAGAGAGAGAGAGAGAGAGAGAGAGACTGTGGCCTGGAGCGACTTAAAGCAGAGTTATTCTGTATTCATGACGACATTTTGCTCATGTCTGCTCTAACTCTTAATCTTTACTACTGCTCTCTTATTTCTTTGCTTTTATTCTCTCTTCCTCTCTTCCTCCTACAAGCCTTGTTCTCTCATTTTTCTCATTGTCTTCCTTTTGTATTCTCTTAATTGCTTGTTTCTTTATTTCGACGTCCCTGAGTCCATTTTCCTAGTTCTTTACTTTCCATTCTCTTTTTCATTTGTTCTCTTATTTCTCATTTCGCTATTTTCTCTTCTACAGTTCTCTCCTTTCTGCTTATTTCTCTTGTTTCCCACCTCTGTACGCTTTCTCACTGCACCATATTTTCACATACTCTCCATGGCTCATCTTTCTTCTTCCTTTTGCACTGTTCTGTCTCCTGGGTCTGTATCCTCTTTCCTTGTTCAGATTATCCTCCTCCTATTCATTTCTCTCTCCTCTTTCTCGCCCTTCTTCCCTATGCTCTTTATGATGCTCCTTTTCTTTCCATCTCCTTTCTTCTTCCCTGTCCCTTTCTCTTTGTTCTCTGTTTTTCTGCATTTCTCTTCACCCTCGTTCTTCCATCATCTGCTGTTCTCCTTCATGCTTCCTCTACATGATCATTTCCCTTTATCATTTCCCTCTCCTCCCTACCTTCTTTGTCTCTCAGCCCCCTTCTCCTCTTCTCATTTCTCCTTTTTATCTGTTCTTCCTATTACGTTATTTCCTCAGCATCTCCTTTCGTTTTCTTACATTCCCTCTCTCCTCAGCCTTTCTCACTATCGCATTTCCTTTATTATTCATCATTTCTTGTCCATATTTCACTTGTTTTCTTTTGTCTCCACCTCTCCATCTCCTCCTGCTCCTCCACCTCCTCCTCGCATTTACCTTATTTCTTAACGTCATTTCCTCCTGAGCATTTTCTTGATTTTTTTTTTCTCCTCTTCTGTATTTCAA
Source organism: Coenobita brevimanus (assembly GCF_032717465.1). Classification (NCBI taxonomy): domain Eukaryota; kingdom Metazoa; phylum Arthropoda; class Malacostraca; order Decapoda; family Coenobitidae; genus Coenobita; species Coenobita brevimanus. Next base: position 21,606,871 of record NC_137004.1, read on the forward strand.
AACAAAACATTTTGTAGGTTCTTCCTTGTACAGTCGGCATCAAAGATCTTGTCGGCTCTCCTGCTTTTCTCTCCATGTGCTTTGAAAATCGGTGTGGTGAATCCTCAGCTACTGACCCTGACGATATTATTTGTCTCTAGATCAGCGTCATCACTGCGGATTCACCACAGTGACTGTCAAAGCCTTCGAAAGAAAAACAGGAGAGGCAACAGGATTTTTTATGTCGACTGTACTTGTTTGCATTTAGTTTTCTCTCCCCTTTCTGTGAACTAAATAAATAACATACTGACACATAAGCTGGTACACTCTGCAGCATAGACAGATAAATACGGACAAAAAAACAGAGAAGATGAGATACACGAGTGTGTAAACACACAGCCTTGCATATATATATATATATATATATATATATATATATATATATATATATATATATATATAAAATATTTTTCAAATAAAAATAAAGATAATAAATAAAAACACAAATACTGTTAAATAGGTAAATGACTATACAAAGAGTTGTACAAACGGACAACAAAATTCTAAGAAACAGAAATGCATAACTATATCTGTAACGATAAATTTGTATTTGTATATGTCTATGACTGAAAACCTATTACAGTAATTTTCCTTTTTTCTCTGTGTATTACTTAGACTCAAAATTATGGCAATTGTAACATCGTACTGGCGGGTTTTAGGTAACAGCTTTTAATTGTTTTTTTTTGAATCTCTGTTGAATTACATTTCCAGTTCAGTATTTTTTACACGAAATTCATTCACAAAACGTGCAATTACTCACTGACCGGAGACTTTGCAATTATAATAAAAAGCATCCATAAAAACCAGTTAAGAAGCAACTATATAAGTCTGATAGTTTTGTATCTGTACACAAAGTCTGATAACCAGATTTTCCACTTGCATTTCCGTGTCAAGTTTTTCTCATATCAATCCAATCTTTTAGACATTTGAAGACAGACTGATAAAACTACTGACCAATAAACAATGGCAATGGAAAAATATGCCGAACCTCCATGCAAGGTAGGCGATAGTATGAGAAGAGGAAAATTTACAAGATGAAGAGAATGGCAAATATTAAAGAGAGAGAGAGAGAGAGAGAGAGAGAGAGAGAGAGAGAGAGAGAGAGAGAGAGAGAGAGAGAGAGAGAGAGAGAGAGAGAGACATAATCACACACACACCAACTTCCAACAGACTCTCCCACAACCGCAGGCACTACCACAGAATTCCTAAGCTACACACACACACACACACACACACACACACACACACACACACACACACACACACACACACACACACACAGTACCTAAACACACACACGCAGACACAGGCACTTACACACACACTAACAACCACTAATACACACGCATACACACACTTATACACACATATACACAATAATACACACACACACACACACACACACACACACACACACACACACACACACACACACACACACACACACACACACACATACACACACACACACACATTCACACCCCCGACTCCCATCCCCCACACACCCCACAAACATCCACACACAGTTTAGCATATGCAGAAGACAGACCTGAAGCCTGCAACAGAGACTCAAGACAAACAATGATGCAGGAGGAGAAAAGAGACACACAGACACCAGAAAAATAATTAAAGAGAAAGCAGACATAATAGTAAGCATGATATCAGATGAAAAACAGAGAATGTGAGTGATGAAAAAAATATGGAAGAGGGACAGACAGAAGACCACGACGGAGAGAGAGAGAGAGAGAGAGAGAGAGAGAGAGAGAGAGAGAGAGAGAGAGAGAGAGAGAGAGAGAGAGAGAGAGAGAGAGAGAGAGAGAGAGAGAGAGAGTAGCCTAGTGGTGCCATCTGAGGTAAGGCACCGATGGCACTCCTTCCATCCTTACTAATTCACAGGGCCACCAGGGGGAGGGGGTGCAGAGAATGGAGGGAGTGGAGGAAGGAAGTTAGAGTACAAGGAACAGATTGAGGGAAGGGATGGAGGACAGGAGTTGGGGTACAAAGGAGAGACTGAGGGAGGGGAGAGTGAAAGAAAGATGGAACAAAGAGAAACTGATGAGGGGGAGAAAAAGGAAGGAGACAAAGGAGCAAGGAATGAAAGGACAAGAGGATAGACTGAGGGGAAGGAGAGAGAAGGAAAGAAGGGAACAGGGAGACCTGGAGGGGAAGTGAGAAGAGAGAAAGACTGATGATGAGAGAAGGATGTACCACTGAGAATGAAAAGGGTAAAAATAAAGTAAGGAGGAGGAGGACGACACAAGGGAGAGGGAAGGAGGAGGAGAGGGAGGGAAGGAGATGGGGAGAGGGTGGCGGAGGGGGAAGGGAGATGGGAAGAGAGTGGCGGAGGGGGAAGGGAGAGAAAGACAGGGATAGAAGAAGGCAGGGTGAAAATGAAAATAGCATATGATGATAACTGGAGGGTAGGAAAGAGAGGAGGGGAGAGAGTGAAAAGTGGTGGAGGCAGAAAATGAGGAAGAGGATAAAGATACAGAGAAGAAGACTGAGGGTAGATGAGGAAAGTTGACAAAGAGTAAGGAAGAGATGAAGGAGGGGAAAAAAAATGGTGAGCGAGGGAAGAAAGAGGGAAGGTTGAGACTGATGGGAGATTAAAAGATGAAAGTGAAGGACGACAGGGGAACAGGTATACTGGTGAGCGATGGAGGGAGTGAAATAAGTTGTGGGCGAACCAGGGAGAAAGGGAGACGCTGAGGGTAAGACGGGAAGCTATGAAACAGGGAGAAACAGAATGAAGGGTGGAAGAGGCAGGAAATGATGAAAATGAGAGAGAGAGAGAGAGAGAGAGAGAGAGAGAGAGAGAGAGAGAGAGAGAGAGAGAGAGAGAGAGAGAGAGAGAGAGAGAGAAGATTGACTGACTGATTAAAAAAAGAGCTAAGAAGACGGGCAGGTGCCTGGAATATAATGAGTAGGAAACCAACAATTCTGAGATCTGACATAGGCCAAGCCAGCTTTTTACTTAGAGAAACTCTATGAAGTTAACAAACATCAAAAGTGAGGTAAGAAAGGCATATAGCTTTAAGCAGTGGTAATTGCATGACTGAAGTTGCTTGTGATCTAGGGGACTTTCGACAACAAAAGTTCTGCATTAATGTGTATCTTACAGCTGTGTCTGAGTGAGGAAACACTGGGGAATACAGTGGGATTAAAAAAAGAGACATTTTCTGTGGTGTGCACTTCAGGTCTTGCAGAGGTGGCCTCATAGGGCGAGGGGAAAAAAAAAAAAGTGGGAAAGAAGTAACAGACGAGAGGAGAGAAGGAGGGATGGAGAGATAACAGAGGAAAGAGGTGGGAAGAGAGCAACAGAGGTAGAACATTGAAGGAGGTAAGATGTTGAACGGGGGAGGGGATTTACAGCATCCAGGGCGTGTAGGAGGAAGAGGGAGAGCAAAGGAGATCAACAAAGAAAGGAGGGTCAGGTGGAGGGAGGAGATGACAGGGGGGACTTATTGATAGCAGAGGAGAACAGAGGGAAAGAGGGAAAGAGAGGGGATATTTAATGACAGTCGGGGGGAGGAGGGGTAGATAGGAGAGAGGAGGAATCCAATAGAGTTCTTCCACCTTAATTTGGCGCGTCCTTTTGCAGCTTTTCTTACCGTGTTACGATGGCAGGATAAGACCGTACGTCGGTTTTACATAATTGCCAGATAACTTCTTCGTGACTAGCGCGTTGTACTTGTTTTAATCTCTTGTCATAACTTAGCATTCAAGATTGTGAGATAACAGTTTTAAGTCAAGTTAAAGTGAACTGAATAAAATAGTGAGGGAACAGAAGGGGAAAAAGTAAGGGATTTAATTGACTGTCGTTGGGAGGGCGAGGGATTGAAAAGAGTGAGATGGGGGGAGGGGATGAGAGGGGGATTTTACTGTTACTCGGGAGGCAAGGGAAAGGGGTATTTTCTAGCAATTCGGTAGAGAGGATGGATGGAGAACTGGGGGAGAGTGAGGGAAAATAGGAGAAGGATAGGGGAAGAGAGAAAGGTAAGGGGAAGAGGGGAGTGAAAGGTGGGAGAAAGAGAAGGCGGAGGGAGGGGGGGGGGAGCAGCGAGCAAGGGAGACAGTGACAGAGCAAGGACGTGCAAGAGTGAGGAAGGGGTGGCTGGGGAGAACATCCAACACATTCACAGACACTGCCACACTGCGGCTAAGAAAAAAAAAAAATCTACCACCCTTCCCCCTCCAAACAAAAAGTGAAAAAAGAAAAACACCTGCCAGAACTGACCGCAAGAATTAAGGTGGACATTCCTGGGTGGGAGAAATAATATGATGCAAGGTTTATTTCCTTGGACATTCTAATGACGGTTATCTTGCCCACTTTTATGGTTTCCTGAACCAATTTCTGGATCCTACTCACCCCATTTATAAGTGTGATACGTGATGGTGATGGTGGTGGTGATGTGATGATGACAGCAGTGGGGGTGTCAGTTTAGTGATATTAATCCCTTCAATGCAATGACATTATTTAACCGTGCTCTTATTGATTCCATACGATTTTACAGAACTCAGCAGACTTTTTCGGACTGAAGGGCTTAACTTACAGCTTTCATTAACCCCTTAACTATTACATGGCTCTCCCTAACTGAGTCGAGTAGTCAGGCAATAAGAACAGAATGGTATGAAAAGGTGTCAGTGTACTGAAGTGGGTAAAATGGGGCAATGACGTCAAATATATTCCTACCTGTGACAATAAATTTTTCATTATGTGGCGTCCTTTTCTACTGATTCTTGCTGTTGCCAGATATTAATCAGGTTAAAGGAGCCTCCTGATATCAAAAGGGTTGACGAAGGCTATATCTTACCTTTTTGTTCGAAAAGTCTTTACTAAGCTTAATTAGTTCTTCAGGAAGAACAATATATATATATATAAGTTGTTCTGGGGTTGAAGGAGTGAAACATCCTCAACGAATCTTTAGTTTCCTTGGAGATTACTGGTCCAATAAATTGATCGAGGTTGTCCACGTAAGAATGAGTGCGTAGGGTATTCGCGACTGGACTAATATTCAGATACAACTTTACGATTAATATACCCTCGTAATTATGACTTGTTTTGTAAGAATGACAAGGGAAACATCAAATATCAATGCCGTAATAGTCAGGGGCTTGAATCATAAACCCAGAATAAACGGCCCAAATTTTACCATCACAGCGAAAGTAGGTCATGGATTATTATTATGAAAAAAAAAAAAAAAAAAAGTGTCAGGAGTTAGTGAATATGGAATACGATAAAAATAAAACCGTCTAGAGTTACTGAATGAAATCTCAAAGCTCCACCATCATAGTGCAAGGATTATGGCGAAGAAAAAAAAAAAAAAAAAAAAAAAAAAAAGGAATGGGCAAAAAGGTGAGCATTACATGGACACAATTAGAAAGACCCCACCCTCACACTGCAGTCGAAGTAAACAAACATCGAGATAATTTCTGTAGGTCCGCAGTATGTGGGTAATGGGTTGGCAGTGTAGGGGGGAAAATGACGAAGAATTAAGGGTACAACAAACAAAACAGCGCGCGCGCGCGCACACACACACGCACGCACGCACGCACGCACACGCACACACACACACACACACACACACACACACACACACACACACACAGTATAACTTTTTGGTCGTACTATTGCTGCTGTTGTACATTGTCATTGCTCTTATTCTTAAGCTAGCAAGAATGGTGTTCCTCACGGTTCTGCTCTTTCACCAGATCTCTTGTGAGCTGCATACCCAGTTCTAACCACTCATACGATGCAGGTTATACTTTCCACTTTTCCACCTACCTCCCACAGCGTCCATCACAAACGTCACCATATAACTGACACGATGAAATAATGACACGTATGATCTTTGATCCATTAATTATATCTCATTGTGAAAGATAGGAACCTTGCTGGCTTTGTTGTCTCAAAGACTTAACACCTCAATCCTTCTGTCTTCTGTGGTGTACAATATTACACACGACTCACTTTATCTTCACCGCTAAAATCAGTTGGTCGCTCTTTTTTTATACTCTGTGCTTGTTTATTATATATATATATATATATATATATATATATATATATATATATATATATATATATATATATATATATATATATATATATATATATACCCTGCTTTGGAAATATCACATTACTTTTTTTTTCTGTGAAAAAGATTTTACAGGGCTTACGTGGGCATAACTAATTCTGTGGCTTCTTTATGACTGCACAGTTGCTATGTAGAGTCGATATGAAAAGTATCGCGCAGGAGGGGTCCGATGGTATCCTAAATGATCACTGCAGCTCCTGTTGCCTCTAGGTGATTAATTTGTTATTATCTGAATGTGCATAACAGTGGTGACAGCAGAGGTCAAGTATGCGATATACGTGGCATTATCTTTGAAGTGGGTGGGAATCATGAGGGATTTTGCACTATTATAGCCATAGGTGTGGTTTTAGGTTATTTCCCGTAAATTAAGCACCTATACGTTTTTAATTCATCGTACATTTCAAGAGCCATATTCATCCCTGTGTGAAGCGCAGAATCAATCCCAATTTCAATCTCTCTCCCTCTCCCTCCCTCCCCCCCGCTATCTCTCTCTCGTTGAAACACTAATCACAGCTCTGCTGATTCCTTTGCCAGTAACCTTTTAACAATACTGCAGGCACACATCACCTTTGTACTGGAACTACACACCTCCATCCCTTTCTGCACAACTCTCTAATACAGGAGTTAACCACTTCTCTCAGTCTTTCATGCACACAACTGGGCCGCTCAGGAAGTGTCACCCCTTCAGTATGTGTACTGCTTTACCTATGACCTCAGGTGCTTTTAATTGTCCCCAGGCGTCTTGAAAAGAAAGATTCTTGAATTCTGTATTTCTCTTTAACACATACTTTGGGAGGTAATATTTTATAGGTTTCTTGGATTTGGTTATTATTTATGGAAAAAAAGCGTCTCCCATATTACACACACACACACACACACACACACACATTCCCAACATTTATTTATTTATATATATATATACACACACACATACGCATCCTCATTTTCTTTATATATACACACACACGCACCCCCCCACCCCCTTTAGGCACACAGCAGTTAGCGTGACCGGCCAGTGTTGACAGAGAGACAAATGAGCATCGTAATCAGGCGTCACCCGGTCTGACCCTTCCCCTCCTCCCCCTTCTAGTTAGGTGCCCTCCCCTGTAGTTGTCACCCTCTCTTTACTTATTTCTCCACACCTTATTCCTTTACCTGGTTGATCCTCTCTGTCTCTACTCGAACCCCCCTCCTCAAAGACGGTCGCTCTCTCTCCTACTACTCCTTCCTCCTTGTCCCTGTTTGTTCCTCTCTTCACTCCCACCCCTTCCCCTAATTGGTGGTACCCTAACCCCGCAGGCCTGGTCGTTCCCTTCTTTCCTCTGGCCCTTCACCTCAACCTCCATATAGTAGTATTCTTTCTCCCCTTCACCCCCCTCCCCTTCAGATGATCGTCCCTCCTAGATGGTTGTTTCTCCCTTAGCTTGCAAAATCCCTCTCCCAGTGGTCGTTCCTTCATCCCTTCTCCCTGCTTTTAATTCTTTCTGTACGATGGCGTCCTGTGTAATTATACCTTCCAACCGGCAAGACGATTTTATTAATCCTAGAAGATCCCTCATGCTGAAGACTTAAGGAAATCCTTGTTATCTCCACATGTACATCTCTGTCTTTTACAGCATATTCCTTCTATAATCAAGCAATTTGATTCAAGTGGCCCTTGACCTGAGGATTTAATCTCTCCAATCTATTTGCTGCTATTAAGAGTGAGGTCATTTTTTGGACTACGATCTGAAAGAGCCCCTACTTTTTTTTTTTTTTTTTTTTTTTTTTTTTTTTTTTTTTTGGCGAGCTGCAGAATGCTTTATTAACGACTTTAGCGTCACTGCAGCCTGGGTCACAAATTTATCATCCCCGTTCGGCAAAACTCCGCTGTTATTGTTGAGAGAGGACCGTGGAGATCACAATGTGTTTAAATACAGCAGATACATCCCAGTAGCAATATGTCAGGATATGGATTGTTGTAGAAAGTTTAATGACCAGTTATACGTTGAGGTTACCTACGTTTTTGCGTTCCATATTTTTGACTTAGTTTTTGCTATCCAACTACTCTAATAGAAATCAAAGCCATATTGACAAAATAATAAATAGAGTTTCCAATGGGAAATCTTCTCAACCCTAAAGCCCGGAGGCGTTTTACCTTAGCTGAATAAAATCATTTGGCGCTAGTTCGAATAAAACTACAAAGTACAAAAGTATCAGATGCGGGAGATTCAGAGCCTTCGGTTACTGCCCCTGGTGTGGTGTGATGGGAGGGGTGCTTTGTGTGGTATGTTCTGGTGTGGCTTCACTAAAGTCGCTGAAGTCTACGGGAGTGAAGCATCTCGTGTCCAAAAACTATTAGTCAGCGACAGACAGACAGAACCACTTAAATAAACTCGGGGTTTGGGCGTCGGACAACAGACATGCAGGCACACACACAGACAACAGACAGAGACAAACATATAGATAGGAAGACAGACAGACAACAGATAGAGAGACAAACATACTGTATAGATAGGAAGACAGACAGCGGTTTGTCTTCTCACTCCTTCCTGTACCTCAACACCTCAGTGAAAACCATGTCGGGGACATGTTCTTAATGATCACAGAACAGAAATTATTTACCATCACTGAACAAATAAAGGTATAAAATAAAAGTTGCTGCTCACTGCGATATGTATTAAACTGTATTTACGCTAAGATCAGATGAACGATGTAAATTGGTGGAGGTAGAGCCAAAGGAGTCTGAGAGTGTTTGTACTGTCTCCATTAACCCTCTCATGGTCGCGTCCCCTCTAGCATTTTATCAGGGGTTAACGCCAAACGATTTTATTCAGTGGAGGGTGTCACTGGAATCAAAGTATTAAGCCACTAATTACCATTCAGTGTGATACCTGTCCTCATATTCCCAGGTTTCATCCACGGTGGCGACGGTGACGAAAAATAAATTCTAAACTCCTAAACCTTTTTCTTATTATCCAGCCAACTCATCACAATCCATTTCCCTTGCTTCTCTCCGCTTTACAGCGAACTACTTTGCCAACAACTATCCTGTTCTTCCAGTGTTCCATCTTCTTAATTTACTGGAGTATTCCTTTTAATCCTTTGACCGCGAATATAAAAATTAGTATTATATTCATACTATAGTAAGACATTTTTTTTTTTAGCTAATGAAACCCACCCTGACAAAAATGTTCAGAAAATGACTATTAAAGATTTGCCGCAAGATGAACTATTTTATTCCGGCTAACGCTGGACGAATAAATTTATCTTGAAAAAACGAGTCAACCGGTTAATGGCTGTTTCATGCCCGTCCACAATATCATATCTATCGTGCAGGTTTCATTGCACGCACTTTACAGGTAACAGTGCTTCATGGCCATCTAAGGAACTTGTAACTCTCTGGCTTTATCAATGGTCCACATTAATTCCCATGCGTTAAGAGAAAATGCAGCGATGATTACCATCCCCCTTTCAGACCAACCTCCATCTTAATGCTTCTGTCACTGTTCAACTGTATAAACCTCTCGCCACCTTCCTTAATCTCTAATATCCCTGATCAATATGCACCCTAAAAGCCACTGTCCTTTACTAATTCCATAAATCTTAATCTAATATTATATCAAGCATTTGTGCATTTCTCAGTCCTTTGGATGCGGTGGTTTCTCTTAAGCTGAAGATAATCATATGATGTTGGCTAAAATATAATACAAAATTCATAATCCTTAGCTGTAATGCAAATCTAAAATGTCTGACCTTTCTACGGCGACTGCATTTTCTACAGGTAAAAAAAAAAAAAAAAAAAAAAAAAAAAAGTCTGACACTTGGAAAACAAAGTACCAAACTCCTACTTCACAACCAAAGGATTCAACACCATCACTGCACTTTTTTGCAAATCTATTTCCAAAGTACACCTGTCACATTCGAATCCCTTTACCAGTTTTTGTGACTTTCTCTTGCAACACTACATCACCAGCAAACACGATCACAATATTTTCACTCCCCTCCCATCATCATCACCATCAAGCTTGCCGTCATGCCATCATTTTCGCTTTCATCCCCCACGAGAGCCCCATCCATGTCCACATCAAATTATCAGCGCGACACAGCAAAGCTCACGTGGCCCAGCTGCCTGTAAATAGTCCACCACTGGCCCTAACCCTCAGCCCTGTCCTCATCACATCACAGGGTATTCCGTAATGTGTTTTGTTGAGTGGCACCAGCGGAGGGATTGACTGAACTTACACTCTTGTGGTCGATGCTTTTAGGGATATTATACACTAGTATCATTACTCTCCTGTAAACCTTGCCATACTGCACAACACACACACACACACACACACACAAAGTCCTATTATCATTATAGGAAAATTGCTTTTAATACCATCACTAAATGAAAATTAGATCAATAAGAGAAATAAACCGTCATTAGCAGCCAATTATCCACTACCTGAAGCTGTTGTTAAGCATTAAAGACCAAAATAAGGACGCTAATCATTACCGACCTGATGACCAAGTGTCATGGAAAGAGGAGGCCACACCTTGTCCACCCCTTTCCCTGGAGTCACATCTCAGGGTCTGTGAAAGAACTGCAGTGAGACCACACATCCCTTAACAGGATACAGTGCAAAGTAACATCAACAAGAAAAGATAAAGATGAAGGTTACAACAACAACAGCAACAACAACAACAAAATAATAATAATAATAATAATAATAAAATCGCAATAATAATAAATAGTAAAAAAACGAGAAGCTTCCATTACACTATATCTTTTAAAAAATATGAATTATTAATAAAGACGTCATTCTGCAAAAAAAGCCAAATAAGTGTATAAAAATGTCACAAATACATTACAGATTAAAAGGTAAAAAGCTTAATGGCCACAATAAATCTTACCCCCCTATCCGGCTCGCGACAGAGTGCAGCTCGCAATTTTATTTTCCCGGTGAAGTAAGGTTGTTAATCACGGAATAATTTTTTTTACGTGTTAACAAATTAGTACTTAAGGACGAGTACAGTAAATAAAAATATGATGATAAAATTATAAAAAGTTGTAATATGTGGATTCAGTAAAAGTGTGTAATTTTGATGACTTGGGAAAGAAGAAGAGGAGAAGGAAGAGAATGTTGGGAGAAACACATGCAGTGAGAAGAGGCAGGAACGAGGGAGAAAAGAGGAGTGGATAACAGAAGAAAAAAAAAATGATGTTAGTGAGGGAAGTGACAGAGATAGGAGAGGAATGAAGCGGGGTAGAAGGGAAAGGAATACGAGGGAAAGAACACACACACACACACACACACACACACACACACACACACACACACACACACACACACACACACACACACACACACACACACACACACACAAAAGAAAGAGCAGGAGGGTGGAAGAGAAAGATAAAAACAAGGAGAGTTAAAAAAGTAAAGGAAGGGAACAGAGGGAAGTAAGGATGAATCTGAATAAAAGCAGAGAAACCACAGAGGCACTAAGCGAAAAAAAAAAAAAAAAAAATGGATACAGAGGTGGAAGAAAGAGAGGAAAGAGGGATAGTACTATGGGAGACAGAGAGGAGAAAAAGTGCAAAACGCTATAGGGAGGACAAAATACAATGGTGCTGAAAACAATACGAGAGCGGAAAATAAAAGTGCTGGAGGAAGAAACTTAAAAGGAAGGTTGTGAACGGTATGGAAGGAAATGAGAAGAGAAGGAGGAGACGTTGCCAAAGGATCAAAGAAGAGAAAAAAAGGAGGAGAGAAGCATAATGCCAGAGAGGGAAAGAAAACGTACAAAAGGAAAGGAACGGCTAGACTAAAAATAAACAGCCATAAAGAGAAATACAAATAATTCCAAAGAAAGGGAGAGGATGTGCAGCAGAAAAGGGAGGAGAAAAACATAAAGAAAGAAGGAGAAAGGGAAATAAGATACAGTCGGGGAAGCGAGAATTAATTATAAAGGAAGAGAGAGAGAGCAGAAACACCAGAGAAACAAGCACTCACTGACAACAATACGCCCCCCGTACAATCAGTTTAGAGGTTCGTCCACACACTCAGAGAACACCTGTGGTTTTGGAGTATGGTGTAAAAAGAAAAGGAAAAATAATCATGAAGACGTGATGACTGAAGCACTTTGTCCATCTCCATTTTACTTTTTATAGTGTGATTCTTTGCCATGCTTCGGAAGTGATGAGCAGCGTGTTTGGACACGACAGGTGCCCACTGATCGTGTGGTAGAACCTCAAGGCCGAACCATTGACCCTGCCCTGCACCCTTTACCTTGAACTTTTTGCTCTCAAAACTGATCTACTTTCCTTACCTGGTCCTTATCCCCTCCATCAAGTTTGGTACTATTGGACTTAAAGTGTTTGGGCTGACCTTACCCTGGGGCTTATTGTTTCGAATATGAAGTAATTTAATCCCCGGCCAACTTTAAACCCTTCCACGAAGTTTGGTTCAAATCAGATCAAGCTTATCTGACCTAAAGAGCCGAACCTTTGACCTTGCCTCGTGACCTTTACCTTAGACCAATTGCTCTCAGAACTAAAACACTTACTCCTTTCTTGTCTCTCAACCCTTCCACTACGTCTGGTAAAATCGGATTAATACTGTTTGAGATGACCTTCTCGTTGACGTGGCCAATAACCTTTTTCGGCACAAAACTAATCATCTGTTCCTCTGATGGTCCTCGATAAATAAGCCAAGTCTGGTGCAATATATATACATATATATATATATATATATATATATATATATATATTTTGCTAACAGATCAAATGACAGTCAAACTGGACAAAACACATAACCCCCTCGCTCTCTCGCCCGTGGGTGTAGCAAAGTTGGATAAGAAGATAAGTAACAGGTGGAGAAAGACAGAAAGGGAGAGATTCAGAGGGACGTAAAATAGCCAAGGAGGGATGTACCAAAGAACCGAAAAGAAAAACCAGAAGAAAAGAGATAATTAGAAGAGGGAAAGATAAGATGAAAATAGAAACTGGGGGAGAACCAAAGAGAAGAAAGCAGGAAGGTAGGAGACGGGAAAGAGAGAGAGATTAGAAAGAGGTAGAGAGAAAAAGAGAGAGGAGGAAAGGAGATAAAAAGAGAGTGTAGGAAACAAGAAAGGTATGAAAGGCTGGAGGGAGAGGTAGGAATGAATGGAGAGAAAGAGAAGGAAAGGAGAGACAGAAGGAGGAGGAAAGGAAGATGAGAAACAGGAAGAAAGGAAGGCGAGGAGGAGGAGGAGGAAAGGAGGATGAGAAAGAGGAGGAAAGGAAGGAGAAGAGGAGGAGGAAAGAAGGATGAGAAAGAGGAGGAAAGGAAAGAGAGGAGGAGGAAGAAAGGAGGGAGAGAAAGAGGAGGAAAGGCTAAAGGTAATAAAGGTGGTGGTCTAGGTAGGGTGGATAAGGGTGTGAATACTAACGACCACCTGAGTAATACAGCAACTAAGGTGTGACGTCACGCCTTCAACAACACTGCCTAATTGGTGGAGGGGTGGGGGCGGTAGGCAGGGGGGAGGGGATAGGGTGAAGAAGAGGAGGGGTAGGGGTGATTGAAGGAGAGGGGGGACAGGGCAGGACGGGATGGAGGAGAAAAGGTAAAACTGAGATGGAGGGAGGGAGAGAAAGGAAAGGAGGGGGGAAGGAGGAGGCAGGCAGGAGGATAAAAAAAAAAAAAAAAAAGAGGGGAAAAGGTGAGGTGGGGAGAAAAGGGAAGAAGAGGGAGGGAAAAATGAGATAAAATTTATATGAAGTAAGAGAAGGGGATGAGATAAATTGAGACAAGGACAGAGAGGAAGGCAGGACTGATGGAACGGGAGCAAACGGCGGGCAGGCGGAAGGAAAAAAAACAATATGAGAGGAAGAGAAAGGAAAGGGACAGGGAGCTGATACTGAGAGGAAAGAGGGTGTAGAGGGAGGAAAGGGATGATATAGCTTAAGATGATGATAAGAAATGAGGGTCAGAGAAAGGGAGAAGACTGACAGCAAGGACGGGGAGTGGGATTTTAAGTGGAGAGTGGGAGAACCCTAAGACTGAGAGGAATGAAAGGAATGAAGGAAAGAGATTAAGAAGGAAAGGAAGGGAAAACAGGTAAAATGAAAAAAAAAATGAGGAAAAGAATGGCTGATAAGATTGCTAGGAAAGGAGAGAGATAAGACTGAGTGGAAGGGAAGGAGGGAGAGGAAAGTGGAAGAAGGTTGAGAAGGAAAAAACAGTGGGAAGGGGGAGAAGCGAAAAGGGAGAAAAGGAGAGTAAGGGGGAACATGGGGAAGGGGGATAGAGGGAGGAGGGGGGAGTAGACTGCGAGAGAGGGTAGAGAAGAATGTGGAGGAAAAGAAGAGAGAAGAGACGATGAGGAGGTGTAAGAGAGAGAGAGCCGGCGGGAGGGGGAAGAAGGAAAAGCAGAAAAAAGGAATAAAAATATAGAAAAGGGAGATAAAGGGCTTAAGGGGAAAAGGAAAAAGGTTATCAGAGAGAAAAATAAAAAAAATGTAGGGGACAAAAAAAAAAGGGATGGAAGAGGAAGAGGTGGGAGGGGAATATAAGGAAGTCAAGGGATGGAACAGAGGGTTGAAGAAATGGCAGGGGGAGAAAAGAGAGGAGAGAAATAAGCAGGAACGAAAAAAAAAGAAGGAAGAGGAAAAGGCAAGAAGTATAGAGGGAGGAAGAAAAGAAAAAAGAGAATGGCAGGGAAGAGAAAGAGGACGAGGAATGGGCAGGAGGGAGAAGAGAGAGATGACTGAGAGGAGGAGAGTAGTTAGGCAAAGGGAATGGAGGATGAAGAGAGGGAGGGGTGGGGGAGAGGTGGTAAAGGGAAGGGTGGATGGAAAGAGAGAGGGAAGGCGTGTAATGGGTAACGCATGGGTTGTTATAATACTTCCTTAGTAGCCACCACTGGGGTCAGGTAACGGAGAGAACCTGGAAAGGGCCTGGAAGGAATTTGGTAAGAAATGTGAACCTTAAAGAAAACAAAAGTAGGAGAATACTTGAAGGAAACCTGGAGAAAACTTTAATGACCTCCAGAGGAAACCTGGAGGGAGCCAGGAAGGAATATAAAGGGTATCTAAAGGAAACTGAGAGGAACTTGGAGGAAATCTGGAGAGAACTGGCAGGGAATGTTGGAGGAAGTCTGTAGAGAATCTGCAGGAAACTTGGAGGAAATCTGAAGTTAAAGCAGAGGGAACCTGGAGGAAACACCGGTGGTGTGAGAGGGACCTAATTTAGAAAAAAAAAAAAAAGACAAAGATTACTCTAATGGAAATTTACAGATCAAATGGTTAGACTTACACGACGAACATACGGGTATCTGGGGAGAAACTGAAAGTCAATCAGAAAAGCCTACATCTTGGAACAGCTCCTGTCCTGGAAGTGTATCATATAAGTTTTTATCTAGCAAGACCCTATCCTGGTAATCTCTTACTCTGCAGGTCCTATCCTGGTAAGCCCCTATTATGTAGGTCCTATCCTGGAAGAGCCCCTATTCTGTAGGTCCTATCCTGGAAGAACCCCTATTCTGGTAGTCCTATCCTGGAGTCCCTTCCTTGAAAACTCCCTATCCTAGAAGACTTTGTTATCCTGGAGGAAAGCCCATTCTATCATGGAATACCCCATAATCCTGGAAGGCCTACTTTTGCTGGAAGACCCCAATCACGGAAGATCCCCTGTCCTGACAAAATTCCCTATCCTGGAGGTCTCTCTTATCGTGACAAGCCTCTTTATCCTTGAACACTCTCAATCCTGGTAAACCTCTCCTGGTAAACTCTCTATTCTGGAAAACCCTCAATCCAGGAAGACCTCATTAAGCTCGAGGACTTCAATATTCATGAAGATCCGTCCTATCCTGGAGGAGCTCTCTTATCCTGGAAGGCTCATTATTCTGGAATGTCCCTATCCTGTTAATCTCTGTCCTGAAAGAGTTCTTATTCTGGAAGACTCCCTATCCTGAAGAGTCCGTATTTTGGAAGAGTTCTTAATTTAGATGAGTCTCTGTTCCGGAAGAGTCTCTGTTCCGGAAGAGTCTCTGTTCCGGAAGAGTCCCTGTTCCGGACGAGTCTCTGTTCCGGAAGAGTCCCTGTTCCGGAAGAGTCCCTGTTCCGGAAGAGTCTCTGTTCCGGAAGAGACCCAGTCCCGGAAGTGTCCCTGTCCTGGAAGTGTCCCTGTCTGGAAGTGTCCCTGTCCTGGAAGAGTCCCTGTTCTGAAAGAGTCCCTGTCCTGGAAAAGCCCCTGTCCTGCAAGAGTACCTGTCCTGGAAAAGTCCCCGTCATGGAGGAGCCCTTGTCCTGGAAGAGTCCCTCTCCTGGCAGAGCTCCGCACTGGAAGAGGAAGAGTCCCTGTTCCGGAAGAGTCCCTGTACTGGAAGAGCCCCTGTCTTGGAAGAGCCTCTGTCTTGGAAGAACCCCTGTCTTGGAAGAGCCCCTGTCCTGGAAAAGTCCCTGTCTTGGAAGAGTCCCTATACTGGAAGAGTCTCTGTCCTGGAAGAGCTCCTGTCCTGGAAGAGCCCCTGTCCTGGAAGAGTCCCCTTTCCTGGGTGAGCCCCTGCACTGGATGAGGAAGAGTCCCTGACCTGGAAAAGCCCCTGTCTTGGAAGAGCCTTTGTCTTAGAAGAGCCTCTGTCTTGGAAGTGCCCCTGTCCTGGAAGAGTCCCTGTACTGGAAGAGTAAGAGTCCCTGTCCTGAAAGAACTTCTATCCTGGAAAAATCCTTGTCCTGGAAGAGTCCCTGTCCTGGAAAAGTCCTTGTCCTGGAAGAGTCCCTGTCCTGGAAAAGTCCTTGTCCTGGAAATCTCTATCCTTGAAGACTCCCTATCCTGAAGAGTTCATATCCTTAAGAGTCCTATCCTGAAAGAGTTCCTGTCCTGAAGGGTCCCTATTCTGGAAAAGTTCCTGTTCTGAAAGAGTTCCTGCCCTGGAAGAGTTCATGATCTAGGAGAAAGTCCCTATCCTGGAAGTGTCCCTATCCTGCAGCTGGAAACCCTAACCTGAAGGTGACCTGGTGGTGGGCGTTGGAAATAGAAATGCCTTAGTTATGGAAGACGGGAGGCGAGAAGTGAGGTGTGAGGGGAATAATAGGTGGAAGGGTGGGGGGGAAAAGGTGGAGGGGGAAGAGGAGGGAGAGGAGGGGGTGGAGAGAGAATAGGGAGGGGAGAGGTGAGGTAAAAGGTGGAGGGGCTGGGGGTGAAAGGGAGGGAAGGTGAGAGGTAGAGAGAGACAGGAGAATAAAGGCGGGGATGAAGGAACGAAGAGAGGAGGAGAAAGAAGGAAGGCGAGCGGAGGGGGAAGGGAGAGAAAGAACAAAGGGAGACACGAAGAACGGAGGACATAGGGGCAATGAGAGAAGAATAAAAACGAGGTATCAACAAGGTAGAAAAAGAAGACCACGTGCAAATTAGGAAGCTAGGGAGTCAGAGCGATGTTTACTATCCACCTTGGTTCACCTCAACGCATTTTTACTTCTTCATTACAGCTACAGTCATTTCTAAGTTAAAAGAAAAAAATCTGTTGGTTACCAGAATGTTAAAAAGTCGTAATCGTGGTGGAAGGGTTCATGGTGATCTGAAATTTCACTGCGAGGGGTAACTCCTATTAAAAAAAAAAAAAAAAAAAAAAAAAAAACTTCGTGTGGACAGAAGGAAACGCAACAAAATTATTGCAGACAGGATGATCTCACTTGGTAAATATTTTTAAATTTTCCACCTCAACTCTCTGAAATCTCATCTGGACTGTAGAACTTTCACCGATGTTCTTTTAAACTCTTATTTAAACTAACCTGAACTCTTCTGAACTCTCATCAGATCTCTGCTAATGAACTTTTTTGAACTCCCGACTGAACTCTCATGAACCCTGGCCAGACCTGATATAATTCCTCCCTAAACCCTATGGCGGCGGTCGATATTGCAGAGTGGTGGGTGCGTGGTAATGGGTTAATCTACAAATTGCCGATGGATTTACCATTTGGATTCAGTTGGGCCAAAATACATCAAATGGTGCAGGAAGGGGAGTACTACGGCAGAGGTTCAACGGGTATAGTAGTTGGGAATACAAATGGCTGTTATCTTGATCAGCCACCTTTGTTTTCAGCGTTACAGTTTATACCTGGATTTTCTCTTGGGCATTCTAAGAACTACTTTCATTTGTAACCTTTCTTGGATCACAGCTATTCTTCAGCAGTATCAAGTTAGAATAGCGGAAGAAACAAACCTGTTTTGTACACAGGAAAAATCATCCAATATATTACCAATATGCCGGGAATCGAACCGGGGACTCTCAGGTGAGAGCCAGGCGGCATACCACTACACCACGACCAGGTAAAAGTTATCTCGCATTGTCACTATCTTGTAACCAATGTCCCTCCGCCCCCAACTGTTGGCCTGAAGAGGATAAGACAACCCCCTGGCACTTGGGCACGTAGATGCTTTTAATCTATCCCAAGCACTTACGGCAAGTTAGAATGAAGAGAGAAACCTGTTTTGTACACAGGAAAAATCATCCAATATATTACCAATATGCCGGGAATCGAACGCGGGACTCTCAGGTGAGAGCCAGGCAGCATACCACTACACCACGATCAGGTAAAAGTTCCCTAGCATTGCCTCTTGTAACCAGTGTCCCTTCGCCCCCAAATGTGGGCCCGAGTGCATTGAAGACAAAGGTAAACAAAATCAGGGTAAAAAGGAAGAGAAGAAGACAAAGAAGCATGAAAAATGGAAAAGAAGGGATAGAGAGGAAGAAAGCTTAGCATGGAAAACGGACAGGAAGAATGGAAGGGAAGGAGATAGAGAAGCATGCAAAATGGAGATGAAAGAATGTAAGGGAAGAAGACAAGAATACAGAAAAGGAAAATAGAAAAATGGAAGAAGAAGAAGACGACACTGTATGGAAAATTAAAATGAAAGAATGCTGTCTACCCTCCTGAGAAATAATAGGGTTGAAATGAATGAAGGATGGACTAAATTATCAAGCACAAATAAACAATGATTGTGGATGAAGGGAAGGAACAAAGAAGGATGGCGGAAGCAAGGAAGGAAAAGATAAAGAAAAATGGCGAGAGAAAGGAAGAAAGGAAACGAGGCAGGGATGATGGTGATATCATCTACTAATAATGGAGAAAGGAAGAAGGCCTTTAGAAACGGCAGAAAAAGGAAACAGAGAAAGAAGAATGTCACTGAACACCAACAAGGTAGGCAGGAAGGAAGGCGGGAAGGAAAGCAGGAGGAAAAAATGATTATGTACACAAGGAAGGAAGGAAGGAAGGAAGGAAGGAAGGAAAGAAGGGAGGAAAAAGGATATCGAACGCAAGGATGGAGGAAGGACAAAATGAAAGAAGAAAGATATCAGCAAATATTAGGAAGGAGGAAGGAGGAATGAATGAACGAATAATCGATTGAATGGAGGAAAGACGGCAAAATGTCACTTAGCACCAGAAGGCAAATACAAAGGAAGGAAATAAAGGAGAAAGGGGAAAAAAAAAAAGGACGAAAGGATGGAAGAAAAAAATGGAAGTATACAGGAATGAATGAGTGACTGAACGAATAAATGATGGACAAAATACATGACCGAATAAAAGAAGGAACGAAGGAATAAAGAAGTTACTGAAGAAAGGATGCAATGGATGAATCAAGGAAGGAGGGAAGAAATAAAATAATACACGAGGAAAGGAAGTTACCAACCACCATGAACGAAAGAATGAATGAATGAATGATAGAGGAAATGAATGAATGAAGGAGGGATGGAGGAAGGAAGGGAAAAGAGAGGAAGGAAGGGAAGGGAGGGGAAGGAAGGGAAAGGAAGTCACCAAAGAGCCGCCATCAACCCCGTCATTCAATTAAGTCAGCCTCGCGGTCTCCCCTATTATTATACATTACACCCTCCCATTCTACCATCCCACCCATCCCAGACCTTCCTTACCATCTTACCCATTCTCCCAGCCTACTCTTGCCTTCATTTCCTCCCCTCATTCTCTCTCCCCACCAGTTCCTTCCTTATATCCCAACTTCTCATCTCATCTCTTCCTTCCTGTCTCTTTTCTCAGTCCACTCTTTCCTTCGTCGTTTCTCCATTCCATCCCACCCATCTCATTCTTCCATCCCATCTCTTCCTTCACATCTTACCCATTCTCCTATTCCACTTCTTCCATCATCGCCTTCCTTCATTTCATCCCGTCCATCCTATCCTTTCATTCCATCTCCTCTGTCCTTCCATTCCTTTCCTTCTTTGTCCCCTTTCTCGCTTTGTTCCGCCTCTCTTATCCCTCCCAGTCTTTCCTACCTCTTCCATCCTCCCTTCCTTCTCATCTTTCCACCCACTCCTCCCATCCCTCCACTTCATCCTCTTCTTCCATCCCACTCCTCTCGTTCCATTCTTTTCATCTCATCCTCTTATCTCATCCTTTCACCCCATTCCTAACACCCTTCCAAACTATCCCTCTAATCTCTTCTTCTCATTCCAACCCTTCTTCTCATTCTGTCCTATCCCTTCCTTTTTTCTATCCCATTCTTTATATCCTATTTCACACAGCCTTCTTTCCTATCTTTTACCCTCCTTCCCCTTTCTCCATTCCACCCCATTCCATCTTCCCACCCCATTCCATCCCTTCCTTACATCCGTCCAACTACCCAGCCCATCCCTCTCATCGCTTCTTTCAGTCCATCTAACCCGTTCTTCGGTATGATTACTTTTCCTATCCCTCTATCCACTCTGATCCATCTTCAATCCAATCTCACTCATCCCTCAATCCCATTTCTCTTATAATTCTATTCCATATCACTCCTCCCATTCTTCCAGTCCACCCCTACCATCATTCTGTCTCAATCATTGCTTCAGCCTATCTTTTTCATTCCACCAGCTTCCCTCTTCCATCCCATCAATCTTTTACATCTCTTCCATCCATCCTGTTAGCCTCTTTTATTTTCCACAGAAATTTCCCTGTTCCACAGCTTCAGTTAGAATTAAAGTTAAGGGAAGGCAGAAATAGTGACGATTCGTGAAGATGCTACCAGTTCCCTAACAGTCGAAAAGTTCACCTAATTCGTCCTAACCTATCTATAAATATCAACACATAATTAAAAAAAGGTAATAAGTAAACTCATCTACTTTCACCCGTCCAATTTTTCTCTTCTCTTCCTAGATTCTTTTTATGCTATGCTCATGACATTTTCTATATTTTGCTATCTCATCCCATTACTATTTCCGTCTAATTATTCATTTCTTCTTCCAGACATTAAATCATTTATATTTATATTTTTCATTTCATTATATTCTCTCTAATCTTCCATTTACTTCCAATTACTTTATTCATCCACCGTTAAATCGCAGTCTGTTAATCGGATCTGTCCATCTCATATGTTTTATTGCTTTTCCTATGCAACTTTTTTGTTTCGATTCGCTCCATACCAGTTGTTTACGCGATTCTGTAATTCTCACCTTTACCTAAGAAAAAAAAAAATCTATCTGAAGGAAGCAAGAATAAACCAATTACAGCTGTCATCTGATTCAAGAGGTTAATTTTCGATCTCGGCCTAGTTATTATTATATTTTTTTTCCCAGTAGCAATATAAAAATCCGATTTACCCAACTCACTTTATTTTCAGTGTTGTTCAGTGTTGTCTTCCTTCTCCTTTCATTCCAGTTTCGCTTCTCTGTTCTATATCTTCAGCCCAAAATCCAGACTAAGCCAATTACTTTCTCTTCCCAATTAATGATAAAGAATCTATTCAGCCTTTTTCCCAAACTCACACCAGATACCCTAATTCTTTTATGTATTTAATTTTGTCCAATCTTTAATTTCATTCATCAGTTTATAACCACGTCTTTTCACTACCTCATTCGATTTTTTTCCCTCGTCCCCCAGTCCATTCCCCCACCTCTCTCTCTCTCTCTCTCTCTCTCTCTCTCTCCATTTTTCGTCTTATCAACTCTATTTCCTCTCCCATTTCTCTTCGGTCATCTATTTCGTCGTCCTCCTTTCTTCCTTTTTCCAATCCTTTACCTCCCCACCCTCTGCATTGTATATTCTTTTACTGTATCCACTTCCCTCTCACCATATTCCTTTATTATTTTCCTCCTCCTCCCATTTTCCTACCTTCACACCACTATTTTCCATCTCTTCCTACTGCTCATATTCCTCTCTGTTCCCCTACTCTCTCATTATCTTTATTTTTTATCATATTCACTCCCATATCTCCATTATATCTCTTATTCGCTTTCCCTCTCCCTAGTTTCTTACCCTCTCTACCCTCCCCATTCCCCTCGTCATACCGGCCTTCTCATCTCCCCTCCTTCTCCCTGCTAAACCAATATCTCCCCTCCTATCATCTGCCCTCTTCCTCCTCTCCCCATTCCTTCTCCCCTCTCCCCCCTTTCGTTACTGTTTATAATATCCAATCTGGCGGTGACAAGGACGAGGGAGGAGGGAGGAGAAGGAAGGAGAGGAAAGGAGGAGAAGGAAGGAAGAGGAAGGACTGAGGTATGCAGGGAAACGAAAAAGGAGAATTTGGAGGGAAGGAAAGAAGGATGGAGGCGATGAAAGGGATAAAGGATGAAGGAAGAGGGAGGAGACAGAAGGACGAGGAAGGAGGGAGGAAGTAATGGAGGAGCAGCAGAGGGGAGAATGAAGAAAGAAATAAGGACGGAAAGGAGTAAAAGGAACAAGGGGAAGGAGGAGGAAAAGGAGACTGAAAGGAGGACGGGGAAAAGTGCAATAGTGAGGAGAGGAGAAGGCAGATGCAGGAGGAGGAAAGGACGAAAAGTGGAAGAAAGACGAAGGGAGGAGAAAGAAAAACAAAGGCAAATGAAAGAGGGGGGAAAGAAGAGGGTGTTTGATGGTAGGCAAGAAAAACGAGAAGAGAGGAAAAGGGAATGGCTGAATGAATGAAAAGAAGAAGAGAGAAGCAGAGAAGCGATAATCAAGAAGGAAAAAGCATGAGGGAAGACATGAAAGAACAGATAATTGAAGAAGAGAGGACAGAACAGGGAGCTGGAGGAGAGAAAAACCAAGAATATTGACAAATGAAGGAAATGGAGCAAGGAAGAAGAATGATGGAACGAGAGAGAGAGAGAGAGAGAGAGAGAGAGAGAGAGAGAGAGAGAGAGAGAGAGAGAGAGAGAGAGAGAGAGAGAGACACGTACAGATTAGAAAGCATAAAAAAATAAGCCACATAAAAGATGGAAAAGAAAAAAAGCGATAAAAGGGGAGCGGACGGAAGAGGAAAAATTCAGAGCAATGAAAAGGGCGATGACGGAAATAGGAAAAAGGATGAAAGGGGAGGGAAGAGGGGAGAAGGGAGAGGGAGGAGGAAGGAGAGAGAGGGGGGGATGAGGGGAGAGAGGCAGGGAGGTGGGAGAAAGAGGGGAGACAGATAGGGTCGAAGTAAAAATGACAGGAAAGCATTGAAAGATATTGACAGGAAAACATTTGTAATAAACACGAATTGACGAAAGGGGGGAAGACAGTGTGAGGGAGAGAGAGGGAGGGAGGTGAGGGAGAGGGGGGAGGTAAGTTTGTGGAGGTGGGGAATGAGGGATGGAAGGATAGAGCGAAAAGGTATGATATGGATTAAAATAGAGGCATGGTATGGTACAGAATGGAATGAAAAAAGGGTAGAGAGAAGGTGCAGGGAGGTTGATCTTAGTGGAGCAGGAAAGTGTGATAAGGATCGAGGGGAAAAGGTTGGAAAGATATCAGGGAGGGAGGGAGGGAGGGAGGGAGTGATAGGGAAGAAAGGAACACTAAAAGCGAAGGAGAGAGGGACGGAGGGAGGAAAGGAAAGAGCAGGAAGAAGAAGAATATAGTACCACAGGAGGGTATGAAATGATAAGAAACGTGAAAGGGATCTACAAGTAGAAAAATAGGAAAAAGATGGATAAGAATAAACTTGGCAAAGATAATTACTGTATATGAAAGGATGGAGAGAAGACATGACGATGTAAGATACATAGAAATAGACAGATAGACAATGACAGAGAGAGAGAGAGAGAGAGAGAGAGAGAGAGAGAGAGAGAGAGAGAGAGAGAGAGAGAGAGAGAGAGAAACTGTAAAGGAAGAGGAAAACAAACCCAAGAAAACATGGCAGAAAGAGGGTAAAAAGGAGGTGAGGAAGGGAATGAGAAAATGGCAAGTGAATATATATATATATATATATATATATATATATATATATATATATATATATATATATATATATATATATATATATATACTGTATCTATGTCTATTTATCTATCTATCTCTTTCTATGAATCATACATCTGTCTGTTTCTATATATCATCTATTATCATCTCTGTCACTGTTATAAAGACCATAATTATCATCCAGATAAAGCCAATATGAAAGTCACAGCTATCGTCACCTCGTCTACCATTACCACCATCACAGTCTATGCTCTAACAATTACCTTGGGTCTTACGAGTACTGCCATCGCTACCATTATCACCATCAGCATCGCCGCTACCACCAGCACCAGCACCACCACCACCACCATCACAAGAACCACCACCACCATTTACATTACAACTACCACTCTCGGTTATTACTATGAACTACAACATCCATCACTACGATCTACCTAACAAACACCATTACATTAACTGTCATCAACTCATGCAGTGCCACAATAACCACAACCACCACCATCACCATCATCATCATCACCACCATCACTATAATCTCTACCACCATAACAACACCCACTACCATTGCCACTACAAAAATAACACCACCACAGCTACCACTGCTACAACCATTATTACCACTTCTCCCACTGCGATACAACCCTTACCGCCACCACCACACCCACCACCACCATAACCACAACACTCGCCACCTTTGCCACACCAAACACCATAACTATAAAAACCACAATACCATCGACCATAACTATCAATACTACCACTACCGCTGCACCAACAATCATCACTACTACCACAACCACCTCACTACCACTACCACAACAACCACCAAGAGAACACCCATTAAAATACGTAAACTGTACCTCATGATTAACCGAAACTGAAAGTAATATATTTTTTACGTTTTAATATATTTATAGAATTTTAATATTTCAAAATGCCACTTTCATTTTCTAGTTGGAATTCTGATATTACCAAAGCCATTTTTTTATATATTAAATAACAAGTCTGTACTATAATTATACCTGACGCTTCCTTTTTTAATAAGTAATGGAACAGCTGGACAGGACACGATATAATAAACACATTTAATTCAGCTTTATAAATGGCAGTGTGTATCTGTCCTATTATGTTTATTAGTGACAATTAACTTCTATGTTTACGTAGACAATATCTTCTGCCATACATGAATGTCAGTTACGTAATCTAATTATAATGTAAAACCGAATGGCTGACTACTGCCACGACAACTACTACAGCCACTACCACTACGACAACCACTACAACCGCGACAACCACTACCACCATAACCACCATCACCACAACTGTCATCATCATCATTACAACAACCACTACCACCATGACCACCACCACCACCAACATAACCATCACCACAACAACAATCACCATCATCGCCACAACCACAGCCATTATCATCACTAACAAACACAGAAACCACACCACTACAACTAAAACAAGTATATATTTTCTTCACTACCACCGCCACCACATCCATAACCACCACTACCACCACCACACCTACAGCTACCACTACCACCACCAAATCTACAACCACCAATACCACTACCACATCTACAACCACCACTATCAACACCAATTCTACAACCACAATTGCTACCATCACCACCAACACAACCACTACCAACACCACAACTATTACAACCACCATCACTGCCACAATCATCTCCACTACCACTAGCATCATGACGATCACAACAACAACAACCACAACCATCAACACCACGACGACCATCACCACAACAACCACAAGCACTGTCACAGTTACCATCACTACCACCACCATTGCCACAACCATCACGTCACTGTTAGAACCACCACAACCTCACCATCAACATTATTACAAGCACCATCAAACCCATCACCATGAAACGCATCACAATAATAAGAATCATCACAACCTCACCATCACACCCTTGCTTCCTCAACTCCTAACTGTTATGGAAAAGCTGGAAGGGGAGGGGTTGATGGGGGGAAGAGGCGGAGGGGTGGGGTGAACTGAGGAGGGGTTGATGTTGAAGGGGAGGGGTTTAGGGGTGGGAGAGGTTGAGATAAAGGGGAGAGGCTGAGGAGGAAGGAGTAGAGAGGAGGGGGGTTAGTGAGGGGGAAGGGATTGAGGGGAGGGGGTAGTGAACAGGAAGAGATTGAGAGGAGAGGGTAGTGAGGGAGAAGGGGTTGAGAGGAGAGGGTTGTAAGGGGGAAAGAATTGAGAAGAGGGAAGCGGCTAAGCGGGGAACTAGCAAAGTGGAGGGGAAAGTGGCATAGAGGTGAGGGAGTGCCTTGGAGGAGGGGGGAATGACTCAGGGGAAGGGGAGGGGGCTTAGGGTAAGGGGAAGGGGCTGACAGGTGAGGAAGAGGTTGAAAGTGGGGAGGACGTGATGGGAGGGAAAGGGATGATGGGAGGGAAGAGGAATAAAGGATGGGAGGGATGGGATTGATGGCAATGAAGGGGCTGATGGGAGAGAAGGGGGTTGATGGGAGAGAAGGGGTTGAGGGAGGGGAGGGTGCTGAAGAGAATATAAGGGGGACTGAGGGAGGAGGGAGTCATTGGGATTGGGGTGGGAGGGGGTAAACCAGCTAACTACCCTGTGCTAATTAACAGAGGTCGCCGTCCCCCCCACCCCCTCATGAACCTCGTTATTGCCTATTGGTTTTTGCCCCCCCTTCCCCTCTTATCTTCTCTCTCCCTCTCCTCCCTCTCTTTCCTTCTGCTTCTCCTTGCTCCTTTTCCCCTCTACCATCCTTCCCCCACTCTCTGTCTGTCTGTCTCTCTCTCTCTCTCTCTCTTCCGTCCATTCTTTTTCTCCTTTTTCTTCTTTCCTCGGTTCTTTCCTTGCATTCCTTTCATTCATCTCGTTCCCTCTTCTAGTCTTCTGTTTCTTCTTGTTCTTTGCTTCCTTTCTTCATTTTTCTTCCATTCTTCTTGTTTTTACTTGTTTTTTTGTAACTTTTGCTGTCTTCTTCTATCTTTTCATTCTCTTTTCCTTGTTCATATTTCTTTAAAGTTATTTTTTATTGCCGTTTATGTCCCTCTATTCCTCTGTTTCTTTTAAGCTTTACCCACATCTGTTACCATTTCCTTTTCATTTTCATCATTACCTTCAGGCCTCTCCAGTCTGCCATCCGAGTTTTTTTGTTTTTACTGTTTATGTTCATATTCCTTCCTTCCCCCACCTCAGTTTCAGTTTCTTCTAGTGTTTCACATGGGCCTTCAGAGTCAGCTTTGCGTTCTGCCCACTTTTTTTTACTTTCTTTTACTTCCCTCTTCTGTCCGTCCCATTTTCTATCATTAGTCGCTGGGGATATTTTCAGGCCCGGGCTTTAAATTTTATGCTTTCTATGCGTATCTCTTCTTGTTCTGCTTCCTCAATATATGCGGTATATATTTTTATCCTTCCTACTCTCACTCTCTGTATATTATGTATGTTTATATATATACCGGTATGTATTTCATATATCATATATATTTTATGTATATTATAATACGGTATATCATATTTTATACATTTTATATATAATTATTTTACACGTATTGTTTATATTTTATATACCCTATACAATATATATCATATATTTTATATATGTTGTATATACATTTTGTATATACAAGTATTATATATATATATATATATATATATATATATATATATATATATATATATATATATATATATATATATATATATATATATATATATATATTTGACATACCGCATATGTATTTTATATATATAGAATATAAAGATGGATATACCCGTCTAAAAGTTTTCCTCTGTCTGTCTGTCTGTCTGTCCCTGTCCCGTCCCTGTCCGTCTGTCTGTCTGTCTGTCCCCCCCCCCTCTCTCTCTCCCTCTCTCCTAGCCAACCTTATTTTCTACTGTCTAATTTTTCTCCCTCCCTGCATCCAATCTACACTATACTCCCTCTCTCATTACGCCCCCTCCCTCTCTCCTTCCTTTCCTCCCCTTTATGTTTTTTTCCTCCCTTCCTCTCATTTTTTCCCTTCCTCTTCTTGACCCTCATTTTGTCCCTCATTCCCTTCTTTATTGTGTTGCTTTACTCCTGTCTTCTTTAATTTCTTCCTTCTTTTTTCAAATATCCCTTACTCTCTTTGCTCCTTCCTTCTTCTCCTTCAACTCCAATTTATGCCTTTTCCTCCCATTCCCTTATCTAACTTTTCTTCCTCAGGCCACACGACCACAAGGAAAGGGGACGATACTGGCTTCCTACTAGGCAGCTCTTGTATATAAGAATGATGAGGCTACGAGAGTAAGATAAGAATAGTAAGGAAAAAGGAAAAAAATCTTGTTTCTATACCGTCGTGATGAAAATAGTAGGAAAAAAGGCGTGAACAACATACTGAATGAAAAAATAACAGGGTGATTTTACAGAACAGGACGAAAGAACAAAATACTGTAGTACTATGACAAATTTTATACCCAGCCCCAGTCACTCATATGCCTATCTAGGTTTTTCTTGAAACTTTTTCTAACTATAACCTGTTCACTCTGACTAGGCGTAAAATTGTCATCTCTCCAGTTTGCGTGTTAAGCTGTAACAAACTATTAACACTAGAATATGGTGCTAGTTACAGTGAAGTTCTGTGGAAAGAATGGAAAAGAGTTGTGTTGTCTTATTCTGTCGCCAATGTGATGCGAAAAATATGCCGAAAAAAGGTGAGAATCTACACCTAGGTGAAACAAATTAATTACAGTATCGATAAGCCTACTTACGTGTTCCAATTATGCACTACTCTCTTTTCAAATATATTCACTCCTTATCCTATTATCGTAACTAAGACAAAACTTACTCCAGTGCACCTTAGAGGGGAAATGAGTGAAATCTGTTTACATGATATCCGTGTGGTTTCTGTCCTGGTTACTAACAAGGAATACCCCTTTTCTTCTGTTCCATCCTCCTACTTCCTCCCCATTCTCATTTTTCTGTTTTTTCCTTCCTTCCTCTCATTGCCTCCATCTCATTTTCTTTTCTCTTCTGTTCCTCTCTTCTCTTTCCTACCCATCTTCTTATTTTTTTCTTTTATCATCCCTTCCTTTTTTCTTTCTTTGTTCATGGCTTCATCTCTTCTTCCTCTGCCTTTCACGAAAACTTTCCTCCTTTTCTCCGGTATAAAGATTTTCTCTCTTTCTCTACGACTCATTCTTCTCCTTCCTTTTATATCACTTTCCTTCAGCTTTCCTTCTTTTTTTTCCCTTTATCTCCTTCTGCGACGCTGTTTCCCTTTCTTTCCCCCTCTCCCACTCTTTACTTTTCCCATTTTCTGTCCTTTTTCTATTCATCTTCAATGTTTTTCCACTCCTCCTTCGATTTTGGTATTCATCTCCTGTATTCCACTCCTACTTCCTTGCCTGCCTCATTTCCCTTCTAGCCTATCCCTATCCTTCACATCCTTTATTTTATTTCGCTTCTTCACAGTTCTTCTCATCTCCACCCGATTACTTTCCTTGGTGAACATTTTCTCTTCCTCGATCTACTTTTAACTTTCTTTAACCTACTTCCCTTTTCTCATTTCCATCCACCTTCCCTTTCTCTCTTTTACTCTTTCCTCAGTGACACTCCGAATCATTCTCTGTCTCCTTTCTTGATATCAGTCAACTCTCCCTTCCTGTCTTTCTTTACAGTATCTCTTATCTTCTTCAGTTTCTTATTTCTCCGCTATGAATCATTCCCCATAACTCCTAATTCTTTTTCCTTTCCTGTATTTTTGATCTTTGCATTCTACACCCCCTCCTTTGTCTCTGTCTGCACATCTTCTTCAGACTGTATGAGGGTCACTGCAGGACTAGACTGTTTTTGGAGGGAGAGTGGCTGCCAGGATTTACCCTCCCCATAGTACCTTTGTAAGAAATCAGGAAGACGTGTTTGTAGTGAGAGCAAGTTTGTGTGTGTGTGTGTGTGTGTGTGTGTGTGTGTGTGTGTGTGTGTGTGTGTGTGTGTGTGTGTGTGTGTGTGTGTGTGTGTGTGATCGGTATGAACCAACTGGGGACAAATGTACGCTAGCATATGGAAAGACATTCTCTCAGCACCCTTACATTTTCGTCAATGGATTTGAGCCCAGATTTAGAGCATTACATATCGGGAGGGGAACGTAATAACCACTCAGGCACCGTGGCTCCCCTCCCTCTTTACACTTCTTCATTAGTGCACCCCATCTTGCTTCCACTGTTCCTCTCTTATGATCCGTAACTTTTCCTTCCATAATCAGCTCATATACTCGTACACGAGCATACTCACTCTCTAACTCATTCGCTCTCTCTGTGTTTATCTATCTATATTCTTGTCACGAATCAAATTCGCGACATTCCCCTTTTGTGAGAAGCCACGAACTATTAGTGGAAAACTCACTGTGTATCGCTCAGTTAACTGTTTCTCTCTCCATTTCGGGGTATACTTTTCAAAACATTCGTCACTGTTTTCAAAAGTGACCGATTTAATGCACGTCACTAAGTGCTGTACTGAGCGATACTATTGTTTCTTTATTGTTCGCCCCTGCTTGCCTCGACTGTTAGAAAATGCGGCCTACTGCTCCCCCTTTGTTCCCACGACTTGGGCAGTCTAGTGTTTGTTGTGACGGAGAGAGGTCCTGTGCTCAAGAAGTGTGAGAGGTCAGCTAGCACCCAAGCTCCACTAGTACAGTTGCCCAGTACTCCCACCCCCCGGGTGATACACAGCATTCATCGACCGGTATTTCCTTCTTGTAATCCTAGTTTTAAGAGTTTAATTAAGGTGTTTTTCTTCTAGGCGTAAGGATTTAGCTCGTGTGTGAGTGAGTGAGTGCGATCTCATTAAATTTGATTTTGAATTGTAATGTTAAATTTATTTTGTAATCAATAAATTTAACAGTTCTTTTTCTTGAGCTTAATGTAAAGTAAACTCTTGTTTCATTTCTCCATAATTAAGCTTATTTCCCACATAGCTCCTAGCTTGCATAGACGTTTTACTATTCATAACTGGTACTTAGACCAGTCTTGTTGTATTAACTTAAAATCCGTTGTGCCAGGAGTTAAGCTTTAGCAAGAACCTGATAACTGTCAGGGGTGAAGTAACTTTCTCCAGAGGCTAACAGTACAGTAATTCAGCAATTGTGAGTAATTAGTCTCTGCTGTGTACTGTTGAGAAAGTTTATAAATTCTCGTTCTTAGAGAATCGTGCGAAGAAGCAGCGTAAAGTAATCATTGCTTGATGTAGCAAGACAATCATTGTCCCTGCTCTTTAATATTATTGAATATTAATATCAATTAAATAATATTTAAGCATTTATTTTAAAAAACCCATGTTATTTTAAAAAGCCCCGTGACAATTGGCGACCTCATTCCAGGATATTAACTCCTAGCTCTAAAGCTATTCACGAGATAGTGCTCACTCGTTCATATTTAGGTATTTATAATTAAAGTTTATAGGCACAAGCTTACTGGTGTTTACCGTTAATTTAGCAAGTGAATTTTTGCTTTATTAATCCATAGAGTATTTAACTCTATTAAGTACTTTATTTTTGGTAACGCCAGACGATTTTATTCGCTCCTGGGTAGCCGCCGTACCCATTGTGTTAATTGTTGAGTTCTCAGTCATTTGCATTTTTGCTCTAATCTTTGCCAGTTAACTACATAAGACTGGTCACCACTAGCTTGTGTCTGTATTCTTTATTTGTGTTATTAGTATTTGTTTGCGAAGCAGTCAGTACTCAGTTTCGGTTTGCTTAGTAAATTAGCACCATGGCTACTACTGTATATTCACAGGAAGCCAAAGAAATGGGTCTTTCGGACCCAACCGAAATTAAAGCGTATATACTCTCACGGCATAATCAGGAGCAGCAGCGCGAGAATGATGCCCGTGAAGAGCGTAAGATTCAGCGCGAATACGAGCGAGAACAGCGTGAGGAACGTGAAAGAGAGCGTGCATATGAACAAGAGCAGCGTGAGAAAGAGCGCGAATACGAGCGTGAACAACATGAACGCGAGCGGGAACAACGGGAATACGAGCGGGAACAACGAAAACACGAACGTGCCGTGCCGAGCGAGAAGCACGTGAAAAACATGAACTTGAAGTGCTGAAGCTCAAGCGAGATTCCTTGGCTTCAGACACGTCTGGTGCAGTTGGTCCAAGCTCCACGAGCGTTCTCCCTGCACATGTCCTGGCGACCCCACGCATCAAGCTTCCTTCATACAAGGAAAGCGAGCGCATCGAGCCGTACATAGCTGGTTTTGAGGACATGGCAGACATGTATCAACTGGATGAGGCAGCTAAGCGGATCCAATTTCTTAGTTTATTTGAGGGCCCTGCCCTCGATATTCTCCACAGAATTCGTGGAGACATTCTCACATACGAGATGATGAAAGCTGCACTCATTAAGGCGTATGGTCTCACAGTAGACGACGCCAAAGTTCAGTTCATGCGAGCTCGTCTCCAAGACAAGGAGACAGCTGTTCAGTTCCTTGATCGTCTCACAGCTTACTTAAATGAGTGGATGGAGAAAGATGAAACTCCTTCCACGCGTGAGGGGATAATTGACCTTATGCTGCGTACACAGCTAGAGAGGTCGTGGCCTGCTGAGCTCATAGCACAGCTTAAGATCTGTCAGGTGAAAGATGCCAGCCAAATGGCAGAAAAGGCTGACGCATTCTTTACTGCATACGGGTATCAAACTCGTAAGCAAAACACCTGGAGCAGAAAAGATACTGCCAAGTCTGGGAAGCCGTCTCAGACTGAATCCCAGCACCAAGGCCGTTCTCAGAATAATGGCCAAGGTCCAAAACCGCAGTGGAAGGATCAGGGGCAAAACACTCAGAAACCTGAGTGGAAGAGGTACAACAAATACCCTAACCAGCAGCAGTATCAGCCACGCAACCGACCGTCGGGACAAACTTTTTCACCACCAGCTCAAAAGAGGCAGGAAGCGAATGCAGCCTTCATTCCTCAGCAGCAGCACGGTGGTCACGTCCCTACCAGTGTGGGTACTCCCCCACAGTTCACTAGTCCCACAGTGACAGTGAACCGCCCTCCACAGATGGCCAATGTTCCATCTTCCCAATATAATTCTCCTCAAGGCACAATGTTTGCCGCATCAATTCAGCAGCCTCATGAGTGGCTAGCTGCTTCCTCCACAGGCCCTCCCACAGGTGACAGTACCTTCCTTGTTCAGCCAGGGTTTGTGGGAGGCATTCCTGTGAAGGTCCTGTGAGATAATGGTTCCTCAGGTTGCTCTGTTAAGCAGAGTTTAGTTCGGCCTGAGCAGTATACAGGTCGACAGATCCATGCAAATCATATTGATGGATCAGTGAGATTGTTCCCTGAGGCATGTATCCAGGTGGCATCTCCATTTTATACTGGTACGACACTTGCAGTTGTCATGCCAGAGCCTCTATTTGACCTTATAGTAGGAAATATTCGTGGTGTCAAGGATAGTTGCACCAAACATGACGCTACTCAGACTTCGGCTGCTGCGGTAACACGAGCCATGGCTGAGGCTCCAGATTGTGTCACCCCAGTGATCATTGAATCGCCGCAAGATCTGATGTGTAGTCAACTTGTTGTGCAAGAACAACATTCTGACCCGACACTTGCTGCCGTGCGGAACAAACAAAAGGGTCGAGTGATAAAATATTCACGGGGAGGTCGAGCCAAGTTCCTTCGAAAACAAGGACGGCTCTACCGTGAGTCACGAACACCCGAGGGCGAGGTTCGACTGCAGTTTGTCGTTCCCGCCAAGTACTGCCTAGCAGTGTTACAATGGGGTCATTGTTCAGCCTCAGGGGGTCACATGGGCAAAAGGAAGACCCAGGGCCGTATCCGAGCTGACTTTTTCTGGCCAGGGATGGGACGGGACATAGATAGTTTTGTCTGTTCCTGCAGTGTGTGCCAAAGTATCACCACTAATCAGAGACATGCCCTTCCTGTGCCGTTCGTAACCACACCTGTAATCTCTGAGTCAGTTGAGAGACAGGGTAGTGGTGAAGTGGGTGCAGACCTGATGTCTCGCCTACTAACTGCTGACTAACATGAGCAGTTGTTGTATGCTGGGTTCCGTGATAGGCATCCTCTTTTAGTTGGTCATGGGCGAATAATATTTCACCAGGGTTTCCAGCTTTTATTTGAGTAATCCAAGGACCAGCCTGGTTCCCAGTCAAAAGTGTAGACCTGACGTCTCACTTGTTGGCCCCACAGGACACAGTATGTCCAGGGCCTGTACATACACGTGTACTGTAGCTTAAGGGGGAAGTTCGAGAGAGAACTACGCAGAGGCGACTCGAGGCTATGGAAGACCCAAGTTTGCACAAGGATTCTCAGCTCCCCGATACTAATATAAGCACTGTAGGTTAAGGGGGAAGTGAGAACTCTGCAAAGGCGACTTGAGGCTATGGAAGACCTGAGTTTGCACAAGGATTCTCAGCTCCCCGATATTAATATAAGTACTGTAGGTTAAGGCACTTCCTCCCATTTTCTATTTTAGTTGATGGGCGAATAATATTTCACCAGGATAGGCATCCTCTGTCGGAAATTTAGGAATAAAGGTTGAGGACCCGTGTGCAGTTCGAGGCTATGGAAGACCCGAGTTTGCACAAGGATTCTCAACTTGCCTACCATGATCGTGTGCTATAATTAATGGCGACCTCGATTGTAAGTCGTAGCACTGACTGCTAGGCAGAGAGAGTAATTGTAACATAATAAAATTTTGTCTTATTGACACTTTTGATGCTCCACCTCAATTAATTTTGCAGGTACAGCAATGGGTGTAGCAGTTTTGCTGTGCGGGCCAGCTGATCGTCTGCCGCACGCTGCCGCCTCTTCTCCTCTGCCTTCGTCATCGCCATATTATTTACTATGTCATTTTACACATAGGTACAGTTACACTACAACTGTCACACCTACACCGTGTATTACATACACCACGCTACACAACAATTAGTTCTCAGTGTAAATGTAGCGAATTTTCGCTCAGTTTGACCTGAGTACAGGATTTTCACCATCGTCACGGAGTTTTTTCCCTCAAGCTTGCTTCTATTAATGTAAATACGAGGTTTTTTTTTTCGCTCACTGGCGACTGTGACTTTCTCCTGTAGCAGGATAGCACACACACCACAGTGTGAATCTTGTGTGACTGAGTTAGGATGTGTACATATATATATATATATCCACAAATTTTTTCCCATAAGGAAAAAATTTAATTTTGTAGGGGCGTAATGTCACGAATCAAATTCGCGACATTCCCCTTTTGTGAGAAGCCACGAACTATTAGTGGAAAACTCACTATGTATCGCTCAGTTAACTGTTTCTCTCTCCATTTCGGGGTATACTTTTCAAAACATTCGTCACTGTTTTCAAAAGTGACCGATTTAATGCACGTCACTAAGTGCTGTACTGAGCGATACTATTGTTTCTTTATTGTTCGCCCCTGCTTGCCTCGACCGTTAGAAAATGCGGCCTACTGCTCCCCCTTTGTTCCCACGACTTGGGCAGTCTAGTGTTTGTTGTGACGGAGAGAGGTCCTGTGCTCAAGAAGTGTGAGAGGTCAGCTAGCACCCAAGCTCCACTAGTACAGTTGCCCAGTACTCCCACCCCCCGGGTGATACACAGCATTCATCGACCGGTATTTCCTTTTTGTAATCCTAGTTTTAAGAGTTTAATTAAGGTGTTTTTCTTCTAGGCGTAAGGATTTAGCTCGTGTGTGAGTGAGTGCGATCTCATTAAATTTGATTTTGAATTGTAATGTTAAATTCATTTTGTAATCAATAATTTTAACAGTTCTTTTTCTTGAGCTTAATGTAAAGTAAACTCTTGTTTCATTTCTCCATAATTAAGCTTATTTCCCACATAGCTCCTAGCTTGCATAGACGTTTTACTATTCATAACTGGTACTTAGACCAGTCTTGTTGTATTAACTTAAAATCCGTTGTGCCAGGAGTTAAGCTTTAGCAAGAACCTGATGTTAGTATTAGTTATTTATTGTCAGGGGTGAAGTAACTTTCTCCAGAGGCTAACAGTACAGTAATTCAGCAACTGTGAGTAATTAGTCTCTGCTGTGTACTGTTGAGAAAGTTTATAAATTCTCGCTCTTAGAGAATCGTGCGAAGAAGCAGCGTAAAGTAATCATTGCTTGATGTAGCAAGACAATCATTGTCCCTGCTCTTTAATATTATTGAATATTAATATCAATTAAATAATATTTAAGCATTTATTTTAAAAACACCGTGATATTTTAAAAACACCGTGACAATTCTATCTACTTACCTATATATATATCTACTAACCTATCTATCTATATACCTATCTACCTATCTCCTTCCCTTTGTCTCTCTCTCTCTCTCTCTCTCTCTCCAAGCCTTCCTAACGTATTCCCCTACCCACTCCTTAATAATTCCTGTTCGTCAACCTGTCCATCTTCCTTTCCCATCCTGCCTCCCTCCTCCCCTCCTTTCTCACCCACCCTACCCTCCGAACCTACTTCACCTCCTCCTTTTCTTACCTGCCTCCTTTCTTCATTCTCATCCTTCTCTCTGACGCAACCTTTTACCTCTTCACAACGATATTTTCAAAGTTGAATAGAACAGTGTGTTGACGGCAAAGAAATAAATAGTAAAAATATAATCGTACTAAGTGGTTGATTCGGACAGTTTATAGCCCCCTCAATGCAAGAAATATCTCCTCAGCTGAATAAAATCGTCTGAAATTAGGTAGATCCTCGTAGTGAAGCAGCCAGTGAAGATTGTTTTTACTGAATCCCCTTCCCTCGAAAGGTCTGCCCTGATGTCTTCTCTCTCTATAAAACTAGTAGATACTTTGAACCATGCTTTTCTTTTCTTTTTTTTTTTTGTTTTTTTTTCTTTTCTCCTCAGGACAGTATCAGTAATGTATCTCTGAATAATTTCTTCTTTGTCTTTGTCTCTTTCTCTCTTTTTACGTCGTATTTAGCAAGTCATCATTTTATATATCTGACTTACACTCCAACTTCTATTTTATTTACCTCCGTCTGTCAGTCAAGCTGCCTCTTCCTCTGTACCTCCTTATGCTTAGTCCTACCAAGAATAGACACTGTTATCTTTTTACCAACCTACCGTTTATCCTTGTTGATCCCAAATTTCTCCCTCTCCCTCCCCTCCGTCTCTCTGTCATTTTCACTCGGTCGGTCTGTCTGTCTGTCTTTCTGCCTGTCTCTCGTATACTTTGTTTATTCTCTTCCTTCGAGTAAAGTTTCATACTACCTCCAACCTACCTACCCTTTACCTTACCTACCCTGCTTTCTATCCTATCACCCCCTCTCTTCCTTCCACCCCTCTCTTCTCGCTCCACCTCTCTGTTCATATCTTGCCAATCTTCTATCCCCGCTTCGCTTCTCCTTGATCGTACCCTCCCAATTTTCCTTCCCGTCCATTGTACTCCCTGTCAGTCCCATTTTACCTTCTTCCTTCTTCCTCACCTTTTCCCCTTCCTCCTTTTCTTCCTAATTTCCTTCCCTATTCAGCCAATTCATCTGTCTTAAGTCTTCTACCTTCCTGATCTTATTACCTTCCTTGTTTTTTCATGCTACTCCTCCGCAATTGTTTTATCAAGCATGGTCATGTGGAGAGAATGGCTGTGAACTGGATGGTGAAAAAGGTTTATGTGAGTGAGTCTGGAGGTGGGAGGTGACGTGACAGGACAAGGTGAACAAATATCGTAAATATGCTTGTATGCAATAGAGGTATGGAGGTTGATGAGGCTAGGAAACTGACAGTGGATCGAGCTGGTTGGAAGAATTTTGCAAAGGAGTGTGTGACATGGGTTTGGCACCTCTGTTAATTCCGGAAGACGTGATAATCGTAGGAAGATCTAACTAATGGGTAATGTGAAGCGCGCTAATGTGGCTGTTTATGCCTATGATGTGGAGTTAGGATTTCTGGGGCTTGTATGGTGAGTGAAAGAGTGCCGCCCATCTAATTAGGCAAATTTATTTCTTGCGCTCTAGACCCTAGCCATCCTTAGGTGGGAAAAGACTCGGGATGATGATGATGATGATGATGATGATGATGATGATGATGATGGTGATGATGATGATGATGATGACAATGATGCTTAATCTGTGTCGTTCTTTCCTCCTCTTTACTTTTCGTCCTGCTTTCCCTCCTTATTCATCCTGTTTATTTGACCTCATCTTAGTCCTTTTTTGTACTACCTTCCTTCGTAGTTCATCCTGATTTTCCGACGCAGTCATTCATCTCTCCCATTTTATCCAGTTTTCTTCTTTTTCAATCACCCATCTTAATCTCCCCTCCTCCTTTCTTATCATCCTAACTTTCTTCCTTATTTATCTGTCCTAAATTCTTCTTCCTTCCTATATATCGTTTTACTCCCCCAGTTTTTAACTGGGTACTCTCTTGCATCGTCCATCTATCTCCTTTCCTACACTCCTCCTTAGTCATCCCACCTTTCTGCCTCCGAACCTGTCCTTGTTACCTCTCCGCCTACCCTCTTCCCTTCCAACCTAGTCCCTTGGAACCCCTGACTATCTCCTCCCATGCCACCCCCAGCCTACCTTCTTCTCTGCCACCCCCTACCTCCTCTTCCCCTACCATCCTGCTTACATCTCCTCTGCCACCCTGCCTACTCTCTACCACCCCTGCCTTCCCTCCTAAATCATCCCTCCTACCCCTTTTCTGACACCCCCTGGCTACCTCCTCCCTTGTAACCCCTGCCTTTCCCATCCCTACCATCCTATCTACCCCTTCTTTTCCACCTTATGCCTACCACTCCCATATCACCACTGTCTACCCACCTTATTTGCAACTTTGGTCTATCCCCCTTCCATAATCCCCTCTGCCTACCCTCTTTCACACGCCACCCCCCACCACTCCTTCTCCCCTGCCTTCCCCTTGCCCATGTCATTCTCTGTTTATCCTCTCCCCTCCCAAACCACCTCCTTATCATCATCCGTCCCCCCTTTCCTACGCTCCCTCTGCTACCTGTTCTTCCCTTCTCTTCTCCCATTCCAACTTCTATCTCTCCTCTCCTATCCTATTCCACCTTCGGCCTATCCTCTCTCCTCTCATGCCGCTCCCCTTATCTGCTCCCCTCCCCGCCTCCCCTACCCCCGTCCCCCCAACTGCCTGTCAGCGGGGCCATCAGCTCATCACACGGGCAGTAAACGTCTTGCTGGTATTTGTGGCTCACCAGCATCCCCCACATTGCTGTCTTTGCCTCCTTCTCCTGTCTCTTTCTTTTACCTGTCTGTGTTCTGCCTGCTCTGTCCTTCTCTTTATGTGTTTGTTCTGTCACTTCTATCTGTTTCTTCAGAGTCAGTTTTTTGTCTTTGTCTCTTCCTGTATGGGTGTGTCGTTGTGGTCTGTTTTCTTGTCTCCTTCTATGTCTGTTTATCTGCCCTCACCACTCGCTGTCTCTGGGCCTCTTCTCTCCTGTCCTCTGTTTATCTGTCTGTCTGCCGGTTCTAATTCTTCTCTGATTATCTGTCTGTCTGCCAGTTCTGTTTTTCTCTGCTTATCTCTCTCAGTCTGCTTCTGTCCACCCTCAATGTCTTTCTCCCTCTCCCGTCTCTACATCTGTCTGTCTTTCTGTTTCTGTCTGTTCTGTCTCTTCCTTTGTCCGTCCTTTTGTTTGTCTAATCTCCTGTACCCGGTAGTACCCGGTAGTCTAGTGGTTCGAATGTCCCAATCGAAGGGACGTCTATACCAGTGCACGGGTTCGATCCCCCATGAGGTGACAAGAGGTGTTTCCACAGTGTAACGCCACCTAGATGAATCGGCTGGCCATCTACCTTAAATAAATGCTTGTCCACGATAGCCTAGCCCAGGGCCCTTACACCTCGGAGGGATTAGTATGGGACCGACTAATCTCTTATCTCTGGTCCTGTGTGAGTGTTTTTGTCTGTCAGTCTGTCTCCTTCCCTCTCCCCACTATCTGCTCTATATGCCTGTCTATCTATGAGTCTATCTACCGCAATTCCGGCCTCACACGCACACGCACACACACACATACATACACACACACACACACACACACACACACACACACACACACACACACACACACACACAAATAATCCTACTTTTGCTCCTGTGCTTTGCCCCACGCCGCAACCTGTGAGGGACTGGTTCCCTGAGAGCCTTACCTGCCTGTCAATAATCAGGGTATTGTCTCTTACTTATGACCTTTTCTGCGATTGTCATTCCGTCCATCTCGCCTCCCGTCTCTCTGTCACTGTCTGCCGGCAATTTCTCTCTCCTTCATATCTGTCCTTCTGATTGCATCCTGTTTCTTTCCCGTCCCAGGCCTTTGCTTCTCCTCGTTTCTTCGTTGCTCTCTCTGTCTATCTGTCTGTCTGCCTTTGTCACTCTCTCTCTTCGTCGCTGTCTCTCTTTGTCGCTGTCTGTCTGTCTCTGTAGCTGTCCATCCGTCCGTCCCCCCCCCCTCTCTCTCTCTCTCTCTCTCTGTGTCCTGTATGTAATGCACGAATCGTTATTATGTTGTTTGTCTACCTGTTTTTCATGTTTCCCTTCCCACCCCCACAAAAAACAAAATAAAACAAAGGATGAATTTAACCTTTTCAATCCTCTGATGTTTTAATTTTTGAGACTGCCAAGTGATTCTATTTAGCATTAAAAGCGATATCGCGTAGTGAAAAGGTTAATGAGGGTTGTATCCATCTCCTCTCCCGTTTCGAAAAGTCTCTCACATGTTGGAGATAACAAGAATAAAATATAATTGATCAAAAGACGTGTATTAATCAAAAGTTATTTATCTTTTTAAGTGCTGCTTGTTACCGTTCTTGTAAAATATCCTTCATGCTGTTTCTATCAGTTTTACAATACGGCTAATGGTCGGAGGGGACGGGAACACCTGCAGTGCTATCCTGTTCTTTAATGTCGGTAATTAGGATACAAGTCTTTAAATTAGTATTCATGATGGACCACCCATAAAGGATTGTTAGGTTTGTGTAGTCTGTGCATCTATGTATCACCAAGCCTTCCCCCCCTCCCTCTGTCTACCTGTCTATTTATCTGTCTGTCTCTTTATCTACCTCTCCTTTCTCTCCTTCTTCCCTGCCCTTCATCGCCCACTTCACTCTTCCTCTCTCAGCTTCTT
Organism: Coenobita brevimanus; assembly: GCF_032717465.1. Lineage (NCBI taxonomy): Eukaryota > Metazoa > Arthropoda > Malacostraca > Decapoda > Coenobitidae > Coenobita > Coenobita brevimanus. Next base: position 21,648,232 of record NC_137004.1, read on the forward strand.
CCGTCCTTTTCTCCACCTGCTCTTCCCCTCGCCCCCGTCTCTCCATTTTCAGTTTTCTATTCTCTCATGTTCTCATTTTCTGTTATCATTATCCTAATCCCTCTTATTCCCTCCCGGTCTTCCTCCTCACTGTTCATTTTCTTTTCAACATTTTCAACTTTTAACCCTTTCAGAACGATGACCCTTTACGGTACCTTATTCTTGCTACCACCAGACGATTTTATCTATCTTATGAAGGACCTCTCGTAGTGAAGGGGTTAATGGATATTGTTTTTAGCTGATTAAAACCTTTCCTGATCTGAATAAAATCATATGGTGGGTAAGGATAGACCCCGCCAAAAAAGTGTTCTCATCTTGAAAGGATCAGTCTATCTATCTATCTGTTCTTTCTGTCCTTCTATCTAATCCCAGAGTTCACTCAAGGTGGTCACGATAAAGATGCCTTCAAGCAGTCTATCAACACGCCACTTCACTCCCTCTAATTCCTTCAAACTTCTTTCCCTCATGCTCCCCCATTTTATCCCTATATCTCGTTTTTGGTCTTCATCTCCTCCTCCTGCTCCTCCTCCTCTCAACCCCAGCAATATACCCAAATGTTATACCCCAGAACAATAATATGGTCAAAATATATATTAAGTTATAAGGCAAAATTTACCAGGCTATAAATCGCTCCTTTATTGCATTCACGATCCATATAATCTTCCTCTATCTATCTAGCCTGGGGGACGGGAGGGTGGGGAGGGAGCCATCGGTTTTCCCTGCCCTCATAACCCCTTCCATCCGGTGGCGTATTCTTTATTTCACTCTTATTACCTCCACACAATATCATTCAGCTTACAGGAGAGACATTATGAACTGGACGGGTGAGATACAGTATATCCTTCTATAACGTCTACTTTTAACAATTCTTCCTATGTTGAATAAACTCGTCTGGTGGTGGCAAGAATGAACTGAAAAAAATACACCGTCGGATTTAAGGAGTTAACCCCTTCAGTACGAGAGGACGTTCCTGATGAGTAAAATCTTCCAGCACTTGTTAGAACTTTTATGAAATCACGTATGAAAGGATTAATGGATATTTTAACCCCATAACTACGAGTGGACTGCTGAACAAAATCGTCTGGGCGTAGAAAGCATTGAGAGAAACCGTCTTGGTAGCGAAGGAGCCCCTGAACTACGACCGGGCCTTCCTGAACAGAATAAAATCGTCCTGAAATAGCATACAGATAATACACAAGACGTCATTTACTGAAGGGGGTTAATTTGCTTTATGAACTAACTGTATTTCAGATCAGGTAGTTATCTGTTCATTCTATTTTATTTTATTTGACTTGCTTGTGTTACTTCATTTCTCTTCTTCTCTCGTGTTCACCTTTCACTGTTTCTCGGTTTCTTTATTCAGTCTTGGTCTCTCCTTGTCTTCCTAATTTCTTCTTCCGTCTCTGTTTTCCTTCCTCTTCTTTCTTTCTTCTTTAACTCTTACTTTGCCATCATCCTTTTTCTTCTTTTCTTGTCTTCTAAAATAATTTCTCTTAACTAATCCATGTCGCCCATTTTGATTTTCCTCCTTGTACATTCCTTCTTTCTCCTTTCTTCTCTCCCTTTCCCCCATTTCTGTCTATCTGTCTGTCTGTCTGTCTGTCTGTCTGTCTGTCTGTCTGTCTCTGTCTCTCTCTCTCTCTCTCTCTCTCTCTCTCTCTCTCTCTCTCTCTCTCTCTCGCAGTTTCTTTACTTCACAAGGCATCCAATCCCATTACCGGAGATTGGATCGCTTTATGAAGAATCCGATCCCTTTAAATAGGGTTCGATCGCTTATAAATTCCGTCGATCGTCCGTTTTGGCATTTATAGTTGGGTGGACAGATGCAGGGCGTCTGGGAGTCTGTCATTTATTGTGGGGAGGGGAGTAGGAGGAGCAGAGGGAGGATAGGAGAGAAGGAGGTCTCTCTCTCTCTCTCCCTTTCTCTCTCTCTCTCTCAGTTATTACCACCATCTCTCCTCCCACTGTCTCCTTCCGCCCCATAATTCTCCCAACATCCAATTATTCCCTCCTTTATCACATTCCTTCGTAACTCCCTTGTTCTCCCTTCCTTTTGATCTTTACCCTCCTTATCCCTTCCTTTATTTTCACTCCCTTTCGTTTCCTTGCGTGTTTTATCGCTGTTTTCTGCTGCTTATATTCAATGCTTTCTCCCCTCTTCTTCTCTTTTTTTCATTTTCTTCTTTCCTTCCCTTCGTGCGCACTTTGTTTTTCTCCTCTCTTCCGTTGTTCGTTTTTTCTTTATTTGGTCCTTTCTTTTTGTTCGTCTTTTTAATTCGTTCAATCTTGATCTATTTTATATGTGTTTGTCCTCCTCCTCTCTCTCTCTTTCTTTCTTTCTTTCTTTCTTTCTTTCTTTCTCTCTCTCTCTCTCTCTCTCTCTCTCTCTCTCTCTCTCTCTCTCTCTTAATGAGTTATGAATAATGTAATAGGAAATTGAAACGATAAAGATAGTAAGACCGATAAAGGTTAATAATAAAGAGGAGGAGGAGTAAATAAGAATTAGTGGAGAACAAGAAAAAAGGAAGAATCAAGAAAAATGATGGAAGGTAAACAAAAAATTAATAAGGGGACGCACTAAAAAATAAAAAAAAATAATAAGAATGAGGGAGATTAATATTAGTAAAGAAAAGAGTGTGGAAGGCAAAGATAAAGATATACGAATAAAAGAAAATACAAATAAAAGAATACACGAGGAACACAAATTATACATGGGGAACCAGACAGGTAATGATATGAACTATAATTAAGACGATTGTGGGAAATAAAAAACAAAACAAAGCTAAACTAAAATAGTGAATGTAGATTAAAACATCAAACATTTATGGTGTAATAAAGATCTGTCTATCTACTGCCAGACGCCTCATTCCCGTAAGGGGTGGCCACAGACAAATCGCCTCCATGTCACCCTGTCCAATGCCACTTCACTGCCTTGCTCCTAGCTCACGCCCCTCTCTCATATACCTCTCCACTCCATCCCTCCATCTCATCCTCGGCCTCCCCCTTCCTCTCCTCCTCTCCACCTCACTCGCATACATTATCCTCGTTAGTCTCTCGCCCCCCATCCTCTCCACATGGCCAAACCACCTCAGTGTATTTCTCCTAACGCTTTCTGTCACATCCACATCCACATCCACACCACAGCGCTCCTTCATATCCTCATTTGTCAGTCTGTCTCTCCATGTAACTCCACATGCTCCTCTCAGATAACTCATTTCCACTGCCTTCACACTTGACTTGTGTCCTTCCAACAAGACACAGGATACAAAGACTGAAGGCAGAGGGGCAGAAAAGATAAAAGGCGAAAGAAAGAAACTGGTAAAATAAGAAAAGAAGGGATAATCGTAGGAGGAAAAGGTAAGACGAATAGTGACAGGAAGGAGGGCGTAAGAAAACTGAAAGAGGGGATGAGAACGAACTAGGAAAGGGGGAGGCAGGGAACATTAAAAATAAAATATACATGGGGGAGACAAATTTGAAAAGGAAAAATAGGGAAGGATGGGAAAGGAGACTATACCGGTAGACAGGTAAAAGGGAAAGGATAAGAAACCCGGAAAAGTCACGAAAGTTGGAATGAAGAGAAAAGGGATTGAACAAGAAATGTGAAAAAAGGAAGGTGAATGCAAGGAATGAGAGAGGCAGAGGAAAAGGGAAAATATGTGGATGAGGAAAAGGGAAAGAAAGGACTGAGAAAAAAGGGAATAGAACGGATGAAGTGTAAACGAAGGCAGGAGGAAGAAAGAAATGTGAAGGGGAATGGGGAAGGGAATGAGAAACAGGGAAGGGGGAGAGACGTCATAAGAGTAGAGGAAGAGGAGGAGGAGGGAAGATACATGAAGAATGAGGGAGGGAGAAAGATATGTGAAGGGGGAGGGGGAATGAAAGAAATGCGAAGGGGGGAAGGGGAGGAAAAATGTGAAGGGGAAGAGGGAGGAAATATATGTGAAGAGGGAAGGGGAAGGACAGAAATGTGATTGGAGGAAGCAAGGAATCTGAAAAGGGAAGGATGGGGGGGGGGGACAAGAAGTTGAAGAGGAGGGAGGTGGGTAAAGAATGAGAAAAAGGAAGGTTGAGGCAAAAAGAGGCAATATGGAAGAGAGGTAAAGATATGTGCGAGAGGAAGGGGATAGCAAGGAATGTGAAAATAAGGAACGGGTGTAGGAAATGTGAAAAGGGAAAGAGGAGAGTAAGAAGTGTAAAAAAAAAAGGGGGGGGGGAAGTCTCCAGAGGGAAGGGGAAAAAAAAAGAAATGAGAGAATAGGGAATTAGGGGGACAAGAAATGTGCAAAGGGGAATGATGAAATAAGAAAGAGGGAAGGTGTCGTTACTAGACGCGCAAAAGATAAGGAAAGAGGGAAGAAAAGTAAAGATGAAAAGATGAAAGGGGAAGGAAAGAAAATAGCAAAAAATAGGGAAAACACGAAAAACGAATGAAAAGTGATAAGGGGACTGTCTGAACGCCATTATTTTGATGACGTATTTCCTTTTTAGTTTCATCTTGCTGCCTACAGATAATTTTTTAACCTTTAAAAAAACCATTAGTAGTGACGAGGGTGGAAGTAATCTCTGTTCACCTCCGTCACGACCTGATTTTTCTAAGTTAAACAAAAATTTCTGGAGGCAGCAAGAATGGAATTAAACAAAAATAGTGTCATTCTACTGAAGGTGCTAAACAATACTGACAGAATAGAGAAAAAAGGAGAAGGGATGTGTATGATGAAATAATAACTATACAGTAAAAATGATGAAGGTAAGGAGAGAGAGAGAGAGAGAGAGAGAGAGAGAGAGAGAGAGAGAGAGAGAGAGAGAGAGAGAGAGAGAGAGAGAGAGAGAGAGAGAGAGAGAGAGAGAGAGAGAGAGAGAGAGAGAGAGAGACTGTGAAAAAGAAACAGACGATCTAGGCAGGACAGTAACGTGAAAATAATATCGAAGGACTACGTGAATTTGGGAAAGACGCCAGTTTGGAAGAGAAAAGCTGAAGAAAAGTTCGTTCGAGATAGGGTATTTTGGACACAGTAAACAGGATAAATGAAAAAAAAAAGAAAGGACGGACAAACGGAGGGAAGGATGGATGGATGGAAGGAAGGAAGGAAGGAAGGAAGGAAGAAAGGAAGGAAGGAAGGAAGGAGTTAAGGAGGGAAGGAGTTGAGGAAGGAGGGAAGGAAGGAAGGAAGGAGTTGAGGAAGGAAGGAAGCAGTTGAAGACGGAATGAAGGAATGTAGTTAGGGAAAAACTGATAACGAATGAAGTAAAAAACAAAGCACTGACTTGCATACATGGAAAAAAAATAATGAATGAACGAATTAAAGAAGAACAGGATACAAGAAAGGAAAAACAGTAAAAGAATGATGAGAAACGAAACTTGACTGAATGAGTGATCAAAACAAACACTGAATAACATGCGAGGGATTCAGGGGAAATATAGGAATGAGATGGAAGGCTTTCGTTAAACCAAGTAACTCCAGTACATGACGGGTTAGCAACTGCCCTCATGTCAACAGCGACGAGTATATAAGCAATGTGTCGTTTCCCCTCTAAGTAATGAATCGAAATCAAGGAGCCAAACAAAATCCTTGGAACGTAAACTTTGGAGTGCTCAGAGGGGAATGGAAAAGACTGTGTTAGGGGTGATTTGAGGTGATAAAAGAAAATCCTGGATAAGGGTGCAGACGAAAGTAAAGGATATGACAACTCAGAGATGGAATATGAAGAAGAAACTAACAGAGAAGATGATGGCGAGCTGATTCAGAGATTTGCTGGGGCTGGATGGAACAGGTTAATAGCCAGTAAGTCAGTGAGAAAAAGTGGAAGAAGCCTTATCCTGCCACGGAGTAACTAACGCTTCTGCTGCTGCTGGTGATGATGATGATGATGAACATAAACTACCAAAGAAACAACGAAGGAAAGAATAAGTATGACACAGAATGGGGAAATAGAAGAGACCGAAGGAGACAAAACATGAATATACAAAGGAAGAAAAAAAAATTAAAGAAAAAGGAATAACAGGGTCAAACAACCAATGAAGGAAGAATAGAAGAGTAGAGAAGACGAGGGGGAATCGAATACCTGAAGGAAGAGAAATAAAGAAAGAATATTGCTGAAAACTGGGAGAGAGAGAGAGAGAGAGAGAGAGAGAGAGAGAGAGAGAGAGAGAGAGAGAGAGAGAGAGAGAGAGGATAAACTAAGGAAGAAGAAAGGACCCAATAACTCCTAAATGGCTATCCCTTAAGTCAGTTTCTCCTCCCTTCTCTGGAGATGTGGGGGAGGGGGGTAGGAGGGGGGAGAGAAGAGGTAGGAGGGGGGAAAGAAGAGGCAGGAGGGGGAGAGAAGAGGTAGGAGGGATGAGAGAAGAGGCAGGAGGGGTGAGAGAAGAGGTAGGAGGGATGAGAGAAGGGGGAGGAAGGATGAAAAAAGAGAGAGGGATGATGAGACAGGGGGAGGAAGGGTGAGAGAAGAGAGAGGGATGATGATGATGATGATGATTAGGAGGAGGAGGAGGAGGGAAATGAGAGGAGATACAGAAAAGGAAAATGGGAGTGTGAATGTTGGGGAAGAAAAAGGAAGAACAGTAAGGGACAAAGGGGAGATATAAAAAAGGAGAAGGGGGAAAAGGGGGGGAGAACTGGGTGACAGGGAAAGACGAGGGAGGAGAGAGAATGGGGAGGAGGAGAGAGAACAACAAGGAGGAGAGAAAAGGGGAGAAAAGAGAGGAGAGGAGGCGAGACGAATGGACGAGGATGAATGGAAAATGAGGAGGAGGAAAGCAATGGCATAATCTAATTAGGTAGATAAGAAAGAAATAGTGAAGAAAGAAAACGAACTCAAATGATTCACTGACTCTCTCTCTCTCTCTCTCTCTCTCTCTCACACACACACACACACACACACACACACACACACACAGCGTCCTTCCAGAGTACAAATTCTGTTCGGCAGTATTAACTACACTGACTCTAATTAAATTCATAATCAGGGCTCCGGGAGGTAAGGAGAAAATAAACAACTAGAATTGGTGAATTAACGATAAAACAAAAACAATAATAGATAAGTGGTGCAGGATTTAGCAATACAGGAAAAAATCAAGAAAATCAACAAGAAAATAAACAATAGATAAAGAGCAAACACTAAAACAAGCCACTATTGGCGGTGTTAACAAAATAATCAATATAAGCAATTAATAGTAGAATTCATAAAATAAACAATAAAAACAACTTGTGATGTTTGCACAATAAACAATAAACAAATAATGGCCTTATAATGAACGGTATAAACAATTGGTAGTGGCGAATCTGAAAATATATAAATCAATATAAGCAACTTGAATTCTGGGTTAACCAATATAAGTAACCAGTGGCGGTGGTGATGGAGTTAATAAAATAAACAATATAAGCATGCAGTGGTTGACTTTACGGAACATAACGGACTAGTATTGCTGGTGGAGTTAACAATACACAACATAACAAACAACTATCAATGATGAGTTAACAGAACATGAAGGAACGCTCAATTAGCTTAAGGGCCGAACATCTAACTGTCCTGTGACCATGACCTTGTACAAATTGCTCTCAAAACTGAATTACTTCACTCTTGCCTGGTCCTTAGCCCAATCATATAAGATCAAAACTATTTTTGTTGACCGTGTCCTGTGATTTTAACTTACGACCTTCCCCTGTGAGCTTTGTTCTTTGACTGTCCAAATACGATGAAAACTATTCTTGTTCTTTTATTCACACATAGACACACGGATCGAACTTATTCATTGTTTTGTGATCTTGACCTTTGACTAATTTCTCAAAATCAAACCTCTTCCTTCCTTCAATACTCTCGATCCTCCGAACAAGTTTGATCCAAACTGGATAAATAATCTAAACAGACCTTGTTAAGTCAAACTTTTATATACCCCTGAAACCTTGGCTTTTGAGCTACTGTACCAAAAACCAACAGATCAGCTCTTTGGCTGTCCTTGTGCCACGCCATCACATCTGATTAAAATCAGAGAAAAAAAAAATTCATTTTCTTCAAATGCACACAGGCAGACGACATTTACAATTCGGAAAAAAAAACACAACACGCGCTCTTGTTTCGCAAGCACTGGTGTAGAATTATATCAACAAGTCGAACTGGACAGAAATAATAAAGAGAAAACTATATATATATTTTTTCCTCGTCCTTCTTTATGCTCCTTTTTCTGCATTCCTCATTCTTTCTCGGACGCTTGATCTCATAATCTGAAACATTTCATTTACAGTATTCATCGTCGTTCTTCTATTTCTTAGTCTGTTTATTCCCGCTTGAATAACACACTTTTTCATATTCTTATCCTCCATTTTGCTTTATTATACTATGCCTCTGTCTGTCTGTCTGTCTGTCTCTTTCTCCTTTCACCTCCCTTTTCCTTTCATTTCCTCCTCACTATCTTTTATTTATATGTCTCTCCTCTTTCTTTTTTTTCTCTCATTCAGTTCTCTTGTTTTTTTTATTTTCTTTTCCGCTGCCTTCTCTCCCCTCCCCCCTTCATCACACTCATCCTCTTTTCCTCCAACTCTCTTCTCTCATGCACCCTCCCTTCCTCCCTCACTTCTCGTTATCTTCCCTCCCTCCCTCCCTTCCTCCCTCCTTCCCTCTTATCTCCTCTTGCACCCTCTCCTTCACTCGGCTTACCCTTGTGATCCTATTGCGGGGGCCCAAGGAAGGAAGGAAGGAAGGAAGGAAAGAAGGAGGATAGGAAAGACGAAAGGAAGGAAGTATGGACACAAAGAAACAAGGCAAGGAGGAGGGTAGGAATGAGGGAAGGAAACGCGGAAGGAAGGAAGGAGGATAGGAAACGCGGAAGGAAGGAAGGAGGGAAGAGAGGGAGGGAGGGAGGGAAACAGGAATGGAGGGAGGGAGGGAGGGAGGGAGGGAGGGAGGGAGGGAGGGAAGGAAGGAAGGAAAGAAGGATGGAAGGAAGGAAGGAAGGAAGGATGGAAGGAAGGAAGGATTGATGGGAGGGAGGGAGAGTAGAAAAAAGGAGGGAGGGAGGGAGAGTAGAAAAAAGGAAGGAAGGAAGGAAGGAAGGAAGGAAGGAAGGATGAATGAATGAATGAACGAATGAACGAATGAAGGAAGGAAGGAAGAAGGAATGAATGAATGAATGAACGAATGAAGGAATTAAGAAGGAAGGGAAGAAAGAAAGAAGGAAGGATGGAAGGAAGGAAGGAAGGAAGAAATGAAGAAAGGATGGAAGAAAGGAAGAAGGAAAGGAGGGAAGGAAGGAAATAAGGAGGGAGGGAAGGAGGGGAAAATAAAGAGAAAGACACGAAAGAAAAACGAAATGAACATGTTAGGAGAAAAATAAGAAAGACAAAGAAAAGAAATACGCAAGAAAAGGAAGGAAAATAGAAGAAAAAATAATAAAGAAAAAAAAGGAATGGAAGCAAGATGAAAAGAAGAAGGGGGAAGTAGATGTGTTCACATGAATAAAGGAAGAGAATAAATGAGAGAGAGAGAGAGAGAGAGAGAGAGAGAGAGAGAGAGAGAGAGAGAGAGAGAGAGAGAGAGAGAGAGAGAGAGAGAGAGAGAATGCCAAGGCAGGAGGGTGGTAACGGGAATGAGCATGAATAGGGATTGGTAGATAAGATAGTAAAATGAATGGGAAAGGGAACTGGTAGGAACTGGAATGAGACAGCTATGAACAGGGCAGCAAAAGACTGTGGAATGATTCTGGCTTTACTGGGGAGGGGATGATACTGGAATGATGACTGGTAGGAATGAATACTAGTAGGAAGTAGAACGAGTCTGGTTGAGGAAAGGACTGGGTAGAGTTGGAATGAGTCGTGGGAATGGGAAGTGGTAGGAGCTGCAGTGAATCTGACGGGAGGGCCAAGGAGTACAATGGAAAGCAAAAAGCAACAAATCTAATGGTCCTAACGAGGCTGTTTGTTCGAGAAGACTGTGACTATGATATCTACTTCTATGAGGTGGAGGTAAGGATAGCAAAGCACGAAGGATCCCCCCCTCCCCTCTCCGCCCACCAAGCCCTCAATTGGTGGGAGAGAGAATTAGTTGGAAAGTGAGAAGGAGAACTGGTTGGAGTTGCAATGAATCTGGTGAGAATTGGAATTTTCAGGAAATGGAATGAGTCAGGTGGGGACGGGAATCGTTAAAGGTTGGGATGAGACTGGTAGGAAGAGACTGGCAGGCGCAGGAATGAGTGGTGGTAGCAGGAACTACTAGGAATCAGAACGAATCCTGTGGGAAAAGGAAATGGTAGGAGCTGGAATGGGTCTGGTGCAAAAGGAAATTGGTAGGAGCTGGAGCGAAAAAGGTAGGAATGGGAATCAGTAGGAGATGCAATGAGATATGTGAAAACGGGACGTATAATGAGGCTTGTGGGAACAGAATTTGGTGGGAGTTAGAAGGAGTCTGGTGAATGGAGGAAATGATAGGAAATGGAACGAGTCAGGTGGGAACTGGACTGGGTAGGATCTGGAATGAGACTGATGGGAACTGGACTGGGTAGGATCTGGAATGAGACTGACGGGAACTGGACTGAGTAGGATCTGGATTGAGACTGATGGGAAATGGACTGGTCAGGAGATACATTGTGGCTGGGACGACTGGGTGTGATGGTGATTAGACGGAGACTGGAAAGAATCGGGCGTGGAAAAGACTGTAATACAATGTGCAAAAATGAAAACGTGACCGAAACGTAACACAATACGTATAGATGAAAACAGTCTTGTGAAAATACAGAAACTGTGTAACGGCTAGAAGGACCGAATTAGGAACAATCAAGAGAATAATGTATCAAGGAGACAGAGATGGTAAGCGTAAAGAGAACATTTTAACAAGAAGAAAGAAGTAAGGCATAGCGAAGACGTACTGTACTTCATTCACTTTAACTTGACTTTAGTTTTCATTCCTTTACAGTTTATTTCACGTAGGTCAGTAGCATAAAAAGACAATATTATGGCTCTACATCCTTTCTGTAGCACTTCTTCGTGATTAGCATCATATTCCTGTGTTGATCTACTGTCATTACTCAACATCAAAGATGGAGTGACGGCAATTTTCGGTCAAGGTAAAGTGAACAGAATAGTGTTAATAAAGAATAGAGGAAATAAAAGACCATTCTTAGTTATGCATAATAAAATCCAACAGGAAAGGTGGTAGTATCCCTCAGCCCCATGGAGCAATTACCCTTCAGTTACCGTATAACAAGACTAGGAAATACGTGCCTGTCCATGGAATATTAATGAAGCTCGATTCTAAATTAGCAGTTGTGAGGTTGTGCTGATAACGAATGGACACTCAAAGGCTCGTGTTCCTGCGCCCTAACACCTCTTCCTTAGCGATTCATTCTTGGATACGTCCGGTTATATACTTTTGCACGTTCTTTTTGTAGAGTACAGCGATATTAGAAGGATCTGTTTAACACAGAATAGGACAGTGAGTTGTAATAAACAAAATAAATCGCTCTGGGAAAGGTGCTAGGGAGCTTCCTCAACCGATGAGAGTACGGGTCAAAGTCCTGCTTTAGGTGGCATATTAGGTTTCTACTTTTCAGTTATCGTTTTCCCTTTCCTTGTATTTAATGTTAACCTCTATTTAATTCCCTTATATTACTCATTTTCCTTTTCCCCTCTCCTTTGTATCATCTTAACTTCATTTTTATTTTTCCAAGCCCTTTGTTCTCTCTATTCCTTACCTTCTGTCTTCTCTTCCCTCTTCTCCCTTCCTATTCCTCTTCCCTCCTCCCTTCCTCCTATCTTCACGGCACCTCGGTCCCATCCTCAATATATTAGTAATTAATCTATTTCCCTTCCTCCCCTTCTCTTCTCCCCTTCGTTTCTCCACCCTCTCTTGTCTCCATTCCTCCTCTCCTCTTCTGTTATTCCCAGTCTGTCTTGTTATAATAATCATTAATCTGTGTCACCTCAATATTCACCCCTTCAGTCCGAAGACGTAATGTTTGTTTTAATCTTGCTGCTGTCCGACGATTTAATTCAGCTTAGTGGAGCATCTTACACCCTTTTCACCTTTCGTGTTTTTGCAACTTATCTTACATAATTCAGTAGAAGAAAAAGACAGTGCTACGGCTCTACATCCTTTCCATAATATTTTTTCGTGGCTAGAATCATATTGTAGCGTTAATCAGCCGTTACTGCACAACTCAGTGTTCAAGATGGAGAGATGGCAATTTTAGGCTAAGTTAGAGTAAAACGAGAAGAATAGTGAATTGATTAATGGTTCAGTTTATAACAGCTTCTACAATTCGAAAAATCTCTCGAGCTGAGCACCTCTAATGTTACGTTTCAAGATTATTTTTGTTAGATTCCAACATCCAAATAATTCGTTAATTCCCTATTTATGCAAAAATTTTAAAACATTTCTATGGATCTGTTCTCCTCCGTCCACCATCCTTCTCCCCCGTCTTCCATCCTTCTCCCCCATTCTCCATCCCTCCTATAAACATACGCTACCAAAATAATTAGGTATTTGTTTTCGAACCTGTGAGTTTTATCTTCGCTACCGTTAGATTTGTATTCATCTAAGGATATCCGAGTTAAATGTTTTATTTTTATGTCTATGTCTCTATCTATCTATCTATATGTATGTATGTCTGTATATATGTCTACTGTATGTATATCAATCAGTCAATCAATCAATCAGTCCTATATAAGGTGTCTGATATGGACGTACTTTTATGCAGCCTCTTAAACGTCAAATTTAAATACAGTAGTACCAAGAACTCTGCAACTGTCCTGCGGACAGTCACTATTCTTCATCTACTGTTTCCTACAGTGACCTTGACCCCATTGGGGAGATTTGGATTTTTATCCTATCAGCAATGGCCCATACCAGGACACATAGCCTCGGCAATTCAGATTCCTTGTGCACGTCCCATTGAAATCTCCAGTAGACACAACTAAGTAATCTCGTTCACAACAGAATACTGATATGACACTCTGAGATGTCCTTCCACTGATCATAAAGGATTTGGATTTTTTTTCTTATCAGCAATGGCTCATGCCAGGACACATAACCTGGGCCCTTCAGGTTCCTCGCGTAGTTTCAGGTTCTCCTGGATCGTTGCGAGACTCTGAGGTCGGAATAATAATACCAACAAAAACAATATTCTCCACCTAAGTGGAGACTAACAAGAAAGTATAATGCACCACAGGTGATAGTGTAAACCACCAGAAACAAGAAGTAACTGTCGCCATAGAAACAACAGCACAGGAGATGTCAAGCTGTGATAGGACTGAAACTGATTACCACACCTCCAATGGATCTGTGAAAATTTACAAGCATAATTGTACGAAATCTCTAATCTATAATTTTATTGAGCTCGGTACGAGAAACTGATGGGTCTGACAACACGGCCTTACGAACTGCTGATCACTTGCCCGATGAACTGCAATCTTGTGTTATTCCTTGCCACTGTCATTCAAATACTTCGCTCAAAAAAGGTGCTCAGAAACATATATTATTTCAATGCCAACAAAAATTAAGGAGTTGCTCTACATCTAGGTACTTGGCTTATTCTGATATTTTTTATTCAGTTTTTGGTTATAACATCCTGAAAACGTAGTCAACCAGTTTTAGACACCATATCTATCTATCTATCCCTCTATCTATCTAATATCTATCTATCTATCTATATTTATCAATATCTGTCTATCTATCTAGCTATAAGCTCACGCCAGCTCTCTCCATGCTACTATCGCTTTCTCTCCCTCTTTCCTCCTCGTCTCTCCTTCCCTGCATATTAAGGGAGGAGGTGAGGGAGATGAGATGAGATTCCCCAGCCTTTGAGGACAACATAACTGGCATTTAAGGGAGAGAAGGAAGGAGGAGAGGAAGGGAGAGAAGGAAGCGTGAATGAATGGAAAACACAGAAAGTAAATGATGAAAATACTTGAAGAAAGAAAAGGACAAGGCGAAGTGAGGAAGGAAATAACAAGAAATAAAAGGAAGGGTAAAACGGATTGGGAAAGCAGAGGAAGGGAGAAGGAAAAGGGAGGGGAAAACGAGTGAAAACCGAATATTTTGATGGTTGGGAAAATTAAAGGAAAATGAAGGAAACGCAGAGCAGAAGAAAAGATTAAATAATAGGGAGAAACGATGAGAAAGAATGATACTGGACTGAAAAAACAGAAAAAAGAAAAGGCAGGTGAGGGGAAAGGAAGGATTGGAGGAATATTGAAAAACGAAAGATGACAAAATAAAACAAGATGAACGAGACAGAGGGTAGCGAGAAATACAGAGGAAAGACAGAGACGAAGAAAGCAGAAAATGGTGCATGACTAAAGACAACCGGATTAAGAATAAGAAAGAAGAGGAAAAACAGAGGAGAAATAAAACGAATAGAAATAAGATATAAGGAAAAAGGAGACATCAGATGATACGAAAAAGAGATGGAAAAATGTAAAATAAGAAAGGAGTTATGTTAAAATTTGCGAGAGAAACTACGAGAACATACTTAAGGAGAAAAATGCAAGAGAAACCATGAAAGCCGAGAAAAATTGTAATTGAAGGAAAGGAAGAAGGACTTGGAGAAACTATAATTGATGGCGGAACGAACGAACAAACAAAATGAAGGAACGAACAAACAAGAAATACAGGCAAAACACACTCACAAACACAGAGGCACACACCCACATGCACACAAGCACTCAAGAGCGCGCGCACAAACAAACATGCCTTTCAAAATAATGCAACAATGCAACGTGTGCTAACGAAGGTAAAACTATGAGGTTATATAACAATGGATGATGGCAATGAGAAAATGGCAAGGATCGCAGGGGATTGACGAAGTGACAGGAAATGGACATCGTGTAATTAAGATGGGGGTAACGGCTGAATGAGTACTGAGATAATGGCGTGATGAGATGGCATGATGGTAATGGCTGATGGGAATTGGAAATGTTAGATAATGGGTCCTATTGGTTGGAGAAGTAGAGTGTTGTGTGGAAGGGAGCGAATCCCATCCCATTTGGGGTATGGAACCGTTTGATGAGTTTACTTTCGCTAAGACAAACTTTACTGATTTGTACACACTAATACCATCAAGCAGTCTTGAGTAGAAGCCCTACCATACATTTAAGATGGGCGGTGGGTATTAGTGTCGAAATACAGACATGTGAGGGTATATGCCACGTAGGATGACTGCTGGGTCTCAGAGAAAAGGCTCACGAGTCTATACATAGAGTATGACACATGCGTGCAAGCCCGCGCACACACACACACACACACACACACACACACACACACACACACACACACACACACACACACACACACACACACACACACACACACACAAAGAGGGGAAGGGGGATATGGATAACGACAGTCTTGATATTGGTACCATGAATTTCTCAGATTAAAAATAAAACTTATGTACCCATATACAGACACTGTGTTTATTCTGAAGATGTAGTAAACACACTTTCAGTATCTGGGTATATTATCTTCGAACAATTGATAAAAGGTAACAGATGATGATACCTGATGGAAAATAGGAACTGTAAGATAAGATTCCTAAAGATGGTATGAAAAGAAAAATGAGACGAACAATAGGAACACCATGAGCAGCGGGCATCCTAATGGACATGTGCTTAGAAATTAAATAACGGAGTCTAGCTAGCTGATCAGAGAAAAAGAAGATGGTTGCAAATGGTAACAGACAAACTGAATAATGAGGAAAAAAAGTGATTGCAAATGGAAACAGTCAAACTGAGTAAGCGTGGGAAGGGAAGCTTGCTACCGCCAAACGATTTTACCCATTTTAAAATCTGACCATTTTACCTCGTTGGTGACTGCGTAATGTGCACCCATGAGCAAAAGTTTGTCAACAGCCTCCTACCAGCACTGTCCTGCTGTCTATATTTTTCATTCCTCCCCAAACGACAGAGAGTATTCTTCCTTCTCATACTCTTCTGTCGTGTGCTTCAAACTGCTGTCACATCAAACAGTTCACGCAACACCTTCCACTGCCACAGTCTGTAGAGAAGGGTCGGCCATCTTGTACTCATGGCTGTACAAAGACAGCAAAACTCTTTCCTCTCCTTACAGGTGTTCGAAAACGGACTGTCACAAATTAGGGACCTACACCCTCGTGTACCCAGTTTTAATAATATGAGTGAAAAACCTTTCGTAATAATGAGAAGCAAACGAGTACGACGACGACAATGGTGGTGATGATGATGATGATGATGATGATGATGATGATGATGATGATGATGATGATGATACTTTAACAGGTGGGTTATGAATGAAGGGTGGGAATGAAGGAATGAGGCAGATAAAAGGAAAACGGAAGAAAAATTAGAGTGAAGAAAGGGAGATGTATGTACGAGAAATAACGGGAAGGAAACAAGTAAGGGGAGAGGGATACGGTGTATGGATAAGAAAAAGGGAACTAGAGAAGAAGAGAGTAGTTGATGTGAGGAAGAGGAAAGGAGAGGAGAAAAGGCGAGGGGAGAGGAGTGATGCAAAGAAAAGGGTGAGAGGGGTGGTGCAAAGGATTGGGGAGAGGAGTGGCGCAAAGAAGAGGGGGAGAGGGGTGGTGCAAAGGATTGGGGAGAGGAGTGGTGCAAAGAGGAGGGGGAGAGGGATGGTGCAAAGGATTGGGGAGAGGAGTGGTGCAAAGAAGAGGGGGAGAGGGGTGGTGCAAAAGGATTGGGGAGAGGGGTGGTGCAAAGGAGAGGGGGATGGGGGTGGTGCAAAGGAGAGGGGGAGAGGGGTGGTTCAAAGAGGAGTGAGGCAGAGGAGAAGGGGCAAAGAGTGAGGCTAGGGAGAGGGTAGGGGAGAAAGGTGGAGTAGAGGAGAGGGGGAGAGAAGTGGGGAAGACCAGTGGGGCAGAGGAGAGTGGGAGAGGAGAGAGGACGAGGAGCAAGGCGGAGGAGAGGAAAGAGGAAGAGGAGAGGAAAGGAAAGGAGGAGATTAACGGAGAACTGGGGGTAAGAGAAGAGGGGAAGAGGAGTGGAGAAGGGAGGGTAAGAGGAGAGGAGGAAAGGAGAGGGGAGATAGATAGATAGACAGGTAGACAGATAGATAGATAGATAGATAGATAGATAGATAGAGAGAGAGAGAGAGAGAGAGAAGAAAGGTGAAGAGATGGGGAGAGGAGAGGGGAGAGGGGTGGGGTAGTGGAGAGGGAAAGGGGAATGGAGAAGTGGAGAGGGGGAGGGGAGTGGGGAAGTGGAGAGGGGGAAGGGATTGGGGAAGTGAAGAGAGGGAGGGGAGTTGGGAAGTGGAGAGGGGGTGGGGAGTGGGGAAGTGGAGAGGGGGAGGGGAGTGGGGAAGTGGAGAGGGGGAGGAGAATGAGGAAGTTGAGAGGGGGAGGGGAGTGAGGAAGTGGAGAGGGGGAGGGGAGTGTGGAAGTAGAGAGGGGGAGGGGAGTGTGGAAGTAGAGAGGGGGAGGGGAGTGGGGAAGTGGAGAGGGAGAGGAGAGTGGGGTGCAGGAGGGGGAAACGAAAAAGGAAAAGAGGGTACGGTAGAGAAAAGAGGGAGAGAAGAAGAATGAGGGAAGGAGAAGATGGATGAGGGAAAGAGGAGAGGGATGAGGGAAGGAGGTGGGGGCAATTAAGGAGTTGCAAGAAAAGGGGGAATAAGGTTAAGGCAAGGGAGAGGGAGGGCTAAGGGAGGAGGTTAAGGGATGAGGGAGGAGGTTAAAGGGTGAGGGAGGATGTTAGGGGGTGAGGGAGGGTAAAGGGAGAAGGGTGGGGGTGGGGGGGTCAATCCCTTATCGTGGACCAGAAATCCTTTAAGCGCTGGTCAAAGGCACCGCCAATGTTGGTGGTACCTGAGCCCGTGGTGGTGGTAGTGGTGGTGGTGGTAGTGGTGGTGGTGGTGGTGGTTGTGATTGTGCTTTTAGTGGTGGTGGTAGTAGTGCTGGTGGTGGTAGTGCTGGTGGTGGTAGTGCTGGTGGTGGTAGTGCTGGTGGTGGTAGTGCTGGTGGTGGTAGTGCTGGTGGTTGTGATTGTGGTACTTGTGCTTTTAGTGATGGTGGTGGTGGTAGTGTTCGTAGCTGAGGTGAGGGTGGTGCTTTTAGTGGTGCTGGTGGTTGTGGTAATGGTGTTTGTGGCTGTGGTAAAGGTGTTTATGGTTGTGGTGAGGGTGATGGTGATGGTGGTGGTCGTGGTGTTTGTGGTTGTCTAGGGGGTGATGGTCGTGATAGGTGATACTGGTGGTGATGGTGACTGTGGTAGTGGTGATCGTGATGGTGGTGGCTGTGTTTGTGCATGAGGTTGTGGCAAAATATGGCTTTAGTTGTGGTGATGGTAATTGTGGTGTATGTGACTGTGGTGATGTTCATGGTAGCCGTGGTAGTGGTCATGGTAGCTGCTGGTGTGCTGGCAGTGACGGCAGAAGTAGCAGTTGTGGTTGATATGGTAGTTGTGGCATAAGTTATGTTGTTGGTGACGATAAAGGTGATCGTGGTTTGGTGGCAGTGTTCGCTGTGTTGAGGCTCTAGATTTAGTGGTAGTGGTGGTGGTGGTGGTGTACAGGCAGTGCTGCTGGCGGTAGAGGTAGCAGCAGTGGTAGTAGAAGTGGTGGTGCTAATTGTGGGGGGATGTAGCGATGAGTGTGGTGGCTGGGGTGTTAATGGTGGAGGTGGTAGTCTGTAGTTGTCATAATGATGGTGGTCGGTGGTGGTGACAACTGTTGATGGTGACGATACTGACTGGAGGTGGATGTGACAATGGTGGTTCTGGTGGTGGCTGAGGTAATGGTAGTGGTGGTAGCTGAGGCAGAAGTGTTGCTTTTGCAGTGTAAATGGTCGTTGTAGGGGAGGAGTTAGTATGGTAATGACTGTGCTAGTGTGTGTCGTGGTGCGATTACAACAATGCTGGTGGCGACTGTGGTAGTTGTGGCATAGTGAGTGACTGGCTGAATCGATCGTGGCGATGGTGGTAGTTATGATTGTGGTAGTAGGTATGAGTGAGGGAGATTGGTTGCTGCGATGGCGGTGGTTGTGATCGTGACAGTGATTGCTAGTGTGGGAGATTTAGTTGTGGTGATGGTGGTAGCTGTGGTTGTGGCAGGGGTAGTTGTGGTAGTGAATGTGCCTGAGGAGGAATTGGTATTGGTAGCTGCAGTTGTGGCGATGACAGGGGTAGTGGTGGTAGCTACAGTATTGATTACTAATACGATAGTGGTGCTGGTGAACTGGACACTATAATAGCCAAAACAGTCGTGATCCTGGCAACAGAGAAAAGACTAAGTAGCTGCAGCGGTTCAGCAACTGTGGTGGAGAGGCAAATTGTGGTAGATATGGTTCAGTAGTTGTAAGGAAGTCTAATTGTTGTGGTACTTGTGGCAGCAAAAAGCAGTTGTGGTGGTAGTGGCTGTTATTTAGTGGTATGGCAATTGTAACTGTTGTAGTGAGGGTAACTGAAGTCAGTCAGTGTCTGTGGTGGTGGCTGTGGAAGGAGGAAGTAACTGTGACATACTGTAGTAGTTTTGGTGGCAGAGGTTTTTGTAGTTGTTAATGTTGTAGTACAACAACTGTAAAGGCTGTTCTGGCAGATGTTGACGTGGCATGCCTTTTTTTCTGCAATGAAGAAAAAACTAAGGGTTGAAGTCCCACAGTTGTTCTTCCAAGAACAAACCAAGGAATGGAGAACCAAATTCGATACTTTTTTTTTTTTTTTTTTTTCAAAGATGCCTGGACACATTGCGTTTGGCAGACTGGAGGTCACAGGCAGAGGGAAATAAAGATCAGGAAGACAGTTAAAGAGTTGACCTGTTGTATACATACTCTAGAGGGGCACTCAGTGCAACCCATCTCTCCGACAAGGGCAGCGTGATTTCCGAACCACACTTAATAATGGGTTAGGTTTTCTCATAACTGATCAGGGTTTTGCAGAAAGTGTTTTCCGGATCCAGAATCTGTAATACGATCCTGATCGGTCCCAAAAGTTAATCGATTGTTCCCTGGGACACGGGCTATCTACCCACCAAATCTGGTCTAATCTCTCTTAGTTTTTGAGTAATCCTGCTAACAGACAAACAAACAAACAAACATAAAACATAATCTCCTTCTCGGAGAGAATGACAAAGTAACAGTTAACTCTTGCGTTAGAGTAGGACAGAATAAAGGCAGAGACTGCGCTGACAGAAGGGTGCTATGCGCTCGCTCTAATGGAAGAGGGATACAAGTGGACAGTTAAGAACAGCACTGACCACTGAAGAAACAGTAGTAAAGAGATAGAGATACAATAGTGCAACAGCGAAGAGAGGTTACCGGAAGTCATTAAGAGGAGGAGACTTGAGACGAAAAGCCTTTGACTCCACCCTGTTTAGAAGAGCCGAATGTTGGAAACCCCCCCACATACTGTACATAAGCTGTATTCTACACAGGGGTGGATGAGGTCCCTGTGCTAAGTCAATAGTTGTGCGGGGGTAAAGAAAGCACGGAGCCGGCTCAACACACCCATTCTCTTGGAAGCAGAATTTACAAGAGAGGTAATGTAATCCTTCCATGATAGGTCCCAAGAGAATGAAACCCGAAGGACACTGAGAGAAGCTGATGGATTTAGCTGCATATTGCTAAATGTTAAAGGATACTCCTTCGGGAGATTCTGGCGGAACAAAAAGGGATAGGATCAGAGTTTTTCATTCATTAAAAGCAACAAGGGGCTTTTAAACTCTCAAAAATATGATCCAAGAAATTTGGCTATGGTAGGAAAGGGTTGTTAAGATTTACCGGGTGTGCTAGTGATGAGACCTGTTAAATGGTAGCAACTGTGGTAGGTCCAGTAGGTTAGACAGCTGTAGTTCTGATATTGTGGTAGCAATGTGATAGTGGTTGTGGGAATGCTGGTGGTCGTAATTATGAGTTTGTGGTAATGGTATGTCGTGGTTTTGGCCAGTCAGTCTTGTGGTAGACATGGTATGGTGACTGTTGTACTTTTTAGCCAATAGGTGGTTGTGGTAGTAATGGCATGGTGATTCTGGTAGTTTGGGCCAAGAAGTGGTTGTGGCAGTAATGGTATGGTGGCTGTATGGCTGGTCTGGTCAGGAAGCTATGGTAGTAATGATATGGTAGTTGTGTGGTAGGTTTGGCCAATAAATGGTTGTTGTAGTACTGGTATGGTAGTTGTGTAATAGAGCTGGTCAGTAAGTGGTTGTCGTAGTAATGGTATGGTATTTGTGGTAGCTTTGGCCAAGAAGTGGTTGCGACAGTAATGGACTCTGAATATTACAAGGAAAATATGCTTGACCACACACACACACACACACACACACACACACACACACACTCTCTCTCTCTCTCTCTCTCTCTCTCTCTCTCTCATCATACACACAAAACACGCGTAACCTTTGTACTAATTAAATGGCCTCGTTCTAAAAGCAACAGAATAAAACTGCACTTCATCATGAGCCAGCACAGAGATCAAGGCACACGTAGAAAAACTGTAGGAAGTCTTATTTAACCTCCTCTTATCTCGTCCACCGGCCAGGAAGAGATAAAGCTACACGCATGGTAAAAATGGCAGAGTTTACCCCGAGATACATTTTCTATACCAGGCAACGAAAACCAGCGAATAAATAAATAAGTAAATAAATAATGCCTGTTAGCTACACGTTTTCTAAATCCGACAGACGGTATACTGACATAAAGAAAAAAGTAAATAAGCAAAATAATACTTGCCTGTAATACGCTCTCTAAATCACATCAGAGCAAAATTATTAGGTTAAATGGTAACATCCAACTTCACATTTTCTTACGGGACGCACAGCACTCCAAGGCAAGACTAAAACAATCCAGAACACTCAATGGCAAGAAACCAGATCACTTCCTTCAGACTATTTTAAAGACTGATAAAACTTTCATTCATCTCCAAAGGGCTCAAACTATTGTGCATAAAAGCATTTGCACACAATCAGCGGGCTCCTGTGGTGTTGGATTAGGGTTGATGAAGAGGGCATGGAAAATGACTGTAGATGTGATAAACTGAAGCTCGATCCCTTCTGCTGATCCGCCGTTTACTGCGTGTTTCATCACCCTGTTTCGAGACTGATGAGTAGCGTTTTTGAATACCACATGTGCCACTGAGTGTGTGCAAGGGCCTTGAGGCCCACCAAAGGCCCACCGATACGGGTCTTGGAAATGGCCTTTATCCTCGACTCCGATGTCCCTCCAGTAAGCCACCGACCGTTCAAATATGTTATAAGAAAACAGAAAAAAATTAACTGGCAAACAACTGATAAACTAAAAAAAAGTATTAACTAATATCTCCAAGATTTCTTAATCAAGCAAATAAAGCAAATGAGTTACAAAATGAAGAATTACCCAGGCATCATGACCGTTCTTCCACGTTGAACGATGAGCAGCGGGAAACGAAAAGCTGTGAAATGCATCCTTTAAAGCGCTAAACGCACCACATCCATGCCTTTCAATAATTTTCGCAGTTTCCCAAAATATGACTGCCAAAAATCCAGTGCAGAATTCCCCCGCTATGGATTGGTATTGGATAGAGAGGGGAAATGAGCTTTTTTTTTTTTTTTCGGTAGGGGGGTTAAAGGGGAGAATTCCGAGCCGGCATTTAATTATTTCGGATATTTTTTTTCCCCTATCCGCCAATTTTCGCTTTTTCCTAATTTTCCGCAGCCCCTCTCCACTCATTCGCTCTTTTTGTTGGCGACTGTTTATGTCTGTTTCGTCCTCGTTTTATGGGCATTTTAGACTGGCTGTTTTCTATTTTGTATTACCTTTGCCTATCTGTTTTTCTGTTTGTCTGATTTCAGTGCTTTCTTAATGTTTTGTCGGCCATTCTTTTTGCTTTCCAATTTATTCACATCAATCTCTTACCGTTTTTTTTTTTTTTCCCCTTAATATCGCCTTTCACTTCCCCTACATTCATATCGTTCCCCTCCTCCTCTGTTTTTGGTCGTGTCTTACTTTCTTTACTTTGGGAATATCGCCTTTCTTTTCTTCTTCATTAATATAACTCTCTCTCTCTCTCTCTCTCTCTCTCTCTCTCTCTCTGAGTACAACATTCATCTCGTTCAGAGCACCACACCCTTCGCCTATCACGCACCGTCCCTGTTTCTATTATTCTTGCTACCTCCTGACGATATTTTTCAATTTTTGGAAGAACCTCTCGTCGTGAAAGGAATTAAAAGAATCTTAAGCCCTTTATCTTATTCTTGCTCACTATGTATTTTTTTTTCTTTTTCTTTTTTTTTTTATTTAGAGAAGAACCTCTCGTGATCATTGTCCAGACCTCTTTTCTTGCTTAAGGATGGAGTGAGGTAGGGTACAAAAAGCAAGATAAAAGGAGAACCAGCAAAAGTCTACCCAGATAAATGAGTTACACCCTTATTTGATCACTCTTCAAGCACCTGGAATTCTAACTCCACCTCACAAGTATACAGTACACATCTACACACTGTTACCTATCAGCTAGAGACAATGGCATGACTACCATATCACTGGAGGAAAAAACAGGGGTGCCACGTCCTTGTCATAAACTCCTCCGTAGAAAACTCTTCCAACCAGCTGAACCCACAGCTAATACATTAACCTCATCACCCTGCATACCTCGCTGGTGACGAGGTAAAAAAAAAAAAAAATCATTTAATCACTCTGCTACAATGACTTTTTGTGTTCTTGCCACTTCCAAATAATATTTAAATTTGGGGTAGATATCTATATTCATGCCCTCACTACCACTATGCTTGTATCAATTTACCTTCGTTACCTCAGGCGACTTTTTTTTTTTTTTTTTTTTAGCTCTGGGGAGAATTCTCATAGTGATGTCAGTAGATATAAACTCCATTAATCCTTCCCGAACTAATATGCATTTCAACATTATTTCTTTTAAAACCAGGCATTTCCTCCATCCTAGGGAAGTCCTCCCGTTAGCATGGAACACTTTGTAGTGCCTTGTTTTGCATTCAGTATTTTTTGTGTGGTATATATATCTTCATAATGTCAATATAACTTGCATCATTAACGAAAACGAACATATGAAGATATGAAGGTGCATAGTTTAAAATAATAGAACGGACGTTACGAACTCTCTTTCTCAGTGAGAGAGAGAGAGAGAGAGAGAGAGAGAGAGAGAGAGAGAGAGAGAGAGAGAGAGAGAGAGAGAGAGAGAGAGAGAGAGAGAGAGAGAGAGATGGATGGATGGATAAGTGTAGAGAGAGGAAAAGATCGAAAAGGATGATCAAGAGAAAAGGAAGGGGGAAGAGAAGGTGGAGGGACAAGAGGAGAAATGGTCTGGAGAGATGGCAGGGGAGAGACAAGTAGGAAGTGAGGTAGAGAGGAGGCAGAGGGAGGAAGGGAGGGAATATTGGAAAGAAATGTCGAGGGAGGGAGGAAGAGGGGGCAGAAGACGGCTGGGGAGAAGGAAAAACGAACGGAAAGGAGGAGGGAGAAATGGGGGAAGGGGGAGGAGATGGAAGAAGGAAGATACGGATGACTGACATGAGGGAAAGCTGAATGGAAAGATGAGGGACTGTGTGTGTGTGTGTGTGTGTGTGTGTGTGTGTGTGTGTGTGTGTGTGTGTGTGTGTGTGTGTGTGTGTGTGTGTGTGTGTGTGTGTGTGTGTGTGTGTGTGTGTGTGTGTGTGTGTGTGTGTGTGTCTCTCTCAAGCATCCCCCAGTCTCTCTTCCTTTCTCAGTCTCTCCTCCCTCCCTGCTAACTATCCCTTAGCCTCCTCGTCTCCCTCTGTCTGTGTCTCTCCCTACCCCCTAACCATCTCTCATTCTCTCCCAAGCTCCTCCCTTCTATATCTTCCCCCCCCCCTTCAGCCACCTCTCAGCCTCTCCTTGTCTCATACCCCCTCTCCATCTCTCCTCCTCCCCAACTATCCCCCAGTCTCTCCCTCTCTACCTTCTTCCATCCCTCTCCTTCCCCCCCAAACATCCCTCATTCACTGTATTTCCTTCTTCTCTCCTCTTCTACCTCTCAACCATCCCTCAGTCTCTCCCTGTCTTCCCCTTCCATCTCTCTCTCTCCATCTCTTCCAAACACTTCCCAGTCTCACCCTTTCTTTCTCCATCTCTCCTCCCTCTCTCCCTGCCAGACTGCTCCCTCATTTAGGCGGCTTGCAGTGTGCCTCATATCAGGGTACCATCGCCACCACTCAATACCATGCATAATTAACTAGCAGCATCTTTTTTTTCTCTCTCTTATAATATTCGCTTTGCAACCTCCTATAATTTATTCAACACAGATACAGAGGCCGGCGGTTGCACAATATTGTAGGTCCTGTTAATGCAACGGGAATATCAAGTTGCAATCCTCCAGAGTTGGTTTGGGGAGTGTGTAAATGAGTGACAAGCGTTTGGGGTTACGTCGGACTGGGCTCAGAATATATTAGTTTTTAGCTAATCGATGTTACGCTGGGACAGACAAGTATTTAAAAGCTTAGATTTTTAGTTAGAGAAGGAACATAACTTAGATTTTAATTAGTGGGGTTATGCTGGGATGAACTCAAAACGTAACAGATATCTGAGCTCAGAGTTTACCTACTAGGGCTAAGATGAATTAGCTTCTCTCTGGTTTGGGTTTGAGGAGTGATAAGCGTATGGGGTGACGGTGGGTTGGGCTTAAGACATTACACCTTAGATTTTGGGTAACCGGAACAGGATAATAACACAGCAGTTTTGATTTTAGTTAGTGGGGTTGAACTCAGAACATAACTGGGATTCTGTTAGTGGGATAATGCTGGATTACAGTGATTAACAGTTAGCTGAAGGGCCATGTTAGGTCAAGCTTAAAACACTGCAAATTAGATGTTGGTATGTGGGGTTATACACTGTTAGGTTAGGTTAGGTTTTCGGAGTGAGAGAGTGAGTGAGCGAGTGACAAGTGTTTGGGTTTAGCCTACGCAAGATAAAGCTCAAAACATAATGGTTTATAATGGCTAGGGACTGTTCAGCCGGGTTGGATTAAGGTAGGTTAGGTTAGGTTAACCCCGCCGGTAAGAAAGTCTTCCCTAAGCTAATTAAATCAGTGTCAGAGGCAATAACAGTTTGGGTTAAAGAGCCAATGTCCAGCTGCGTTACGTAGGGTGGGGTTACCCCTTGATTACGACGCCTCAGGTCTATTATATTTGTCTGGAGGTAATAAGAAAGGAGTAAGGCTATGCAAAACGACTTTTTCCCAGATAAATCTGAATTAATCCTTTCACAACGAGAGGGTATTACTGAGCAAAATAAAACTGTGCAGCGGTATCAAGAACATAATGGAACAAACAGAAGCACCAGACAGAAGCAGAGCCGTATGGAGCTTCACTAGTGTAAGGCAACTTACGTCTGGAGTTTCTTTGTAATCCCTAGTCACAGAGGCTCTTCTGTGGTTGGAGAAAATTCTCCAGAAGTAGCCAGAATAAAATAAAACAAGCCGGCAGGCGACGATGGCTAGCTCTAAGCGGACCAAGCTTTGTTAACGACCAGAAATGAGTTTCGACACTAAAAGTAATTTCTATATGGAGGTACTCCAGTGCAACATTCCACCCAAGGATCGTGGCCCTGGCTTATTAATTTTCGGAGCCTTAACATTTCGCTCAAGCAAGGTCGAAATTATAGCGCTTTTCATATTTTCTACACTTGATGACCTTTGATTCCTGACCTGGTGGATATAGGTCATGCATGTACGAAGCACACTTGTAGTACTCAATAAGTCTATAAGCATGCAAAGTTTCAATCGATTCAATTTACCCAGTGTGGAGCTACGGAACTTGAAATTCGTGGAATGCCCACCAGAGGTTCAACTTCTAGGTGGCGCTGCCAGCGACTGAAAGTGAGTTTTGACACTAAATGTCATTTTTGTATGGAGGTGCTCTAGTGCAACATTCCACCTATGAATCATGGCCCTGGCTTAATCTCTGGAGCCATAGCATTTTGCGCGATCATAGTCGTGATTTTAGCTATTTTCACCATTTTTGCATTTGATGACCTTTGACCCCTGACCTGGCCAATGTAGCACATATTTTTACCGTAGAAAGTTGTAGTATTTGGCAATGTCTGTAAGCATGCAAACTTTCTTTCAGTCCATCGAGCCTCTGGGGAACTAGGAGGATATTTTTGGAAACCGTTACTGGCTGCTAGGGACCCTGAGGCCAATCTTTGCAGGGTTACAACTTGAAAACTAGAGGAGAGAGGGGAGAAATGGATGGCGCAGTTCCGATAGGGAATGACCTCAAGGTTACGCCTATAAAAGTCAGAGCGTTCTAAGCTCATTAGTAATGCTTCTACAGCTCAAAACGTAAAAAGTAAGAAAAAAGGAGGTTTTCGGCCGTTGCTAGGCAACGAGTAGTAGCCTAGTAACCAACACCTTGCGGTCACAATTAGGTAATAGGCTGGTCACTGTCCCAGGTTTGGTTGGATTTGGTTAATTCTGAAGGGTAGAAGTGCCTGCCACAATTAAACAATTTGGAAAGAATACAGGAATACAAGAAAGAAAACGCGACTAACAATAAGGGCAGCATGGAGCTGGCCAGAAGAATTGCAGAACAGGGGAGTCAGTCAACATTAAATCTGATGAGGTTTAAGTTAAAATTAATTATGTTACATTGTATCATGCTGTTACTTTAGGTTCAGCCACGCTATACAATTAGTAAACCATTATTCCAATAAAGTGAAAAGTGATTAAGTTAAAATGTTTTAGATAAATTAATTAGGCACTATAAAAATCATCCGGGGCAGGTTAAAAATTGATTAGAAGTTAAGCTAGGTCACATGGATAGAGATAGTTAAATGAAGCTGGGTTAACGATGATTAGATCAGCATGTAGTAGGCAAATCAAAGTCAATGCTGGTCTGGTTAGAAAAGAATGAGCTGCATTAGACAGGTTAAAACTAAATAGAATATATTATGTTACGTTGAGATAAAAAGGTAAGGTTGAGGTATGAGTGTCGAGGTAAGATTACGATATGTCTGTCTAGGTATCGTTAGGACTGCAGAACCTTTGGGAACGGATTGTCTGTCCTTTGCCTAAAGCCAATATGTTCAAGAAAAATTTTAAAACGTACCATACATGTTAGGGTTGGTTAAGCGGAATAAAACAGAATAAGAGTATACTAAAATAGGTTCATTTGAAGTGAAGTAAGTCAGGTGTTGACATATTATGGTAGAGTAGGTTACAAAGATAATTCCGGATGTAGCAAAGTTGGACTGGCTAAAATTAGGATGAATTAGATTAAGAATGATATACTAAGGAAAGAAATGAATTATGGGAAAACCGGTAGCGTAGGATAGGCTAAACTTGGGGGGGATATATCAAAATAGGGTTATTATTAAAGATTAATGTACAAAATATGAGGGTAAGATGGGTTAAAACAGACTAGGAAAGAATACACTAGGCAGGATAAACTTAGTATATTACTTCACAATATACTTGGCTAAGATGGACTGAAATAGATGATTGTAGCATATACACCTGTCTGTCTATATGAATTAATCAAACAATAATAAAAAAGTATCTATCTGACTCTCTATATAGGTATGACAGGCTAAAATATATGAAATTAGGCTATGTAAGAGTTGACTACGATTGGCTAAAACACATCAGGGCAGAATACAAAGGAATAAAAAGGGGTACATAGGAATGCAAACAGCAAAAGACCTACCGATCTTTTCGAGGATGGTTGGTACAGGATAAGTTACAATTAATGTAAATATTTTTATATGTCAACGATAACGACAGGAAAGCAGGAAGGCTTCCATGATAGGTTAAAATAGGTTAATATGCAAAATATACCAGGAGGGGGTAGGTTAACGCTCTTATGCTACTATGAGTAATCTCACACTTTTTAAAAAATCGTCTGGTATTAGCCTAAATAAAATATTAGATAAACTATGACGCGACCATCAGAGGGGTAATGGAGACAGTACACTCCTGCTTCTACATTCAACACCAAAAATAAGTCGTCACGCACAAAGTGGTGCGGTTGACGCGATTTGAGAGAGAATGTAGGAAAAGGGCAGAATATATCAGATTTATGATAACAAATAAAATTAGGCTTTATCAAAGCATGGTTTAAAAATAAATTCGAGCAGCTTATATCAAGGGTAGAATATTTATAGCCAAATACACGTGGCTGCGATGGACCGGGTTTGTTAAGGTTAAAATGTAATGAGATCAAATTATGGTGCCAGGGTTAACCACAGCAGCCTATCGTGTTACCTATCACCAGGTTAATTAACAGGTGAACAAACACGAGAGAGAGAGAGAGAGAGAGAGAGAGAGAGAGAGAGAGTGTGTGTGTGTGTGTGTGTGTGTGTGTGTGTGTGTGTGTGTGTGTGTGTGTGTGTGTGTGTGTGTGTGTGTGTGTGCTCTTTCTAAAAATAGGCAAGCTACTTAACTACAATATCACATTAATGCAATATGATTATAGACTTAACTTGCAACAATGAATACACCTTTGATGACATACACCATTTTCTTTAACCCCATCACTCTTCAGGGGCAGGTCCAGCAGTTTGGAATGAGAGGGGACGTGAATCCTAGCAGAATTACTAACTGATGCATTTAAACAATAAGAAAAAAAAACTCACCTTTAGTTTACTTCTTTTAATCAGAGGAGTGCAATAATACAGGTAAATGCACGTGCAGTAAGATGTTTATTGCACATATTTTGATAAATAACACTGATCTTTTATCACAGGTTATCACTGATCTGCCGCGGATAGGGGTTGTACCTTCCCCCACGTCCCCACTAAATTTGTCCCTGTTCCTGTTTTCTTATGATCACACCCAGACTATTTTATTCAGCTGAGTGACTTCTCGAACCTAAAATGTTAAATGAATCTTTAATTAATCCCTTCAGTGCAAGACGTCCTCCACAAACTGAAAAATGTCAAATGGAAGCAGCTACAGCAAAATAATTGATCCATTTAATCTGATGACGTATCCTTCATTTCGTTTTTTGGTATCTCCAGACGATTATATTAAACTTAGGAAAAGTTTTTCGAACTGGGGAAGCTAGAGAGAGCCTTCACTAACCTTTTCAGTACAAAAGGTCTCCCTTACAATGAAAAAATTCATTCAGTAGCAAGAATAAAACAAACACGTCATCGGATTGAAAAAGTTAGATTATTCAGTACGAGAAAGTACACAAAATCGACTTGGGGTAAAGGGAATAAAGAAAGAAAAAAAAAAAAGTATGATAAGGAAGCGGTTACTGGAGGCTGTTATTAACCTTCCCAACGGATATCTTTCCACAGCTATATAAACTCGTCCAGAGGCAACAAGGCATAAACGCCATCGTGAACACTAATTATCACACCACACAGGACGCTATTCAGATATGAGTTCATATCACGTTTCCAGTGATGGGAGGGGAAGGGAAGAGGTGGGACGGCGGAAGGGGAAGGGAAGGGGAGAGACGTTGGAAGGGGAAGGGTAACTGAAGAGGAGAGGAAAGAAGGATAGGAGAAAAATGATGCAACAGGAAGAAAAGATGATTATGAAGGGAGAATTACTGATACATAATAATACGATAATCCAGCAGATATAATGAACACAAAGATGAAAGGGTTTAAGAGCGCACGCGCACGCACGCACGCACGCACACGCGCGCACACACACACACACACACACACACACACACACACACACACACACACACACACACACACACACACACAATTTGCCCTCTCTTGTCCATGCAATGCTGGGTTAATTGCGATCTGCATGAAATTAAGTACCTCACCTGGGAAGCATGGTGTATCAAGCTGTACCCTTCAGTGTGGTAAATTCTTGGTTGGGTTCATCCCTGCTAACTTCAGACGATGATAGTAAGACATGGGGAGACTTCCCGAATCGGAGGTGTTAGCGTTCATTAACAGTTTCAGTACGAGAGATCTCTAAATTGAATAAGATCGTCAGGAGGTATCAAAGGTGTACTACTATTACTATATGACTACTGCTACTACTATTACTACTACTACTACTGATAAAGAAGTCATCGCACTGCACGAGTTTTACCACATGGAATTGCATAGGTAATGCCAGCCTCCTCTACGTACTTGTCTAATCTATTTCGGAACATTTCCATGCTTCTACTTCTCACCAAATGACTTGTCAGATTATTCCATTCATTAACAATGCTGAAGGTGAAGATTTTTTCATTACGTCGAGATTAGTTCTCCGGCTTGGTAAGAGGAGGGTAAGAGGAAGGTGATGGGACAGGGACGAGATAGGATGAGATGATGGAAGGTGAGGGGATGAGGTGAGATAATAGGTCTGTTTGGCCAGACAGGCCGGGGTTACTCAGCAATAACGAACAACAAAACTAGAGGCCCCCCCAAGAGGGGAATCACACCAGCCGCGAGCCGATACATATCTAGCACCGCTCGGAATATGACCTCGACCTACTTTCACCAATTTCGAACTCACTGGGGATTTCCATCCCTGCTACACACCTGTAAAATTCTGTGAAGATATCTTGAGTAGTTGTGAAGTTATCGTGGTAACAGACACACAGACCATGACCTACTTTCACCAATTTTGAACTCGTGATCGATTTTTTTCCCTACTACACACCTGCAAAATTTTGAATGACATCTTGAGTGGTTGTGAAGTTATCGTGCTAACAGACAGACAGACAGACAGACAGGACAGACAGACACAGACAGACCACACACACACACACACACAAATGGAAAATAATACCAGCTTCGCTATCGCGGCTGATAATAATAAATATTATTATTCCTTGGATTGGATGAAGAATGCCAACCACATGTAGATGGCTAAAAGGGGCAGGAGTGGGGAGGATGGGGGCTGGAATCCCTCGTCTCTTGTAAACCTTTCTATTATACAGAAGTTGGGAAACCTGCTTACAGACACAGAGTTGGTAGGCACGAAGAACATGCATAAATAAGTAAATAAATAAATAAATTAATGTGAATAATCTCAGACAAATATTACGAGGACGACAACAACGGCGGTGACGACGACGATGATGATGATGATGATCCAAACACTGCCAGTGTAATGTCAAAGGATTGCATTCCTGCCATGATGACTTTCATGCTAATAAGTGAATCAGTGGGCAGGGCCGCTAGCCCACTCCCTCTGAGCAGCACCGCAAGGATCAGTCAGCACCAATCAGCGATGCATAGACAGAACACCATCACACACAGCAGATGCACCAACCTCCTCATATTTACCCCTTCAGTCCCATTACGCATTTTTCATTTTATTCTTGCTGTCACCAAACGATCTGATTTCACTTAGGACAGTCCTGCAGTAATGATGGAGTTAATGAAGGCAGTTAACAAGCCCCTCAGTTCGTACGTCTATCTTTAGGTTGAATAAAATCATTACGAGAAAGCAAGAACAGAGCACGTCATCGGAGTGATGGGATTAAGGTGAATGACAATAACTCCAGTCTCGGTAATAAAAAAAAAAATAAAAAAAAAGGTCATCAAAGAAGCAGAGGGCTTTACTTTTTTTAATCTCTATTTTTTTTGTGTGATGTCTTTTCATAAGCAGTCTTGCTACCACGATAGTTAGTTTGTTTTCATCTAAAGGAACTGGGTCACTAACACAACTTGAATACAAAATCATAGTTGCATGAAATTCGGTGAATCTTAGTTATGAGACGGTATTGAGTCTTCTTGGTTAGTAGTAAAAATGACCGTCCAAAAGACTACACATAACCATCAACAGAGATAGAGAGGGTTAGAGATCTTTGTCAGGTTAGATGAACTGCGCTACAGACGGTTTTAGCCATCTCTTGTAGTGGAGGAGGTAGAAGCTATCTCAGTTAATTCCTTTAGTACGATGACACCTTTGTAAAAACAGATTACTTCACTCATTTTATGGCAAACCTCGTAAAGTGAACACGTCGTCTGAAGATACCCAAAGTATACAGCAAAATAGTCATCGTAGTGAAGGGGTTGATTAGCAACGCCGGCGGAAGCTAGTGGACTTCCCCCCCCCCTCTCTCTCTCTCGCACACACACACACACACACACACACACACACACACACACACACACACACACACACGGAAGAAGCCACTCAACATGCATACTCCAGTTCCCCTAAGGCACATTATAAATAAGCTGCCGTGAACCTGACCCGCACTGGACAATTACTTGGACGTGCACACAGACAGCCACATTCTCTTTGGCGTAGCAGATATCGTAACACTCCTTCCTAAGCTATTTATTTTACCGTATTCATTTTACCTTAAATTCCTCTTGCATTTTAGTTACCCAGCTGATGTTGAATATGATAACATACAAGACAACATACAAGGGAATATCACTGAATAAAACACACATTGACTCTTTCGTCCCGATTTTTTTCTTTTACTCTTGCCATCTCTATACGATTTTTGTTAGGTTTGAGAGCGAGTTTCAGATCTGAAGGGAGTCGATATAACCTTCAGTAATCCTATGATCACAGGATATTTTCCTTAAGGTGAATAAAATCATTTGAAGGTCGTAAGGTTAAAACGAGAAGAATGTCACAGACTGCAAGGGCTAAATCGCTAAAAAGGAAGTGCTACGTGAGGAAAAACAGACCCAGCCGCTGACAACCGAGATGCCTGCAGTGTAATGACCCGGGGCCGTATTCTCGTCGGCTGTACCTCGTGAACTTGATGACGTATTATTCATTCCATTCAGTTCACCACCAAATTATTTTATTCAGCTTGGGAAGGATCTCCAGCAGTGAGAAGGTCAGTGAAGGCCACGTCGAACCTCCTTCAGCTGAAAAAGTCTCTCCTAAGCAGAATACTCGCATGAAGATAAGAAAAATATAAAACACCTCTTTGTATGTAGGGGTTGACAGGCTATATAACGCTTCTTCATTAGTCATTTTGCCCACTGGAGCTTGACCCTTTCTACGAGTCATTTTCATTTCATTCCAGCTTCCATAACGTGATTTTAACTCAATTTACAAAAGACCTGTCGAACCAAGGGAGGCTGTTTCTGTCTACTACAATATATTTCTCCAACGCTAAATAAAATTTGAAAAGCGCCATCGTATCGAAGGACTTAAAGGTTCGGTTTCATAATTCTATCTATCTATATACCTAGGCTGCTTCCCCCAAGGAAAGGGAGGTAGCCGAGACAGGACGACACACTCCCCATTTACTCATCCATTCAAACACATTCATTCGCATCTTAGCCCCAAAGGGGAGAAGGGACAGATCCTCACCGCACCACACCGCACAAGGGTCAACTGCGCAGTGCAATCAGTGACATCCTCAGCAGGGCCCGACAGTACAGCTGGTTTACCCCTGCTACATCATAATAGACCCATCCCCTTACCCGCACCTGACCTGACTAGCTGATCAGATCAAATGCGGGAGAATATCCCCTCAGGGCTGCGTCATCATTCATTCATTCACAATTTCTCTCCACTTATTTCTGTCACGCACACCCACTCTTCCTTGCTCAACAGACATCCCTCTCGCATCCAGCGCTCTCTTCACACTGTCCATCCATCCTATTTGTGGTCTCCCTCTCAGCCTTACACCTCTCACGTCAGATCTAGTTATCTTTTTCACCAATCGCTCATTATCCATTCTGTCCATATGCCCAAATTCTATATCGTTTTAATATGGATACAACCCCCCTCCCCCCAAAAAATGAAAGTGTCAGGTGTACAAAAAAATTCTCCTTTAGCCCTCTTGAATGAAGCTCAGTGAGAAAGAGAGAGAGAGAGAGAGAGAGAGAGAGAGAGAGAGAGAGAGAGAGAGAGAGAGAGAGACGGGGGG
Source organism: Coenobita brevimanus (assembly GCF_032717465.1). Classification (NCBI taxonomy): domain Eukaryota; kingdom Metazoa; phylum Arthropoda; class Malacostraca; order Decapoda; family Coenobitidae; genus Coenobita; species Coenobita brevimanus. The sequence continues at coordinate 21,682,966 of NC_137004.1, forward strand.
GGGGGAGCAGTGCACAGAGCCATCAGCAGTCAGGTATATAATGCGGACATAATTACTGAAACATTACGATACGATAAATATGCAGGTGGTGATCAATCATTTCAGAAACCCAGTGATGCGAATTTCGGAGACCAGAAACGTTCCAAAATGTTAGGTATGAGTTTAATCAATGTTCGACATAAAATGGAGCTATAGTACTATGCACAATTGTGCCTACTAACATTTTAATACCTGCTAACACAACAATACCTGCTAACACAACAATACCTGCTAACACTACAATATCTGCTCACACTAACGCCTACCAACACAATAACAGCTGATAACAATAACACCTGTCAACACAATAACACCTGCCAACGCAAGAACACTCACCGACACAATAACACTTGCTAAGAATAACCCCTGCCAACACAATAACACTTGCCAGCACAATAACATCTGCTAAGAATAACACAAGATTGTTTCACCCACGAGTCTGAACAACACTTCCGCACCGGAGACGGACATCACGGACAGCCAATCATCCGTCATACATGTAAGGAGTCCACACTGTAATTATCCCTTACATAACATCATGAAGTTTTAGGTACAGATGCGGACAAAAATACTGATCCATTTCATTATGATCTATAATGAGACACTGAACAATGACTCCGAATTCCAGTGCTGTGGTCTTCGGAGGCCAACAAGCTTTCCAGAATATTGTGACTGATTTATAACTGATCGACCACAAAAGCAGCGATACCACTGTCCACATGTGTACATCAGCATTTAAACAAAGAGACATGATACAGTTCAGAGCAATCAGTAAGTACATCTACAGCATATTCATAATGACATCTTTCGAGCTGAAATTTTACGAAGAATGTTACGTACACATCATAACCTTGATTTTTCGGTTAAAGGTTACTACACAAAATTACTCAAGAACCAGGCAAGAACCACTACACTTGGCGAAAATAACACAGGGGAAAATCGGACACATCAGAGTACACACGAAGTTAGATATGCTGGTAGGGCTATGGCATAGGTGCTAGAGGAGGGGGTGGGATGGGGGCAGGAGAAGGGGTGTGGTGGGGCGGAGAAAAGGGAGGAAATATGGGGGTGGCTTGGGATATGGCGTTAGGACAGGGATCAAAGATATGATGATCGTGATGGGGGGGGGGGGAGGCAGGTCTTCCATTTCTCAGCATTCTTTGTCATACAGGCATCGATCTCGGAATGTTCCTAAGTTTAAGACCGCTTTACCAAGGTACGGTGTGTGAAGTTCTTTGTAGTAATGTCGTTCATAGCAGACCGTAGCACCTCTTCGTTTGCGATATGTTGCACCTTCATAGTTTGTTGTACGATACTGATGCAAGCTAAGTCGATATTAATATCATACAAGACAATGTTAAAGTATAATGTGCAAAGTAATTGCTAAGGAAGAGGTGATACGAAGCTTCCTATGTCACGAAGAATATGGTCCACGTGTATATGAAAGTACGTGGGTATGTGATTGTGTTTATGCACAGGTGAGGTCAATAGTTGCTTTACACCCCGTAGAGCAAGTCCAAGGATAAAAATGATGTAAAGAATAAGCCTTGTGTGTACGCCGTGTTTCATGTATGTGCAAATATGTATACACAATTATGGACATACGAACTGCGCCTTCCTAACCGTACCTCAGTTCACTCATCTGTGTGTATATTTTTCTTCACACATCCGTACTGGCATCCATGGACGTATCCGTGTGCGTCCGTGCGTGGAGTGAGGTGAGGGCAAGGTGAGGGGGGTGGGGGGACGTGAAGGGGGAGGACAAGAGGGGTGGGAGGGAGACCTGAAGGGGGAGGACAAGAGGGGATGGGGGGAAACTATAATTTATTCTGTTCATATTCCGACATAATTTTAGTCCGGCTGCAGCGGCCAAACATCAACATTGCATCACGGGGTTAGCTCTCTCTCTCTCTCTCTCTCTCTCTCTCTCTCTCTCAAAAATAAATAAATAAAATAATAAATAATAAAATAAAATAAATAAATGAAAAATAAAGAACAAACTAAAACAAGTGATTGGGACTGAATAGGGATGGATGGATGGATGGATGGATGTATAGGCAGATGGGTGGATGGATGGGGGGATTAAATAGGCTCCAGTATACAAGTGGGTGAAGGAAGGTACGATGCATGGGTGACAACTGGACAGGGGATGTGTAGACAAAGATGAAGGGAAATGGTAAATGGAAGGAAGGATTGCGTGGTCGTGGAATAGAAGAGAGAGAGAGAGAGAGAAAGAGAGAGAGAGAGAGAGAGAGAGAGAGAGAGAGAGAGAGAGAGAGAGAGAGAGAGAGAGAGAGAGAGAGAGAGAGAGAACAATGGGCAGGCGGTTTTAGAGGGAGTATGAAGGAGAGAGTAGAATGGAAATAGAACGATGGACAGGTGGACAGACAGAGCAGGTGGACAGGTGTTGATAGACATTAGAATGGACAAGTGGACAGAAAGTAGGATGGACAGATGGATAAATTAGAATGGGCAGGTGGATAGACAGTATGACTGGACAGGTGGATAAACAGTAGGATGGACAGGTGGACAGACAGGAGTATGGACAGGTGGACAGACAGGAGGATGGACAGGTGGATAAACAGTATCATGGACAGGTGGACAGACTGTTTAGGATGGGCAGGTGGATAGGTATGGAAGGATGTGGAGGCGGATAGACGGAAAAGGATGGACATGTGGAGAGAAGGAATTTGACTGACAGGAGGACTGCAAGAGGATGGACAGGTGGATGGACACAGTATGATGAGGAGAATGGAGCACGAAAATTAGATGGATAGGACGAGCTGGGTGGATAGGTGGACAGACGGAGTAGGGTGGACAGGTGGATAGAGATCTGGACCAGTAGGATGATGAAGCGATGTGGATAGACAGTAGAGAGGACAGGCAGACAGAGATAGAAGGATGGACAGGTAATTGGATAGGCTAACGATACTACAGCAATTCTGAAATGGATAAACAGATGCGACAAGCAAGTGGATGGATGCCGGTACTGATGACAGGGATGGACGAATGGATGACACTGGATCCAAAGGGTGGATAAGCGTATGGACAGATGGACGGCAGGATGGACAAAGAGGTGGATGACAGGATGGACAGAGAGGTGGATGGCAGGATGGACAAAGAGGTGGATGACAGGATGGAAAAAGAGGTGGATGACGGGATGAACAGAGAATGGATGGCAGGATGGACAAAGAGGAGATGGCAGGATGAACAAAGAGGTGGATGGTCGGATGGATGAGAGGATGGATGAAAGGACAGATGGTATTCGTTGCCCTCCACTCACGTAATTTGATGCCTGTAGTGATAACGCAGCTTCCACGCCACTGCACAGATGGTGGTAGTTGTGGTAGGTGTGGTAGATGTGGGAGGTGTGGTAGTTGTGGTAGGTCGGTGTGTTAGGTGTGGTGGGTGCGGTAGGTGTGGTAGGTGTTGTGGGTGCGGTAGGTGTGGTAGGTGTGGTGGGTGCGTTTGGTGTGGTAGGTGTGGTGGGTGCGTTTGGTGTGGTAGGTGTGATGGGTGCGGTAGGTGTGGTAGGTGTGGTGGGTGTGGTAGTGGTGGTGGTTTGTCTTCTGGTATGATGGTGGTGGTTCTTGGTAGGTGAAGTGATTGTAATGAGTGGTAGCTGTGGCAGGCATGGTAGTGGTGGTGGTGATGTTGGTAGGTGTTTGCAGTGATGGTGGATGGTATGGCGGTGATAGTCGTTTTGGTAGGTGTAGCTGTGGATGCCGTAGTGGTGGTAGTGCTTTTGCTAGATGGTGGTGGGTTTGGTACCTAATATACTGGTAGTCTGGTAGTGGTAGTGGTAGTCATGGTTGTGGTAGTGCTTCTGGTAATTAGTGGTAGCTATGGTAGGAGATGGTAGGTGTGGTAATTTTTGGTAGTGGAGGTAGATTTGACAGTGGTGGTGGTGCTAGTCATACTGGTGGTAGTGATTCTGGTAAGTAATGGTAGGTATGGTAGGTGCTGGTAGGTGTGGCTGTTGTGTTAGTGGTGGTAGATCTAATAGCTGAGGTAAATTTGGTACTGATGGTAGTTGTGGTAGTGGCAATTGTTTTGGTAGGTATGGTGGTGGTAGTTCATCATGGTTATGGTTGGGTGAAGATGAGTATGGTGGTGGAGGTGATTTTAATGGCTGTGGTGGAGGTGGTCATGGTAGTCTAGAGAGTGGTGGCAATGGTAGTGGTAGTGGTTTTCTACTGCTAGGAGTAGTGGTAGTAGAGGTGATGGTAGATGTGATGAGAGTGATTGGTAGTAGTGGCTGTTGTTTTTTTGGTGGTGGTGGTGGTGGTAGTGGGGATGGTGAGAGGAACTACAGGTTGTTGTGGTTGTCGTTATGGTAGCTCTGATGAAGGTGGCAATGGTGGTTGTGGTAGTGACGTTAATATATAAGTAGTATCAATCCTTGTGGTAATTATAGTGATAGTTGTTGTAGAAGATGTGGTTGTTCTGGTAATCGTGATGCAAAAATATAATTGTGGTAATTACTGAGACTGTGGTAGGTGTGGGTGGCGGTGTTGTGGTAAGGCAGTGCTGGTTTTGGTAGTGATGGTAGTTGTGGTACTGATGGACACTGTTGGTGGTAGTGGCTGTTGTAGCGATGTAGCTGTGGTAGTGGGAGGCGGCTGTGGTGAGAGTGAGGAGGTACAGAAGGATTGTGGTGTTAATAATTGTCGTAGTAGGACTGGTAGCAATGATGGTATTAGCTGTGGTAGTTGTAGTAGAATTGTTTGAGATATCGTCGCCCTGATAATATCCGACAAGATAATAGTTGTTGTGATTGTCCTTATAACTGTGGTAGCTGAGATTGTGGTAGTTGTTATGGCAGTTGTGGTAGATGTGCTGAAAGTTGCGGATACTATTGTTCTGGCCGTATAAACAGAGGCATAAATGATTAATGTAGTGTTAATGGTAGTAGTGATGATGGCAGTGGCGTTGATGGTTATAGTTGTACTTATGGTAGTGGCAGGGAAAACGAGTGGGGTGTAATAGCCACGACTGGGGTGGTAGAGACTGGAGTAGCGGCAATGATGGCAGAGGTGGTGGTGGTAATGATGGTAGTGGTGGTAGTAATGATAGTGGTGGTAGTAATGGTAGTGGTGGTAGTAGTGGTAGTGGTGGCCTTGACAATAGTGGTCGCAGTAGTGGCAATGTTGGGAAAGGTGGAAGCAAAGGTGGTAGTGATGTCAACAGTAGTAGTGTTGGTAATAATGGTCGTGCTGGTAGTAGTGAAAGAGGTGGAGACAGACGCAGCAGTGGTAGCAGTGGTGGTAGAAGTGGTTGCAATAATGGTAATGGTGACAGTAGTGGTATTCGTGGTAACAGTGGTTGTGGTTGCAATAATGGTAGTGGTGGAAACAGTGTCAGAGATGAAAGCAGGGGTTGTGAGGGTAGAGGTGGCAGTAATGTATGGTCATACTAGTGGTAGATAAGGTAGTTTAGGTACTGCTGGAAATAATGGTAACAGTGGTTGTGGTGGTACTGGTGGAAGTAGTGGTGGTACTGGTGGAAGTGGTGGTAGTACTGGTGGTAGTAGTGGCAGCGGTAATATTTCACTCTTCCCGTAACATCTGGCGTTATTGCAATTTTGCAAAACATTAAACATAAAATATATCAACATTTCGCCTCCCTCGCTCTCTTTATACCACTTTCATCTCTCAGTCGTTCTCTCATTTTTCTTTTCCTCCTCCATTTATGTCCAGAGAACATTCTTTGTACTTCTATTTATTTTTTCCTCCAGTTTAATCTTCTTTCACCGCTCTTATATTCTAACAGAAATTTAAAAG
>NC_137004.1:21693787-21776287 GCF_032717465.1 Coenobita brevimanus
GTACTCTTTCACCACCCATACCACTGGCGGGAAGGGAATAGTAGGCAGGGTTTCACAAAGAATGAAGATTTGTGGGCCAGTGCTATGGTGGTCGTTCAAAGCTCCGTTAAACTACAGGAGGTGAAGGCAAGGCACCGCTAATTGTGCAGTATAATAAAGCTTCAGACTATCAACAACTATTTTGTGTGTGTGTGTGTGTGTGTGTAACTCTCGCTACGACTTATTTCCGTTAAGGGAAGGATTAGTGTGTGCGCAGAAATCGCGAGTGCGCAGACGGCATCAGAAGTTTTGTCGTCTCTCTTGCTATTCTCTCCGCAGCAACCTACAGTGAATAATTTATTTGGCCACAGATCAGTGTAATCAGTGTCGGCTGCTGCGAATTCACCACACTAGCTTTCACAGATCATGTAAAAGAAGCAGGAGAGGCGACAGGACTTCCGATGCCGACTGTACCTCACCTTCAACCAGCCATACACTAATAAACCTGATTAACAATTTCACAAACTATCCCCTCTTTACATGAGGCTCTTTGTTGTAATCCATCTATTTCTGCTCCTCTCTCATACTTCATTTTGCTTCGTTCTTTCATTCGCTCCATCTTATCCAATGACCTGTTTAATATTTCACTTTTTCCAACCAATCAGAGAACTTAACGTGCAATTTTCGTGATACTCCGTCTACCCTACACGCCTCTTCACCATCTGTTACCCTTTTTCCAATCGCTGATTTTACTGCTTCTCTCATTTTTTCTTCTCTACATACTCTTCATTTTCTTCCACAGCAGTCGTACATAATATTGTTGACATCCGCATTATTTGCTTACCCGGTATTTCCCTGGCTCTCCTTTTCAGTTCCCCAGATCATACTCCAGTCTGCATATGTTCCAATCTCTGCCACTTCGACATTTTCTCTTCCCTTATCCTCTATACACTGTTCACTTTCTTCCACAGTAGCCTCTTACTAGCTCTGAAATCCTTAATAGTTGCCTACATCCATTTTTCTTCGGATTTCCTATTCAATTCCATACTATTCACTTCATTTTCTGGCTCTCCCATTTTTTCTGCTGGTAACCGTACACTGTTTACTTCCTTCCATAGTAATCTGTTACTTCTGAAAATCCTTGATGTTTGTGTACCCTAGTGTTCCACGAATCTCACTGTTTTTCTTTTTGACTTTTCGGACTCGCAGCCACGCCTCCATTCTCTCTCTTTCATACCTCTGCAGTTTTTTCCTACTGATCTCTGCACACTATTTACTTCCTCCAAAACAACAGCAATTTTTTATTCACTGAAATCCGTATTATTTTCTTACCCCACTTAAGGCTGGTTCTCCTTTTCAGGTCCGTGGTCACCGCTAACCCTAAAACAAACGGCTAAGAAAGGACCATAAGTGTGCTGCTGTTTGCTTTCATCTCTACACCCTCATTCTTATCCTTCCTGCCTATTTTCCCTCCCTCCTCCCTCAGTCTTTCACATCTTTTACCTGTCCCTTATTTCTTCTCCTACCTTCCCTTCCCCCCCCCCTCCATCTCTTCCCTCTCTCTCTTTCTCTTGTCTATTTTCATCTTTACATCCTCGTCCTTCCCTCTTTTCCACCTAGTTTCCATTCCTTTCACTTTCACACAACTTTTTCCTACCTCTTATTCATATCCTTCCTTCTCTTACTGCTCCCTCCACCCCCTCTCTCCTCCCTCCCTCCCTCCCCCCCTCTCTCTCTCTCTCTCTCTCTCCACCTTCACCCTTTGCCTTCCCTCCTCTCTCCCCTTCCCACACACTAGCCTCTTCTCCCACCCTCACTTTCTCCTTACCCACACCCCGTCTTCGCTGTCCTCCCTCTCTCACCCTCCCTCCTACCTTTCTCTCCCTAGACCCCATCTTCTCCCTCTCCCACCTTCCCTCCCTTCCTCCCTCCCTACACCTACCTTCCCTCCCTCACTCCCTCGGCCTCGGAAGAAAGACTTTGCCTCCGTCTCAAATGTTGCTCCAGTTTTAAAGAGAATTCCAGCCTCACTATTTTACTGGATACGTGCCCCAACTGCCGGACTAAGGAACACGAGGGGGGAGGAGAAATAAGAGAGCGAGGGAGGAAAGAGAAAATAAGAAAGGGGGGAAGAGGGCCGGAAAAAAAAACGTAGTAGTAAGAGAAAGAATGGAGAGAATGAAAGATGGGGAAAGGAATGAGAAACTGAGAAAGGGAATGGGAGAATGATTGGAAAAAGAACTGTAGTAATAAAAGAATGGAGAGAATGCAAGAAATGGGAAAGAATGAGAAAATGAGATAAGAAAGGGGAGAAAAATTGGAGAAAACTGCAGTAGTAAGAGAAAGAATGGAGAGAAAAGAAATGTGACGGAGTGAGGAAATGAAATGGAGAGATGAGAAAATGAGCTAAAATGAGAAAGAAGTGGGAAGGAATGAGAAAATGAGATTAAGGGAGAAACAGAAAGTAACAGAAAGGGAGAATTTATGAGATGGGAATGAGACAAAATACCGAGGGAGGAGTGAAAAGGCTGCAGAAAATTACAATATTATAAGAATTCAGGGAGAGAATGAGAAAGCGGGAAAAAGCAGAGAGAGAATGAAAGAAGTGCGGGAAAGAAATGAAAAAAAAAAAGAGAAAAAAGTAAGAGAATGAAGAAAATAAGGAAAAAAAAAAAAAAAGAGAATGCACGAAAAACGAAGAAACAGAGGATGAAGAAAAACAGAAGCGACATGAGAAACAATGTAGAAAATGCGAAGGAATAGGAAAGGAAAAAAAATCAGCCATTCGAAAAATTGAGAAACAGGAGATAACAAAAAGGGAGCAGGGAATGTAAAAAAAAAATATGAAGGAAATAAGAGACAAAGAAAAAAAAATGAAAAAGAATGGAGCAGATGAAAGGGAAAAGAGGAAACTAGAACAGAAAATAGAAAGTTAGTTACAAAATGATGAGAATAACAGGGAGCATAGAAAAACGACAGAACGAATGAAGCAAATGGAAAATATGGAAGACAGTATGAAAAATAACAAGAATGAACAAAATATGAGAACCAACAGGAGAAACAATGGCCGGGTGAGATGAGGAAAAGTGAGAAACTGGAGAAAATATAGGAGAAAGTGGAGATAAAAGGAAGAATGGAGATAAGAAGAACCAAATGGAGGAAAAGAAAAAGTAAGATGGAAAAAGAAGAAAAATGAGCTTATAAAAAATGGATAACAAGAAAGAATAAGATAAGGAAAAATCAAAGAGGGTAAAAAGATAAAGAGGAAGAAGACAGTAAGAGAGACAAGAAAATGTGAGAAACGAGAAGAGAAGAAATAAATGGCAGAAAAGGAGAAAAAAAATAGCCTCCCAAAAAAGAGCAAACAAGAGAACAAACCGAATAGAGGAAATAACAGATGAAAAACTGGAGCAAATATGACTCAAGAAATTAACGAAAAATATATTTCGTAAAGAGAAGAGAAAGTTAAAAAGAAAAAAAATATATGGGCAGGAATGAAGAACATAAATTTACAGAGAAATTGATAGGATAACTATATGAGACAAAGAATTAAAAGTGACGGAGAAATATGGCAGAGAGAGAGAGAGAGAGAGAGAGAGAGAGAAATATAAAATGACAAATGGGAGATGAATGGTTAACTAATTTATATAGAAAACCGATAAACTGAAAGAATATGGAGGAAATAAGAGTAGGAAACGAATGAGAACTATAATAAGAAAATTAAGTGAATGGAAATTATATGAAGGAGAAAGTAATAACGAAGTGAGAATGAGACGAAATAAGGAAAGAAAGAAAATGAAAGATGAGAGAAACGAAATAAATAAGGAAAGAAAAATGAAAGAAATGAAAAAATTGGAATAAATAAATGAATAGTAAAAAACTGCAGTAGAATTAAGAGGCGAACGGGGGAATATAATGTAAATAAGAGAATAACGAATTTGAGAAAAAATGATAAAATATGACAGGGAAAAAGAAGAAATGAGAATGTTGAGGAAAGTATACGATGAAGGAGGGGAAAGTGAATAGATAGGAACAACAGTACCCGAGTTATGAATAAAATGAAACAGAGAAGAGGAAAATGAAGAAATGGAAAAGAATGGCGAAAAAAAAAATTAACGATAAATGAGGAAGGATTTAAGAGAAAGTTATAAGAAAAAAGGATGAAGATGGGAAATAAGAAAAAGAAAATATGGGAAGTTTGCTAAGAGAATAGATGAAGAGACTCAAACACAGTAAAGGAATGGCGAAGAGTTGGAGAAAAGAGTGGAAGAAATGAATAAAAACCAGTGAAATAAATCAGGATCCACATCAGGAAAGAATGGATATTTAAGAAGAAATACGACAACCACTGGAGGAAATAAAGGCAAAAAAAAGAAAAATAGGACAAATATAAGAAATACTGAAACAATGGAAAAACTAAGTGGATAGCTAAGAAAAAATGAAGAAAAACAGAAAATAAGAAAAAAAAGCATGGGAAAAGTAAAATATAAAGATTGGAATTATAATAAAAATATAAGAAAAATAAGTAAAGGGATGGAGAAAATAAGAAAAAATAGGGAAAATAAGCGAATAGAAGTAAAATAAGTCGTTGCTGTTGCTCGACCTCTGTCCGTCTGATCGAGCAGACCCTTCGACTGCATGTAAACAATCACCCCTATGGCGCTGTCCCACAGGTTCCCTACACCTCCGATGTTGTGTCTGTCTTAGTGTGGCATGTGCTGTGAAATGCAAAATCAAAGAGAGGGGACGCAGGAAGGAAGGAAAGCACACGTACAGCGAAATAAAAGAGAAATTGAGACTGATGAAGACAAAGAAGGGAACAAAAGCGGAATAAAAAGAAAGAAATGGAGAACAGAAAGGCAGAAAAAAAGCGATATTGGCACTTTCGGAAAGAGGATCCCATAACAAATCACAAAAGGAAAAATCAACGAAGAAGGAAAGGATAAGAAAATGGAAAAAGAAAACTAAAAATAAAGAAAAGGAGAACAGAAAGGCAGAAAAAAGGATAATGGCACTTTGGGAGAGAAAGAGGAAGCCATAACAAATCGCAAAAGGAAAAAAATCAACGAAGGAAAGGACAAGAGAATGGAAAAAAGAAGACTAAAATGGAAGAAAGGACAAAATGTAGAGGACAAGACAGGAGAAAGAAAAGAATGAAATAGGAGACATGAGAATTTGGAAAGAAAATAAGAGAAGATAGGGCATCAACAGAAAACTGGACAGATAATGAAAAATCGGACAGGAAATAAGAGACGAATGGAAGAGAAGAAAGAACACTGGGTGAGGAGAAATGAGAATATGACCCAGATAACAGAGAAGAATGGGACAACAAAATACAGGAATGGGACAGAAGAAAGAGAAAAATGTGACAAAAGGAGAAGAATGGGATAGAACATTTAAAGAAGGGAACAGAAGAAAGGGGAAGGAACAAAGGAAAAGAAGGAACAGAGGAGAATGAGACAGGAGAGAAAGAGGAGAACGAGACAGGAGAAAAAGAAAATTCAGAAAAATAGTAAAAGGAAGTATGAGAAAGTAATAGGAACAATAAGAACAGCAAGACAAGAACAATAGCAGCAACATAATAATAATAAACAGTACTACTACTACTACTGCTGCTACTACAAACTAACAGACATAAAGGAAAGTAAAATAGAGCAATGAGATGAGAAAAATACGGGAAAAAAAAAAAATCGGTACAATAAGGAAAAAAGAAAAAAAAAACGCTCAAGAGGAAAGATGAGAAAATACGAAGAATTTACGAAGAAATAAAGAATATAATAAAGGAAATTGGCGTAATTAATAATTATATGGATATAAGAGAGACCCAGATAAAATTAAGAGGAATGAGATATTCTTGTAACAACAAGAAAGAGAACACGAAGAAAGGAAAGAATTTAGGTGACATAGCATAAAGTTGCGAGAAAATATCTGTATGAAAATTCAAGAAAAATACGTAGGAAAAATAAAGAGGAACAACGAGAATATGACAGCACTGTAAAAAAGTTACAAAAATAATCATACAAACATGAAATTCAGGCGAAGTGAGAAATGATATTAAAGATAAAGGAACAGAAGTATCAGAGGAAAAACGGAATAAATATTGAAGTAAAATAAAATTACAAAATTATGATAAAGCTGCTGCTCATGACGACGTCGACAACGACAATGAAGGCGATGATGATGATGATGATGACTAGATGAAGACGGCAGTGAATGATGTGTGAATGACGAAAAGATCGAATAGCGAAGAATGAAGAACTGAAAGACGAAGAAACTGGAAACTAATATTAGTTAAGTCAAAAGAAAATTAACAAGAAGGAAAAGAGTACGGAGCCAAACAGGTAATATCGGTGGCGGTAAAGAAGTTGACACAAGAAAAGAAACAGAATAAAAACTAATCAAGAGTAACAAGAGGCAAGAACAAAAACTGAAGAATGAATGAGAAAGAAAGAATTTAACCAGGAAAGAATATTAATAAGAAATGGATCAACGTCTTCACTTCAATGGCGTCTTTATTTCATTTATCCTCGGACGATTTTATGTTTAGCCTGGACAGGTCAGACTGACGGGGCCAAATATAGGCTTCATTAACCGATTCAATGAGATAGTTTTTCTTGGCACACTAAAACTCTCTGGAAGCAGCAAGGATAAACTAGAAAATAAACCACTTGTTATACGGGGCTTAGTGAAACACACACACACACACACACAAAGTTTTATATATATATATATATATATATATATATATATATATATATATATACAATAGAATAATAAAACAATAATGAAGTGGAATGAAAAAAGTTAGTAAAGTAAGAACAAGCGAAGAAAACGAGAATAATAGAAAATTAAGCGAATAGCATCCTAAAGAGAGACAATTAACTTAATAAAAGATCATGAAAGTAGTAAAATAAGCAAGGACAGGCAATGACGACCACTAAAAATGGATGAGTGAAAAAGAGAAGGGAGAGATAAGAGATAAAGAAGAACGAAAGAGAACAGGTGGGAAAGAGACAACACTAACTGAACTAAGGGCACATAACACTGAAACATGAGGGAACGAGAGGCAAAAACAAAAAAAGAAACAGCAGTAACAGAGACGAACGACATAGGCGAACAGGGAGAAGGAAAAGAAAACGTGATACTAGGGAGGACAAAAGAGAAGGCACTAACATAGGACATTAAGTAAAGAGAGAAAAGCGCAAATGTAAGTATAACACTTAGAGCTGCGTGCACGAATGGGTCAGTATGGGTCACTTCACTCCCTATTGACAGAATTTTTATACAGTAACGACATTTATACTGTCAGATATTATATGTGAATAGTACTTATTAAAACAATAAGAAATTATTAACATTAATAATAATAAACACGAAAAATATAAACAATAAGCCTAGTAAAAATACAGATATAAAATAATAACACCACCACCACCACCACCACTACCACCACCAATAATAATAATAATAATAATAATAATAAATAGTAATAATAATAGACACGATTACAGAACAAGGGAAAGGAGAAATGCCTGTCAAAATTGCCTACAATTCCTTTCTGGTAATTAGGAAATGGTGAAAAGGAAAACCAAGAGAATCTGCAAAGGACAAGCTCCCATAGGTCTTTGGTTTCGAATTAACCCTTTCATATTAGAACAACATTACTATTCCATTCCCACTAATGCCAACGATTTTTTTTTTTCCAGGTACGTGGAGCCTGACTGCTACTATTGTCACCATTAACCTTCTAATGGTACAATCGACTATCATTCTACCTAAACACAGACTATTTCTTTCAGCTAGTAGGTCACTGGAATCCTCTGATATAATTATTAACTCTCAATATCGTAACGTAAATGGAAAAAAAATGTAGATAATGATAAAAACACATGCAGAGACAGAAACGAAGGAGGAAGACAAAGTCCGTCTCTCTCTCTCCCTCTCTCTGCAAAAATGAGATACAACAGCTAGGAGCGTGGAGGAAAGAACAAGACAGTTGTGGAAATAATATATCTATACCTATATTTATGTACCTATCTATTTGTATGTACGGATTTACATTAGGAATGCTACATACAGTAAACAGACAAAGAGGAAATAAAATGAAGACACAACTGACCTTGGTTCTCCAACTTAAAAAAATTCAAAATAAAAAAAAGTACGGGCGCAGAGAACAAGATTATGTCGAAAAGTTTACAATAATCAGCATCCATTCTTTGTTGTACTACTACTACTACTACTACTACCACTACTACTACTCAGTAAAGTGAGGCTTCCAAGCACGTGACGAGCTAGCGAGCGCCACGTCATCACAGTTTCCCTTGGCGATTTCACCATCAAAACTTACCAAAAACGTTAATGTAAAATTATAGACCGAATCTCCGGCATTTAACTGCTAGAGCTGATGCCAAAAAAGACAGTGTTACAACGGAAAATCTTTTAAAATCTGATTTCGCATTTGAAGGCGTTCACCGATTGCAGCCGAACACTCCCTTGGAAAACTCGAGATTCCAAGGGGTTCCTACTCCTTTATGGGTGAATTGTTTGTAGATAACGAAATTTATTGAATGAATGTATCACATGCGGAAAGAATTTCAACTCTACTCCACATAGGAGTAAAGGTATTAGCTTCTGCTTAGCATTATGGTCGGGTCGTGCCGCGTCGTGTCACGCAGCTCATTTCCAAACTTAACTGAGAGTAAACATCGCTCGCTCGTAATAATAAATTCTCTAGCAGGTCAAAGACAAAGCATATAATTGGAAGACAAGCAATATCACAAAATATATAAAGAGAAAAATTACGTTTTAATATCAAAAGCTCATTAAAAAATGTGTTAACTTCTTCAGTAAGGTACCGTCTTTTACATTTTACTATTCATATTACCATCGATATCAGTCAATTTACGAAGCACGTTTTCAACTGGAGGGTAAGATATAACATTCATCAAAATACAGTACGTAAGATAATATTTGAAAATATGGGACTTCAGAAAATAAACGAGAAGCCAAATACAACAAAATGATGAAAAAAATATATAACACTTAAAAAGGAAAGCATGTATAAAAGAAAAGCAAAACAACCATAAAATATGACAAGTGAGGAAAAGCAAAAGAAAATTTTTATAAAATGTAACAAATGAAAAAAGGAAAAATATCGAGAAAATATAACAGCCGAGGAAAGTAAAACGAGAAAAGATAACTGAAGGAAAGTAAAACAAGAAAATATGACTGAAGAAAGTAAAACGAAAAATTTAAACGGAAGAAAAGTAAAATAGCCAGAAAATATAATTACTGAAAAAAAAAAAGACCAAATAGTGAGACTGAAACGGAAAGATAAAAGATCAAACATAAAGGAGTAAGGAAGTACAGGCTAAAGAAATAGAAACGCAAGAAAACAGAAAGAGTGAAAAACTATAATGACTGAAAATAAACCAATCTGGAGCGAGAAAATAATTAACGACTGAGAAAATGAAAGTACTCCTATGGGTTTCTTTCCTATGTTCTCTGTTCTTGTGTCTGCGTCTTAGGCCAGTTTTCTCGTGTGGTTAAGGAAGCTCCCTAATACTTTTTCTTCAGTCATTTATTTTGCTTTTCTTACATCTTATTGTCTTCTTCTGTGTTACTTACATCATACTAATATCCCCATATTCTACACAAATAACATACGGGTTCAAAATGGTATTAGTCAGTGTAACCAAAAAATAAATCGGTGAGGAACAGGTGTCAAGGAGCTTTTACCCTTCGAGAATACCAGCCTCAGTGTAGCAGGTGCTGTGTAGTGTTCCACTGTGTGCGTTGTGTTGTGTGGGCCTATGCTGTAAAGGTGGTACATGTCATCTGTGATTTCACCCAACCAAAGTATAAGCTGATAGGTGAGGAGAGGTGGGTGATGTCATGCTCTAAGCCTAGGTAGGTGAACTCTATCATCTTTATGCATACATCCGACTGATCGATGTCAAGGGGGGGTGGGGCTTGTAGCTTGCAATATAATATTCTGAAGCGTTGTATTATCCTGCGTGTCAAGTGAATATGTAGGTGTTGAAATCATATACAGGATATAGAACAACAACAGAACATTTAACATCACAATGGGCAAAACGACCCAACAAAACTAAAACGTCGAAACCGCTGTACGAAAATAATTCAGACCTCCCTTGATGACGGGGGACAGAATGACATGGACACTATTCGTCTGTGGCCATCCCTTCCGAGAGTAAGGTGTCTGGTTATAGGTAAATGCATAAAAGAATAATACACGAATGAACTAAATGACAGTGTAAAAACTTAAGGGAGAAAAATAAAATGAGCGAAGGAATCAACATAAAGGAAATATCAATCGAGTGAAAGGAAAACAAGAAAATACGAAATATGAAATGTTGGGAAACGTTGACTGAAGGAAATGAAATGAAAGAAAAAATACAAGAAAAAGCGCTCTCGAATGAATATAAAGACAGAAGATAATACGAGGATATAACTAATGAAGAAATATGTTACCATATAAAGTGAAAGAAAATTAAACTATGAAAATAAATATCGACAAAGAAACAATAACCGATGTAAAACAAAACAACCGCAGCAAAACACCACGAAGGAAAAAAATGGCAGAAGGGAAACAATAATGAAAAAGCAAAAGGAAAAAAATAAAATGACAGCAGATAATATAAAAAATCGCCAAAGGAAACAAAAACGGCAGTAGAGAACATAATTAGGAAAATACAAAATTACCAGAATAAATGAAGACATTTTAATGAGAAGAGCAACAAAACAAACCGGCAAAAAAAATCCGGAGAAAATAAAACAGCAGACGACAGAACAAAACAAAGAATAACAAAACGTCAAAAAACCAAGCAACCGAAAAAATAAAACGGGGATATAATGAAGAAAAGTACAAAGGCAAAACATTCAGGAGGAAAAAGATAACGATTAAAAAGTGAAAATGAAGAGTTAAATAAACGAGAAAACCAGCAAGAAAAGCAAAGCACAGAAAAAACACAAAGAAATACGGATAAAAACACCAAGGAACAAAATTGCAGAACTTGGCGATATCAATCAACCATCCTCTTCCCCCACCTCCTCTTAACCACAGTCACCCCCTCCCTTAACCTCCCCCAACCTAGATTACTCCCCTCTACCTCAGTTCTCCCTCTCCTCCTCCCCTACTCAAGCACACTTCCTCCCTCCCTCCCCTATCCAACTGGCCACACGGATCTCATTTGAAAAACAATCGTAGCAGTCTGTCATTTTGGTGTGTGTGTGTGTGTGTGTGTGTGTGTGTGTGTGTGTGTGTGAGAGAGAGAGAGAGAGAGAGAGAGAGAGAGAGAGAGAGAGAGAGAGAGAGAGAGAGAGAGAGCACCAGGCAGCAAACATTATAGGCTCATGCTGCATTCCGAAGTGGTGGCGTACAGACCACATCCACTAATTTTCACTTTCTTTGTACTTATGTTTGTCTGTCTGTCTACTCGATTTTAATCGTCACTTCATACTCAGCTGCAATCCTCCCCCCCCACCTCTCTCTCATTAGTTATACAGTTGCGGTCAATCATCCCTCTACAGTCTACACGTCAAGGGTTCCCAGCTAACGAAGGTATTCCTTAACCCCCTCGATCATTACCGGCTACTTTGTTTTTTTCCTTCTGTTTCTTTCTTTTCTGACAGTTTCAAGACACTGCCTCTGCTTTTTCCTATTTCTTTCTCTTTCTTTTTTCTGACAGTTTCAAGACAATGCCACCAAACACGATTATTATGGTGCTTTACACTGCCTTCCGTATTTTGCCTGGAGAGAGAGTACAGACGAGAGAGAATCTAACCATGCACTTTTTCTTCCCTCTTGATAAATAACCCAAGACAAAAAAAAAAAGGGAGGGGGGGGGAGGGAAAGAACTTCGGTAGTCATAGCGCAAAAGAAAGCATGGATTTTACTGCAGGAACTGTGGCGTGAGAAATCGTAACACCGGTGCTTTCCAGAAAAAGGAAATTAGAAATGTAATCATGGTCACGGTTCTGTTTTATCCACAGGTCCGAACACGACACACTGCGTTCAGAAGACTTAGAGCCGTATGTATGAATGTTCTTAACGCATTCTGACAGCTAATATTCACATTGTTTGATTAGTGTGATGATAAATACTGCTTGGTATTTTTTTTTCATAATATCTCTCTTGAGTTTGGATGTAAAGTGTTTGGCAGTTGTAGAAGTTGCCTAAAAATAATGTTTAAACACAAATCCATCTCAGAAGTGTTTATGAATAAGATCCTTGTTCAGACAAAGAAGACAGATTGACGAAGACTATTACAGAGCAGACCATATGTTTACGATATATGGAATGGGATAAAAAATCAAAGCAATAAAAAAATGTTGCTCTGCCTTGCCCAGAAATGGAAAAAAATCAGCAGTGAGGTGTGTCACGATTCTTTATGGCTATAAAAACGTGTTGAACCAACAGCTTTTTAGTAAACTGATTTTTTTTTTTCCTATTTATGATAAAGATATAGAAACTGTTCTCGGAAAAACCTGTGCCATTAATCTGGACATCTGTGAATCTTATAAGTCACAGACAGTACCGACTGTGTTGAAATGAGGAAAGGAAAAACAAGGAATTTCATAAATCATGAAAAGGTACACACACTAACATTTAAATCTCCAAACTCCGAATGACACTAGCTTAAAATGTGAAAGGTCAAGTATTAAAAAAACGAAAAACAAGATATTCAAGGCTATACTGTACATTCTTAACCTTTCATGTACAATACCGTCCTGTATATGTTACCATCACTAGTCGACTGTATTCAGCTAGAAGGAGACCTCCAGTGAAGGGGTAGGCTACAGGAAGACCGTAACTCCTCCAGTACGAGAGATCTTTCTAAGTTTCAATAATGTTCTAGCATAAACAAGAATAAGACACCGAAGGGTTATTGTGGTGGATTGTGGTGAAGAGATTAAGCAGAGAACTTGTAGTAATGACTCAACAATCTGTCTTGGAGTGGTTTTGATGTTTACTCACACATGCATTGTCAAAGTCTATCAACACTCAACTATACGAACCACATTTACGGTTTGGCAGTACTCCCCAGTGGTGTAACATGATGCTCTGGACTCAGAAAGACATTTCCTCACATGAAGAGAAACCTTTTTTGTGGAATCACATGAAGGAAAACTACTGGAATAGAGAACAGAAACTCTCAGTGACATCTGGTACGTAGGAAAACTGACGCCATAAAGTATGAAATTCTTCAATCAACCCCAAAATTTAGTGAACCAGGTATAGTATTATGTGCAATCATATTATGAAAACTGTGTTGGCTAAATGTAGCACAAACACTATATGTAGGTCATATATTTTTTTTACATACTACTAACAATAATATTTCCATCAGGGAATATTGGTAGCTTCCCACACATTGCTATAGGCAGTAATATAACGATTCGTTGTTTACATGAACCAAAGCACAAAACGTCACCATTGCTTGTTTGTGAACTGAAACTGCTTTTGTTACCGGTCTCACTTCAAACTTATGGTCCAGCTTCTTTCACCAACATTTGCACCTGAACTGCTGACAGTCATACAAAATTACGGAACGGTTCTACATCTTCCATCTATAATTATTTCAAAAGCATATTGTTGGCTACCAGTTCACCTCGTCATTTCACTCAGTACTTTATTCGACACTAGTTTTTTTCCTTCACATTCAACAAAATGATTACTGCTACAGCAAACTTCTTGTCACGTCCTCTGCCCATTACTACCGACTGATCGAATCACTACAGAGTGTTGTTCTGGTAGGGGGGACACGAAAAATGAGAGTTCTCTCCGAGAGTTATTGACCGGAAGACTCTCGAAAACTGCAGCTTGTAGAAGTTTGCTCTCATGGGAATATACATATGAGGGAAGTATCAAAAGTAGCTATAGACAGTCTGCTCTCAGGTGAACATGGGCCTAAGGCTAGATGTCAACTTAGGAGTAATTACTGCCGCGAGTGAGAGTGCTCTCGTGAGCACTCTCGAGAGTAACCATCGGACTGTTGGTGTTATCTGTGGGACAGCGGGTGTCTGAAAGTACTGTATGCACTCGTGTGTACATGGCAGATCAACAACCGTCATGTTAACTCCCAGCTATACGAACTAAGTTGACAGAGCTCTCAAGAGGTGAACATAGTGTACATCTTCCCTGAACTAATGATAATACTGTCGAGGTAATATCTCTGTATGAGAAGTATGTTATTTGGAGGGATTTCATGACAGAACTACTGCAAGAGAGGGAAGTGAAATCCAGAACAACAGATGGAAAGAAAATTAATGTTCTTTAGTCAGATTTCTTTAAAAAATTAAAATTTCAGAGACTATGTATGATATCTGTTATCCAGGTTATCAAAGAACTAAAACGAATTAAATAAGTACTTTAACCCATATGACTCTTAATTATAACCACGAAATATCTGCTATCCAAGAAAAATTTGAATAGGGTAAACTTGTTTACATCTCAGACTAGTCTAACAAAATACTACTTGTCAACATTACTACTTACAGCAGCAAATTTCCTAAATTGTGTTCAGGCTGTTGCTACTGAAGCAGGAAGGGTCCAACACGACTGAGTTGTTGGAATACAGGTCAGCCTGTGGACAAACCTCTGTGAGCACTGCTTAAGTACATCCATCCATCCATCATCCAATCCTACGTTGCCCCATGAGAAGCGTAGGAACCCGGAGCTAGGCAGTTGGTCCTGACATTTAAGATGAGAGTGACCAACCTCACTCATCCCTGAGTGGCATTATGTGAGCATTAAATCCCAACCACCCCTTGGATATAAACCTTCACTGGCTCAATCCGATTGGAGCACAATAATTACCCACTAATCCACCAGGCGCCAAAATTTGGTTATATGGTTACCACCCAGCGTAGTAAATAGTTTCCTGGTGTACAGAAAATCATTTGACTTGTCACTCAGTGTAGAGTCACCCATAGGCAGAAGGAGGAGGAAAGAATGAAGGAATGAAAGACAGAAGAGGGAGTGTAAAGTCACCCGTAGGCAGAAGGACGAGGAAAGAATGAAGGAAAGATAGATGATGATGGAAGGAAAGAAGGATGGAGGAGAGGACAGGGCAGACACCCGAGAGCAGCACTACCATGAGTGAGTGGATGGTGAGCGCCCCCACCTACCTTGAGTGCTTAAGTACAAATGTTAAGAAATGAAAGTAGTTGAAATTTGCAGTCATGTGGGTTATGTGACAGAACTCTCGATAATAATTCTTGATACCATAAAGATCTCAGAGGCAACCAGTCATCAGTAATAATGTGGGTTATAATCTCGCTTCCCTACTTTGAAAATCTGGACGTGTTACTTTTTTTGTTATTATATGCGGTCATGCAGGGATACGAGCATGACTCTCGCGTCCTATGATTGTTAACCTCTTCCCTATGGTGACTTTTTTTTAGTCTATTCTTGTGTCGGCCAGAAGAATTCATTTAGTTTAGGAGAGCCCCTTGGTAGTGAAGGGATTTTGAAAGATTAATATGTAACCTTTACAAGTCCGAAAAATATCCTAAGCTGAATACAACCGTTAGGAGATGGTTAGAATGACGTACTCGGGCTGAAGGGGTTAACAAGTATATTTGCTCTGTTATTTATACTCCAAGTATAGGTAACAGCTATGAATGTCCCGGCACGTTCCTGCTCTAGTTGTTCTTATTACTCGAAGCTCTAAGTTAGTTTTGTCTGCTCCTCAGCAGTTCCACTTCGGTATCTCGTAAACCTCTAGATTAAGACAATAAAATGACTGTGGTCTGCCAGATTAATAAACTGGCTCCCATAAAAATTGCTCGAGGAACAGCAATGGTATCATATTTCAGGGTTTCAGTTCATTATATATTACAGACGGACTGGCTCGGTAATTATATTTAGGAGATCGACAGAGCTACTGTTTGAGAGGATTGTTCAAATACATAGGGTGGTGTAATTAACGCTTCTCCCTTTTATTCACACTGAAAAGGTTCAGATCCGGATTATCCTGCTCAGATTTATTTATAAATATTTTAATCATGTTGCCAAACTTTTAAATGGGATTCGATCTGACGCTATGGAAATGAGCCTGATCCGGATTATATCTATCTATCTATCTATGTAAACAGATAGATAGATATCAATACTATTTTTCTACTTAAATTTCCTACCTGCCACTATTTCCTGTGATAATAAAACCACAGTAAGAGACCATATCTTAATACCAATGTTTTCAGTTTATATATGTGAATCTCCTGGCCCAGTGAATAAGGCTTATCATCCCCACCTGACTGACACCACCAAAACCACAACAACCACAACCGTTAACATAATTATCACACCCCACCCCGCTTCCCTTTATCACTGTTCTTCACCGCCGCCATCACCACTACCACCGTCACTACTACTACTACTACTACTACTATATTTGGTCCAACCTTCATCCAACTGGGACATGTTGTGAAAGGCCTATAATATCTTCACAACAGTTTCTTGGTCCCAACCACCCTAGTGCTACTACAGGTACGGTACTACTAATACTGTTACTACTACAACTACCAATCTCAGTACCAATCACTTTGCTCTCTCACTTATCATTAACTCCAGTAGCATGACGGTAATCTGATGTGTTACCACTAAAAAAATAGATTAAATTTACAACAGGGATTAACATCAAACACATCATCACCATTTCTTCCTCTCCTTCCATTAGCTTCTCACAGCCTTAACATTCTCTCTGTCACTACCAAGGCCTCCTACTATCTTGGCTGACCCTCAGTGCGATTCCCAGGCCTCCAACTTTCCCCTCCCTCTCCACGTCCCCTTATTCACTTCTCCCTCATCCCTGACATCCCAACATCACCTCTCTCCAGCTCCCTTCATCGCAAATGATTCCTTTCCCGTACCGGTACACATCTCTTCCCCCACCAGCCCACTTCTTCCCCTTTTCCCTGCATTTCACCCCTCCCAACCCACCTCAAACTTATCTCTTCTCTCATCCAAGCCAAAACAAATCTTTCCCCCACCACCACCACTTCATCACCTGTTCCTCATCACCCCACCTCTTGCCCTCCTGCTTCCCACCCCCACCTCCCCCAACAATTCCTATCTCTCCCCCACTTCCCCAACTATCCCTATATGTCCCCCACTCCCTCAACTTGAGAGAACATACCACAACATACCGCCACCCCCAAGCCAACCTGTCCAGGGGTAGCCATAGATGTAACCAGAGACGGCCAGAGCTGGTGGTGGAGAGGCAACGACCTGAAGGAGGGAAAAGGTTGGGGGGGGGGAAGGAGGGAAGGAGTGAGGGAAGGAAGGAGAAGGAGGGAAGGGAAGGACAGATTAATGATAAAAGGAGGGAGGAAGGAAGGGAAGGAGGGAAGGGCAGGACAGGTTAAAAGATAAAAGGGGAGGTGACGACAGGAAAGGAAAGGATAGAAGGGAAGGACATGAAAGGGAAGGCCAGGAAGGGGAGGGACAGGAAGGAAGGTCAGAAGGGAATGACAGATTAGGGATAAAAGGGCGAAGAAAGGAAAGGAGGAAGAAGGACAGAAGCAAAGGACAGATTACAAATAGGAAGAGACAGAAGGAGGAGGAACAAGGAAACAACAGACTAAAGATAGAGGGGGGGGGTGAGGGAAAGAAGGTCAGGAGGAGGAGGAAAAGCAGATTAAGATAGAAGGAAGGATAGAAAGCAAGGACTGAGCAACAGGAAAATGGTGAGGACAATGAAGGGAAACGGTAAAAAAGGAGGGCTGAAGGAAGGAAAGGATAAAATAGAAGTTCTAAAGGAGGAAGGACGGAAAGGAAGGTGTGGAAGAGGGGATGGAAGAGGGGGTGGAAGAGGAAGGGAATGACAAGGGAAGAATTGGATGGAGGAAGGGAAGGACAGGAAGGAATGAGGGAAAGGGAGAAGGAAGGATAAAATAGGACTGAAGGAGGGAAGGGAAGAAAGGAAGCTCTAGAGGAAAGTGAAGATGAGGAAAAAATAAACAAAAGAGAAGGAAAGAAGGAAGTAAATTATGAGACAAAGGAAGGCAGAACAGCAGAGGGGAATGGGAAGAAAAAGATAGAAGGGAAGGAGAAGGTGGGGAAGAATAAAAGGGAAGGACTGAAATAGGGAAGGAGAGAAAGACTGGAGGAAAGGGAAGTTAACAGACAGAAGGGAAGGACTAGTCACTAAAGCAATGAAAGGAAGACAGAAGGAGAAATAGGGAAGGAAAGGACAGACAAGATGAACAGAAGAAGGAAAGGGATGGGCAGAAGAAGGCAAGGGGTGGACGGAAGAAGGAAAGGGATGGAATGAAGAAGGAATAGAGGGACAGAAGGAGAGCGACGGAGGGGCAGAAGGAATGGGATGGAAGGAAGAAGGAAAGGGATGGAGGGAGAGAAGGAAAGTAGGAAGAGAGAGGGAAGGACTGAAGGGGGAGGAACAGACTGGATAGATGAAGGGAAGGAAAAAGGAGAAGGAAGGGAAGAACTAAAAGCAGGAAACAAGAAAAAGGGAAGGGAATGAATGAATGAATGAATGAATGAATGAAGGAAGGAAGGAAGGAAGGAAGGGAGGGAAGGGAAGGAAGGGAGGGAAGGGAAGGAAGGAAGGGAAGGAAGGAGGGAAGGGAAGAAAGGAAGGGAAGGAATGAAGGATAGGTTGGGGAAGAGAAGGAAGGGAAGGGAAGGTTGGGGAAGGAAAGGAAAGGAAAGGAAAGAATTCAATGGATGAAGGAGAGGAAGAGGATGGAAAAGGATGAATTAGAGGAACGGAAATAAGAAGATGGGAAAGCATACAAAGGAAGAATAGAAGGAGGAACGGAAGGAGGAAAGGAGGGATAGGAAGAAGACAGGGAAGAGGAAGAGAAATGAAAAACAGGAAAGAGTGAAGCAAGGAGGGAACGAAATACAAAGGATTAAGGGAAAGGGACGAAGTGGAAGGAAAATAATAAAAGGGGAGGACAAGAGAGAAGGAAATGAGAAGCTATGAAAGGAAAGGTGGAAGAAGGAAAGGAAAGGAGAAACGAAAGTAGGAAAGAAAGAACGGAAGAATAGAAGAAGGGACGAAGAGACAAAGATGGGATGAGAATGCTAGAGCTAAAAGAGGAAGGGTGAGAAGGAAAGGAGTAGGGAAGGGTTAGGAAGAGGGAAGGAGTAACAGGAGTAGGGCAAGACACCCTGGAGGTAAAGAGAGAGAAGGAAAAAAATTGAAAGAAGTGATGGAAGGAAGGGCAGGGAGGAGGGGGGGAGGAGAATGAAGAGAAAGATAAAAGAAGGAAAAATCATAATAGAGGGAGTAAATAATAAAGATAAGATCAAAACTATGAAAAAATAAGACGGGAAGAGAAGCAAAAAAGAAGAGGAGAGAGAAAGAAAGAGGAAGGGCATGGAAAATGGTAGAGGGAGGGGGGCAGACGAGGGAAAAAGGAGGCATGGGAGGATCAAAGAGGAGAGAAACTGAGAGGAGACGAGAACAGAACTGTGGAACGCAAAAATAAATAAATAAATAAATAAATAAATGAAAATAATAACAGGGAAAGAAGAATAAGAAGTTGTTTTGAGAAGCCGCGAACGAAGGATAAAAGAGACGATAAGAGGGAAGAACAATACAAAAACGAGGAATACGAATAAAAGTATATAGCCGTAGTAAAGAGAGGGAACGAAGAGGCTGGAAGAATGGACAGAAGAGATGGAATGACTGAATGGGAATAAAATGGAAGGGATAGAATGAATAACAGATAGAGAGATGATAAATTAAGATGAAGGTATGGATAAATATGCTGATAAAGGAGAGAGAGAGAGAGAGAGAGAGAGAGAGAGAGAGAGAGAGAGAGAGAGAGAGAGAGAGAGAGAGAGAGAGAGAGAGAGAGAGAGAGAGAGAGAGAATGAAACCAAGAAGTACGGCAGATAATCTAAACTGCTTGGGAAGGGCAAATAGGTCTGTTGCTGTTTACTTTCCTTTGTCCTTTGTACTCCCACACCTTCCCTCCCCTCTCCTTCACTCCATCTCTTCTGCCCTCTACTTCCTTTCTTTCTTCTTCTTCTTCTTCCTCTTCCTTCTCCTCTAATCCTTTCCTTCCCCTACCCTTTACCTCCTCCTCCCTCTCCCCTACTTTTTCTGTTCTCTTACCCTTCCCCCTTCTCCTCTTCCCCCTCTCTCCTTTCCCACACCCCTCCTCCTGTTCACCACCTCACCGCACATCTTCCTTCCTTTTACTCCTTCAGTCTCTCGCTTACTCTCCTCGCAGAATAACCCCTTCACTTCTCCAATCTCTCCCCTCCTCCTCGCCCACTCCTGCATCCCAGTGTCCTCCACTTTCCTCCTCCATTCCCCTAGTCACACCTTTCATCTCCACACAAATTAACACCATCTTTTCTGCAGTCTCCTCCCTCCACTCCCCCGCCTCTCCTCCTCGTCCCTTCCCTCTTTAGGTCTCTACCTCCTACCCCCATCTCTCCCTCTTCTCTCCTCTAGTCTCTCATTCCTCTTCCCTACTATCCTTCCATCCCTTCCCTTTAAGTTACCCAATCCATCCCTTCCTCTCTCATCCTCTCTCCTCGCGACTCCCCCTTCCTCGTCCTATCCTCCACCCCACATCCACATCTCCATCCTTCATCCCCCCTTCCCTCATTTCGCTCTCCTCCCCCCTATCCCATCCTCCTCTTATCTTCCACTCCACCTCCTCTCTCTCTCTCTCTCTCTCTCTCCCCCCTCCTTCAAACCTTAATTTTTCTAACACCTTTCCTCCAGCTTCCTTGTCTCCTCCATCCCACATCTCTCCCCTCCTCCTACATCCCTTCTTTTTTCTAATACCTCCCTCCCGTCCTCCTCCTTTCACTCCTCTCTCCAAATTTCTCTCCTCTCCTTCACTCCTTTTCTCTAAGACCCTCCTCCTACCCACATTCCTTCTCTCCCCCTCCCACATCCCACTCCCCTCCATGAACCCTTCCTGCTTCTAATACCTCCCATCCTCCCCTACATCTCCCGCCCCCTTCCTTCAACACTTTTTCCCCCTAATACCTCCATTCCTTCCCCCTTATTCTCTCTCCATCCACATCTCTCCCTCCTCCTTTTCTCTAATACCTCCCTTCCTTCCCCCATCCCTCTCTCTTCCTCCACAACTCTCAATCTTCCCTCACCACTCCTTTTCTGCAGCACCTCCTTTCCTCTTCCTCCTTTCTCTCCTCCCTCCCTCACCTCTCCTGTTCTCCAACACCTTCCTTCCTCCCTCCCTCACCTCTCCTGTTCTCCAGCACTTTCCTTCCTCCCCCGTCTTTCTCTTCTTCCTCCCCCATCCCTTTTCTCCAATACCTCCCTTCCTCCCTCTCATTCTCCCCTCCCCCACATCTCTCCCCTTCAAAACATTGCCTTATTAACCCCGCCCCATTCAGGCCCCAGCAGCACAAACACGCCGCCGACACGTTCCAAACACGTCCTGTCAATAGCCGGGCCTGCTAATTCCTACGCTGCTGTTTGTTCTCCCGCCAAAGGAGCTGTTGTTCTTCGCGCTCCCTCAATATCAAGCTTAATAAAGATAGCATTATATATTTCTTTCAGCTGGGCTTTTTTTTCTCTCTCTCTCATTCGCTGGTGTGTGATTCAGGGTGTGTTTGTTTTCTGCTATGATACTTTGGCACTTCGAAATATTAGAAATGATAATGAAAGTCTATATGTATGTATCATCATCATCATCATCATCACCATCGCTTTAACACCATGCATGTGTGTATAACTCATCATTGCTTCAACACCAGTACGTTTTTTATATTTCACACAGTATCTGCCACCATCTGACGAGTTTATTCAGTTTAGGGCACATTTCAGATAGTGACAGGGTTTGATACAATCTCACAGCCTCTTCACTACGAGCAGGTATGTCCTAAGAAAAATGAAATCATCTGACGGTAACAAGAACTTAGTACAAAAAACGTCATTGTATTGCATGGAATAATTATGTTTCCTATGTGTATACACTGTGTGGCAAGATGCAGGACATGACTTTTATCTCTTTCGGTGTATCAGTCAAAGGGAAAGGAGATTAAAGTAACACAGCCTCGTTAATTGAATGCCTGCATCATATGTGTCATATGTCTCGGGGTGTGGGTGGGCATACCGGGGTGTGGGGTGGGTATATCAATCAGCAAATACATATGGGAGTTTTCCAGTCCATCGCTCCCACCCCTTTTAATCACCGTTTCCGACAAAGGAACTACGATATAGTTGTTTTTGTCCCGTCTAGAGAGAATAATGGAATAAGTATCAAAACACGAAAAATATGAAATAAAGTAAACAGCAGCCTGCTTTATTAAAATTATTGCATACGGTAAGTAATATAGAAAATATATTACAGTAACTATTTTGCAACCGCATATTAGAGAGATGAAGGAATAAAGAAATAATCAACAGCTCGGAACACAAGGATCTACAGAACAAAGAATGTAAAATGCGTGTTGATGCGTTAAGGTAACCCTGAGTTGGAGTGAGAGGATAAGAAGATATTGAAAAGGAGGTACTAGTTCTTTTTTGTCCTGATGTGGTTTCTACTAAGTTGAATGATATCGTCTGGCAGTAGCAAGAATGAAATAAATAAGCCGTCGTTGAGTAGCAGATGTTAAAATGCTAAAAGAAGGAGCACAAGAGACGCAACCTTGGAACTGGGGGAAGGAATAACTGGTCGTGAAAAGAAGGAAGAGGACTGAGAGAGAAGGAAGGCCAGAGAGAAAGATAAAGACGAAAAGGAATAATGATGGAAGAAAGGAAGTTAAGAAGGAAGGACAATAAGATGGGTGAATGGAGCATACACAGAAAAAGAAGACAGATCAGGAAATGACATCGAAATAAATACTGGAGAGGAAGGAAGAATTCTGAGAGACACAACGTCGTGATAAATTACACTTAAGGGAAAAGGTACGTAGGCTATGCATCCCACCACCCACTGAAATGATGCAGTGCTACCTTCATGTGACTCAATATATTGAGTGACAAGTCGGATACTGTAACCTTGGAGACTGTTTACAACGGTGGGCGGTAGCTTATGGAAAACGAATGGACACATGTTGGACTAAGGCGCTCCAACCCGACATTACTCATATGGATGTAAATCCAAGATGTTGTTGGGATTTATTGCTCACCTTACGTCCCTCAGGGATAAGCAACTGATCGCTCGCCTTAAATATCTGGAATGAGTAGCCTATAGCTTACACCCTGCGTCTTACGCTCCTGATGGGATAGTTAATGACTGGATAATGGATGGACAAATTGTGTAGTGTGTACATATGGATGTACGCACATATATATATATATATATATATATATATATATATATATATAGAGAGAGAGAGAGAGAGAGAGAGAGAGAGAGAGAGAGAGAGAGAGAGAGAGAGAGAGAGAGAGCTGGAGCGCACGCACTCACGCACACCCGCAGGGAAACGCGAACACACACACACACACACACACACACACACACACACACACACACACACACACACACACACACACACCATATAGCCTACTCCTCTTCGTATGTATGGTTAAGGGTCCGCCTGTCAATATGGACCCGACCAGTGGGCAGTGAGGACCTCTTCACACCTCTCATTCTAATCACCCCTCCACTCCTCACTCACTGACCCCTCCACCCCACACTCACCCCTCCACCCCTCACTCACCCAACCCTCTAACCCTCAATCACCCCTGCACCCCTCACCCACCCCTCCACCCCTCACTCACCTGGCTAACCTTCACTCTCACTCACTATCTCTCTCATCTACCCACTTCATCCTCTTACCAACCTTCTTTCTCATTATGTCTTGCCTATCCTTTCTCCATTCTCTCACATTTTTCTTTTTCATTTTCCCTATCCTACGTTTCCCCCCCCCACCCCTCCCTCTCTCCCCAGGCCTTTCCTTCACTCCATCTCTCTATAAGATATCCACTCTATGTATCCCTTATTCAACTATTACTTGTTCTCTCTCACCGTACCTCCTTCTCGTTTACCCCCGTCTTCATTTTTATCACCAGCCATATTTCTCACTTCTCCGCTCTCCTTATTTTGTCTACTCTCACTTCTTCATTTCCACTGAGGCTATAGATGCCTCCCAACTCTCACTTACTGGTCTACCCCTTCACTCTCATCTTCCTCCTATTCACTCACCATCTCACCTGCTTTTTTCTTTTTCTGAACCCTTCCCACCGTGCTTAGTGCTCCCTCAAGCCCCTCTCACCCCCACTTTCCTATGCTTACTCTCAAGCTTTTCCCACTGTACTATACTCCATGAAAAAAGATAAAGCTAGAGACTGAAATAAACAGATCCATTCACCAAGATGACGATTTTTCTACTTTCTTAGGACAGTTCTCCAGCGGTTTTATTACTACGCTCAGTATGGACCACTCGTTGATGTGGTTGTTGTTGCTGTCTGGCGTGAACTCGGTGAACTGCAGGTTGAACTTCCCCTTCTCTAGTTCACCATCTTCGTTTCCGGGGACAGGAGGGGGACTAGGACCGCTTTTATAACAGGGGAGCGGAGTCACCCAGGTATATAAGAGCCACCACGGAAAGGCGTTCCTCTCCTGCACCTACGAAAGCGGTTTAAGTACCAAGTGTAATCGATGGGCAAGAAATCAGATGCGTGAGTTGTTTGCGTTAGTACCTCAGATTTCTCTTTTAAGTCATCTGGAAGGTGTACAAAGGTCTACGGATCCAAATACCCATACTTCACACCCTCGAGGAGTTACTATGGCAGGGAAGGGGAGGATGGTGGATGGCAGGAAGGGGTGAACATGGTGTTGGATTCTCTTTCTCTCTCTCTGTCTCACTCACTCACTCACTCACTTACACACACACACACACACACACACACACACACACACACACACACCGCCCATAAAAAAACAACGCAAAGAAAACAAAACATAAGGTGTAAACAAAGTGCCTTCTCCACTTTCGAAAACAAAGAAATGGAGGGCATTTACATTTTGTCGCTAAAGTTTGCTTGTAAGAGATGGGGATTGTTAGGGTCGCGAGGCACGGGGAGTGAGTTGGGGAGGAAGGGTGGGGTGGGGTTAGGAGGCTGGGCTGATTGTGGGTTGGGGGCAGGGGAGTTGAGGGTGGAAAGACAGGGAGGAGTGAGATGGAAAGGCAGGGGGCAGTGAGGATGGGGAGGAACGGGGGGAGGGAGTAAGGGTGAGGAGACAGGGTAAGCGTGGGTGGGG
This sequence comes from Coenobita brevimanus, assembly GCF_032717465.1. Classification (NCBI taxonomy): domain Eukaryota; kingdom Metazoa; phylum Arthropoda; class Malacostraca; order Decapoda; family Coenobitidae; genus Coenobita; species Coenobita brevimanus. The sequence continues at coordinate 21,718,964 of NC_137004.1, forward strand.
AGGCAGTGGTAGGTGAGGGTAGGGATGCAGGGTGAGTGAGAGTGGGGAGGCAGGGTGCGTGAGGGTAGGGAGGTAGGGGTAAGTGAGGGTGACAGGGTGAGTGAGGGTGGGGAGGCAGGGGAAATGAGGGTAGGGAGGAAGGGTGGGGTGGGGTTGCAAGGCGGGGAAATGTGGGGAGTTAAGGGATGGGGGTGGGTGGAGGTTGGGGAAGAAGGTGTTCAGTGTGGATTGAAATGAAAATGTTGAGTGGGCTGGGGAGAAAGAGGAAGGACGGAGTGGGAGGAAGGGGATAGTGAAAGGTTGGTGGGTTGGGGTATAAATGAATGAGCAGAGGGATTGGACGAAAGGAGTGAGTGAGGGTTGTGGAGGAAGGGGGAGTGGGGATGAGGGAAATGATGGAACGGGGGTGGGAAAGAAGAGGTGAGTGAGGGTGGGGAGGATGGGATTGTAATGACGAGGGAGAAGAGGGAATGGGGGTGTTGAAGAAGAGACGAGTGCTGGTGGGAAGGAGGGAATGACAGGGGGTTGGAGAGAAAGGGCTGACGGGGTGGCGAGGAAGAACGGGGTGGGTTGGGAGGCAGAGGGGGTTGGGGAGGAAGGGGTAAGTTTGGGTTGGTAGGAAGGGGCTGAGTGGGGGTAGAGAGGAAGAGGAAGGAGAGTGGGAAACTTGGGGGGGATTGGGGGGGACATGAATGAGTGGAAAGATGAAAGGAAACGATAAGTGATGGCTGTAGAGAAAGGGTGAGGTGGAGGTTGGGGAAGGAGGAGAACAGATGTGGGTGAGGGCTGAGAGGGGGAAGGCGTAATTGGGGTTGGGAAGGAAGGAGTGAGGGGGGGGGGTCAGATATGAGAGGGGAAAGGGTTGTTCGTGTTGAAACGGGGTAGTAGAGGCTAAGACGCAAGGGACGATTGAGTTGAATGTGGGGAAGAACTGTGATGAGTGGAGGTTTGAGAGGCAGAGGTGGATAGAATACGAGAAGGAAGGGGAATGAAAGAGGGGAATGAATAGGATACTGGAAGGAAGTCGGTTGTGTTGGGTTTGGGGAAGAACCGGATGAGTAGGGTTAGGGAAAAAACAGGAGAGGGAGGAAAGGTAAAAATGAAACGGTGCTAAGACTACGAAATAAGGATGATTCTGAGAGAAGGAGGAGGAGGAGGAGGAGGAGGAGGAAATAATAATAATAATAACAAAAATAATAACAAAAACAATAACAATAATAATAATAATAATAATAATAATAATAACAAAAATAATAATAATAATAATAATAATAACAATAATAACAATACTGTGAATCGAAGGAGGAAGACTTAAGTGACGGTGAGGGGAAAAGGAGCGAGGGATGAAGACGACAAGGCGTGAAGAGCATGCGGAAGAAGCGATGGGAAGGTGGAGTAATGAGAGGAAAAAAGACTGAAGCAGAGGAAGAATGAAAAACAGAGAGAAGTATGACGCGGAGAGAACTGGAATGGAGTGGAGGGAGAAACTGGAGTAGGAGGGAGGGAAGGAAGTGAATGGAGTGGAGACAAGAAGTGACTGAGATGAATTATGTTGGTAGGATGGAGTAGAATATGTGGATGGTTGGAGACAGAAGTTATAACATGTGGGACGGGAAGGAGGAATGAAGTAGGCTGGGTGGAGGAATGAAATGGATAGGATGAAGGAATGAAGTGGGTGGGATGGAGAAAGAAAGAGGGTGGAACTGAGGCATGAAGTGGGTAATACAGAGGAATGAAGTGGGTGGGATTGAGGAGTGGGTGGGACTGAGGAGTGAAGTGGTTGGGATAGACGGATGAAATGGGTGGGATGGAGGGATGAAGTGGGTGGGATGGAAGAATGAAGTGGGTGGGATAGTGGTATGAAGTGGGTGGGATGGGAGGAATAAAGTGGGTGGGATGGAGGAATGAAGTGGGTGGGCTGGGAAGAGTGAAGTGGATGGGATGGAGAAATGAAAGGGGTGTGATGGAAGGATGAAATGGGTGAGATGGAGAGGTGAAGTGGGTGGGATTAAGAGATGAAGTCGGTGGAATAAAGGGATGAAGTGGGTGGGATGGAGGAATGAAGTGGGTGGAATGAAGGAATGACAGTGGATGCTATGGAGGAATGAACGGGGAGGGGTGGTGGGATTAAGTGGGTGGGATGGAGAAGTAAAAAAGTGTGGGAAGAAGAAAGTGTAGCAGGATGGAGAGAAGGATGGGGTGTGATGGAAGGAAAACTGGGGTGGGATGGAGAAATGAAGTGAGGAGGGATAGACAGAAGGAAGTGATGTGGGATGGAAGACTAAAATGGAGTGGGTGGAGAGACTGGAGAGGGATAGAAAGGAAGGGGCATGGATGCAGGTAGGCGAAGGTACTGCGAGAATGGAAGGGAAGAAGAAAGAAGTGGAGTATCGAAGGGAAGGATTAAGAAAGAAGCTGCAGAGAAGAAGATAAAACACGAGGGGTAGAGAAAGACGAAAAGAAAAACAAAATGCATGAGAGAAATGAAAAGCAACAAATAAATACATAAATAAGCAAAGAAAAAACTCGACCAATGAATATAAAGAAAAAAAAAACACTAAAGAGATGAATGAGACGGTAACGAAGGGGATGATGGGGGTGGAGAGGAGAGGAGAGGAGAGGTGTGGGAAAGGAAGGGAAAATAGAGATGGCACAAAAGAGGAGAAGTTTTACGGAGGGGAAAGGACGGAAAAGAGAAGAAAAATTTAGACGACAGGGGAGAGAATAGAATAATTGGGGAGGGGGAGGAGAGAGAGAGAGAGAGAGAGAGAGAGAGAGAGAGAAATTAGCAGTTGAGTAGAAAAACTTGGAGGGTACACACACACACACACACACACACACACACACACACACACACACACACACACACACACACACACACACACACACAACCATCTAAGAAGCAAGATATACAGAGACAAGCGGGCCGTAAACAAGAGGCAAACATGCAGTAAACAATATCCAGGCAGGCGGGGCAGTGGTTCAGGCAGACAGGCAGGGGACTTCATGCAGTGAGGCAGGGAGGGAAGCAGGCAGGCAAGACGGTAGGCAGGGAGGCAGGTAGGCAGGAAGTGGCTCATATAGGACAGGAGACGGCGGTACAGGTATGAATGTGAGGGAAGGAAAGACAAAACAGATACTGCTAAAGAATGAAGGAGATGCTGGTAAGAAAATGAGGAGGGAGAAGACAATGCGGATAATGATAAACAATGATGGAAATACACACACATACACACGTGTGTGTGTGTGTGTGTGTGTGTGTGTGTGTGTGTGTGTGTGTGTGTGTGTGTGTGTGTGTGTGTGTGTGTGTGTGTGTGTGTGTGTGTGTGTGAGTGTGGGTGTGGGTGTGTGTAATAAAAAAAAAACAGTTAACTTGTAGGAAACAAAATTACGATGATAAAACCAGTGACGGGAATATGGAATATGGAAAAGCATTTGAAGCATAAACCAAGAATGAGAGGAAAAACTAATCTGCAATTTGAATGGTAAATGAAAATAAAACATGAAAAAGAAATGAATAAAAGACTGGAAAAAGTAAGTAACGAGAAAGCGAAGGAGAAACTGCAAGAACAGAAAACAGAGGAAAATAATATGATGAAAAAAATGATAAAAGTGAGACATTATATAATCAGAATATGGCACAGGATAGAAAATGAAGAAAAAGAAAATGAGAAAGATATAACATGAAAAAAAGGGTAAAAATAAGGAAACGAAAGAAGAATATAACTAGCAATAATGAATATACTTGTAAAGACAGAAAACAGAGGAAAGTAAGCTAAAGATGAAAGCCGAAATACACGCAAAAAAAGTAAAAATGTCAATAATTACCAATAAAACAAGTGCAAAGGAAAGTGAAAAAATGTCACGAGATGAAATGTGAAGAGAAAACCAAGAGATGAGACAATAAAATAAGAATGGCAATCAACAAAGCCAGTACAGTTGGAGTCAATAATCCTTTGACACGTCTAAGATTTTGAATTAATGAGGCGAGATTAGGACCCCTCCAATCCACTTAAAACACACACACACACACACACACACAAACGCACGGGCGCGCGAATTGGTATATCAAGGTGTCATTAGCTTTTTGACAGTTTGGAGGCAGTGCAAAATAGCTACTGAGCGCAACTGTTATGCACACTGCTCTGAGCTGGTATTCTGTCGGTCAGTCTCTCTCTCTCTCTCTCTATAGGTTGGTTAGCAGCATGAAAAGAAGCCGTCATCGTACTGAAGTCTCAAAGATACTATTTCTAATTCCTTCACTGCAAGGGGTCACTCCTTCGCAGAAAAAAAAAAAATGGTCGTGTAAGAACAACTGCTTTTAAGAAGTTAATAACATTTCTAAGTCAGTCACTCTGAGGGACTTCTAAGGCTGAGTACAATCGCCAGCTGTAACAAAAAAAAAAAAAAAAAAAAAAAAAAATCATCATACTGAAAAGAATAAACTAGACTTTCTAACTCCTTCACCGTGAAGGAGACTCTCCTGTGGTGAATAAAACAATGTGGCGGCAGTAAGCAGTGTACGGCAGACGTTATCGAAATGAAGGGATTTAAATCATCACTGTGCCCTTTGACATAAAATACCATTGACAAAATCAAAATGAAATCACTTCATCCATTAGGAAAAATCCATGCGGTTGTTTTTATCATTGTTATCCGATTATTTATTTATTTATTTTTAAAACTCTGGTTTGCATATAAACAATCAGACAGGAGTGAACTAAACCTCCTTCCGTCTTCGTAGGTAGCAAAAACATTCGGGGGAGGAGCAGGAGGAGGAGATGGACAAAAGGAGGAAGAAAAAGGGTAATGATGAAACAAGGAGACAATATAGTAAGGCAAAGGGGCAGACGAAAGTAAAATCCAGTGTCGCTATCCAAACAGTGTAGCCTTTCACCTGAGAGTCGACACTCTTGTTAGGGTGTAGTGTTTCCTAGTCGCGGTCATGTTCCAACCCCAGTACCGATCACCTACACCTCATTACCACACTCTCCCTCCCACAGTTATAATTATAAACTTCATTTATTTATTTGCTTATTTATTACTGGCACCAGACAAAGAAGTTATTTATATCCCGAATCTGAACCATTAGTCGTTTTGCTTCAACCATTCAGTGCGGTATTATTAATCCTTTCAGTTCGATGACGTATTTTCCATTTTGCTTTTGTAACCATCATACATTTTATTTCAGTTCCAGACTCTTCGATGTGGAGGGTTTGGGTACAACCATCTTTTAACACCTTCACTACTAGACGTCCTTCCTAAAAGTTGAATAAAATCGTCTGGCTGAAGCAATAACAAAGCGCAAATTGAGTCACCGGACTGAATGGGTTACAACAGGATGTTGCAAGGGGTAAGGTAGTCTTAGGTTCTTACGGTTAAAATAAGGAACACCTGTTAATGTTACATATACATGTGAACAGCGTGCATCCAGCATTACAGCAACGAAACAAAATGGTAAGACATATTCCATCATCTTTACGTGCCTCGAAAATTATCTTGACAAATTAGGAGGCATGTGTACATCTTGGTTTTCTCAGCTTTCATAATACAGCCTTTATATCGCTGTCGCCACATTCACTTGCTTCAATACTTTATGTTGCCTCAGATATTCAGCTAATTTAATAATATATCAATTTAAAAATATTGTGTGATATGCCAATAATCTAATTCTGAGCAGGGAATCTGATGACAGCACGCGCAGCAGTACTGGAATAATCGTCCTGTGAAATAAGAACCAGTCTCTTCTTCATTCAGCCCTGGCTCTGAGTTTCAAGCAGGAGAATGTCCGTGTTAATCAAATATTGTGAGAGTCATGCTTTATACCTAAGATGAAAGTTATACTGCCGGATGTTAACTCTTGAAAGACAGTTTTGGATGCCAGAGATACTGTAGTTGCGCTATCATCATAATCATTACTTTATCATTAATTCTGATGCCCCTAAACTAGATTTTCTAAGTTCTCCCATGAAGCTCACCTAAATAGTTAATTTCTTACATACAAATTGCTGCATGATTGTACAGAGCTTGCTGTGTTTGCCCACTTGGCAGGATATACACCTAAATCAGGTCTGCCTATTTCCATATAATATTTGGGCAAGTAGTATAAGGTGGGAGGATTTTCAGCCCCTCACTCCACCCTCGTTCAGTCGCCGAATACCTTATACAATGAGTACGCTGGTGGCATTCATTCTTCTTCATCTTCAAGAACAAGGCTAAGGTGGGTAGGAGACAGGTCACCTCTCAAACTATGACCTTGGCATGACTGATTCTTGAGCCGTACGATTTCTGGTGACTCACTGTACATACCAGCCATTGGCACATCAACGTTTTCTTCATATTCATATAAACAAAATCATCATAATGAGCAGCTGCAACAGCAAAGCAACATCATTATCATCACCAACAGCAGGAGGAGCAGCAGCAACAGCACCAACAGCAGCAGTAAAATCAACAGCAACAACAACAATGTTCAATAATAATAATAATAATAATAATAATAATAATAACAACAACAACAACTAGAACTCTGTAACTGTCCTGCAGACAGTTACTATCTCCACCTACTGTTTCGGATGGAGGTCTTTGACTAACGGTCACTAAGACATGAACTGGGCACCTCAGTAGTGTTCATAGGTTATGATAGGGTATATTTTGTAGTAATTTACTGGAAATTGGTCCAAGTTCACCCTTCAGATTCCTTGTGCAGGTTGCACTGAAATCTCCAGGAGACAAAACCAACTTAGGTCTATCTCGTTCGCTCATAATACTGATATGACTCTTTCTGACATGCATGTACAGGATCTGATTTTTTTCTATCAGCAGTGGCCCATGCCAGGACACATAACCTGGGCCTTTTAGATTCCTTCCTTAGTCTCTGGTTCTCCAGGAATAGTCACGAGACACTGAGGCCAGAATAATAATAATACCAGCAAAAACAATAGTCTCCACCTGTGTAGCAGATGGAGATTAGTAATAATACTAGTGAGAACAATAGTCTCCACCTATGTAGTAGTTGGAGGCTAACGATAATAATGAATCGCTGAGAACCTGGGCCCCGAGCTGTTGACGCAAAGCGTCGCTCGGTGTGCCTCCTCCAAGCCTTGTGAACTGACTCACTGAACAGCCTCCATGACACTGTTCATTGTGGGTTGGAATGACACTAAAGATAAACTAAGTCCACCCCATATTACCTTGACCTTGCTGACCTAATCAGTTCATGGCTCCGTAATACTGTATCACTGACAAAAGTTTGGTCGAAATCCGTCATGTTCAGGAGGTCCTGCTCCCACACCCATAAGATCTTGACCTTTGATCCTTTGACCTTATTTACCTTATCAGTTCATCGTCCCTTCATACTGTATCACTGACAAGAGTTTGGTCAGAATCCATCTAGGGGTTCAGGAAATATCACTCCTACAAGGATAAATTAAGTCGACCCCATATGACCTTGACCTTCGATGCCTTGACCTAGATGACTTATGATCATCATCTCCTCATACTGTATGATCGACAAAAGTTTGGTGCAAATCCGTCGATAAGTTCAGGAGATATAACACCCAAAAGTGTACTATGGATGAATAGACCCACGTATGGAAGCACGCACCCACCCTTGCATGGACGGACAGACCAGTCATTTAAAGCCTTCTACACCATAGGTGGGTGGGGGCATAATAATAATAATCGTAACTATTTTTCACTGTTAGGCCCAAGTGGGGGGGGGGTGAGTACGAGCCAGGACTTTGAATAACAAAGCATGGATGTGGAAATATTGTCAATATATAATTTCATAAATCTTCAAGCAAGCCGCAAAATCATTTGCTTCATGTAAATGGTATAGTTCACATAAAAAATGTAATTCATGTAACTAACTCTCAAAACACTTGGTTGCTGGAAACCATAATAATAATAACAACAATAATAACAATAATAATAATAATAATAATAATAATAATAACAATAATAATAATAATACGCAGAGAACTCAGGCCCCAAGATGTCATCACAATGCGCCATCGCTTAGTATGCCTCAGCCAAGCTTTGTGCACAGCCTCCATGACAGGGTTCATTGTGCGTTGATGTTAGACTAAAGATAAACTAAGCTGACCCCATATGACCCTGACCTTTGACCCCTCAACCTTGCTGAACTAATAATTTCACTGTCTCTTCGTACTGTGTCACAGACAAAAGTTTGGTCAAAATCTGTTGAGGGGCTTAGGAGATATTGCACTTACACCCATATGATCTTGACCTTTGATCCCTTAATCTTCCTGCCCCAATAAGTTCATTGTTCTATCATATTCTATCATTGACAAAAGTTTGGTTAAAATCCGCCATGGGGTTTAGGAGATATTGCGTCCATGAGGATAAACTAAGTTGACCTCATATGACCTTAACCTTTGACCCGTTGACCTAGGTGACCTAATCAGTTCATCATCTCCTAATACTGCATCGCTGACAAAAGTTTGGTGTAAATCAGCTGATGGGTTCAGAAGATACGATGTCCACAAGAGTTTGTCTCACACACACACACACACACACACACACACACACACACAGAGGGTTTGTTTCTTTGCACAGACAATGACAGAAGACACAGACACGCCGAACTTCGCAAGCGCGGGTTTAATATTAACAATAATGAGAGAGAGAGAGAGAGAGAGAGAGAGAGAGAGAGAGAGAGAGAGAGAGAGAGAGAGAGAGAGAGAGAGAGAGAGAGAGAGAGAATGTGTGTGTACTGAGATCGCACAGGGTGGTGTTAGCGTCACTGTGGGAGACAAGGCACAAAATATTACTCTCACTCTCTCCATTCTTTTTACTCTTTTCAATTCTCCTTGATTATTCTTAGTTGGGCTTGCTTTCATGCCTCTTTGTTTACATCAGCTCTCTGCCTGTCTGGCTGTCTCTCATTCAAAACAAAAATATTTCACACACAAACACACACTCACCCACACCCACACTCACTAATTCCCCCCTCCCCCCCACACACACATAAACGTAAGAATAAATGCTCTATCACACAAATACAAACTAATATAAGCATTTCTCTCTCTCTCTCTCTCTCTCTCTCTCTCGACACATGTGTTAGGCAAAAACATATACACTAATCACACACACACACACACACACACACACACACACACACACACACACACACACACACACACACACACGCACACGCACACACACACGCAAGCATAAATATGTATAAATGAACTGTTTGTTTATTCAGGCTAATTAAAATTCTTATTTTATAAAGTGCACTCTCCTCATACCTCAACCCCCCATCCCACCCCCATCCCTACTCCCCCCTCATTCCCCCCGTTCTCTCTCTCTCTCTCTCTCTCTCTCTCTCTCGCTTAGAACGTGTTTTACACACACACACACACACACACACACACACACACACACACACACACACACACACACACACCTTCCCTCTCCACTTCCACACCTACATCCTCCGCCACACCCTCCCTCCCTCCCTGCCTCACACCGTCCTATCCTCTTCCCCCTTTTCCCTTTCTCCTGTCTGTCTGTCTGTCTGTCTATCTCACCCTTCCTTATACCTCGCTCTCACATTGCTCGCACACCCTTCTTCTCATATCTTCCACCTCCTCTTTCACACTTTCTCTTTCTTCGCCTCCCCCCCCCCCATGTACTCCTCTTTACTGCCTCTACTCTCACCCTTCCCCACTCTCCATTTTTATTCTGTCTTTTTGTCTGTCTGTTTATCACACACACACACACACAAACACACACACACATTCACCCCCCCACACACATTCACACCCCCTCCCCCTCACACACACACGATCTTTCCTCCCTCTCACACCGCCTTCCTCCTCTCTCACACCCTCCCTCACTCTTCCAGCCCCTTCCTTCCCCACCTCTCTCTCTCAACCCCTGCTCCTAATATGGCCATGCATCCCTCCCTTCTTATAATACAAATACTCCTCGTACGTAGGCTCCATCTCTTTCACTAATAATAATGTGCGAACCATGATCATTTGCAGGCCTTATAATCATTCTGTCCGGACATAATATTACGGACGAGAGTAGCTGTTATTTAATGAAGTTTTAGGCAGACGTAGTTTTGTGTTCTTAGGTAGGTAAAATGGTAATACTGGTGGTAGTAGTAGTAACAATAACAGTAATAGTAAATGTAATAATAATAACAATAACAGAACTAGTAAATGTAATAATAATTGTAATAATAATAATAATAATAATAATAATAATTAATAATAATAATAATAATAATAATAATAATAATAATAATAATAATAAAAATAAAAATAATATGAACAAGTTACATTAAATAACATCAGGAACCTTAATAATGACAATGATGAGTAAGGATGGAGGTTTGGAGGGTGAAGTGCTTGAAAGGGTACAGCAGGGAAGAAAGGTTGCTGGTTCCTTGAAAGCAGTGATAAGAAACAGGGAAGTGAGCATGGAAGTAAAAAAGTTACTACATGACAGTATTGTGATACCAACTCTAACGTACGGAAGTGAAGCTTGGACATTGTTGGAAGGACACAAGTCAAGAGTGAGAGCAGTGGAAATGAGTTATTTAAGAGGAGCCTGTGGAGTCACGTGGAGAGACAGGCTGACGAATGAGAATATAAAGGAGCGTTGTGGTGTTGATGTGGATGTGATAGGAAGCGTTGTGAGGAACACACTGAGGTGGTTTGGCCATGTGGAGAGGATGGAGGGTGAAAGACTGACGAAGAGAGTGTATGTGAGTGAGGTGGAGGGTGGAAGAGGGAGGGGGAGACCGAGGATGAGATGGAGGGATGGAGAAGTATATGAGAGAGGGGGGTGTGAGTTGGGAGCAGGGTAGTGAAATGGCGGGGGACAGGGCGACTTGGAAGCGATTTGTTTGTGGCCACCCCAAACGGGATTGAGGCGTCTGGCAATAGATAGATAGATTATCATCCAATCCCTTTGTCTCCATTAGGGCCCAGAGGGTCATGACATTTAATGGAAGGGTGATCATGCTTGCTCGCCCCTGAGTGGCATATGTGGGCAGTAAACCCTAACCGACCCTCAGATGTAGGCCCTTACAAGTCCCATTCGGTTGGAGCGCCTTAAACCACTAAGCCACCAGGGTTCATTTGACTATATGGTTGCCACCCAACGCTGCTAGTTTTCTTCTGGATTACAGAAAACCATTTGGCATTTAGTGCAGAGTCAACTAAAGGTTGTACTTCATCGAGTGAGTAAATGGTCGGCTCCCCCACCCAATATTATTATTGTGATTATCGTTAACAACAAGAGCAGAAATAACAACAGCAATAACAGCAACAACAACTACAAAAAGACCAATAATAATAATTTACTACTACTACTACTAGCAACAACAAGAACAATAATGATAATAATAATAATTAATAATAATAATAATAATAGTAATAATATTAATAATAACAATCATAATAATAATAATAACAGTAATAATAATTTAATAATAATAATAATAATAATAATAACCGCAATAATAATAATAACCGCAATAATAGTGATAATAATAATAATAATAATAATAAAAGTGAAATATTTGCTCTGCCTGTTCCTTGAGATTGTCCAGGTCACTCACCAACACAATCAATCATCCTCCCCCTCTCCTTCCCTTCGCCAGTCTCCCTCCCCTCCTCCTCCTCCGCCTCCTCTCCTTATCCTGGCCCCTTTACCTTTCCTCTTCCTCCTCCTCCTTCCACTACCTATTCTTCGTCCTCCATATCCCTCTCCCACCTGTGACTTTCGGCCATTTATCTTTCTCCTTCCTCCTCCCCATCTTTCCATATCCCTTGTCTTACTTTGTCTCAAATAACCCTTCCCCTCCATCACTCCTTACTTTGTCACATTTACCTCCTATTCCATCTCTCTCCTCCCTCCTTCCCCATCCTACATCTTACCATGCTTCCTCTACCCTTCCTCCCCCACTTCCTCCTTCCTTCCTCCCTCCCTCTTTTCACCTTTGTTCGTCTGCTTCTCCCTCTCCACCTCCCTTTACATGGATCTCTCTTACTCCTCCTCCCTCCCACTTTCTCTCCTATCTTTCTTCATTTTTCTCTTCTATCTTTCCCTCCCTCCTCAATTTCTCCCTCTTTCTTTTCTTGCTTTGGCTAAATATATCCCTTTCCCAGTTTCCCTTCTCCATTTGTTTTCTTCACTGCTTTTCACTGCTTTCTGGAATCCCTTTTTAATCAACTGTCCTTTCCTCTTTCCCTTTCTTCTTTCCCTTTTCTTTTTCTTTTTCTCTTTCTTCTTTCCCTTTTCTTTTTCTTTTTCTCTTTCTTCTTTTCCCTTCACTTCTCCCCTCCTTTCTCTGTCCTTGTTCATCTTAGACACTTACCCTCTCTTTTCGCCTTTTTTCTTCCTCTCAGTACCCTTTAATTCCTGTTCCTCTTCACCCCTTGCTTTATTTTTTCCACTGACACTTCCTCCGTCTTCCCCTTTCCATTTTCCTTCGTCCTTTCTCTACTTCTTCCTACAGTTCCTTACAATTTTATTCCTCCTATTTCTCAACTCTCATTCTCTCCCTGTTCGTATGATTCCTGTTAATTCCATCTGCCTCTTCCCTTCTGTATTTTAGTTTTTCTCCTAGTACCTCTTCCCCTCCCATTTTGTCTCTCTTCCTCCCTCCTCTTGTGTCCCCTTTTATTTTCTCCCTCTTTCCCTTGCGTTATCTCAGTCACCAATACCTTTTCCCCTTTTCTTTCTCCATTTTTTTTCCCTCCCTCCCACTACGCTTTTCTCTCTCCCTTCCCTTCCATCTCCGTACCCTCCGACTCCCCCTCCCCTCTCCTTTCCTGAATTTTGCTATCTTCCTCCCCTTTCCCTTTCCCTTCTCTCCTTGTTAGTTGGAGATCCATTCTCCTCCTCTCTTCCCTTTCCCCCTCTCCTCTCCTCATTAATCCTCCTTTCTTTTTTAGTTAATCCTTTCCCTTCTTCCTCCTAATACTAAGCACTATTTTCTTGCTCCCCTCCCCTTCCACTCCCTATTCCCCCCTTTTCCATCACCACATCCATTTTCTCCTTCCTCACTTTTCTTCCATTCTTCTAATCTTTCACTTTCATCTCCAGACCCAAATTCCTTTGTTCCCTCTCTCCTTCTATCCTCTCTTCCGTAGCTCACCACCAGTCACTTCCCCTTCCTCTTCATCTCAGTCTAGATCCCCTTTCTTCCCTATTTCCTCCGACTTCTCATCCTTCACCTACGAGTACTATCCCTCCTGAACTTCTCTACTTTTTCCTTTCAACTCTTCTTCCCTCACAGTGCTCGCTACCCTCTGACTCCCTTCCTCACTTCCCTCCCTTCTCCCGTCCCCCCCCCCTCCTTGGTGCTATCAGCGGGGGTATCGGGCGGGAACATTAATCAGGATTATAGGCAGGAAATAATATTGTTGTCTCAGGTAACAAGCAAAATGACAAGACCTCTTATAGCGCGTCTGGACCCCTAGCACTGGCTTGGCTTGGGCTTGCATATTAAGTTATTGCCTATATCATGTCATGCAGTTTACAGGTTGTGTTGAGGCGCTGGTGCTTAGCTTCGGGGTTTAAAGTCATCCTTCAGAACACACACACACACACACACACACACACACACACACACTAGGTGGTGAAAAGTTGAGGAAGCAAAAGAACTATAAAAGGACAAGTGGATGCATGAAATATGAAAGGAAATGAACAAGGCAATGGTTACACAGTAGTCTGGGAAACAGTCTCTGTCATACAGCATATTGCATATATGTTAGTCAGTCAATCAGTCAATCAATCAATCAATCAGTCTATAGTGCTGAAGGGATGGTACATCGTTAGGCCTGTCAAGCGAAGCCTAGAATTTCGAATGTTTGAATGGTGAGTGAATGGATGTCTGGTCCACTTCATAGGGTACTCGGCTGAAAGCTCTCACATATTTTTGCTTTACTGTACCAATGTCTGCATCACTCCCACCATTGGTATTAGTCAGCAAATAAAACTGAAAAGTTCCGTTCATATTACTATATAAGAATGAAACCAGCTAGAACGTAAGAAAAATAATCATACTATTATTGCTGCAACTACTACCACCACCACCACTACTACTACTACTACTACTATTGCGACTACAACTAATAACATAAGTTTCCCATGGCGCCTCTGAACAAGGCTAGATAAACATAGCAAATGGACTACAGATTATTGTTCTGCATTTAAGCTATGGACTAGAGCTCATTATACTCGTTTACCTTGGGGTCGGAGGAGGAGTTATGACAAAGAAAATTTAAGAATCATAGGTAACTTCGCTGACTGGTAGACGAAACATTTATATTCTGAAATAAAACTGTCATGAAAGGTCCTCGACAACATGAAATAGGGTAAGGAAAGAGTTATGGAAGCTTAAACAGCAGAAAGCAAAATATGACAAAGGCAAAAGAGTAGGACGAACAGGACGGGAAGGAAAGAAGAAATTGAAGGAATAAATGATGAAGGATGGAAGAAAATGGAAGTAAAATGAAGGAAAGGACAAGAATATAATAAAATGTGACGGAAAAGGAGGTAAGAGAAAAACTGAGTGAGGGTCTGGAAAAAATAAGAAAGAGAAAATGAGAAATAGAAGTAAAACAAAAAAAAAGGACAAAAAAGGAAAACAACAGATAATGTGAAAGAAAGGGAAAGAATAAAAAGTAGAGTAAGGGAGTGCAAGTTAAAAAAAATAGTCGTAATAAAAATGAATGAGAAGAAAAAATAAAGTGTTAAAAGGCAGAATAAGACATGGAGAAAGGGGGTCTGAGAGAAGCGAAAGGAAGTGAGAAGTGAAGTCCAAGTCTCAGTCACGGGGAGGCAGCGAGAAGCGGGCCCGAGCATGCCGACTGTCACTTGTTTCCCATTGTCCTCTCAAGCTGTCCTCGTCCTTCTTCCTCCTCCCTCCTCCTGTCCTCTCAGATTTAATACAGATTCAGAAGAAGAGCAGGGTGAGGAAGGAGGAGGAGGAAGAGAAGGAGGAAAAGTGGGGAGGGGAGGAGTAAAATAGATTAAGGAGGGGTCGGGTGGAGCGCATATAAGGGAGGTGACAAAAAGTATAGACGATCCGACCACAGTTGCCCAGGCTGGAGATCTCAATCAGTGTGCGTGTGTGTGTGTTACTTTAATATTATTCGATGTGCGCCTGTGTGTGTTTTTCTGGGTGTGAAAATGTGCAGGTGTGAGAGGAGGTGCGTAGACTGTGTGTGTGTGTGTGTGTGTGTGTGTGTGTGTGTGTGTGTGTGTGTGTGTGTGTGTGTGTGTGTGTGTTTGTCAGAAAGCCTTATTTAGAGTAACTGGGTTAAACTGCCTAAGTGAATACAGTCTATGACCTGGTGGAGAAATGGTCGAATATTGTGTACATTTATACTTGACTGCAATTAACTTCTTATTATGTGCATGGGCGTACAGTATTTGTATTGTATGTGAAGTCAAGGGACGCGCACACACACACACACACACACACACACACACACACACACACACACACACACACACACACACACAATACAATACAACACAACACAACACAAAACACACACACACACACAACACAACACAACACAAAACACACACAACACAACACAACACAAAACACACACACACACACACACACACACACACACACATTTACTCATTAGCCAGGAGATCCGTACCCTTGTTTTTCTTCCATTAACACAGATACACCCTCTTATATCTTTTAATTAGATCTCTTATTGCTTAACATAATTCCACTGGACCAGGATAAAAAAAAAATAACTAACTTCAATGAAACAATTAAGGATTTGGGAGTTTTAAGATTATAGCCACGTTTTTCTTTCTGTTTTGTTTAGGGTGGTGGGGGTTGACGGGTGGGTTGTAAGCAGTATAGGAGAGGGGAGGGTTAGGGAGGAGAGGGAAGGGAGGAAGGGAGGAAGTGTGGAGAGAGGGGTCGAGGATGAGGTAAGGGAGGAGGAAGGGGAACGGGACAGAATGGGGGATAGGGAAAGTATGAGACGTAAAAAGAGGATGGGAAGCTGTGAGGAAAAGAGGAGGAATTAGAGGAAGGGGGAGTGGAGAAGAGGGAAGGAGGGGAAGAGAAGTGGAGGGACAGTCCAAAGGATGAACGACAAGGGAGGGGACTATGAAGGAGAAGGAAGGGATAGGGAAGGAAGCTGGCATAGGGAAAGAAGAGGGGAGAAGCAGGGAAGATATAATGAGGAAAGTGGTACTGTGCGAGACTGGGAAGGGGGTAGGGAGGAGAGAAAAAGATGGAGTGGGGAATGAGTGGAGGGGAATGGGAGGTGGTGACGGGGAGGGGAATGGTTGCAGTAGAGGGTGAAGGGAGGAAAAAGAGGAGGGGACGATGAGAGTTGGCCGGTGAGAGCAGGTGGGCGAGACTGGGGAATGAGGCCAACGAGAAATGGGAGAAGATGTGGGGGGAGGGGAAAAGTGAGGGGACGAGTGGAGGGAACTGAAAGAGCGATAGAGGGGGCACCAAGCAGTGAAGGGAGGAGGGGTGAGGAGGTGGGGAGCAGAGAAGGCAAGAAGGGGAGAGGGGAGGAAAGTCTGTGGAGAGAAAGAGAGTGAGGGAATGAAGAAAAATAACAGGAAGTGGGCAGTAGCAAGAAAATAAAAAAAAGAGGAAGGAACAAATGGAGAGGGGGGGGAGATGAGACAGGAGTTGGGGTCAGTGAAGGAACGACAGGGGGGAGAGATAGTTAGGGAGAATGGAAGAAATACAACAGGAAGGTAACAGTAGAGAGAAGAAAGGAGGAAGGAGCAAATGAGGGAGGGGGGAGATTGGGGAAGTGGAGAGTGGGGGAATGATAGGAGAGAAGGCTGTGTAAGGGGGGATAGGGAAAGACAGTAGGAAAGCGGTTATGGAGAGGAGGAGGAAGACGAAATGGGAGGGAAGAGAGTAGAGGTCAAACGAAAAGGTGGGAAAAGCAGTGAGAAGGAATGGGGTACGAGAGTAGTAAAGGAACAGTGTGAGAGAAGGCTTAAGATCAATGCCTATCGACTACACGACGGTCATTAAGCCGTACAATCAGTATTTGCTACTTTTCAGCCATTCCCTGTAAAATTCATAATGGTCAGTGTTACGTCCAGGTCCCTAATTGTACTACAGGGTGAACAGGTGTACATGAGGAAAACAAACTTACAATGGAGAAGAAATGAACGAGGGGATATGGGAGGTGCGGAGGGAGGAGAGGACAGCGGACTGGTAGGGGGGCAAGAGGGAGGGAAAAAAAAAAAACAGATTTGTAAGAGGGGAGATGCTGAGGCTTAACTCTTTAACAGCAAAGATTTCTCTAAGCAGCACAACACCGTTTGTTGTTATGTAAAAAAATCCTTATGTAAGCACACAGCAGCAACAGGATTAATCATTATTCTGATCCCCATTCCCGAGGTTAACATCTTCAGTTCGATGACGTATTCTATATTTTAGGTACTATCAAATGGTTTATATATATATATATATATATATATATATATATATATATATATATATATATATATATATATATATATATATATATATATATATATATATATATATATATCTATCTATCTATATATACATACTGTAAATACTGAACATACTGTGTGTGTGTGTGTGTGTGTGTGTGTGTGTGTGTGTGTGTGTGTGTGTGTGTGTGTGTGTGTGTGTGTAATGACAATTTTAAAATGATAGAAGTTTGGAAGTTTGTCTATCCAGGAAAATTTATGTACCTAAAGTGCGAAAAATCTCTCCGAAGCTGCGTAAAACTTGTGTGGCAATAGAAAAAAAAAAATCGAACTGAAAAGATTAGATGAGTTGGGCGCTTCGAAACAGTAAGTCCTCGAGCGGCGTGCACAAAATCACCTTTTGCTGGTCTGAATAAAATCCCAAACTGTGTCGGGGGCAGCGAAAGGGTCTAAACAAACGAGTCTTTACAACCAAACAACTGCTCAAATACCTACGACAAATTCCACAATGAGCGGCTGCAACATCACACACACCCTTGCAATCCGTGTCAACATTCTTCGTCTGGCATTCCAGAATAAGTTGCCCACTCTTACTGATTTTGCCGGCGCTGCTGCAGGAGATTTGAAATGTTGGTCCGGTAATTCGCTGCATTCTTGACTGCACCGTTTAAAGGTATTTCCTCAACGTGCGTCACAAAGTTTTACAACGACCCTGATTCACATTTCAGTGCCTCTAATCACAGCTGTCATCACCGTGCTTAGCCTCTTCAGTTCAGTGGCATATTTTACTAGTTCATTTTTGTTGCCTCCAGACGTATGTATCTAGCTTTTGTGAGACCTCTTGTCGTGAAAGGGTTAATGGAGGATAATTTAACCTCTCCATTTCGAAAAGTCTCCCCTAAACTGAACAGTGTCGAGATAGTAAAAAATGATGAAAAATGCATAACTGAACTAAAGGGTCAATTCCAGCAATCTGTGGATGTCTTACCAATGGTAAATGAGATAACGTCACAACTTATAAAATATCTTAACAAATATTATACAACATTCATCTTTAACAAGAAACTTGAGGCGTCTAAAGCCAGTATGTTATGAGTACCTAACTCTACAAGTAACCGACGAACACAGACGGGAATTTCAAAGGTCGTATTCAAAATGATATCAAATTCATTAAACAATTGTTTTAGGGAAAAACCAATGAAGAAAAGTCGTTTGGGAGTAAAATGTACTGTGTTTATGATGCAATAACACATCAATAACAAAAGGCAAAGTTTTAAATAGCTAAAAAATACCTTCAGGAATGGTTTTTGACAATTTACTTGATGAAATTGTCTTAAAATCACAGTTTTTCCATGCCTCCTGGACTCTAACCAGAAAAAAAAAAAAATCCTGAGTTGAAGGAGTTAACGAGACGAATTCCTTTAGTCCGGGGACGTCTTATTAAAGCTGAGTAATCTCGTCTGGCGTTAGCGGGACCAAAATAAACAAGCATGGTAGACTAGACCGACACAAGAGCTTCAGGGCCCAAACATGGGGCTTTGTGAGTGTCGCTCAAGTCTACAGGAGTGAACCCTCTCTCCTGAAAAACGTTAGTGAGTGACAGACGGACAGGGCCGTTCCAAATCCTGCTCTCTTATCTAAAACTACATTCCTGGGCTGAAGGCTGTTAGTCTCATCAGTATAAAAACGTTATTATATCAAAATCTTGCTGGGATAAAGCTGTAGTCGTAAAGGAACTCGAATTTCACGTCTTCCACATCACAACTATAATTTGAAAAATCATCACAACATGAGGGAGGTTAACAGAGATAGTTTTTAATTCCAGCAATCAGAGTTCCTTCTCGAGCTGAAAGATCTCTCACTGAGTAGAAAGAATAAAGTGGTTATATGGTTACCGAAACCGCTTCACTACAATAATTATATATTTTTAGTTTCTATTTTTCCTACAGCTGGCGTTTAATTCCTTCAGTCCGATGATGTACATATAATTACTTCAGCCAACGAAGTTATGTACTCGTCCGTATCCGTTCGTCTGAGTATAAGATATTTCAAAGTTGTTATTGGATTTCAGTGAAATCTGGCGGATAGGTGGGCAGAGAATCTAGTTAGAGTCCACAGGATTTGGGGGTACATTCGGATCCGGATTCAGGGATTCAAAAATTTTATTGGCGCCGGCGGAGGCATGAGCTTTTCTGAGACTGTGCAACATGGCAGACTAAGATCGTACAATCAGCTGACTATGTGCAGCCATGAACGTATTCGTCTGGCAGAAAAAGGGCATTGCAACGGTAAATCATAACTTACACTGGCGTTCGCGGAGGTATGCGCTTTCTGAGCCTTGCTAGCTATATTCTTGTTACCACCTGATGAATTTATTAAAGTTTTGGGAGAAATCATGTAGTGAAGGGTTACTGTAGACTATGTTATATTTAACTCCTTAAAGTAGAGTAGTCTGCACAACGGAGAATGAAATCGTTTGTACACTGCCAAGAAAAAAAAAAAAACTAGAAAAAACCCTGAGAACGCATACTTCAGGTAAGCAAATAAAAATTATGATTTACCACATAATTCCTCTTTCCTGTCAAACGAATATTTTTACTGTTTCTCATAGTCAATTAATTCTACGGACTAAGTCTGTTCTGTTACTTGATCTTAGAGCTGGTGTACCTCCGCCGACATATTTGAAGTCTTATTTGATTCTTAATCAGGCTCTGGGTCCACCCCAAAATCTTATCAACTCTTCCTTGACCCACTGTCCACCTATCCACCTGATTTCATTGAAATCCGATGAAAACATTCTGAGATACCTTGACCACATGGACTGAAAGCATAGGTGTATACATAACCTTCTCCACCTTCGTTGGCGGGGGTATATATAAAATACGTAATCAGCCTGAAGAATTTTTTCGGCACTGAGAAAAACTAGCTCACTGAAGGTAGAGAAATTCCATCAGCGCTGTCAGTAGATAATGATGAACTGGATCTTCAGTTTTATTCTTGTTATCAAACACTTTTGTTCTATTGGGTGGCACTGTATTATCATGTCGGTCGGTCTCTCTCTCTTTCTTTCTCTCTCTCATCCAACCACCTTACGTCTAGCGCCTGACATAAACCCCCATCACTTCAACATCATTTTCTTTTATTTTTCATATCTCAAGACAGTTTTAATTACCATGAAGAGAGTTTTCAAACTGGTGAGTTTTATGGACAGACTCGACTCGAATGTATATATATATATATATATATATATATATATATATATATATATATATATATATATATATATATATATATATATATATATATATATATATATATTTGATAGATAGATAGATATACAGATAGATAAATAGAGACACAGACAGATATAGATATATAGACAGATACAGATATACTGATAGATGGATAGATAGATATACATATATAGACAGATAGATAGATAGATGGATAGAAAGACATAGATAGACAGATAGATAGATAGATAGACAGATGGATAGATGTACCGGCATATTAATTATATTTTCTAATTTATCTATTCCCATAATCTTTGTAATTGCATCAAAATGACTGTGCCACGGGAAGCACATAGCGATTATCGTAACTATTCGTTCCTTTAATTTATAATTACTGCATCTGTTCTGTTCCGCTGATTTGCATATGTAAGATCAGTTTGTGGAGGAGATGTAGCAGGAGGCTTTCGCCACGTAGTCAACGCAGCCTATCACATCTTCAGCTGTAATTTAGGTATCTAAGAGGTGGTTGTGTTTGTGTCCTCAGTCCTGCATTGCTTTCCTCATCGTTGATCAGATTTGGTTACATTTTAAGAAAATTTCATCGTCAGTAGTGCTCAGATAACTACGAAAACGTAAGCTTAACCTTAAAGACTGATTTCTCAAAAATATGTTTTATTTTTATTTCTGAGTTGGCATTTTTCCCTTATGTTTAGATCAACTGATTTAACTGAAACTTCTACAGCCTATGAAACACATTACTCGACATGCTGGGGAAGAAACCATGCAACTTGCACTCAAATAAACCGCAATAAGTTAAGCTGCATCACGGTACTCTAAAAGCTGTGTTCTTTTTCTCTCTCTCTTCAAAACAATAGAAATACTACTATTTTTCACAATAACTGTTTGTCCTAAGTGACATTTCGTTAAAAAAATATATATATATATTTATATAGTCGTGAAATTTTTATACATGGAGATCCAATTTTATAAACAATTTATAATACGACTCTTGGGATGCTTTCTTTTTGGAAAAAAAACAACAAAAAAAAACAGACCCAGACGACATAGCTTATGATCTCCAATCTTTCAAACGCAGTGTCCAGGCATCTCGAAATGATCGGATCTTGAATTTGGCTCTCTATTGTATTTTGTTTTTCTCTTGGAGTGAACTGTTACTGCGGGCTCATGGCCTTTGGTTCCTTCTTCCTCGCATTAAAAAAAAAAAAAAAAAATCTTTTGTAATAAAAATCCTAAACCTAACCCCCTAATCTGAAAGTTATCGGATCACTTTCATTACATTAAGTTGTGGTAAGAGTTAAAGTTACGATTAGTATAATACAGTGTTTCTGCCCGATCTGACCAAAACTTGAAAGACTGCATCAATACACTGCTACCAAGCTATTAGTTTCATTCAGATCTGATCATTAAAAAAAACTTTCATGAACCATTTCACTACTAGGGTGCTTTCCTAAAATCGTCCATTAGCAGCAAGAAAATTTTTTAAGACTTTGCAACACTGAAAAGGTTCATCCTACCTGGTTCACTGCACCAGTAGTGCAACTTCGCCACCCCAATCATTTTTTTTTTTACTCTAACTGCTTGCTGTATTTAATTTCTTATACTGATCAAAGACATGCTGTCCAGCACTAATTTTCTGTGTGACAGCTTTGTTGATGCAGCGGGATCTAAAGCCTCATGTTACAACAGGGATGACATACAGACAGCAGACGGTGAATGAGATGGCTTCACATATTCAAAGGAGAACGTTAAGACAATGCTAATACTGGGAATGGGTGCTGCTTTGAGTTTATATGGGTGTTAACTATTTACATTAAAAAATGAAAGTACTGTAAGTATATTTTATCCCCCTGTTTTGTAAATGGATAGTTCACTGATTTTAATGTTTATTTTTTAAATGACTTGGTTTCATAATGCTATAAAACAGGCCAAGGATCATTCACCTATAATTCTGAGGTAAACCGTTTAATTCTGTAAAAGTGGGGCCCCTCTAAGGCATTTATTCTGCCCTCAAACAGTTTTATTTAGCTGAGAGAAGCCACTATCCTTTACAGGGTTAAGTTGTTTGTTATAACCCATTAAATATCCTGACAATTAATATTAACATGCTGCTACCACCAGTCGATTGTATTCAACGCAGGAGATACTTCGAACAATAACAGAGTCATTGAAACCTGTAACTAACTCCTCCAGTCCCGAAAAGTCTATCCAAAGCTGAAAGTACTGTAACTGCCTGGAGAAAGTAGGTATAAAATGTTAAATACGCCATCGTACTCAAGCGCCTAATTGCCTAGCAGTTCCCATTCCACCACCTCCCCTTCACCACCACTGTGCTCGATACCATCACTCCCATCATTCATAATCTCTCCAAGCGATCCACGTCAACTTGTTAAAATTATCTCTGTGTGGATGTGATAAGTCATGGGCCTAAAATACAGGCAGATGGTCCAAGGGTGGAGGGGGACTTAAGGGAATAAAAACCTGTGGTCTGGTATACAAGGGACCCTGAGAGGCTCGAAACACGCTGCCTGGAGACGCCTGGAATGCCTGGAATGCTGGAATAGTGGGCCACGGTCACCAAGCCACGGAGCTCACCAAGCCACTTTGGCAGATAATATTTTAATGGTATTCTCTCGTGTTAGATCAGGCCCATTAGTCAGAGAATGCGTTTTTCATTTTAACCCTCACACGATTGGGGCAACTCTAATGTTTAATTCAGCTACTGTCAAGCGATTTCATTCATCCGGGAGTAAGCATAGGAGCCTGAGTGTTCATACTGATACCCATTACTCTCTCATGGTCGGGACAAACATTTCGGCGAACGTCAGACAATTGCATCACAGTGGGTCACAAAAATCTGATGATAATGCTCTCCCCAAACGATACTATTTAACTTGGGATACACTTTTCAGAAAAGAGTGGTTACATATTGCCTTATTAACCTTTTTACCAACGGAGACTCCTGACTATACTCAACAGGCAAACTGCAAGACTTAGCAATAAATACGTTACCGTGCTGAATCAAATATTTACCTGTGTTTGTCAATACCTAGTTGTAATTAATTTTCAAAACAGAGGAGAAGTATCTGTGATAAAAAAGAATCTTAGATGTCACTGTACTGCCCTTCAAATCACCACATTCTAATTTGTGATATAAATGGAAAATAAAAAGACGAGACATTTACCTCACTTGTTTTAAAACAATTTGGCAGGATCTTCAGCCGCAGTGATGTTAATTGTATGCAAGATGTCTCATTCGTGGAGTGCCTTGTCTCATTTAACAACGCAAGAATCCAGGTTTAATCACCCTCCTTGTCGGCCATTACAGCTCTCTGGGTGGTTGAAGGGCTGTTAGTCGGTACATGATTTTCTCTCTGGTAAAACTATAAAATATGTCAGTGTTTAATTAGCTGTTTTTGGATTGTGAGCCTCGTGTGACTGCCTTACC
Source organism: Coenobita brevimanus (assembly GCF_032717465.1). NCBI lineage: Eukaryota > Metazoa > Arthropoda > Malacostraca > Decapoda > Coenobitidae > Coenobita > Coenobita brevimanus. Next base: position 21,743,126 of record NC_137004.1, read on the forward strand.
TTTTCTCCCCACCCCCCACTCTCTCCCTCTCCCCTTCTTCCTCCCTCCCTAGGTGGAGTGGTAGGATAGAAGGGAAGGGAAAAGTTGAAGAACTAGGAGTAAAAGAAAAGGAGGAGAGGAAGAAACGGAGAAAATGAAGGAAGGAAGAGAGAGTGGGAAAAAAGCAAAGTATCGGGAGGGAGAGAGGAAGGAAGGGAGGTAGGAAAGAAGACAGGTAGGAATGAAGAGACAAAAAGGAGAGAAACAGAAAGAGTAGAGAGAGAGAGAGAGAGAGAGAGAGAGAGAGAGAGAGAGAGAGAGAGAGAGAGAGAGAGAGAGAGACAGTACTGGTAGGGAGGGAAGGAGACAGTAACAGTGAAGTAATAGGGAGAGAGGGAGGGAGGGAGGGAGTCAATAACAGTGAGGGAGAGAGGGAGGGAGACAGTAACAGTGAGGAAGGGAGGGAGGGAGACATTAAAAGTGGGGGAGAGAGGGAGGGAAGGAGACAGTAAAAGTGGGGGAGAGAGGGAGGGAGGGAGGGACGGACGGAGACAGTGACAGTGAGGAAGGGAGGGAGAATGAAAATAACAGTGAGAGAGGAAAGAAGGGAGAGAGACAATAACAGTGAGAAAGGATGAGGGGGAAACAGTGAGGAAGGGAGGGAGCAGACATTAACAGTGAGGGAGGGAGGAAGACAGACAGTAACAGTAAGGGAGGGAGACAGTGAGTGAGGAAGGAAGGGAAGGAGGGAGACAGTAACAGTGAGAGAGAGAGAGAGAGAGAGAGAGAGAGAGAGAGAGAGAGAGAGAGAGAGAGATTAAAAGTGAGGGAGGGAGACAGTAAGTGAGGAAGGGAGGGAGGGAAGGAGACTAATAGTGAGGGAGGGAGACAGTAATAGTGAGGGAGGGAGGGAAGGAGACACAAATGGAGAGAAAAGAAGGGAGACACTGATGGGAGAATGAAAGGGAAGGTGTAGGGGAGGGAGAGTGATAGAGTGATTTTGGTGGGGAGAAAAGCAAATGGGAGGAAGGTAAGAAGTCACAGGAAGGAAGAGAAGGAGGGGAGGGAGGAGCGGAGGTTGGAAGGGAGGCAAGGAATTGGAGAGGGAGGATTGGAGAAAGAAAAAGGAAGGAAGGGAGGCGGGAAAGTACAGAAGAAGAGCTAAAGGAAGGGAGGAAAAAAAAAGGAAGGGAGAGGGAAGCTTCAAGAAGGAAGGATAAGGGAGGCCGGAGGAGGGAAGAGAGGAGGGGCAAGGGGGAAGAAGGGGAGAAATACTGTAAATAGGCAGGTAGACAGTCAGACAGAGACAGACTGACAGACAGATAAATAAAAAACAGAGAGAGAGAGAGAGAGAGAGAGAGAGAGAGAGAGAGAGAGAGAGAGAGAGAGAGAGAGAGAGAGAGAGAGAGAGAGAGAGGGGGGGAGGGGAAGGGATGAAGGGAAGGGAGTGAAAGAGGTAGGTAGGTAGGCAGGTAAGGAGAAAGAGAGGAGGCTTGGACACTGTTAAGAAGGCAACCACTTGTTTGAGTCCATTAGCGTCCTCCTCCTTTACCCTTCCACGTCGTCGTCGTCGTCGTCGTCCTCCTCCTCCTACTTCACTCCCCTCCTCCTCCTCCCTCTCTTACTTCTCTCCCCTCCTCCTCCTCCTCCCTCTCTTACTTCTCTCCCCTCCTCCTCTTCCTCCTCCTGCTTCTCTCTAGTCGCCTTCTTTTCCTCCTCCTCTTTCAGCGTTTCTCCTCTTCCTCCTTCAGTCTTCCTGCTCTTTCTCCATCTCTTTCCTCCCCTTCCTCGTTCCCAGGACAATATAATGTAGAATATGATATTCATTTCTTATTTCCTACGAAATTTTCGTGACAGCTTCTTTCTGCTGCAAGGTGGTCCTTCTAACTATTTCTTGCCAGCTTCGGCTGAAGGTTGGATGAGCGGGGGAGCCTTCGAGCTTTTCTATCCTTTCCTTTAACATAAAATTTTTGTTATAATTTTCACATAACATACTGCCTCGAAAAGAGTAATAGTTCTTTGCCGTTTATTTTCCTTCCTCCTCCTTCTCGTCCTCTTCCTCTTCCTCCTCCTCCTCCTCCCTTCCTTCCTCATCCTTATGGGTGTTCTCTTCATCCCCCCTCTTTCACACACACAATGCTCTCTCCATCCCCCCCCCTTCCTCCGTCCTACCTCACTACATCTCTCTCTTCTATCTCCTTTCTCCAACTCATCTCACCCTCACGTTCTCTCCCTTCTCTCCGGCCTTCCTTATAACACCATTCACGAAAATCTGTGTAAAGAAAGATGGCTACTGACAAGGAAGCGAGGGGGAAGGGGTGTTCCTTTCAGTTTTTTTGGGGGAATGAAAGAGAGAGAAAAAGGAAGAGGGTAAGAAAAGGGAAAGAGATGGGGGAAGTGAGAAAGAGATGGGGGTAGAGGGAAAAAGATGGAGTGGGAGAGGGAAAGAGATGGGGGAAGAGGGAAAGAGATGAGGAGAAGAAAGAATGAGATGCGAGAAGAGGGAAAAAGATGAGGGGTAGAGGGAAAAAGATGGGGGGGGGAGAGGGAAAGAGATGGGGGAAGAGGGAAGAAGAGGTGGTGGGAAGACGAGAACAGAAAAGGAAGGAGGAAGAAGGGAAGGGGAAGAGATTAGGAGGGGAGAAGGTAAAGTAGGAGCAGAAGAGAAGGTGAAAGTGAAAAGAGGAGAGAGGAGAGGAGAGGAGAAACGGAAAAGAGGAAGAAGAAGTGGAGGAAGAGGAGGAAATAAAAAGGAGAACAAAGAAATGAAAGTGCAACAGATCTATTGGTCCTTTCGTGGCTGTTTGTTATAGGGAAGGTTTTAACTAACAAAAATATTCTATGACGTGAAAATAAAGATGAAAAAAAGAACAGGATGATAATTAGGAGGAACGTAATGAGGTAAAGGAGAAATTAAAGATGGGATGAGAAACAGAAAAGTAAGAAGCACCGACGGAGAAAAGAAAGGTGTAGACTTGAAATGGAAGAAAAGAAAGTGATATATAAAGGAAGGAGAATGGAAAAAAGTAGAATAGGTAAAGTGAATATGAAGTAGGGAACATGGAAAAGGACAGAATAGGAAGAATGAACCAGAATGAAAAGGCTGAGGGGGAAGGGAAAGAGAATGGAAGTGTACGAGGAAGATGGCTAAGTAAAAGAGCGGGGAGGAAGAAAGAAGGGGAAGAAAATTATGTGAGAGAGAGAGAGAGAGAGAGAGAGAGAGAGAGAGAGAGAGAGAGAGAGAGAGAGAGAGAGAGAGAGAGAGAGAGAGAATGTAAAATAATTAGACTGGAAAGAGAAGTGACTGAGTAAACCAGGTGGAATGATAGAAGAGAAGGGAAAGGAAAAGGCGAATATATACGAGTATATGGAAGCAAATGGAAGTGAGGGAGGGAGGGAAGGAGGATAGGATTGGAAAGAAAGAAGGAAAGGACCGGAAGGATAGAAGGAAAGAACTGGAGGGAGAGAAGGAAAGGATTGGAGGGAAAGGAAGAAATGGAGGAACAGGGAGAGATGTGAGGAAAATACAGAGGTGAGACAGAGATGTGGAAGGGAAAAGAGGAAGGGATGACTGGAGAGGAAGAAAAAGAGGGAGCTGGGAGGAGAGGATGGTCGAAAGAAGGAAAAGTGAAGGAAGAAAGGTAGAAGGAGGGTGAATGATATCTATCCATCCATGAGTCTATCTGTTAATCATAATATATATGTACGCATATCATGGGTATCGTATAATATATTGATAGACAGATAGGTAAATAAAGAGAAAGATAAGCAGATAAACAAACAGACGGTTAGATAGGCACAGACAGATAAGAAGAGTAGTAATTAGGAGCGAGGAGGAAAGGAAGATGAGAGGGAGAGGTAAACGAGAGGGAGAGACGAACGAGAAGATAAAGGGGGGCTTAATGAGGGGAGAGAAGGGGAGGGAGATAGCAGAGGGAGAAGTCAGGGAAAGAAATGGAGATAAAAGGGAGAGAATGAGAGGGAGAGTAGGGAGAGCAGGTGAGGACAAAGCCACTCCCCTCACCTGCCATACAGAGGGGCCTAATTGTACAGCCTCTCACTGACCATTAGTTATATTGAAGTTTGTACACCCTCCATCCTCCACTCCACCCCCCCTCTCTGTCTGTCTGTCTGTCTGTCTGTCTCTCTCTCTCTCTCTCTCTCTCCTTCTTTCTTTCCTTCCTTCCTGTATCATAGCCACTCCTTTCCCCCTTTCTCTTCCGCCAAAATTCCATCCATTCTCCTTCTCTCCTTCCCTCCCTCTCTCTCTCTGCTTCCTGCCTTGATTCAGACCTGACACCGCCTTGCACTCTCCCTGGACCTCTGTTTCTCCTTTTATTGTGGGTGATGGGTGAGAGAGAGAGAGAGAGAGAGAGAGAGAGAGAGAGAGAGAGAGAGAGAATTATTCAGTCCCTCAAACATGCATCAGTTTCCTCATAATTCAAAGGTTGAATGACCAGTGTCGAAAATGTCACTGTTTTTTTTTTTTCTGTCCATTAACCCTTTCCATACCAGGACATAATTTGGGTTAACTCTTGATAATTTTAGTTAACTCTTGCTGCCTCCGACTCTTCCACTTAGCTCTGAAATATTACCTCTCGTACTGAAGTGGTTGGTGACGGCCTTATCTACCCCCCCACATTTCGAAAAATCTCTCCTGAGCTGAATAAAATCGTCTGAATATATGAGGAATAAACTTTAAAAGAAGTGATGGTACTGAAGATATGAAGGAGTGATGAAAGCGCAATGTCAGTTTCTTGATTCCTTTGCGTCCTTTCAGTACGATGATCACATTTTTTCCCTGCTACGGTCAGACGATTTGATTCAGCTTATGAGACTTGCAATTAATGGGTCAGACAAATTCCTTGAGTACATTATCGTTGTAAAAAAATAGTTTAGGAGATCCCTCTCAGTAGATGGGTTAGAAATAATCTTCATTAACTCCTTCAGTACGATGACCTCTTGTGTTTAATTTCGCAAACATAGAACATATTCATATACCATTGTAGACCCCTGGTAATGAAGTACTTAATATACAGTACACATAGTTTCTCAGCGCTGCCTGATAATGACAAGCAGGGCGAGGATGGCTGCTACGTCTGACTACCGATTGTTTTAGTATTTCTGTAACAAAAAGCTTTTAAAAACTATACTAAAAGGATGTGTATATTTTTTATACCTAAAGACGATCTGCAGTTTTAGAGTTTTTGAACCAGAAGGTAGATATAACCCCTTCAAACCCCTTCACTAGGCTGAATAAATTGGTCTGGAGGTTGCAAAAATAAACCAACAATGTTACTTGACTAAGATGCAGCGATCACCCTTCCCAGCTTCTCCACCAACATAAAATACAACTTACGAACTATCCATTCTGCCCGCACTGCAATGCAGTCCCCCACCACAACACATCTATCTATCTATCTATCTATCTATATACATTTATTTATTTATCGGGGAGCGACCAAGTGAAGTGCTTGGTTTCGTACGGTCTACTGGGTTAACGTCCAGATGAACTTGGTGTTGGAACACTGCCACCACCACGTTTAACTGATTCAGTGGGTTAAGTCAAAATGTAACACGTAACTTGCCAGCCTCTTTTTCTTTGGTCTTCACTTACTCTTGGTCACTGGTGCTTCCGCCGACACTCGTGTTTAACGTCATTATTAATCTATTTCACAACGTTGACGCAACATTTCTTTTACTCTGGCTACCATAAGAAGGTTAGAGTCATAAAACGTTTGTCAATAGCAAGAGTAAATGGAAACAAATAGAACATTTTATTCCAACTACGGCCACATGATTATAATCAGCTAATATTGAGCCTCGGAAGTTTGGGAGAGAATACTGACACCATTAACCTTCCCATAGCAGGGACAGCTCTCGTATTTCATTCAAGCCAACGTCAGACAATTTCATTTAGCTGAGTGAGTCATATGAGGTTCAAAGAACAAAGGTATTACTCATATATAAATGACTACCAAAATCCACATGGTGTTAGCTCGGCATGCCTGGCCCGTTCGTCTGTGGGGTGTGTTGTGGATCACATATTCAAGGTGCGGGGCAGAGGGACCTCAGGCTCTTCATTCAGATTATCATTTGACTCTCAATGTCATGAACATTCAGACCAGACAGCAAGGGTGTACACATCGCACCCTCGCCCATCTCTCCTTTGTCTCTTGACTCTCGGGACGTACTCATCCTAGATCAAATTCAGATAAAAATGACAGGTTTTACAACGATGAGAGTGACGCACACACGATCGATCAATATCATTATGCTCAGCATATTACTCTTCACTTCAGCCCACCTCCTAACGGTGAGCCATCCGAATTCAGTTACTCTTTACTCTCCTCCTTTCCATCCTATCTTCTTGGTTTCCTCTATTCTTGACCCTCCTTTCCTCTTCCTCCTCCTCGCCTGTTTCTCTCCGTCCAGATTGCAATATCCAACAGGAATATTACAGAATCCTCATCTGGGGCTTTTTAGGCTAATATGAGACACTTTCTACACTCAGAGCAGAGGTGGGTGGGCGTGTACAGAGCCACGAAATTGATGTCGCACTACTACGGGTACTCGATCTCGAGCTTAATCCTTTCAGTCCGATGACGTAATAATTTATGGTCGCTACCCAACAAACGTGTTTATCCAGTTTAGAAAAGATCTCGCGTACAGAACAGGTAAACAAGTTATGCATCTATCTAACCCCGCCAGTTCGAAAAGTCTCTCCTAGGTTGAATGAAATAGTCTGCAGGTATAAGAGCAAACCACAAAAGGGGCCATCGTAGTGACGGGATTAGAGAGTGTGCTGGCATTCAAGCATTTGTAGACCTTTTCTTGAAGATTTAACAGTTTAGCGTGTCTGGTATCCTTCCTGTAGTCCATGGATGTGAGTTTAAAGATTAGATAAAGTGAGAGACTGAAGTTTATTGGAAAACTGTCTCTGTCAGTAGATACTCTTCAGGCAAACATTACAGCTTGTAGAATTCTATCAGGAGGTGGGAACTCAAAGACAGCATGCCACCTTCTCCGGGCATGCGGGACACCTGTGATCTTACGCGAACCTCCAATGGATGAGAGAAACTCTCTGACTGAAAGAAATCCATCTATTGCTGACCAGTGATGATAAAACGGAGGAACCGATGCAAGTTCTCAAACCGGCGATGTCAACGACCAACATTAACACTTATAACTAAGTGTGCCGGAAGGACAGCAATACAGTTAGTGTCTCCCACAGCGTAATCACACGTCCCAGGCATAAAGGAGTCCGGATTCTCGCCAAGCAGCAATTAGCATGGGACGGGGCGCTAACATGGGTGGGAGCAGGGTGTCCTGCCCATTTAAGCAGCACCTTTGCACCCATTCCGCTGCAGTACCAGAATCTGTAGCACTAGATGATTGGTTACAGTGTTCGCCTCCAGACTCATTACTCAGATCACACACACCCGCCCCTCCTTAATAGAGGTCGTATTTATAAACCTTCCTGAGTTTAAGTTGTGTTTAACACTGAAAGTATATGTTTGTCATAAATCATATACCTATGAAACATTTCATAATACATTAGTGTCCAGAGAAATTATTCATAATTCTCCTACACTTAAGTTGTGTTTCAGACTGATTGTCTATTGGTTTGTCTACATTCATCCAGGAACCATACACTAAATAATCAAATTAGAGTGAATATTAAAATGACAAAATGCGAAAAATAATTGACATGTGATTAACGCTGTCATGAAGACTAGTTTATCGTAAAAATTGGTTGTGATTCTTCATAACAACGCTTCTCTGTGGCCTCGGGGTGTGTCTGGGTGTACAGGTGTTGCCAAGACCAGGTGTGCCGCCGTCATTCTCCCTGTCCTCACACCCACACTCGGTTTATTAGTGTGTCATTAACAGCACCCTAACCTAATAGGAACTGCTGGTAACATATTCACAGCGAAGGATCTCACCTGACCTGAATAAATTACTCGTCTGTGGGTAGCGAGAACATAACAAATACAATTGTCATATTACTGAAGAGGTTAATATTTAGGAAGAAAAAGGAAAGCATGAATGGAGACAAAAACAGACGGAGGGATGAAAGAAGGAAGGTTTCTAAGTTGTCTGGCTTTATCAGGTTTGGGAATAGAGATACACTGATACATACACAAAGACAGGTAGATAAATATGTAAACATATAAATAACTTCACACACACACACACACACACACACACATGGAGGTTGATCAGGTTAGGTAGCTGACAAACGAACGGGCTATTTTGAAAAATTTTGTAAGGAGGAGTGCATAACAAAGGGCTGACATCCCCTTATAACTTGACAGTCGTTGGAATAACTCTATGTGATAACCGATATGAACGCATATGTTTGGCTGTTTATGCCTGTGAGGTGAAGTCAGGTATCCATAGCTTAAATAGTGAGTGAATGAATGTGCAGCTCACTGTCATGGGGTATGCTGCTGATTAGTTCCAATTATATCATGTTTTCTTTTCCCCTGCATTCTGGACCCTACCACACCCCACCTTCATGGTGGGATGATGATGATGATAATCATTTATATATTCGTATATGTATTATATATACTATATACAGATACATGCATATAATATCCATCTATCTACCTATATCTGTCTATCTATTTATCGAGTGTGTGTGTGTGTGTGTGTGTGTGTGTGTGTGTGTGTGTGTGTGGAGAGGGAGTGTGAGAGGCAGCTGGGAACGCGAGAAAGGGAGCAGAGCGTAAAATAAAACAGCTTATTGGCCATAAATTCTTTACAGTCAACAAGACGAGGCTGGTTGCTGCTCTCACCAAAATCTGTATAAGTCTCTCAGGGGGCTCATAAAAAACCTCTTACGGTGCGCAGGTTCGGAATTTATGTTTTGGGTTTATATTTGAATTTAGATATTTGAAAAAAGGAAAGTTATAGATTAAGAAGTACAGCACATATACCATTTATGAATTTCTAGTACATAATAACTCAGGGATCATTAGTTAGTTCTCCTCTACCAAACCTCATTGTGGAATGTGAGTTGAATTGTTTTTTCTTACAATTTGATTTTAGCCTGTCTGTTTGTCTTTCGGTATTTCCCCTCCGAAATCTCGGTAAAATTCATCAAAAATTTACGATATATACTGGCCATGCTTCCCTCGTCATCATTTACATTTCTTACCAAGACTATTTCTTTAGCACTAAAGTTTTGCGCTTAAATATATGCCCGATATGTTAGCGCTTAGGTATGACAGGAATACCAGCGACTTTTACTACCGCGCCGCTGTGCAATGACCGCTGTTTTATATTTGGATTTGATGCGTGAGGGTTGTTTGCTTCTACTGATCACCGTCACTGCGGGAGGACAGAGGGTAAATACTCACACAGTCTGGTATCCGTCTGTCTGTCTGTCTGTCAACCCGATTACAAGAAAAATATAGTTCATGATGAAAGTCCCTAGGGATGTTCCAGCTGATTTACGGATAATTGATGAAAATTCGGTTAAAGTACGTCAGAAGATATGAATGTACTGGTAACAATTAAAAACAAGTTCAACACAGTGTGGTACAAGTGTAGGCGCTTTATTGAATGCCATGCTTGTTACTGTGTGTGTGTGTGTGTGTGTGTGTGTGTGTGTGTGTGTGTGTGTGTGTGTGTGTGTAATTTAGTTAATATACCCAATTATAAACCCAGGAAGGGACCATTTAGCAAAATCAACTAATTGTTCCATCCAAAGTACATAGACGAACTTTAAAAAGAGCCTGCTATGGATTAGTGCGTCATTATCTGGCAATTAGGACATCAATACTGGAGGGGGAGAGATGGAAGGATGGTAGGATGGGAAGGAATGTAGGATGGGAAGAAGGATGGATGGAAGAGAGGGAAAGAGGAATAAATAAAGTAAGAAAGAAAACTGAAAGATAAGAAAGAGGAATGACGAATGGACGGAAAGGAGGACATGAAGAAAGGACTGAGGGAGGAAGAAAGGAAAGAAGGAAGAAAAGGAAGAAAGGAATTACAAGGGGAGGAGGAAAAGAAGGAAGAAACTGATGAAGGAACTAGGGAGTGAATGAGGGAACGACAGAAAGAAGGGAGATGAGGAATGAGAAATGGAAGAAATCAGTATATAAGAAAAGAAGGATGAGAAGCGGAGGTGACTGGAAAAAGAACAGCAGGGAAAAATGAGAACAAATGAATGAAGGAAGGCACGTTTAAAGAAGGGCGGAAATGGAAGACAAAGAAAGAAAAAACAATGAAGATGATTAGATCAGAGGAGAAAGAGGAAAATATTGACGGAGAGTTAACGGTATAAGGAGTGTAAGGAAAAAATAAATTGAGGGGAAAAGAGAGGGGTGTGGGGGTGAGACGATGAGAGGGGAAAAAAGTAGGGGAGAATTTATTAGTAAAGGGTGGGTAAAAAAGGAGGCGGTAATGAGAATATAAGAGAGAAAGTTAAATATAAAGTGAGGAATGAGGGAGCGAGAATGTAGTAACGAACATTCTGGGAATTAACATTAGCCTAAATGTTCTATCGTCTGTCTCAGGTATAATAATAATAATAATAATAATGATAATAATAATCATAATAATAATAATAATAATAATAATAATAATAATAATAATAATAAAGAATAGTCTTGCTTTAACAGGAATAAAGTAAAAGAGTTGTTCGGACCATGCGAGAGTTAATGGTACCAGTATTAACACTGACTTATATGACTCGTTTTCACCTAAATATCACCATATACCGCCAGCAAGAACAGAATAATAAGATTCTCGTCGATTAAAGAATTTCATAAAGATGAGGGACACGAAATACGCAGGTCTTGCGGTCCAGACAAGATGTCCAGACTTAGAGTACTTCTTTATACAAACGATAAAACTTGACAGCAAAGTAATCTCTCCACCTTCCACATTCTCTGGCAATAAGCCGTACTGGAATATGGATAGAAAACACACACACACACACACACACACACACACACACACACACACACACACACATTGAAAGTTTATAATTTGACGTGTTTTTTTTTTTTTTTACCAACCGTTAAAGGTAATACTGAGAAAATGTCATGTCTGGAGATATATAGAAAGTTCCGTTTAAAATACTGAATACGACTTTTTTTTTTAATCACTGCAAAGTTGGGTGGTTACTTTATTATCAAAATTTTATAAAGTGAAGTATGGAGTCAAAACAGTCACGCCCTGGTTAGCCTGAAGGCATCAGTAGCACTTCACTTGATTACCGCTGCAGTGAATCATTAATGCACAGGGAAGATCAAACCACACCTGTTTCGTTAACGTGATAATTGACAGTATCGCTTGTATGAGTAAGTTATGATGATTGGCCACAACAGCATAGGTGGCATACCAGCTCATATGTGATTACCGTGGAAAATAGTCTCGGTTCCGATTGCTTGACTTTAAAATGTTAGAAATACTATGCTATACCGGTTTCGAGCAGATGTTAGTGATCTCCATTTAACAACTCCCTGGAATTTGTTCTAATTCTCTCCGACAAACAGAGTATGTTTTCACCCCTTTTTGTTTGTTGTTTGTCTGTTAGAAGGATTACTCAAAAACTAAATGAGTGATTTGGTCCAAATTTGGTGGGTAGATAGCCCATGTCTCAGGGAACAATCAATTAACTTTTGGTACCGATCCGGATCGTATTACAGATTCTGGATCCGGAAAACACTTTTTACGAAACCCTAAACAATGATGAGAAAACCTAACCCATTATGAAGAGTGATCTGGAAACTACGTTGCCCTCATCTGAGAGATGCGCTCCACTGAGTGCCCCTCCAGTCATCAGTGACGCCATTTGAAAAGCATAGATAAGCCTCTCTCTCTCTCATATATATATATGGAGAGAGAGAGAGAGAGAGAGAGAGACGCATATCTATGCTTTATAAATGACTTCAATGATAACTAGAGGGGCACTCAGAGAGAGAGAGAGAGAGAGAGAGAGAGAGAGAGCTAAGTAGGGTTGGTGAGACGAAGGGAAGGGGTAAGGTTGGGAGAGGAGGGAGTGGAGGGGAGGTAAGGAGATGAGTTAGTGCCACAGTTATGACACAATATATGCTGGCAAGCCCATGATTGAGGGCACCACACCGCCAAAGTAGGGAGGGGGGGGAGGGAAGGAGGGAGGTTAAGAGAGAGAGGAAAGTGAATGGAGGTAAGTAAGAGGGAGTCAAGAAATAAGAGAATTAGAGTGAGAAAACTGAATAAGAGAATGAGATAGTAAGCAGAGAGGACAGACAATGGTAAAAACGAACAACAACATGTACAGAGAAGAAAAGAAGGTAAATATCAACAGAAACAATGGTTGTTTCGAGGCAGCTTGTGTCAGGTATGCTGTGACTTTGGCAACTATAATATGAATTCAACAAACGGAGAGAGAAGCCGGGAAGAAAGTGTGAAGGACTAACCAACAGCACAAAACAGTCATGGAAATTTAACAAGCACAAATGATCGAGAAACCAGTTGTAGATTATAATAACGAGAGAATCATTACGCGCGAAACGACATTATGCTGCAGTTTAGTTTCCCGTGATCTGCATCGGAGGGAAGTACAATGAACTTATTTTTCCTTATTATTTATTCAGCACTACATTTAACTGGTGATATGGGCACACACAGTTCAAAGCAGCTTCTTAAATGTTACTACCGTCTGTATCACAATATATCAAATTACTGGGCAAATTATGACAAAAACACTTCAGTCTATGTGACTGGAAACGTTAGCAAATAATTCTGACACATTAACTGTTGTATATTCTGATTGATTTACAGCGAAATAATAATTAAATATCAAAATATCACGCCCTTTGGAAATTCTATATACAAGTACTTGGTTCAGATTCAACTGCGAATTGCACTTCAGTAACTTAAACATATTTAGTATTTTAAATATTCTTGTTTACTTAGGTAGTCTTGGTGTCATTTTACCATTCTTTCCTATAATATTTCTAAGTTTTCATGACTTTTGTTATATTGCAATCAAAGTTGAACACAGTATAAGAGTGAGATTAACAAAGCATTGCGTAATATGAGAAATATATTTTACATTGCGTGATATGAATTAGAATGTCCTGCCAGTGAAGCAAACTGATATATTGCCTTTCGCAACTTTCTCGACGTCGATGGCTTAATTATCTTTCAATTAATAATTCCAAATTTTTTCCTGGTTTCCATCCTGAAGCTGGATGGTGTAGACATCTTTTAAATTATAATACTGATTTGCACTTCCCAATAAAATAATTCACTTTTTATAACTATCCATATGATTACGAAATTTCTCTGATTGAATCTGACTTCCTGTCGCCGGCAAATATGGATACTTTACAATACTTACCTCATCAAAATAAAATAAAAATAAAACAGATCCCACTGACCCTTGCGGTACACCACTTGCTATGCTAATCCAGTCTGATACTTCTTCGGGTATATCAGTTCTGTGTTTGCATCCAGCAGGCAGTGAACCGAGTCGAGAGCGACGAGTGACAGACAGGAAAGAGAGAGGAGAGTGAGAGGTGTAAGACGAATGAGAAAGAGATGTGTGAGGGAGAGAGGAGAGTGAGAGGTGCAGGACGAATGAGAAAGAGATGTGTGAGGGAGAGAGGAGAGTGAGAGGTGCAAGACGAATGAGAAAGAGATGTGTGAGGGAGAGAGGAGGGCGAGACGTGTAAGGATGATGAGAAAATGAGAGACGTATGAAGGAGGAGAACGGAGAATGTGGGACACGTGAAGAAAGAGGGAGGGGAAGGTGGGAGAGACCTGAAGAAGAGATGTGTGAGGGAGGAATGAAGAAAGAATGTGAGAGCTTATGGAGAAAGAGAAGAGTGAGAATACTCGAGAAAGGTGAAAGACATTGAGAGGGGCGAAAACAACAGACTGAAAATCAAAAGATGGAGAAGTGAGAAAATGGAAGGAATACAGAAAGGGGAGTGAAAGTACTGAGAGGAGCATGTGAGGGAACCGGAGCAGTCGAGATAGGAGAATGGAATAAAATCAGTCAATCAATCTCTCTCTCTCTCTCTCTCTCTGGCGAACACTACGAATAGAACGAATAGCAAAAAGATGCCTAGAATGGCAGACATAAACATACGCATTTCCACAGTCACAGGACAGGCACTGAACTTTCTAATCATCGCTGGAATGCATTAAGCCATATACCATACCTTCTATAACAGACTGAAAAGCTCCTGTTACGAAACATTAAAAATTCAAAATTCATATTACGAAACACTGCCATCAGTATGGAAGTCCTATTAAGATGGTGAATAAAACAACAAGGAAGAGATGGAAATTTAAAAAAGAGACTCGCTGACAGATAGATACAAAGATACAAAATATACATGGAAAATAAAAAATGAGATAGATAACAACAGATACGAATGAACAAAATAATGTAAATACTGAGGAGACAAAAATAAAGAGGTACGACAAACAGATTATACAGAAAAATATTTGCGAAAAGGATGAGGAGAAAGTAATTGACATTTTGATAAAAAGATTAGAGAGAGAGAGAGAGAGAGAGAGAGAGAGAGAGAGAGAGAGAATTTTCTAGTCTCCCTTCCTCCCTTGTTCCCGCCGTCTTTTCTTCCACCCTTCTTTCTTTCTTTCTTTTTGATCTACATTTTTACTCTACTTCCCTCCTTCCTTTATTCTTTCCTTCCTTTCCATTTCTTAACTTTCCTCCCTCAACTCTTTCTTTCCTCTTGTTACGTTTCTTCTTCCGCACGGGTAGAATTAACAAACGTTAAGAAACAACGTTACACACACACACACACGCACACACACACACACACAAAGCAGGATATGGTCGCCCAATCAGCTTAACAACTGTGATCTGCAAGTTGTAGTGGTTCGGAAGTATTGTCAGAGAGGCTTGTTACGTACCTGGAAACAAAATCTCATCAAAAGCTCACAGCACGGCTCTTGAATTAATCGCTCTGTCTTTACGAAACTCTTGAATTTGTTTTGTAACCATATACTGACTGACGAGACCAAATCCGTCGATGCTTCCTATTCTGACTGAAAAGTGTTTGATAAAAGTTCTCACAAAAATTTTCTTCATAAACTAAATGCGCGTGGTTTCAGCAGCAAGGTGGTCAGGTGGATCGATAAACTGAAAATTAGAATCAGTCTGGAAATCTATTACAAGTGGAGTGCCACAGGATTCAGTGCTGGGTCCTATTATATACTGTATTGCACATAATCGATACTGACAAGGGCTTGTAATGTAAAATATCAAAATTCGCTGACGTTATAAACTGGTAACATTGCCAATACAGCTCCACAAAAGCAGGTGACCCAGAAAGCCCTTTATACACTGTTTAATTGGGTCATAACATGGTTTCACATTAGTAACTGCAAAGTGATTAATATCAGAAGTGAAAATGGAAAAGCCAGTTATATCGTGAAATGTTAACGTGATTCTGTAAACTAAAAAAAAAACATGTATGAAGTATGATAAGAATCAGCTCGACAGAAGCAAACAGTGTACAGAGGCCGTAAAGAAAACCAGAACATTTATTGGATTGATAGGTAGTGCAGCTCAACAGATAAAAAAATAACGCATGTTCATCTTGTATAATTTCCTTGTATGTGCATGTTCGGAATTTTGTACATACTTCATCATCTTAACAAAACATAAAAAATGGAGAAGATGGAAAGGGTTAAGCTATGAACTGACAAAGAAAAACAACTATCTAGACTAAAAATTATTTCACATGAAGTACTTACAAATGAAGCTGTTTCGAAGGCAGACTGTGTGGATGTTTAGTTCAAGTATATAAAATTTTGGAAGACATGATAGTATGGCAGCCGAAAAATGCTTCATGGTAAATTAATGGTTACTACAAAAAGCCATGTTAAAACTGTTGGCAATGGTTTCCAGCCACATGAAGCTATGCATTTCTACAGCGCAGCAAAATACGTTCCAATAACGTAAACTATGATTCAGTGCAACAGTTTAAAAATGAATTGGATACTTATTTGCTCATAAACGCCACCTACACGTCTTAAATCTTAAATGGTAAACAATATAATTATGTACGTAATGTTGATGATGTCTTCCCTTGGTTTCAGGCTATGATAGTGTGGAATATGATTTCTATTCATCCTTTGTGAGGGCAGTTTTTCTGTGCTGCATGGTAGTTCTCACTTTTTTCTGCCGGCTTCGTCTGGAGGAACTGGTGGGTGAGAGAGAACCTTCCCACGCTGCTAGACTCATCTCTGACTTATTTAACAGCCTCTAAAATCCAATAAGTTTGTTGCTGTTTGTTTTCCTTTGTAATCCTTTGGACGCAGCCATTCATCGTGCCTTCCTAACTCCCTCCCTTCCTCTCCGCCCTCCCTTCCTTCCTTCCTCACTGCTTTTTTTTCCTTCCTTCTTCCTCCAAGGTGACTGCTGGAATAAATATTTGATTCACAAAGTCAGAGGGGAAGAAAAAGCGCAGTCGAAAGAATGATGATGACGAGGTGGAGGAGAGGTGGAGTGGAGAGGAGGAGGAAGAGGTTAGGGAGGAGGAGTGGGAAGAAGATGAGGAGAGGGGGAATGGAGAGGAGGAGGTTAGGAAGGAGGAGGAGAAGGAGGAAGAGGAGGAGAGGGGATAATGGTGGTGGTGGTCGTGCAATAATGATGACGATGATTTAGGAGGAGGACGAGGATGATGGTGATGAAGAGAGAAATTAGCTGACACAGGAGGAGGGGAAGGAAAAGAATGGCAGTTAAAAAAAAAAAAAAAGGAAATGAAGATACACAGACAGAGGACTGATTTAGTGAATGGCGGAGGAGAGTGGGTTGAAGAAGAAGAAGAAAAGGAGAAGAAGTGGAAGAAGTAAAAGATGATGATGATGATGATGATGATGATGATGATGATGTTGATGATGATGATGAGTAGGAGGAAGAGGAAAGAAATCAAGTATGGGGATAGAACGGAATGAAAGTATGAAGGAAGGAAAAGCCAAAGAATGAACTGGAGCAAAGGAATTTATGACCAACCAGGCATAAGCATATGGGATGGAAAGAGAAAAAGAAAGAAGGAATGAAATGGAAGAAGATGGCGTGAAAGAATTAAATGGGAATAAAGGAGCATAAGAAGAAGAGAGGACGCTGCAGTAAGAACGACTGGGGGAGGTTATCAATTCAACATGAAATTCCTATTCTTCCACGCTTTCCATTTTTCACCTCATCTTTCCAGTTTTCTCCCTTTTTCATCTTACTCCCAACAGCCTCCCAATAAAGTATGTGCTTCTTCTTCTACCTCTGCTTCTTCTCCTCCTCCTTCTTTCTCCTCCTCTATATCTTCCTCTTCCTCTTCCTCGCGTCTTCTTCCTCCTCCTCTTCTTCTTTTCACATATAATTCTCCATGCTCTCTTTTCCCTTCCAAATACTCCTCTCCCTTCCCCCCTTTCTCTCTCTCTCTCGTCATGTAAGTCGGCAGTTTTAAAAGGTTTTCCCGGGAGCGCAGTAAAACACCGACTTCCCATCTTCTTTCCTCCCTCTCCATTTTCTTCGCGCCGATTTTACATTTTCTACGCCTTCTCGAAATCCTCTTACTCCCTTCCCCACTCCCCTCCCCCCTCCTCCCTCCCTGTCTCTGTCTGTCTATCTCCTTTCTTCTTTCAACTTCTTTCTTTTCTCTCCACCCACCCCACCTCTTCCCCCATCCCTTCTTCCTTTCCTCTTCCCCAACCTCTTCCTCTTTCTCTCAGACTCTCGTTCAACCCCCCTTCCTGCCTTGCCTCTCACCCTCATTTCTTTCTCTTCTTTCCTCCATTCCTAACCTCTTCCCACCTTATTATTCTTTCTCTTTTCTCCAACACCCTCACTCTTTGCTCCATATACTTCCTCCCCTCCATATTCACCTCTTTCTCTTATCCCTCCCTTCCACCTCTTTCCATCCTCCCTCCTCCCTCCACAGTGTCATTTCCTCTACTTCGCTCCCTCCATTCCTCCATCCTCCCCACACTTTCTCCCTACTTTCCTCCGAGTCTCCTCCGCATTTGCCATTCCTGACTTCAAATCATTCTCTTGCAGTCTTTAATGCGATTTGCTCTCTCATTTATGCAGTGTAGGTGGTAGCTATTCTAGATTCGCTTTAGAGAAATGAATGAAAATCCTAAAAAATATTGGAAGGGACACAATCATTATGGGTCTGCATAAAGAAAGGCGATTAATGACTTTACGTAAAATGAAGACTGAATGAGATAGTTTTGTTGAACTGTTGTTAATGTAATAATTCAAGTTACTTGGATGAGACTTAAGGGAAAGCATGATTTTACTGACAACGTAGCAAGCCTTGCTGATATCATTCTGGCCTGTGACAGTCTGAAAAATACATTCATTACAGAATTATGTGGCATTGGTAAATTAATTTAAACGATAGATACAATGGAAGTACAGGGAAGGTAATGCGAAATATCTATACCAAAGCAGACACCAAATTTGAATAGAAAATGAAAAAATCATGAAAATGTCATTAGCTTAAGTACCAACAGCAGCATCTGCAACATCTCGGTACAAAACTTTGAGGAATTTAATAATCATTTCAGAACACTGAGTCTCAAGCATTTGTGTCCCATTCCCCCTTTTCGCAACTACATTCACAGTTGTGGACCTACTACCTTACTCATTGACTACAACAAATTGACTGACACAGCAAAATTTAAACTGTCCACGACAGCGATAAGCTTAGGGTATCCTCCTAAAGTTTGGTGAATACACTGCATAAAAGTCGAACCATGTGAGATATGCATTAGTACAATTAAGATTTGGATTACCTTTTTCTTTTGCTTATTGATACATTTCCATCAAAACTGGGAAATCAAATGATTCATTCCCTGTACACGCATATGGTAAGGCCGGCAGTGTTACCCCCAAACTGCATGTAAATGAAATCCTCAAAATACACAAAATTCAGCACCTGTATGTGTTTTTGTAGTCTGAATGGGTACTAAACAGCTCATAAATATTTCTTAGTTCTCTGTGGGAGTATGAAGAACTTTCAGCATAAACTTTACCATTTTTGAACGTCCAACAGGTCATTCATTTATAACATGAAACGAAGTAAATCAACACAAAACCAAACTCATCACTTTCACTCGATTTTTACGTTACAAAAACGCATGAGAAGGTTATTACTCCTTAGGCAGTGTCATAATTGTAAATGCTGCAAGCTGTTTATTTAGGGCAGTACTAAAAAATAGTTTGTAAGCCTCCCCCCCCCCCCAAGCACGCACGAACGAAGGGGCGCGCACGCTCACACTCACGCACGCTCTCTCTCTCTCTCTCACACACACACACACACACACACGCACACATCAACTCACGTTTATTATTATAGTGTGAACCTTTGTGCCCAGCTGCAACATTAATGACTCACACAAGATCCTCAATGCGCATTTTATGGTTGTTCAGTAATTTCAGTAAAACAATAATTATAAAACAGGGAGAATTGCCATGGATCCCTTCTAATTCTTCTGTGAACCTCTGGTAGGGAATCACTGTTCTACTGTAGAATGTCAAAATCTTGGGGGACACATGAATACTAAGAAATCAAACTTCCTTAAATATTAGAAACATTAAGTTTATAACTAATATATTATCTGTAATGTGGAACGAAAATTTTGAAACTATGAAATGGTAAGAAAATAGTTCAAAAACACGCAAACATCGGGAAGAAATGAAACGAGATTGCGAATTTTATACCCCGTAGTTCATTTCAGAATCAATAAAATATAACCTGACCCACTTTAACCTGGCCTATATTTGCCATATCGCCATCCTGAGTCTCTAATCTTCATGAGATTAACACAGATAAAGTTCAAGTTACAAAGAAATGTACTGGAAAGGATTTAGTGCCGCAGTACTGTCTTGCTTTACCACAGAAGTACAAGCAAGAAGCTGTAGAGTCTGCAAATCTCCTTTAACTTAAGGTGGACTGTCTACAGTATCAGGTAAGAGCACACATGGGAAAGGGACAATTTACAGGGTGGTTCATGTGTTGCATCACATCAAACACTGCCCTGACTGCATCATGTGTGCTGTGGGAACGACTCAATTTACCGGGATAAGGAGTGCAAACATTTTGGTTCCTTCATGCAACTACTACTTGATCAACCACACAATGAAAGTAATTGAGCAAACACCACTGACCATTAAAAGCGTAACGGTAGGAAAAAAAAAATATCAGCGTTGACACTAATAACGTTGTGCCGTCTCCACAGCACAAGAAAATTAGTTAGCTATGGCTAGGCATGCGCCATGTATGAAAGTCCTGAGCAGGGATAACTTGGGACAGAACATTCTAGTGATTTAATGAGACTGCTTTTAGCACCTTGACCGGTATGGTGATTTATTATTACTGAGTAAACTCGTTTAGGACATGCCACAGTATCAAAAAAACGAAGTGCGATAACGCAGTGAAACGGTTTAAAGCGGTGTCACAAAGACGTTTATTTCGGTATTTTTTCTCCCCATGCAGGCGTTACACAAAAGCGTGCGGTCAAATGTAGTCACACTTACACGGTCGCCAGTCCTACTGCTCCTGCACTATAGCAAAACAATGCAGACGGATGCTATGGACAATGCGACACTTTCTTCTCAGCCAACGCTATGTGCAGTTAAGCAAAAACGATCGAAACAAAGTCTTTTCCATATTCCTGGCTCCTGATGTTCAAGAAAAAGAATGTTTATTATAGATGTATCAACTAGCACTCGGAATAAAATATCATTTACTTTTACTTTCGTGTTTGTCTAACCCACACCCGTTACAGCTTATTATATCAATTTAGGTATCTCAGAATATTTTATTCAACTGCAGAAAAATCCACCGGTCTACATGGGATATACAGTATCATTCACATTAATGCAATTTTTTCAGTAAAAGAATAACTTTTAAAAATAAATAAACAGTTGACTGAACTTGCAACATGATGTAACTGTAGTTTTCAAGCGAACAGTAATTCGCAGCTGTACGTCACTCATTCAAACAACACGATAAATTTCCGGTATCGTCAGCACTAAATATATAAAACATATATGAGACAATATAGTGTATGTTGCATAATATTTCTATGGATGATGTCTCCCACGCAGCCTTAGATGTCTTGCCTTCGAGCCCTTGGTGGACAAATCTGCCGAGTTAGTGCCACTGTGATGCCGCCGAGTCTCGTTAGTCATGGCAAAAATAGAGATGGCTTTGGTTCGGAATGAGTAGAGGGATCGTTAATGGAGAGAATGACAATAGCAATGGTGGTTTAACACAATGAATCCCCGTCACTCTTAATTACTCTGGCATCCATTTTACTAATTATCTGATATTTCCGTTCTTTGCCCCTCATCTTATACGGCGTTGGTCATACGAGTTTAACAATGATAATGAGGGTCGCGGCTATTGTTCTACACCCACTTGTCATTTTTCTTATTACCTGCCATTCTATCCAGCGTCGGCCTTAGCTGCTTAACACTGATAACATCTCCTGTTTATATAATTCTAAATCTACTTGTGTATTCATCTTATTACTGTCATTCCTCTATCTACCAATGTATCCTGTTTTTCTGTTCTTCACTTCACATTCTTTGTTTATTGAGAAACGGACACACTATGGCTGCTGCAGCGTGGATGGACGTGATTTTCACAGTGATCTTGGTGCTGTTAAACAATATAATTGATTTTACAAGAGTCTATCAAGTGGTGAGAGATAAGGGAGGTTCTACACTACCAATCTCCAGTTCGAAAAGTTTCTTCTAAGCTGAATAAAATTGTCTGGAGGTAACATGAATAAATTATCAAAATGATGTCATAGGACTGAAAGGTATAAAGAATGGCAACGTGAACTCTGAAGCTATATATCTGTTCATTCTGATTAAGATGAGATGTACATTTTGTGGCACTGTATACCTTCCTGTGGTGTGAATGAAAGTGAACAGAGCTTTGTCATGAATACTGTACGTCTTTCACGTACACTGCATGTACAGTATCTGAATGCTTGTCAAGTGACTGTGTGTATGTTGAGTGGCTGAATGTATGCATGTATGGCTAATGGCTATACACGTTTGCATGTATGCATGTTTGTAAGTTGTGTGGCTATGCTTCCGCTGAGTAGCTGTGTGTGTCTGCTGAGTTTCTGTGTTTGTTTGGTGGCTATGTACACATGACGAAGGGCGTTTGTATTGAGGCTGAGTATGTATGTTGCCTGGCAAGTCGTGTATACTCAGGGGTTCCTAGCATACTGAATGGCCTATGTGTATACCTGGTAACTACCACCATACAGTATTATAGCTTTCAATGAAAGAGCTCTTAATTATTAGGTTCACTGAACTACCAGATCACTTCATCGGTGGGAGCGTGGATGACAATGCATCTCTCCCACGCAGACGAAGTACGAATGAGAAACGGGAATTTAAAGTGAAAGTGGTACAGGTGAAAGCTGGAATGTTGTAATGGCTACGTATGTGTGCGAACGATTCTGTATGTGTTACAGGTATCAACAGATAGAGTGGGAGCATATGCAAGGACAGAAGTTTCAAATGAAGGGGTTGGATACAGCCTTCAGAAACACCTTCACTATCAGGGGGTCCTATTATTAAGTTGAACGATATTATCTGATGTTAGCAAGAATAAAAAATCTCCCCGTATTGAAAGGTTAAATGACTGCTATATTCAGTTCGTTGGCCTAGAATTGCCATATCTCAATCTTGAATGCTGAAATGAGGCAAGAGATTAACACTAGACTATGGTGCTAATCACGAAGCACTGCTATGTGAAGGATGTACAGTCACATTATTGTCTTATTCTGCTAAGGAAATCAAGGAGATAGCTTACAAACGAATGAAAATCTCCGCCAGTTTAAGGTGGACGAATCATATCACAGTGAAGGACCGTGCATGCAGAAGGAAGGAGCCGCTATGCATGGTGAGTGGCCGGGGCTCCATGAAGCAGACTGAGTGGCCCTTGTTACCCACTCATTACCTCCCCACCCTAATAGCCAGCCTTAACTACCGCACTTAATGGCAATGATAATACGACATGATTTAATAATTAATTAGGTAATCACGAGAGCAGGGGTGGGCATGAGGGTGGGGTTACCAAGAATACCGGTGGACGGAGGGGGAGGGGAAGGGGGAGAGGGGAAGGGAGGGAAAGGGAAGGAGGGTGAGGGTGAGGGCGAGAGCGGAACAAGTGGTTTGATAAAGAAATTATCAGTAACAAGTGTAGACCCCGTACAAAGGAGGTGAAGTATGTATCTGTGTACTATGGATCACAAAGTATCGGTGCACAGGGGGTCCGATGCCTACCGAAAACATTCAAACAACTGCTGATGTATGATGTATGGTCTATGCGTATGAACAATGTCTGTTTATATACACAAAACATTTGCTATATGTTTGCAACAGCATATTGCTGGTTGGCGATATATGACACCTCCCGACATCAGGGCTACCAACGTGTGGTAACTAATATTTCAGTGACCTTCGTTCCGTGTTCCCAAATGTTTAACGCATATTGTGCACCCATACTTTTGTGATCCATAGCACATACTAATACGTAAAACTGCTCGGTCTTGGAGATGTGCGGGCGTTTACTTTGTTAATAATCATCATCATCATCATCATCATCCGGACCTCTTTTCCCACCCTTAGGCAGGGTGAGGAGTAGCAATGTCCAGATAGCCCAAGTTTGCCCAATCCAATGAGTCATGCTTCCATTCACTCATCATTCAAGCCCCCGGAATCCAGGCTCTAACTGATACGCCAAAAACATTCACCACGTTCCGTAGCTTCAAATAAACGTATCCGACTGAGTCAATCCGGATAATAATAATAATAATAATAATAATAATAATAATAATAATAATAATTCACCATTATTAATGTTACCATCAACATCATCAATGTGCCCTATACCGCTGTGCTGTGTGTGTGTGTGGGTGTGGGTGTGAACGTGTATCACCCTCTGGCAACCTTAATATAATGCTTAATGACTCTAGGAACCTGACTGCTTCATGGCTCAGGCAAGGAGAAAGAGGTAAGAAAGGGCGGATAAGGGAGGGGAAGGGGGAGGGGGAGGGGAAGGAAGGGGAGGGTGACGAGAAAGAGGAAGAGGAAAAGGGACAACGTAAGGAAGGAAGAAGAGAGAGACGGGGGAGGGAGAATTGGGGGAGAGGGGATGGGAGATGGGAGGAGAGGGGAAGGGAGGAGAGGGGGAGGGAGATGGGGAGAGGGGGAGGGAGAAGGGGAAGAAGGGGGAGAGGGGGAGGGAGAAGGGGAAGAAGGGGGAGAGAGGGAGGGAGAACAGGGAAGAAGGGGGAAGAGAGGGGAAAGGAGGAAATGAGGGGAAAGGGGGAAAAGAGGGGAAAGGGGGAAAAGAGGGGAGTGGGAGAAAACGGAGAGGGAGAGGGAGATAAGGAAAAGGGGAGATTGGAGAAGAAAAAAGAGGGGGAGTAAGGAGAGAGAAGGAGAAAGACAGGATGAGGGAAAAGTAGGGGAAAAGCAAGGGGAGAGGGGAGAAGATGGGAGACAAGGGAAAGAGAAGAAAAGGGAAGACGAGGGGGGCAAGAGAAAGGGTGTGGAAGGGAGGAGTGATGCAGGGAAAGGTGGATGGGGACTGGAGAGGGAATGAGGAAGGAAGAGTAGTGAAGAGGAGAGGAGAAAGAGGAGAAGCGGCAAAAGGAGGGAAGGAAGCAGGGAGGAGCGAGAGAAGCAGTGGGAGGGGGAGAGGGAGGTGTGGTGAAGATGAAATGCCTGGGAAGGTGCAAAGTATTTTCGTGCAGGAAAAAGATATGGGAGAATATTAGGGAGAGTGTACAGTAACATGTCTAATGGTCATATAGAGGATGTTTGCTACGGAGGCTATGACTAATATTCTTATGACTAATATCTTTTCCGTGAATTTAAGATTATGACGGCAAAGCAAGACGATTTTCCCTCACCCACGAACCCCCTCCAGCCAAAGACGGTAAGAAAATTTTTATAAATAAGGGAAATTTCATTGGAATGGGTTGAAAGGAAAATTACACTCAACAAAATCTTAACAAGTACACAGTGATGTTGCGCTATTGTTTCAACCTCAGTGACGAGGATTTTAAAGATACAATTAGTCTGATCAATGCATTGTTCAGCTACAAACGTGTCTAGCTGTGATTTAGAAACTAAGTACTCATCCAAACGACTTTTAAATGTTAGTACAGTATCACAGCCAAACAACATTGCGAAGTAATTTACTCTACGTTTACGGCCTGTAAAATATAAGCTCTTCCTCATTTGTCTGACAATATTTCTCTGTAATTTTATGGCCATTACCTTCAGCGTAATTCTACCATATTATCATGTCGCTTGAATATTTTGCTCGCATATATATACGATATACTCAGACCTGCTCCTTGAAGTCTCCGTTCAGCTCTGCTAAGTATTTAGTTCCTCTATACGTTCATCGTAGAATTTATTTTTCACTTTTGCTTTTTTTTTGTGTGTGTGTGTGTGTCTGTCCCCTTTCGTTGTACTCTCGTCAGTTTCTGTTTTACATACGAGTATATACAGATAGATAGGTACATTTGTATTATAGTGAGCAGGATTGGACACTATGCACTAAATGCGGGCTAACTAAGAATTAATATATGAATTTGAATCTGAATTCAAAAGAAAAAAGTACTGACATAGGGAAGAAAGATGAAGGTTATGGAAGAGGAAACGAAAAAGGAGAGTGTAAGGAAAGTGGGAAGAGGAAGTGCAACACAGAGAATGGAATTAAAAAGGAATGGGAGGGGTACAGGTGGAGTGAAGAGGTGAGGTGCATCATACAGGGTGCGGGGTGACGAAGGTAGGATGGTGGGGCCAGCAAGGAGGGGTGTGGTATGAAGTAGTGTCTGGGTGGGAACTGAGATAGGAATGAGAGTAATTAGGTGTGGAGATGTGTTACGTATGAGGAGAGGGTAAGAGGGAGAATAACAAAGGTGGGAATAATAAAACAGGCGAGACACAGGGAAGTAGAACATGTATTAGGCAAACATGGATTCTCAGTCAGGATCTTTGTTACGTGCACCTCAAATTAATAAATAGATAGGTACATCCGGCCACAGAAATTCATGACTACGTACCAAGTATGTTTGTGTCAACTGAGCTGGGATAATCCTTTTCACTTATATTAGTGGCTGTCTACTTAGCAGTTCTGGTCACTCTACTTTGTTCCATCTACTCTCACTACTCCCCCACACTGTGTTACCAGCTCAGTTGACACAAACATACTTGGTGCGTGGTCGCGAATTTCTCTGGCTGGGTGTACATGCATACATAATTAAATGTATAAATAAATGTAAAGATAATAAATAAATGTAGACTTCAAATTCATTCAATCAGCTTGCTATCTGTCCACAAGAGAGTAGAGGGTCGGGGCTAGGCCACTCAATCCAGACATTAAGCCTTTTATGACGTATCTTTACTTTTATTCTTTTCTACTAACAGACAATTTTATTCAACTAGGATGTGACCTCTTATAGTGAAGAGGCTAAAGAAGGCTCTAACTAGTCCCTCCAGTTAAAACGTCTCCACTTAGACAAAATAACATGGATGTAACTAATAAACTAGGAAGAGATGAGACCATACTAAAAAATTATGTTTCAGAAAGTGACCAGACGCTTCTCCCTGACCAGAATTTACATAAAAGATGAAATACATTTGTACCAAAAGGGAAAATCAAGAAGGAAAGGGATGGAGGGGAAAGAGAAGTGGAGTTGAGTGTGGGAAAAGGGGAGGAGTGTGACTGGGAGGAGGGAAAGAGGGGAAGACGGGAAATAAGGATGGAAGTGGGGAAAAAGTAGGAGTGGGAGCAAGTGTGAAGTAGAAGGAAGGAGAAAGGTGGGAAGGAGGGAAGTGGGAGATAGAGAAGTTAAGTGGGAGAGAGAGAAGGAAAGTGAAAGGTGAAGGAGGGAAGTGAAAGGTGGAGGAGGGAAGTGAGAAGGAGGAAGAGGGGAGTGGGAAGGGAAAGAAGGGAGATTGGAAGTGGGAAGGGAAAGGAGGGAAGCGGGAAGGGAAAGGAGAGAAGAGGGGTTGGGGGGAGAAGTGGGGGCGAGGGAAGAAGAAGGGGGGGAGAGTGAATGGAGGGAGGGGAGTATGTGCAGGGATGGAAGTTAGTTGGGGTACGGGGGGGGGGGGGAAACAAACAGGCACAAACACAGGCACACGCTGTCTCCGGGAACTACTTGGTGATGACACTAATTACTGGCAGGGACGGGGAGGGGGGCAGGGGGCAGGGGAAGGGGAAGAGAGAGAGGGGAGAGGAGGAAAGGGAGAAGGAGTTAAAGACAGGCAGAAGAGGAGGGAGAAAGAAAAGGAAAAGACGAAGTAAGAGGAAGACTTAGACAATTATATGGGTCAAGAAGAAGGAATTGGAAAAAAATAAAGGAAAGAAAGGACAAGGATGAGGTGGAAGGGGGAAGGACAGGGAAGAGAAGAAGCATGAAAAGGAAAAGGACAAGGAGAAGGTAGGCGGGAGAAGGAGAGAGCAGAAAGACAAAAACAAAAAGAAGATGGAAGAGAAAGAAAAAAAAAACAAGAAGAAGGAGAAAGTGGAAGAGAGAAGCAATGGAAAAAGAACAGGGATAAATTAGAAGGAAAAAGGAAAGGGAAAAGAAAAAGTAAAAGGACAAGAACAAGAAAAAGGAGGCAGGGAGAAGGAAAAGGAAAAGAAGAGAAAGACAAAAACAAGAAAAAGGGGGAAAGAAAAAATTTAATAAAGCAAAACAGAGGGGGAAGGGAACGTGGGGAGAGGGATGAAAGAGGGATGGATGAAAGAGGAAGGGGTAGCGATAAGTTAGGGGAGGAAAGGGGAAGACGGGAATCAGAGAGGAGGAGGAAAAAAAAAATAGATGAAGGTGGGGGAAGAGAAAAGTCAAAGAGAGGAAACAGAAAGGCCAGGGAACATAAAGAAAAGACAATGGTGGGGTTCCTTGCAACAGTTATTAGGCTTTTGGTTGATTAGAGTATTAAGTGCATAACAGACAGGGAGGTAAGGCGAGAGGGGGACGAGACCTGGGAGGATGATTAGGGATAAGGGTAAAAGGGACGAGGTAGGGCGAGGTATGAGCACAATGGAGTTCAAAAGGCGGTAAACAACAAAGCATATGTTGGTCCTTAGAAAGCTGCTTGTCTTGGGAAGGATAAAACGATGACTATGAGATGTATTCTGTGTAGCAAAGGAAAGTTCACCACACTTCGTCTTTTGCTATTCGTTTTGGATATTGCACAAGTCTGGGTGAGGTGGTGGTCTGATGATTAGAAACGTAGTTTGCTCTTCAAAAGGGCGCGATTTTCGATTGTACGGTGGGACAGGGAAGACTGCTGATTTCAGTTCCGTTGAAACAATTTACTAATCCCCCAGAAGTTTCACCGACATACCATAAAAACATTCCCGTCAGTAACAATCCACTAGTCCTAAATGAAACAGCCATAGCAAGTATTCAGTATGTACCGCGGACATTATCGCCGTAGTAGTGACGTGTGAAGGTGGCAAGAGGGAAAAGATCAAGGCGTAATGAGCATAATGAATCGCCAAGAAAAAAATGCTGTAGTTTCCTATCCTACCCAGAGTACGGCCCTGTGGTATGATAGTCTGGCTTCATAAAAAAAAAAATAATAATAAATAAAAAAAAGACTGCACAAGGCTCCTCCAACGCACCAGTCCAAGCCGGTAGGAAGGACGAGGAGGACAACCACGCAGCGCGGATAAACTATCATGGAAATATTACAGGAAAGGATGAATAAAACATACTTTAGACTATAATAATCTTAATCTTCAAGGGAAAACATCGTGCCACTAAGTGCATTAAGATATTGTGCTGTTGACGCATTCTCTGCCATCTGCATAAGAGCAAGGAAGTCCAGTCATATTTTGCATCATTTAGCTGTGGATATATTTAGCTCAGTCTCCTAAGCTGGATACTGTGCCTCAGCTACTTTTATATGATAGCTGGTAATTTTAAACTTTATACTGTTACAACGTGACATTTAAATGTTAGTGCTGTATTGCACTCCACTACGTAAGTGGACATTTTATTCTATTTGTTAAAATCATTACTGAAGAACAACTGCTTCACTTCATTTGACTGGTGACATGTAGAGGTGTATGGTATGTAGGAGGACTGCTGGGCCTTGATAGCAGGCTGTGAAGCCTATACCCACAGTCGGACACATAAAAAAAAAAAAAAATACATATACATAATTTTTGCTCTTATCTCATATAATTTGACGGGTTTATTGAAGCGAGCAGTAAACATATAAATCTGTATATTATCATAGCTTTTGAAATTATTGTTTGATTGGATTAGCTCAAGTATGCTGCGTCCTGGGAAACAAAATGGATTTACCATGATTAAATGTTCTTCGTACCTAATGGTTTGTGTCACAGTCTGGGTATAATTTCATCACCTTTCGTCACACTCACTCCAGTTCCACCGCCTTTTATTGTAATAGTGATTAAAACTGAACGAAACTGGTAATTTCTGAAGTGAAGTCAAATGGTTTTCCTATGAAGCCAACCACCTCTTGATTGCCTCTACTGACGGTTTTGTATTAAGTACCGCAATATATTATAATTTCAAAACATTTTCCTGCTTTATTTTCTCATGTTTAATATCAAATCTAGCATACTTGATTATATAATATTCCTTCTAATATTCAACACTGTATTTCCTATCAGTTTCATTAAGTATTTTGTGTTCACTTCCAAGTTGGAAAGGAGAAACAGAGGGAATACAGCAACGCAATGAAATGTAGAAGAATGCGTGAGGTAGTAGGAGGAAAAGGGAGTGGGTAGAAACTGGGACAGGGATAAAGGAATGGAAAAGGGAAGAATGATAAAATAGGAGAGGGAACACAGGGCAAAACAGATGGAAGAGGGAAGAAGGCGGGGACGGTGAAGAGACAAGAAAGAGAAAGGAACAGGAGGAGGGGAGTAATGGAGTGGGAGACTGAGAGGCAGAGAAGGAGAGAAAATAGGTAAAGAGAGGAAGAGGAAAAGATGAAAGGAAGGAAAGGGAGGGGAATGGAAACAGGAGGAGAACAAAGGAGTGGAAAAGAAAGCAAACAGCAACAGACTTTTCGGTCCACTTGAGGAGAGGGACGGGGACAGAGAGAAAGGAGAAACAGGACGAAAGAAAAAGGGATGAGGGGAAAGAGAAGGGGGCCAAGGGGAAATAGCAAAGGGGTAACCGGTGCACTTCATCTGGACGCCGTGACATTTCATTTGAGCGAAAAAAAAATATTTCAGTTGGGCGCCACGTTAACCTTCATTTGGGCGCTGAGTTAAAATAGAGTAGTGGGCGCCGAATTAAAATATATTACCTTAAAACCTTGCTTATAACAATCAGCTAGAACGGGTCAAAACCATTTTGAACAATCGATTGCTAGGTTAGGTCTGATTAGTTTAGGTTAGGTTGGGTTAGGTTAGGTTGGGTTAGGTTAGGTTGGGTTAGGATACGTTGTGTTAAGTTAGGTTTGGATAGGTTAGCTTAAGTTAGGTTAGGTTAGGTTACTTCACGTAAGGTTAGGTAAGTAACGATATGTTGGCGCCCAAATGAAGTGGTTTACTGGCGCACAAATGAAATAATATCAAATTGGATTTTGGCCCAAATGAAATGTGGCCGGGATGACGGGAAAGTGAAAAGGAGAAGGGGACAGAGGAAAAGGGAGAGAACAGAGAAAATAGGGTAAGGGGTTAGAGAGGGGGGAGGTTAGAGGAAAGATAGAGATTGAAAAGGTGAGAAAGAGGGAGGGGGGGGGGATGGATCTGAGGTGAAGGGTGGAGGAAAGGGAAAAGGTTAGTGGACGACGAGGAAGGAAAGGGTGAAAGGTGTGAAGGTGGAGGAGCATGACAGGGATAAGGGATGGGATAGGGGGAAGGACGGAGGAATGGGAGTGGGATAGGGGGAAGGAACTGGAGAAAGGAGAGGGGAAGGATGAGGAAAGGATAAAGGGTAAAGGGATAGGGTAAAGAAATGGTGAAAAGGGTTTGGAAGATGGAAGGAAAGGAAAAAGGGAGTGGAGAAGGTAGAAGGAAAATGAGCTAAAAAAAATCTGAGGGAAGAAAAGGGAGAAGGGAGTGAGAGAGAGGGAGGGGGAAGGGAAGGGAGAAGGGCTTGTGGGAGGGGAAAGATTACACAAACATTCTTAGGTAAGTCGACGGGGTAAGGAGGAGGAGGAGGAGGAGGAGGAGGAGGAGGAGGAGGAGGAAAGATGGGGAAGGGGGGGGGAGAAATGGAAAGAAGACTGAGAGGGAGGTATGGAAGGGGGGGAGGTGGAAAAAGGATTAAGAGGGACGTATGTGAGGGGGGGGGGGGAAGACGGAGGAATGAGGAGAGGTAAAAATGATGGAATGAAGAAGCATGGGGAAAGTAGGTGAAGGAGGAAAGGGTGAAAATATGGGAAGAAGAACCGGGCAGGAGAGAAAAGGTGAGGGGGGTGGGAGGAACCAGAGGAATGAAAAAGGCAGGAAAAGACGAGAGAAGAGGAGACGAAGGGCGTAAAAAGAGGGAGGAAGGGGAAAGTGGACAGAGGTCAGAGGGAAAGAGGGACTGATAAGGTGATAAAAAGAAATAAAGGAAAATGGAGATAGGGACTCGTACGGGAAAAGATTACCTATCGATCTATCTATCTATATATGAGAGAGAGAGAGAGAGAGAGAGAGAGAGAGAGAGAGAGAGAGAGAGAGAGAGAGAGAGAGAGAGAGAGAGAGAGAGAGAAACAAAGTGAGACAGCGAAGTGGAATCGGGGAGAGGGTAAGGGTGGGGGATGATGTGAAGGAGGGTGTGGGTGGGTAAAGGTGAACGAGAAGGAGGAGGAGGATGAGCAGACTAACGTATAATGATAATATAAATAAGCTCGTTGAAACTAAAGACTCGTCGCTGATGGAGTTACGGCCGCCTAATTACAGTAATACAACACGTTATGATACAATATATAAATAATGATGATTGCACGCACATAGAGGAAAAAATATAAGAAGACCCACTGCCGATAATTTTAGAGAGGAGAGGAGATCAGGAGTGGCGAAGAGGGAAGAGGAAAAAAGAAGAGAAGAGGAAGGAAGAAATGAGAAGAGAGGAAATAAGAGGAGAGGGAGAGGGAGATGGAAAGGGAGAGGAATTCATAGGAGTGGAATAAAACAGTGATCTCAGAAGAGGTAATGTGAGGAGAAAACAGGTGAGAAGAAAGCGGTGATAAGAGGACAGGATAGAAGAGAGAAGATCAAAGGAGAAGAAAAGAGAAAAAAAGAGATAAATTGAAGCGGAAATAAAAAAAAGAAGACAAGGAAAAGAGAATGGAGAGAAAAGAAGAAAAAGAAGATGAAAGAGGAAAGTGATCAGCGAAACAGTATGGTAGAGAAGAGAAGAGACGAGAAGAGAGAAGAAAAGAGAAGAAAGGAAAGTAAATGAGAAGAGGCGAGAAGACTGGATAAGATTACATAAACAGAGAGATATGAGAAAAAAATTACAGTGGGTACAGGAGAGCGAAGAGAAGAGATGGAGTTGCTAAAATACGCGCGGCCGCACCCCTCCCCCTCCCCCCCCACACACAGCCACTCCATTATGTTCCCCAGATTTTTTAGCACCAATAAATTCGAAATAAAAGTCATAATCACAGCTAATAAAAGTAAAAGCCACATCACTCCCCCCAAAAAAAGCTCTCTCCCAACATCCCTCTCCCCCCGGCAAACTCGGAAGAAGCTGACAGGGATTGTTTGAACCTCGAAAATCAGGGTAAAAGACTAATATTAGGATGCGCAGAAAATAGCTTAAAATACCGAAAGCAAAAATTACATAGCAAGTGCATGAGAAAGCAACATATATAAGGTTAAAAAAAGAAAAATGTCCCCCCAAAAAAGGAAAAATAAAACATGGTTAAAAAGAAATTGCCGAAAACTTTGTATAACAAGTGAAGTACATTATCTGTTTAACTATCTATCTATCTAATCTATCTATCTGCCTGTCTACTTATATTCTGAAACGTCGGACGAAACTTTCTGAAACTTATTATACATGATTAGCGGGGCATAGATCATTGTGGGAATTATCTTGTTGACCGACGAGACCCCTCAAAGGCAATAAAGGTTACTGGTATTATTATTATTATTATTATTATTATTATTGCTATTATTGTTACTATTATCATTATTACTGATCAGTGGCGGA
>NC_137004.1:21781287-21886287 GCF_032717465.1 Coenobita brevimanus
TATCAATGAGAAACTACGTAAATGTGAGCAGTAATATGGTTTACCGTACATGCATGTGTCACCACCTTCGGCCCTCCAAAAATACACAATACTTCCATTTAGTTAGTGACCTGCACAATTTATGTAAGTTTTTGACAAAACAATGTGTTGATACACTGCTTTGTTATTAGTAGCGGGGTGAGGTACAGCTCCCCCCAATATGCTTAATCATAGAGGAAATACAGAGGCACCCCTTTAAATCCTCACCCTAAGGATGCGGCTACACTTGCTCGAAACATGTGATCAACAAGGGGATGCGAGGATCTGGGGTTAGTCCAAAGTTCAGACTCGGATACTGCAGCTACTCGAAGCCGGTTCTTCATTTCATCTTGTTGATCACACGTTTCGGGCAAGTGTGGCTGCACTTCAAATGACGTATCTGACGATTTTTCCTTCCCCCATGAAGATCACAGAAATTGCAACTACTGCGCAACACTGTAATGGAGTTAGTGGCATATTTTCTCTTGCAGATTAACACCTTCAGTCCGGCGATGCATTTTTCATTCTAATCAGATTTCTATAAAAAATAAAGTTTATGCAGATCTGAGCAGAGCTCTAGAAGTGAAGGGGTTATTGAAGGCTGTACTAACCCCTCCAGTATATAAGTGTCTTCTAAACTCAATATTTACCTTGAGGTAGCAAGAATAGACTACCAAAATGTGTCATCGGATTAAATCAGCTTTACCTGTACTATCGTCTAGAACTTCCATACTCATACATTTTCCCAGTAACATATTCATGGCAGTTTTCTCGAACTGTCTGTGGTCCACCTTACTTTTGCCTGCCAACTTTGTCTGAAGGGTTAAGGGGGTCGGGGAAAGCCTTCTGTTATAGTATATTTTTGTTAAGTTCAGAACACATAGACCCACAGCCATAACCTACGCCAAAACAAAGGGCCTCGAAAGGACGGGTAATCCTGTTGCTGTTTGCTTTCCTTTGTACGCCTTTGTGCATCCTCCCTCCCTATCCTCTCCCTCCCACCTTTCCCGCATCTCAACCTTCCTTTTCTCTTTTATATTCATTTTTCCCTTCCTCTCTTACTCGTCATTCTCCGCCCTTCATCTTTCTTTTTACTTCCCTCTCCTCCTTCTACCACTTTCTCTTTCCTTCTGTTTTGCTCACTGTTGTCTTCTATCCTCAGTCTCTGCTCGACCGCCTCCTCTCTTATCCTTCCTCCCCCTTCTCTCCATCTCTCCCTATTCTTCCTTCCACCTCTTCGTTCTCTCCCATCCTTTAACTATTCCTCCTCCTTTCCTCCTTTCTATCCCCTCCGTCCTTTCTCCCTTCCCTATCCCTCATCCCTCTTACTTCCTCTCTTCCTTTCCCAACTCTACCCACGCCTTCCTTCCCTCTTTCTCTATCCTTATTTACTTACTTCTTCCCATTCCCGCCTCTCATATTTCCTACTCACTCCCTCTTTCCTCCCTGCCTTTCTTCCTTTCTCCTTCCTTCCCATTCCTTCATTCTCCTCTCTCCATTCCCTCCCTTCCTTCCTCCTGCACACTTCCACCTTCCTTCCTTCCTTCCTCCTATATTCCTTCCTCCCACCTTCTTTCTTCCTTCCTTCCTTCCTTCCCACTACCATGTTTCTTCTGTCCTCCTCACTCCCTCCTTCCGACTCTTTCCTCCCCACTATCTCCTTCCTACTCCCTCCTCCCCACACCTTTCCTTCTCCCTTCCCCCCACCCTCCTCTCTCCCCTCCTCCTCCATTTCCTTCTTCTTTTCTTCCCCACTCTTGCCTTCCTTCTTTTCCTCCTCCCCACTGCCTCTCTCCTTCCCTCCTCCCCACACTCTCCTTTCTTCCCTCCACGCCATTCCTTCCTTCCCTCCACCCCACTCCTTCCTTCCCTCCTCCCTCCTTTTCTCCATCTCTCCAGAAGTTTAAGAGAGGAACGTCTTTCTCTCACTCTGTCAACACCTGTACACCTGATTAACCCAGTACCCCCTCTTACCTACCTTCCCCCCTCTCTCTCTCTCTCTTCCTACTTCTAACCTAGAATTTCCTTTACTTTCTTCCATTTCTATTTTTTACTTTCTCCATTTCTTCTCTTCTTCCCATTACTCTTTCTCTTTACCCTCCCATCTCTCTCTCTCTCTCTCTCTCTCTCCTTTCTTTTCTTCTCTCTCCTTCCAGTACATATCATTCTCTTTTCATGTTCCCTTTAAGCAGTTTTCTGATGCTTGATAATAAGAATATTAATAAGAGATACGAACAAAGAAAGTGAAGGAGACTAATAGGGAAACAGAAATCAGCAAATGAAATCATGAAAACTATATATATATATATATATATATATATATATATATATATATATATATATATATATATATATATATACAGCAATGACAAAAATAAAACTACATTAAGCTTATTTACGACATACGGAAAAGGAATTACTTAGCGTTTTCACTATGATGTCGCGTGTATTTTCTTGACACAACCAGACAGTTTTTATCAATTTAGTTTTCATTAACCCAATCCCTAAAGTATTCTCCCACGGGGTAAAAAAGTAATCGTCTGGAAGTAGCAGCTATAAAAAAAAAAAAAAAAAAAGGGTCATCGTGCTGAAAGGCTTAAGGACATCACCCCCCCCCAAAAAAAAAAAAGGCAAGAGAAAAGTTCAGAGGGCAAGAGTGTAAACTTTTCCGAGAGGATATCAAAGAAAAAAGGAAAAAATAATGACCGTGTACAGTATACTATCAAAAGAGAAAATTATATGAAGGAGGAGGAGAGCGAAAGAAATATATCATTAGGAGTCAGACTTGGAAAACGAAGGGAAAAAACTGAGTAAAAATAGAATGAAGGAAGGAAGTAAAATGGAGGAAAAAGTGTGAGTGAGGGCAAGAAAATTAGGAGGAGAAGAATGGAGGGGGAAGAAAAGATGAAATGAAGGAGGCGAATGAAGAGGCGGAAGAAAAACAAAGAAGCAGGAGGAGTAAGGAGGAGAAAAAGGCTCAGAGAAGATTAAAAATATGGAGGAAGTGTGTGAAGACTGGCAGAAAAAGCAAGTCAAAATTTAAGGTAAGAAATCTCTGGGGCAGTGAATAGGTACGCAAGAAAACGGGAAAACAGCAACAAGGCAGGAGTAACTAAATATACAGGTGTTAAACGATGCACGAACGCAACACTTGAGCCGAATACTCTTTTGTCCTGTGATCCTGGCGTTCGACAGATTGTTGTCTAAATCTAAGTACTTCATCCGTGCCTAATCCGTAACTTTTCTAGAGAGTCTGGTCCAAACTGGGTCAAAACTGTTGTAGTTGACCTTGCCCTATGATTTTCATCTATACCCCGTTGTTATCAAAACTGAATCTCTTTTACTTTTGCCTGGCCTTTAACTTTCCCACTAAAACTGGTGTAAATAAGATCTAAACTGTGAGTTTTAGGGTCGACCCTTTGATCCTGACCTTTGACTGTTACCTTACCCTCCACACTTCCACCTAATTGGATTGAAATCGAATCAGGTATGCTGAAGACGACCTCTCCCTGTAACTGACCCCTTATTCTTAAAAATATATTTAGGTCATCCCCTGGGAAGACCTTAATCCTTTCACCTAGTTTGACCTAAATCAAATAAAAATTGTTTAGTTATTTTGTTCTCTCTCTCTCTCTCTCTCTCTCTCACACACACACACACACACACACACACACACGCACATCCACCCCCCCCAGAGAGAGAGAGAGAGAGAGAGAGAGAGAGAGAGAGAATCCCGCTTTCTCTATCGCTTGCGCAGGTGTAACAAAGGAGAAGCAAGAAGGCAAGAAGGAAGAAACCAAGGTGGAATATCTTTATAGTAGACCTCTTTAAATACACTAAGTGGAGAGAGAGAGAGAGAGAGAGAGAGAGAGAGAGAGAGAGAGAGAGAGAGAGAGAGAGAGAGAGAGAGAGAGAGAGAGAGAGAACACACAAAGAGAAAGAGGAAGGGCGTAAGAGAGGGCAATAATGTAAAACTCCCAAAATACCCCACAGAAATAGAAAAAGAGAGAAGGAAGAGAGAAAGGGACAAAGTAAAAGAATATACTCCATAAAAAGGGAAAGAGAGAGGAAAAAAAGAGAGGGGACAAAGTAAAAGAATGTAAGATTAGAGTATCCAGTAAAGAATGTAAGAGAAGTATAAGTAACTACAGTAGTACAGAAAGTAAGAGGGAGGAATAAAATAACACCTGATAAAGACGATGAAAGAGGAAGATAAGGTTACCCATTAGAGAGCATTAGAGAGGATAAGAGGAGCCTATTGACACAGAGATGAAAAGAGCAACTAACAAAGAAAGGATAAAACGAAGGAACAGGAGAGTATGCACTAAAGGGAATGAAAAGATATGAAAGAAAACACTGGCAAATAGTAAAGAGTAGGAGTGAGACAAGAATAACCAAAGAAAGAGGAGGAGGAGGATAAGAGCACGCAATAAGGAGGAAGAGAGTAAGATAAACAGCGTCGCATAAAGACAGCAAGAAAGGAAGATAAAATGGGTCCTAATAACAACAATATGAGCGACGGAGAGAAAGAAGTTAAGAAAAAGGATCAGGAAAATAGTGTGAAAACTATGGATAAGAAAAGTAAGAAAATAAGGAAGTAAAAGGAGTAAAACAGATTAAGTGAGTGAGATTATGATTAAGAACATAAGTCAGAAAGTAGAAAAGCATGAAAATAAAAATAAGAATGTAAGAAAAAAAGTATGTGAGTAAAACAGAGAAAGAAAATAAGGCCGTAATAAGACAATAATAAAGTATAAGTAAGGAAGTAAAAGAAAGATAGTAATAAGTCAGTGAAAATAATAAGGGCAAGAATGTACTAGCAGAAAGTTGGAGAAAGAAAGTAAGAATAAGGAACTGAGTGAGGAAGAAAGTGCAAGAGATGAACGTGTGAGAAAAGCTGAGTAAGAAAACGAGTAAAACGCGAATATGAAAGCAAAAGAAAAGAAACAGCAAAAGAAAAGACAAAGAAGAGACAAAGAAAGAGAAAGTAATGACAGTGAGAGAGAATTAGCGAATGAGAAAGAGAAAGAACGAGAGTGGAAGAGAAAGAAAGGGGAAGAAAGCAAGAGTAAAGGAGTAAGAAAGTATGAGAGAGCAAGAAGACGGTCCAGGTTACTTGCTTGCTTGTGTCAGTAATTAGACTGCCTGTGTTTACTCTTGCCTCCCTCCCCCCCCCTTACCCCAAACCCCAAACCCTCCCCTCCTACTCCCCAGCCCACCTCCCTCCCACTTTCCTTCTCCCCAGCTCCCTCCCTTCCCTCTCCTCTTCCTTCTCAGCCCGCTCCTCTCCCCTCCCCTCCCTTCTCTCTCAGACTTACTGCCTCGCTTTCATATTCTTACTCCCCCCCCCTCCACTCTCTCTCCACACACACACACACACACACCTGCATTACTGATATAACTTAAGATTTCATACCTAAATTCCAGGTTGTAATGACATACACCAAAAGAGCTGAGAAAAGAGACAAAACAGGAAGGTGGACTGAAAAGCAACAGATGGGAAAAGACCTAAGAATGAATCAGCAAACTACAGTGGGCATTTTGAACACGCTTGAAATGTAGAGGGAGATGAAAAACTATATTATTGTTCAGGCCATGTTTTACGGGTAATAAAGAGCAATTGATCCGTGTTTGGTCACTAGAAAAGTGCCCCATCTCTACCCAGTGCGGCATTTGGGCTCCTGTATAGACCTTGGTGGTGAGACGACTTGAAATGTTGGGTGAGAAGTGAAGGTGGCAAAATATTGTGTTGAGTGGCAGTGTTTGCAAGTGAGAGAGTCTATACGAAAACTTAAATATTCTTCCTCGGGTGGTGTCAAACCAAATCCAGATGAGTGGTTGGCAAAAGCTTGATATAATCGGCTACCAGAGGCTCCAGAAGAAAAGTCAAAGAGAAGAGTATCCCCTCCACCACAAAGGCGTAGTTTGCACCCTATTTTCTACAATGCTAGACGATTTCAATCAGTTTGGGAAAGAACCGCCCCAGGGGGAAGGGGTAGGTGTGCGAGAAAAAAGTATTCTTAATGGTCCATTTGGGATACTTTTTTTTTTTTTTTTTTCCACTTGGCTTTCTGTTAATGCTGCACCACTTTGTTTCCTACTTTCTTGAATAAGAGTAATAATAATAGTAATAATAATAAGAAAGAAGCAAAAGAAAAAGAAGAATGCAGTTTTGTATTAATAAAACGCGTGGCTCGGCTTACTGCAGTTGCTAACCTTGCTAGATTCAGCTAGCAGAAAGAATGCAACGAAGACTGAAGTTAACTGTACAGAGATTCATAAAATGCAAAGCTTATGTGGAAAGAAACACTGAAATCAAGCTGGTACGCGACATTTGCGTCAGAGGCAAAAATAAGCCATTAGCCTCTGTGCTATTTGCCTTAATATCTACACTGTTTACGTCGCACCTGCTGGCTAGTGTCAAGCAATTTCACTCAACAATAAAAATGTAAAGGTCACTCGAAGGGTTGAACACTTTACTTAGATGACCTATATTATGTTCTATCATTGCTACCACCAGACAAACTGATTTAGCTTTAGAGTTTTTTTTTCCCCCTCCGAAATGGAGTCGTTATAGTTCAGAGCAAAATCCTCTACTGGTGGCGAGAAAAAAATAAATAGTACGTCATTGGATAGATGAGGATAAGATCACATTTATTAATCCACGGATAAATTTTAACTGCGAAATCCCTGCCATTCAAATGACTGAGCATCACAATATAATCTGCAGGAATATTGAACTATCAACAATCGACCAAAAAAGTATCGGCCATTTTACCGCACTATCATTCTGAAACACAGACGAAGCATTGTGATATATGGGGCACCCTGTAATTATAAATGCAAATGATGTCTTTTGTAATTATTACGACTCGAAATTGCATAAATCGTCACATATTGGGTGATATATTTTTGAGGCAATATGTTAATATGCGCGTCTGCAGACTCACTCATTTTCACAGCCATCGATCCCCTGGTGTACGATACTTGTTTGGTTGACTGTACGACCTCCATGTACGGCCTCACAACACCATAATCACACCTCACTCTTACGTTCACCTGGGTCCATATCATCATTATTAACGTGTCAACAGTAATAATTACATAACTGAGAAGACAGTTAAAAGAAAATAAAGAAAAAGAGAGGAAAACGGTAATAATAACTAAGCAAACAGAAAAAGACATTAATGACAAGAAAAGCTAATTAAACCAGTGGATAAAAAGGAAATGAATATCCAGAAATGACCTACCTTGCGTCAGGGAGTACAGGTACAACACATCAAGTAGTTCTCTCTCCTGTATGCTGACCTAATGAGCAAGGTAACACCATGTGTGAAGGGTCAACTTATCTGTGGGAAGAAAAAGAAATGGTAAGAATATTAGCTAGATATGAATAATTACTAGAGATAACAGAAAATAATAACAATAATAATAATACCGGTAATAATAATAATAGTCTGCTTATCTACTCAAAACTGATAAACAACAACAACAACAACAAAAATAGTAATAATCGCTTGCTTATATACACAAAAGTATTTACTTCGTACTCCTACCAAATTAATTAACTTATTTACCCTGGATTTACAAAGCTATATAGCTACCTATTTATCTACCAATCAACTAATCTACTATCTACCTATCAAGCCATCTAATCATCCACTATCCAATATTAACCCTTTCAATTCCATGACGTATTGGACATTTCATTCTAGCAACTTTCAGGAACTGTCATTCAGGTTAGGACAAACTTTTCTAGATGGGGTAGTCTGATACGGCCTTCACCAGCTTCTTCCATACGAGAGGCCTTTCCTATGTTGAATAAAAACATCCGTAGGTGGCAGGAACGAACTAAAAAAAAATAACATTACCAGTTGCAGGGGATGAAACACGCGTGCAGTACAATTCCTCATCATTTCTTTACGATACTATATTTATATCAAAATAGAGAAAAAAGTTCTCTCTCTCTCTCTCTCTCTCTCTCTCTCTCTCTCTCTCTCTCTCTCTTAAATAATTTATATGTACTCACTTCTTAATATGTTCTCATGTCTCTTTAGACAGAATATTACCTACGGATAATTTTGTTTATCGTATCTACTAGCTCACCCTTTCCCATCTACCCAGCTTATATACGTAAAGTTCATATTTATATTTATGATATACTCTCGTATGAGCCGCCTTCGGCGGCCTCCGCTCGGTAACGTCAATTCCTATTTTCAGTCGATAGGTAACACATCTGAATTACTCATGCCGTGAGCGAGACGGAGCGAGGAATTTTCCCTTATTTTTATCCTGCTTGGACACCCGTTGAGAAAAGAAAGAGAAAGAGAGAAGCAGGATAGTAGTGTTTGGTATTAGGCTATACTAAATTATGCTACAGCATTATGATATACAATTTTAGGAGCATAAGGAGGAAGCAAGGAAAGGCGAGAGAGTTATAATACAACAAACACTTCAGTCTTCTCTCTTCTGTCATACTGGTAATTCCAATGTCGGACCAAGGAAGAATCCATCCCCTCCACTAAAAGCAAATACTAAATATGAAGCAAACGGCCAGAAATGAGTAATATCTCGGGAACCAGTCGCCCGATTGGACTGGAAACTGTTTTATTCTTCAAGTAAGAGCATTTTAACTGTACCTTGCTCTAATAAAAATTGCGCTACGTTGTGCCGTTTTTGTTGTTACGGTAACAAACAAACAAACATAAATAAGATCATTATAATATAGATGAATCCTATCATGGTCGGGTCAACTCAAATATTCTGCTCCAGCTAAAGTCACCAAACGATGTCATTCAGCTGAGAGTACATCAGAGAAGCCTGAGTGTTGGCATTTTCATATATCCCTTCATCCACCTACAAGTTAAATTATTCGTATACATAATTATTCACCCACTCATCAACTCCTCCACCCTTTCGCTTGTACATCAGCATCATTTTTCTCAGTCACCTTGTATCCAGTGCTCACATGGGCTAGAGATGTCAAGAGCACCGATCATTTATCTCCTTCTGGGACATGGATCAGAAAAAAAGGGAAAAGATAAGAGGCTGTGTGCAACGCAAGAGGTGGACGGCTGTGTGAGGTGCGATACTCGTACTATTCTGTAGTTCGTCACCATTGATAATGCCGCACTCTTCTCTTGAGCCTGCTTTAGTGTAGCCATGGTAGGTGATAGGGAAAATATACAGTACATTACACACATCACACCACCCGAAAAAAATAAATAAATAAATAAATAAAAAGCTTATGCAAAGGAATTATGTGCCATCACGGAAATGCTGTGTTACAGCATTAATTTGTCGAAGAAGAAAAATACTTTCCCCTATGAGACCTGGCTCGATATTTAGTATCTCTCTCTCTCTCTCTCTCTCTCTCTCTCTCTCTCTACCTACCTACCTACATACATACATACCTGTATATAAATTCAACTTTCTAATCATCCATCAGTCCATTCAAATCAATTTAACAATGCTGAGTGAGAACGTACACAGAATAATATTAATGTCGACATCACAACATACGAGCATATCCATCAGGCATGTAGTGCAACACTGTATTATGGCAGCAAAAATGATGAAATGCATTAGAGGAAATAAATTCACTTTCGTTATGCAAAAGCTGCAACAGGCTAAGCAATTTAATATCATATTATATTCAGCGTTACCATTCTACTGGTATGTAGTTATTAAAGGTAGTATGGAAAAAAATATATATTCCACTGTTCGCCCTCCCACACACTCATACAGTATATCTATTTTTCCACCCACACTTAGTCAAGTGATTTGAGAAGTGGTCTGCTATCCAAAAGATGAGATTGAATCCAGATTGAGGCAAAGAAAAGTCTGATTAGAATTTCGTTTACAGACATGACTAATCATCCACATGATCCACCGACATGTTAAACAATCGTCCCCGCTAATACCATTACACTAGTCCAGAATGAGCCAGCCCTTGCATGCATCAAGATGGACAGTGGTATTGAAAGTCTAGCATGTACTGAAAAAAGATAGTGGGTATTAGTGCTCAGGTAGTGACATGTAAGGCTGTACATCAT
Source organism: Coenobita brevimanus (assembly GCF_032717465.1). Lineage (NCBI taxonomy): Eukaryota > Metazoa > Arthropoda > Malacostraca > Decapoda > Coenobitidae > Coenobita > Coenobita brevimanus. The sequence goes on from NC_137004.1 coordinate 21,791,361, forward strand.
GTAGGAGGACTGCCACTACTGTTCAAGTCTTTGCTGAGTCGGACTGATAAAAAAGCAGCTATAGACAAAAACAAATAGAGATAAATAAATAAATAAAAACAACTATACCTATCTACTTTTCCTCCATCCATCCCACCTACACCTTATAGTTACTCAGCATATCACAGATCATTCATGCACACACCCCTTTTCACCCTACACTCGTCCCCTCCCATCTGCACATAGCTCCCAACCTACTTCTCGTTTTTTGTCAGTTTATACAGTATATGGCTTCCCTGCCATGGGACAGAGATAACCAAAAATAACTTCTCCCCATGCTAGCCAAGTACGAACCGGAAATGCACAGAAGGTGGTGTTTGTGAATGTCAAAGTGGTGCATTGGCCGTGTTTGAGAATGTCGGTATGTACATGGCACCACTATGAACCGACAGCGTGTGAACATATGATGGCATAAGGAAGGACAGATAACATATACCCATCCGCTGTGGCCGGATCTCGAGCCCAGACCAAGGGTATAACAGTAAAAGTCATACTGGATACCAATGAGCCAAAGAGTTACATCCTTCCGATCTATTCGCCTGCACACTACTAAAACCTTTTACCCCATCCTCTCCCAACAGACTTACACCTATGCTTACATACACACAAATATATCTCTCCCGTCCTACCTACACAACTGCACATTTTGTTACACACCTGTACAGTTATATCCCTCCCCTCCCACCTGCACAACTGAATGTTTACTAATACACCGGCACAGTTATATCCCTCTCTTCTCACCTACAAAATTAAACGTCCACTTACACACCTATACAGGGCAGATATGGAGACAGGACAATACCAGCCACACTTAAACCAGGTGTGGTACTGTACAAATAGATAAATACACCTGACTTCCATTACATATTCACTAAAGCACCACACAGTTACATACGCCTACCTCCTGCCTACACACGTACACATGCACTTATACACTTACACAGTTACAAGCCTGCTTCCCACTTACATACATAGTGTAGTTCACACCTACACAACACACCTGACTCCCACCTACACACAAAATACACTGACAAATAATATCTGTGTCGTGTCTGAAAATATTTAGTATTATTGTATATGAATTAAACAAGGCATATTCATAGCTGTTTTTTTTTATGTACCGGTATGTAGTTCCATCGCGTAATTCCATCATCCAGTATACGTTGGCGCTATTATAGGTAATTATTAATTTATTCAATAAGAACATCAATGTGTAAAACAAAAAAGAGCTGTGCAATAATTCTGAGTATATAAACTAATTCGGATTTTAATTGTACGATAATCAAACTCAAACACCTACACAACAACATATCTGCCTTCCACCTACACGCTACATACTCACACACACACACACACACCTTTTCACACTCACAGTCCTCTATACAAGTACAGTCTTTTGCATACTTACATAACCCACCTACCCAGTTACTTACATAGTTAAACAGACACTTAAACACTTGTCACCTACATAATTTACACAACCATCTACACACTTACACAATTACACAGTCACCTACACATTTACACATTTCATCTACACACGCACTGCCCACCAACACAGCCACCTCCATACACACCGCCAACGTACACAGCCACCTCCATACACAAACATACACACCGCCCACCTACACACTTACATAGCCACACCCACTCACATACTTATCTCACCTACACACTTACACACCCCACCTACACACTTACACAGGCACTCAGCAGGCGTAATGAGTAATTGGTTCCCAGTGATCAAGCCAACTAATTAAATCTCGTCAAAGCCACTCGTTTCCGCCTCCCTTCATCACCATCATTATCACCATCATCATTACCACTGCTATTATTAAATCCATCCTAACTAGTATTATTATTATTAGGCTCTTATCATTATTATTATCATCGCCACCATCATTATCACCACCATCACCATTACCATTGTTATTATCACCATCATCATTACCAAAACCATTATTTCACCTCTTAACTCATCCTTTTACTCAACTTTTTTTTTTTTTTACTTTTGCTATTATTAAAAATGTCGCAACTGTCGCCCTTACCATCTTAAAGTTTACTATCACCACCAAAACTATCACTATCAATAAGCCTCTCAGACCCTTCACCCCGATGACATTTTTAGATTCTTGTTGCCTCCAAACGGGTCTTTTAAGCTCTGGAGAGGCTTTTTCAACTAGCCTTCAGTATTGTATCACCGCGAGAAGCCTTCCCTGAGTTGAATGCAGTTAGAATATAAACCTAATGTCACCGGATTCCAAGGGTTAACTAGAGCTATTATTAAAACTGTCTTTGATGTCACATTGCTATCATTATCTCTAACATCATCACATTATTATCATTACCTCTAACATCATCATCACACTACTACCATCATCACCATCATCATCACCATCATCAATACCCTATATTTATCACCAGTTTTATCAAAGCTGTCTTGTTCACTGATATATATACAGTATTAAACTTACCTTAATTATGAAAGCTGTAAAACCTGTCGTAAGACATCGCTATCATTATCATTAAGTATAATCATCCCCATCATTAACATCACAACTTACTACACTCTTCTCAACCCTACTAGTACCTTTAAATAACATCATGAACATCAATATCATCACTATTACATGTCACCTGCCTTGATTATCGTTATTATTTAACCCTTCGTAACCGTCACTACTATCAAACCTTTGCATAGTCCTTATTAACGATTTTATCTTAAACATTACAACCACTGAGCGGGTCTTACCTTTGCCATACAGGTAGCCTGCCTCTGTCTGTATACCAAAAACAGTCGAGTCTAGTCGAGTCACTGGAGTAATATGATTCGACCAAAATGAATTACAGTATTTCCCTTCACATAGAAAGTGTCAAGAAGAGTCAGGGCCTGGATGCACGGACTGTCTCAAGGTTACACACAGCCTTAAGTAGGGCGGTCTGAGCTCGAATTTCGCGCTAACGCCTTTGTTGGAAGCACCTACAGAGGCCGTGGCTGGCTCACACGTCAAGGCGAGTCAGGAGAAGTCTTACCCCTGCTCATAGCGGAGGCCTGAGACCTGTAAGTACAGTACCAACTGTACAATTTCCACTACATAAACCAAACCAAAACCATGCTACTGATATGTCAGTTGTCATGTCAGTGCTGTAACATCAGTGCTCTCATGTCATTTTATACCATGTCACATGTCAGTGCTGTTATATCGTCAGTGTAATTTCATGTTAAAACCGTTACATCGCATCATTGCTGTCAGGTCATTTCATTAGTGTAATGTTATGTCGGGGCTGTCATGTCATGTCTTTCCACGACAGTGCTGTAACGTCATGTCATGATAGTCATAATGTCATGCCATGTCATGACTGCTGTCATGCCAGGATGGTTTGTCATGTGCTGTCATTTCATGTTAGTGCTGCTGTTATGTCACATCAATGCTGTCATGCCATTTCATATCAGTACTATCACGTCAAGTCGATACTGTCAGGTAACATTTAATTTCACCTCACTGCAGTTATTATATCGCTGCTGTCATGCCATGTCAGAGCTGTTATTTCGCCTCACGTCATAATGCTCATGTTCTGTCAGTGTTACCATGTCATTGCTGAACTGCTGTCATGTAATTTGCGTCTTGTGTAATGTCAGTGCCATCATCTCATGCTATAGTGCTGCCACTGTCATCTCATGTCAGTACTGCTGTCATGTCGGTATTGTCGTCATTTCATGTTAGTGCTGTTACCGTTGTCATGTCACATCAATGCTTTCATTTCATACCAGTGCGGTCATGTAATGTCATTTCATGACAGTGCTGTCATGTCATGTCATGTCACGTCATGTCAGTGCCTTCATGTCAATGATGTCATGTCAGTGCTTCACGTCGTGTCATGTAATTTGGTCATGCCAGTCAGTCAGTCGGGTATTTTTGTCTGTCAGTCACCTGATAACTTCAAGTGATGTAACTGTTAAGACGCTTCTGCCCTCTGACTGGATGAGTCTCAGCTGACTGGAGATTTCCTCCATAACGTCTGCCTTCACCATCAAAAGTACTTTCATTATTTCTCTCTCTCTCTCTCTCTCTCTCTCTCTCTCTCTCTCTCTCTCTCAGCCACCATGACTCCACCACAAAGCCCCCACATTCCTACTTCTCAGAATCAGCTACGCTTCTTCCTCCTCCACCTCTCCTTCATATCTATCTTTGCTCATCTCTTCCTACACCTCCTCCCTATCCCTTCTTCCTATCTCTCCCTGCCTCTCCTTCCTATATCTTCTTGTTTCTTTCCTATCCTTTCTACTTCTTCCTATCTTTCTCTGTCTCTCCTCCCTATCCTTCCTTCTCTCTCTTTCCCCATTCGTCTCTACAAGTTCTTCCAATCCCTCGTTCCTATCCCCTCCCTAACCCTTATGCCCGTTCTTCTCTCTCCATCCTATCCCTCCCTATCTCTCCTACCCATGCCGCCCTGTGTCTCTCCCTTTCCATTCTTCCTGCCTCTCCTTTCTATTCCCCTATCCTTCCTTGCCCATCCCTTCCTATTCCTCCCTGCCGATTCTTACTTCTCTCCTCTCTATCCCTCCCATCTCTCCATCTCATCACTTTTATATATCCCTCCTGTCACTCCGTATCCGCAATTTTTATCCTTTCCTATCTATTCCTACCCATTCCTCCCCACTTCGCTACTTTTCTTTTTTATCCTCTTCCTGATCCCATTATCTCTTTCTATCCACACTTTTTTACCTTCATGTCTATATTACCTTACGTGCGTTATCTCTGTAACTGAAGAAAACTAACTACCACTGTCTCTCTGCCTCAGCGCTGCATTCATCCAGCTCGCTAGCTCATCCTACCTACATCCATCTCTTTACGATCAACATCACTGTGTCTATAATTCTCTCTGATTCTCTCATTACTGACAATAGTTTCTACCTACTCTGCTACCTGCCCATCTATCTACCTCTAACTTCATGCACAGTTGGGATCTATTTCGTTTACTGTTTCACTGCGTCTATCTTACGTTAAAGGTAGGGCAACCATATTCCTTTCTGATGTATCAAGTCAGAAAGCAGCATTAATGGGCAGAAAAACATAACAATCCTTTAAGATTAGGAATATTAACCAGCAGAGGGAAGTGAGAAGCAGAAATGAATTATTTAGGCTAGATTTTGTCTCTAACTGTACCAACTTTCCCTCAAATCTTTTCCAGTTTGCAACTTCACCCACACTTCAGCACTTTCAACATTTCATTTTTTCCATATGCTCTAATCTCTGCTAATTACTGTCTTTTCTCCTTTTGCTAATACATACTGCGTATCCATAAATTTGTCACTATCCTGTCTCATCACTCATGTTCAGCCCCTACGTTACCATTTACATCCCCAGCTTTTTTTTTCTTTTCTGTCGCTTCCTAGCCTTCCTAGCCTACTGTACCTGTCTTCGTTATTATATGCGCAATTCCAAACCCTTCTTATTCATATCCTACCTGCTTCACCACCAATCTCCCCTGTTTTATTCCCACACCTCTCCCACCGTCCCCCATTCCTGTTTCTTCCTGCCCGCCACCAAGTCATCTTTACCTCCGCCAACGAAGTTGGAGGGGGTTAGGTATTCACCTATGTTTGTTTGTTTGTTTCTTCACACGATATCTCCAAAAGCTCTCTATGAATTTCAATGGAATTTTGTGGAAGGGTGGGCCATGGGCCAAGAAAGAAATGAAAATATTTTGGGTCGGATCCGGATCCAGCGGCATTGGGGGAGGTAAGCGCTCTCTGAATGCTTTGTAGTTTGTCCATATTACCTATAAACTACCCTTCCTTACCGATGCCCTACCTATTCTTTAACCCATATTCTTATATCTTTGTCAGATTCCCTATTACGCTGCTGTTTCTATCTATTCCTAGCCTGCTCATCAACCGCCGTCGTCATTTACCCATTTTACACATAAATTAACCTTTCTTACCCACACATTACCCATGACTTTACTCATCTTTTTTTTTTCCCCCGTGTTAATACTTCCCTTCTGCCTATCCCTAGCCTGTTCATTAACACCAGTAGTCTTTTACACATTTTATCTACTGTATAGCCTGACTCCGACCTTCATAACGCAGTTTCTATTCTCTCTCAATCCCACATTCCCTGGCACCATAACCTTCAATTTCAGTCTTCCCAGCCTACCTTACATATATAGTCTTTATACCCTTCTTATCTATAACTCCATCCCACATTACCCCTATCTCATTTTCTTTATCACATAGGTTTTATTCTCTATTGCTTCCTAGTTCTTCATATAACAACCTTATTTTCTTTTCATCCTAGCCAACATCGTTTCTATTTGTCGTCAGATTGGGAAAATTCTTTTGCACCTTCAGCTTCAGTTCATACATTTTTTCCATCTTCACCTCTACTAAAGTTTATCCACCTTTTGACGTAATATCTTTAACTATATCATTCTTGTTATTGCCACGCAATTACATTCAGTTTAAAGAGTGGCTTCTCGCTTTATGAGGAGGAAAAAACGGTCTCAGATATCCCTTCCAGGAGGTATAAAATCTTAACACCCGTATTCTTGCTACAGTCACACAGTATGATTCAGCTGAGGAGTGGCTTTCCTTGTTCTCAGGGTTAATCTTTGTCCATGTTCCCATTCGCTTTACTATACAACCATATTAAATTTAAGTCACGTCCCTACCAGTTCCTGCACTTTTTTCCCTTCAGCAGCCCAGTCTCTCTCTCTCTCTCTTTCCATTTTCCTATAATAGTCTACCTCTCTCTTAATTCCTTTCCTCGCTAACCCCGCCCTTCCTTGTCTTACGTATATTTAGCTCTTTATCACCGTTCTATCTTTCCTTTATCCACATCCCCTTCTTTACTGATTTTCACTCCTTAGCTTCCCCTCTCCCATTGAAATCCTTCTTCCTCTCCCTCCTCTCATAACGTCCCTCCCCCACTCCTCTCTCTCCCTTCTTTCGACCCCTACTACCGTCACTCCTCTCCTTTCCATCCTCCCTTTCGTCCGGTTCTGCCCCTCCCCATAGCCCCTTACTGCAAGCCAGGCCATTTCTCCCAGCATCCCCCTTCACCTCATTTCCCCTTCCCATCTTCCCTCTCTCCCCTATGAAAAGAGCCCTCTTACTTTTCTTTCACTGTCTTTAACTCATAGAATAGTTTTGTTGTTATATCCTTCCCTACAGCAAACAGTCACGCATGGACCAGCATGTCTGTTGTTATTTGCTTTCCTTTCTTTTACAATACTTTGTACGGTACCATCCTTCTTCGTTCCTGTTTTCCCTCCTCCTTCCCTCCGCCAACTTTTACCTCTTCTTATACTCCCTTCCTTTCTCCTCTTCCCTCTCTTTTCCCCCTCTCCCTTCCATCTTCTTCCACTTCCCTAATCCTTTACCCCTGAGTCATCCAGCAATCACCAGCCACTGTAATCAACCTTGTCTTTATTAACCTTCTCATCATTCTCTGTTTTGCTCTTTTCCCCTCTCTTCACTTCCCCTCCTCGCATTTCCTCTTTTCTTCCTTCTCCCTATCCTTTCTTTACCCCTCTTCTGCTATCTTTTCCTGACCCTCCCTCTATCTTCAGTTTCCAGGATTTTCTCCCATTTTTTCCCTCTTACTCTCATTTTCATCTACTCACTCATCTTCTTTCATCTCTTCCCAGTTTCATTTCCCTCTCATTTTACCCACTCTTCCATTCCCTCTTCTCCCTCCTATCTTCTTTTTCCAGCGATCCTTATATCTTCCTTCCTTCCTTCCCCTCCTCACCACCACTCCCCATTCTCCCTTCTTCCCTCTCCCTCTGTTCTCTCCCCACCTCCCTAAGCCTTCACCCACACCCCTTCCAGCAGTCACCAGCCACTGCAGTAAACTCTGTCTCATTAATCACCACTTCTACTCCATCACTTGTTTCCCTTATCTTACTCCCCTCATCTTTCCCCTTTCTTCTTCCCCCTCTCTTCCTCCCCTCATCTTTCCCTTCGCTTCCCTATTTCTTCCTTCCATGTCTTTGTTTTTCCCTCCTCCCCCTCCATTCTATCCACACCTCACTTCGTCTCCCCCTCACTCTCCCCTGTCTCCCTTCCCACCTTCTCTCCCTATCTCACCACCATCTAGTTACTTTCCTCCAACTCCCTCCCCCCTCCCATTTTCTCTCCCTCACTTTCCTCCCTCAACATCCAACAATCACATGCAATTGTAATAAAAGCTATGTCATTAAGTACCCCTTCTTCCTCTGCATCACCTCATATTTTTCTTTTTCCTCATTAATCTCCCTTCTCTATCCTCCGCCTTTTCTCCCTATCTCTCCTCTTCTCCCCTTCTCTCCTCCTTCTTTCCCCTCTCTTTTATATTTGTATATTCTCCTTCTCCCATCTTTTCCTTCCCCTCCCTTCTCTAACCCCTTCCTGTCTCTTCTTTTCCTCCCTTCTCCTCATCCGTCTTCTCTCATCCCATCCCCCATCTATTCATTCTCTCTCCTCCCTTCTTTCCACTACTCTCCTTTAATTCTCTCACTCCTTCCTCTCATTCCCCTGTAATTCTTTCCCCCACCACTTCCCCTCTATCCGCTCCATACTTTTATCTGTTGTCCATTCGCCTCCCTCCCCTCTGTGTTCCATTACTTTCCTTTAATTCCTTTTCCCCTTCCTCCCCTGCTCCCGAAACTCTTTCTCCACCACCTTCCCCCATGCCTCCCTAACTTCTTTCCAACCCACTTCCTCCCTCCCCCCCATACTTTCGTCTGTACTCCACCCTACTTCCTCACCCTCAACCCCACCTCCCCAGGCCAACGACCATCAGCCCGTGTAATAAGAGTCATCATTAACTGACCCCTCTTCCTCACCATCACTTCTTTCTCATCCTCTTCCTGATTCCTACTGTTTCCTTTTTCCTCTCCTTTTTGTCCTTCCTCCTCCCTCTCCCTTCTTTCCCCATCCCCTCCTCCTCCATTCTTTCCCCTCCTCCCCCTATTTCCCTCACCACCACTCCCTCCAGTCTGTCCCCTCTATATTCTTTCCTCCTTCTTTCTTCTTTCATATCCCCTTCCCCTCAGTTCTCTCCCCCTTTACTCTTCCTCCCCCTCCCATACCCTTAACCCTGACGTGCCCCCTCACCCAACAATCACCAACCAGTGTAATAAAACCTATATCATTAATCAGCCCATCTTCCTCTTCATCACATCTTTCCCATCTCTTTCCCTTACTCTCTTTCCCTCCTCCCTTCCTCCTGTCCCTTGCTTACCCACTCCTAGTTCATCTTTCTTTACCTTCTCTTCCTTCTCTCTTCTCTACACGTCTCTCTTCTTCTCCCCTTCATTTCCCCCTTTCCCCTTTGCTCCCCTTCCTCTCCTCATCACCAGTGTTCTCCTTCCTTCCACAACCTTCAACCCTTCCCCATTAATATATCTTTCCCATCTCCCTTCTCTACATTCATTTCTTCTACCTCCCCTCCTCATTTTCCCTTCCCCCTTGTAGCTCTCTCCCTCTGCTCCCCCCTTCTACTCTCCCTCATCCCACTCCCTAGTCCTTCACCACGTCCCTCTCCCCCACCCTAACCCTTCACCCCACCCCCCTCGCCCAACAATCACCAGCCACTGTAATAAAACCTATCTCATTAATCACCCCGCGTATCACTTCCACTAATTAGCAATAACGGCGTCTCAATCGGCCTTCATTAACTGGCTAATTATCGTGATCAGGGCCTCATTAGCAGCCGAGGGGAAAATTTTGATTACCTGAGGCGTAATTAATAAAACAAAAAAAAGAGTAGTGGAGACAATTAATGGCACAAAGAATGGTATTGGGAATTGTGTTAAAATTCTAAATCAGTAATATGGTTCGGTTCGGCTCAATATGAAACTGCTCGAAATTGGGTACCTTCTTTCTTGGGTGGTGATTATCCTCCCAGCACCATGGCGTCTCTGTCATTCTATTCCTGCATCCGAAAGACGGCTTTAGTAATTTCAGTGATCTCGGGTTGTGAAGATCGGCGTATAATTTGCTGCTTAACTCCTTTTGTACCACAGAATACACACACACACACACACACACACACACACACACACACACACACACACACACACACACAAATATACTTACATATACGAATATATTTATGCAATCCAACAGACGCATACATATATTTGGTACAAACATACATGCAGAGACACACAAACTGACAGGACAGGCAAACACAATAACAAAGGGCAATGTATCGATACCACACTCGCACCGACAAGTGTGTACGGCAAAGGCAGGTGATGACATGGCAAGAGAGGAATGTGCAGGTAGGAAATGCATGTAAATAGCCAAACTAACAACACTATCTCTTGACTCAGTACGAAGGTTGCATTTTGGACAGTACCACAAGAGATAATACAGGAGGCCTTTATCGCTTATCTTCACCCACGACAATGCCATGGTGCGAATGAGTGAACCATGACGCGTATTACTGACTGAAGCATGGAATCACCGTAATTAAGGCGGGACAAAAAATCTAACAACTGTAAACATTCAAATCACGAGGGCTCATGTCACTCTTTCAAAAATAATCCAGCCATCTAAAATAAAAAAAAAAAGTACCCCCCCCAAAAAAAAAATCCCTTCCATAATCTGGAACGGGATCACGTCGGCCACACACGCATGGACAGTTTCGGGAAATTCGCAAACAACGGGGGCGAATCGGTCGTCAATCCGGAAGTGTATTCAGGGCAGAAGGGGGAAGCGGATGGCCGGGACAGATGAAGCCAATTTACACTCTTGCCCCGCTTCATGTCACGCTGGGAGAGGGGAAAAAAGCGAGAAGAAAAAATCAAAAGGAAAGTCAGGGGAAAAAGTGAGAAAGCAAAAAATAAATTGAAAATCAAGAGAGAAAGCGTGAGAAGAAATAAATCGAATGGCAAGAGTCAGAGAAATATGTGAGAAAAAGAAAAAATTTAAAGGCATGTGTTAGAGAAAAAGGTTGAAAAAGAAAAACACATGAGTCAGAAAAGTGAGAAAGGATAAAAAATCAATTGAAAGACAGGAGTCACAGGAAAAGGCTAGAAATGGAAAAAAAAAAAAAGTTGAGAGACAAGAGTAGGAGAGAATGATAAAAAAATCGAAAGGCAAGTCAGAAAAAAGGGTTACAGAACAACAAAATAGACTGAAAGGCAAGTCAAAGAAAAAAATGTGAAAAGTAAAACTCGACGGGCAAATCGAAGGGAAAAGTATGAAAAAAGTCGGAAGACAAGACCCAGTGATTTTGGTTTTTATGAGGTTTTGGTGTTTTAAAGTCCATATTAGAACATGATAAATTTCTCGTTTTTTATAACGTTTACCTCACTTTGAAAACTATATGTAAAAAGTCATAAGTTAAGGGTGATGCCATCACTAAACACAGAAGACAACCAGTAGTCAGGCTTACATCCGACCGTCACAGTAAATTAATTAATTAAAAGCGCCAGAAACTTATTTTGTTTGTCCTACTCTTGCCACAGAAAGGACAAGCTGTTCCTTGAGGCCAACCAGTCCTCCAACACGCACCAGATGGCGTACACTCCTCATGTCCCCCAAAATAAAAGTAAGGTGCTTTACTGCCATATACTATTGTCGGTCTGTTTTCGTCTGGCAGGACTGGGCCACTCACACAACGTGAATAGTGTGTAGTGGTTGCATGAAATTTACTGAGTCTTACTTATGAAGAAGGAATGAATCTCCTTCTTTACTAGTCTGATAAAACGTCAAACCTGACTACATCATGCCATCACCTGAGCTGCGAGGGGTTAGAATCATTGTTAAATTCCAGTAAACCGACTATAACTGACCACTAGATATTTTAATGATAAAAATTTTGGAGAGTACAGAAGAAATGTCAGACCCATGTCAAGGTGCACCACCTGTATGATTTAGGTATCGTTCTCTCGCTTTCCCCTCTAATTCTATGCGTGAATATACAGACACATCAAGCAAAATGAAACTACAACATAAATGCGATATCCAGATGCGAGTTATCCCTTTCACTTTCTAAAGATGCATTACATTATTTTGCTTAGGGTAGCACGAGTCCATACTGTTCAACTGAGGCAAACTTTGGTAGCCAGAAGGCTGAATACCATATTGATAAACTCTTGCACTGCAAGAAATTCCCCCATCTAGTATATAATCTGCCTCGTATTAGTATTGACATAGTTTGCGTCAGCAACGTACGAGAGGATAAGATGTAATGGGCAAAATAGATCGTTGAGGGAAAGTCGCTACGAAATTCTCGATGCGATTAGAAATACAACCCTTAGCTTAGATAATATACCCATATTCTAGTTTTAATTCTCGATTTAAGCACATATTGCCATGGAGCATTGAAGATGGAGTGGTGGCAATTTTAGATCAGGTTAAACAGGGTATAGTACGTGTTTCAAATGGTTCGATTTTTCCGCTGTGTATTGGTCAAACTTTGAAAAGATACTTACATTTCTATGTCCGTACATTACGCCTTAACCTCTTCACTCCAAGGACGTAATTTAAGTCTTATCTTTGCTATTTTAAGACGGTTTCCATCAATTCAAGAGAAACTTTTCGAAGCGGAGAGATTTTCTACATAGTCTACAACCCCTTCATTACCGTAGCGTTTTCTTCAGCTGAATAAAATTATCTTGTAGCAACAAGAACGACATACACAGTTCGTCGCCGGGAAGAAGGGTATTGTATGCTCTTGCGTATTATCCTTGCAAACTGTGCCGATAATAAAAAGACATCGGTAACGTACAAGTGAATATTAGTACGTTTACTGCGATGGTGTATTGGTTTAGCTTATTCTTGTTGCCTCTAAGAGATTTTGTTCAGCTTAGGAGGGAATTTTTGACACTGAGGTGTTAGATACAGGTTCGCAGACACGTTCACAGCAGTGGACTCTCCTGAACAGAATATAATTGTTTGACAGACGCAAACATGAAAATAAATATTGCCTTCGGGGTTAAGTGTGAAAAAGGACAATTAGTCGTTAAAGAGATGGTACCAAGTGTCCTGTGCCAACAAGAAGCCAGCTGCAGGGGTTTAGTCCAAGAGAGGAATTCCTAATTCAACCATCGCGTCAAATCCACTCTTTCCTCATTTTATGAAAACCTCAAAGGAGGTTATATTTTTGGATCGGTTAGTGCTTCTGTCTGTATGTATGTCTGTCAGCCTGTAATGGAAATTCTAGTGGATGGTATAGAAAAAAAAAAAAACTGGACTAATTACTGAGGACCATTAGAGGAACAAGTGCGTAAAAGGTTAAGGGTCAAGGTCAAAAGGAGGATGAAGCTGCCTTGGAGGAGATATGCAATCTCCACGTGCTCTTGTATCTGTACTGTAAACTCTTTTACAACGGATGGTCTATCTCATGCTCAATCAAATCGCTTGGCTGTTCAAAAAATAGGTAAACAGACAGATAAATAATAATAAGGTTCCAATGTATTAAAAGGGTTGATGAATATTGTTTTTAACCCCATTGCTATGAAAACACCTTCCAGATATGAATCCAATCCTCTGGCGGCAGGTGTACATAACAGCAGTAGTGTATTCGGCAATGTAATATCATATCATGCAGAAAGTATTAGCAATGGCAAGGTAAGTCCAGACCTTGCTTTTAGAATTTCGCAACACGCACAATGGATATGAATTCAAGGCTTCTTTAAATGCAACCACCTTCGAGTTTGGCAAAAGTGTATTCACAATACAAGACCATTCAGTTATCTCATGTGCAACAGATGGCGTCTCACATTTTCAGCAGATCGAGCTGTTTGATACTGGGAAGAAAATCTTTTAAAATTTATCTGCTCTTTTTCCAATAATTCAACAAGCGATACAAAGCACACTGATAAATTCGATGAAGGTTTTTCTCGGTAATAGAGAAGGACGTCTTTACGTGGTGGTACCGATATAACGGAGTGATCCCGGTTATACGAACGTCCCTCAATTCCCTCCCTGTCGCCCCCCAAAAAGGATGGTGGACTACAGAAGGGCAATTTCAGCCTGAAGTCTACTGGGTTCACATTTCAGATGAACCTGGTCCTGCTACTATTACCACAAGATCTTGCTCTCAGGGTCGTCGTCTCGTTGGCCAGGAGGCTCCCTTTGCCCACATTCATGCTACAGTGATGATATATATATATATTTTTTACTCTAGTCTTTTTAACTAAATGTCATTTTCAATCCGGGTGACGTCCTTTTCGGTTTATTCATGCTAACCCAAGACGATTTTATTCAGCTTAGGAAAGGCGGCGTCTCGTATTCAAGGGGATTACTGAGGTTATATCTAACCCTTACAGTTCGACACATCTATCCCGAGTTTAATAAAATAGTCAGGAAATGCTCCCCTCAAAAAAAAAAAAAAAAAAAAAAAAAAAAAAAGACAATCGAGGACAACCTGTTAAAAAGACCCTTCCGTAGTGAGGGGGTCTGGGATACTCTCTGTTCACTTTATCTTGTCCATCTTGAATGCTGAGAATTGACACTAGATCAATAGTGGAATACGATACTAGTCACGAAGAAGTGCTATGGAAACGATGTAGTGTCGTAGCATTATCTTTTTCTGCCACTGAACACGCGAAATAAACTGCAAAGGGAAGAAATTCTGGACCAAGTTAAAATGAATGAACTATAACAACAACAACATAATTACTCCCTGAAAACCGGTGACATATTTGTGTAATTCTTTGTTGCTACTTTCAGACATTTATTCAATTTAGGAGAGATTTTTCAGACTTGAGGATTTAGATGATAGCCTTCATTAACCCCTTCTCTGCTAGCCATCATACTCGGGGCTGACTTCCCCCCCCTAAAAAAAAAAAAAAGACAAGTAATCGTAGTGAAAGGATTAAAGAGAGAAAAAGAGTTACGATGAAAGTCCCTCTGAAAATGCGCTTTACTCTTGGCTCTTGATAGCCATGAGTCTGCAATTAACAACACTGAGAGAATACATAAACACTAGATTAACAGCGTATGACATCATGAGAAATGAAATGTCAAGAGAAAGACTGAACATTTAATGGCCAATGTGGTTCGGTATCCTAAAATGTTAGTCAGAGAAAGACAGAGCGTAACTGGAAAAT
Source organism: Coenobita brevimanus (assembly GCF_032717465.1). NCBI lineage: Eukaryota > Metazoa > Arthropoda > Malacostraca > Decapoda > Coenobitidae > Coenobita > Coenobita brevimanus. The sequence goes on from NC_137004.1 coordinate 21,806,457, forward strand.
TAGGCCTAGTATAATGAAAACACCATATTCAGATATATATATATATATATATATATATAAAACACACTTGTATATGTAGAGAGAGAGAGAGAGAGGGAGAAAGAGGGTGGGAGGGGGAATATGTCATAGGCACAATATCTATTTGATAATTTACAGTACGTTTGAGATAATGAAAAAATGTGTGTGAGAGAGAGAGAGAGAGAGAGAGAGAGAGAGAGAGAGAGAGAGAACAAGATAACAAACAACACATTTTACATACTAAAAAACTGAGATGTTAAGAAAGAAACCATAAAGGGAAAGGCAGTGCAAAATAAGAGCCAATATATATAACAATTCAAGAACATCACGACCGAGAAGGTGTAAGGAGACACAAGGAGAGGCGGTGCAAAACAGAAAAAGACAAAGTATACATTAAGTAATTTGGGTTTGAGACAACGGAAAAAGAGAAAAAATAGGAAGACGAGGCGTTGAGTCTCACATATCATGGAAAAAGAGATTAATCAAAGACAGACAGAACATGAACTGAGTAGTATGAGTTTCTGACACTGAACAAAATAGCTAAATAAGAGAAAAAAGTTAGATATAATAAACAAAAAGCACATGAGAGAAGCAGAGCATATAAATACAATGGATAATTTGGGCTCAAGATCATAATGAAGTCACAGTTAATGAAAAGATAATTAGATATTTAGGCTTGAGTTAATAAGAAAAAGAAAATGTCTGCTGTGTATCGGGTAGTTTGGGTCTGCAAGAACTGTAATACGAAATATGACTTGAGAGAGAGAGAGAGAGAGAGAGAGAGAGAGAGAGAGAGAGAGAGAGAGGCGGACTATATATCACATAGTCAAGTTTAATGCCACGAAAAATAAAGAGAAAAATTAAAGAGCCAAATCACATATTGGGTAATTTAGGAGAGAGATAAAAAAAAAAAAACAGCTTAATTAGAGAGTCGTAGAGCTAGAGCCGTCCGTCCGTACCCCTTTAAGGTCTGGATTATTGTGAGAGCCTGTAATTAAAACGCTCTTTGTGCCTCTCTTCCCAGGTAGGTGAGCTCTCGGGTACACCGGAGCTCTTTTTATACCTGGCTCCAACTCTCTTTCTGACTCCGACTCGCTTCTTTCTCTCTCTGACTGGCTCTCCTTCTCCTCTCCCTGATTCGCTCTTTTTCTGACTGATTCTCCCTCTTTCTGACTTTCTCTGTGTCTGTCTGTCTCTCTGTCTGTCTCCTTCTCTCTTTCTCTCTGAGCTCTTTTTTCTACAGGGTTCTCCATCTCTCTTTGTCTTTATTTTTACTTCAACTCGTTTCCTATTTCCGTCTCTCTCTCTCTCTCTCTCTCTCAGCTCTTTTATATACAGGGTTCTCCATCATTCTTTGTCCATTTTCTCTTCCACTCGTTTCCTATTTGTCTGTCTGTCTGTCTGGTTCTCTCTCAATACGTTTTAATACTAGCCATCAACTCCAATGTCTTTTTTATAACAATTTCACAATATCTTCCTGTTTCTTTTTGCTCTCTTTTCTCTCCCTTACAGCTCTCTCCTCTCTTTTACTACTTATCCTTCTGTGGCCTCCGTTTCCATCCTCTCTCTCTCTCTCTTTACTTGATAAATTTGCACTTTGTCTATTCGAACTTTTTTTCCCTCTTTCTTCCAGTACTCTCTTTATTTCTCTTTTTTTTTCCTCTAAATTTTTACTTCTAATTTAACTCTTTCCTCTACAATTTTTCTTTTTACTCACTGCTTTCTCTTTACCCGTCGTTACTCACTTTTCTTAGCTCTCACTCTCTTTAGGCTGCTCTTATTCCGTTTTAAATGTTTCTCTTTATCTTTCATTTAATATTCTTTTTTTTTTTTGCGAATTCTTTTCACTCTTACGCTACATTTCGGTCATCCCCCCCATCTCTCTCTCTCTCTCTCTCTCTCTCTCTCTCTCTCGCTCTCTCTGTCTCTCTCTCTCTCATAGTCCGGCTCCTTCTAAGGCGGGCGAGGAGTGGGCTAAAGAGAAAAGCGAAAGGTGGGGGAAGATTCGTGCCTTCATCATATCCTGGCAAAGAGAGAAGGAGGGAGAGAAGGAGGGAAGGAGAGGGAGGAAGGAGCAAAGGCGGAGAGTGAGTAGAGATAGGAAGGACGGGAGAGGAAGTGGAGGAGAGATGGAAGGTGGAGGAGGAGGACAGGAGAGGAGATAGAGAGGAGATGGAGAAAAGAAAGGAGGAGAAAGGGAGTGAAGGAGAGGGGGAATGTGTAGGAGAGGGACAGGAGAGGAGATAGATAGAGAAGAGACGGATACAGGAGGAGAGGAGAGGAAGAGAAGAAAGGAGGCGGAGTGAGGGAGTGGAGGGGACAACATGGAACAGGGGAAGAGGAGGGGTGGAGAGAAAGGAGAGAGGACTTGGAGAAGAGAGAAGGAAGGAGGTGGGGGAGGGAAGTACAAGGAGGGGGAGAGGGAGAGGGGAAAAAAAAAAAAGAGGGGGAGAAAGCAAGCGTGAGAAAGTGGAGTTGGAAGGAGCGAGGAGGTACAATGGAGTACAAAGAATAACACACACCAGCAGATCCGATTTTTTTTTTTTTTGGGGGGGGGGAATTGACTATGGTATCTAAATCTATGAGCTGAAGATACGGACCCCAAAACAAGAAGCCTCTGAAGGGGGATGTTGATGGAGGAGGTGAGAGGGGAAGCTGGAGAAGGTGGAGAGAAAGGAGAGGGATGGATAAGAAAAGGGGAGGGTGAGGGCAGGGAGCAGAGAGGAGGTGGAAGGAAAGAGGAGAGAAAGTGGAGAGTGGGTGAAGAAGAGGGAGAGGGAGGGGAGAAGTTGAAACAGGAGGAGGAAGCAGGTGGAGGGGAAAGGAGGAAAAGGGTCAGGGAAAGGAGGGGGGTGAAAAAGGAGAAGGAAAGCATGGGAAAGGGGAAGAGGAGAAGAGAAGGACGAAGAAGAGGAAGGAAAGGAAGGGGAATAGGACAGAGAAGAGAAAGAAGGGGGATGGATGAATGAAAATAACAGGGAAAGGGAACTAAAAAGATAAAGAAGGGATAAACAGGAAGAAGAAAATGAAAAATGAAAAACAGGCAAGGATGTAAAAATAAAGGATGAAAAAGAAACCTGAGGAAGATGAATATGAGAGAGAAATAAAGAAGGATTGTAGGCTGGAGAAAATATGCACAGAAAATGCAAGAAGTAGTAAAAGTAAGTAAGGAGCAGAACGGAGTGTAATGTATAAAGGCTGGAAGAAAAACTATGAGAGAGAGAGAGAGAGAGAGAGAGAGAGAGAGAGAGAGAGAGAGAGAGTGGAGAAGGATAGCAGAAAGGGAAGCATAATGGAAAAAGGTACAAAACAATAACTACACAAAATGGACAGAGAAGAAAGAGGATATATGACAAAGAGGAATATTGCAAAATCATCCCTACAACTTCTTTTTTATTCTTTTTCTTATTCATTGCTCCCTCTTTTTTTTTCATTAAACCTCTTCGTCCTCCCTTTCTTGCTTTCTTTTTATTTTTCTCCTTTTCTCTCAATCATTCCTTGCTTCATATATCTCCGGTCTCTCCCTTTCTTTACTCTTATTTTATTGATTCGCGTTTTTTATTGTTTCTTGTCTTATTTTTTTTGAACTCATTTCCTCCTTTCCTTCTTACTTCCCTCTCCTTTCCCTGCCTCTCACCTACCCCCTCTCCCCCCTCCTCCCTTCATCACTTGCCCCCCCCCACTCACATCTAGTCTTTCACCCTCTCTTCTTTCCTAAATAGCTCACTTGGTAAGCTGCTGTACTCACGCAGTTGCAAGCGCTGGTTCGAATCCCATCAATATTTTAGTGGTAGGTGGTGGCGACCATCATCCACTCACTTGATGTAGTGCTGCTTACTTCTTCCTTAGCCTTTATCATTCTTTTTCTGTGTCTGCCCTCCTCTCTTCCTATTTCTCCCATCTTTCCCGTCACTTCTTAGTGCATTTCTTTCCATTACAGGTGGCTCTACATTGAGTGACAAGCTAATTGGTTTCCTGTAAGCCAAGAAACCATTTACAACGCTGGGTGGTAACCATATAGCCAAACCATACGTGCTCCCTATGTGTTAACAAGTGGGTTGGTGGAGGGTTAGTGCTCCTCCCTGTAAAACAAATAACTCTGAGTCAAATGGCCACCCCTTACGGGATTATGGTGTCTGGCAATAGACAGATAGATAGATAGATAGATTCTTTCCTCTCCCTTACTCTCCTTCCTTCATACTCAAATGCTCCCACCTTGCTTCTCTCCCCCAAATTCTCCCCCCTCCCCCCCTCTTCTCTCTCTCTTTCTCTCTCCAGAACCTCGCTTTTGGTCCTTACTTACCTCCCTCCCCCCTTGTTCTCTCGTTTCTCCCTGCCTCCCCCTCCCTTTCCTCTCATTCCCTCCCCCTCCCCCTTTCTCTCTCCCTTCCTCCTCCCTTCTCTCTGTCCCTCCCTCTCGGCTCTCACTTACCTCCCTCGGCATCTTAGACTCAAGCAAAGAAATCCTTAACTCAAGAATGTACAAAAAACACAAACACACAAGCAGAAAAAATCCAAAAAATGGCTACGAAAAAACATATCGAAAAAAGCATCACAAAATACACCGATCGTGAAGTGCGTGAGAGTGAATTATTTTTATAGATTTTTCCCATAATTTTTCGTCTTGTTGGTGTTTGGCGGGTGAGGGCGAAGAGTAATGAGACGGGGTGGAAGCTGTGGAATAATTCAGCGTTGGGTGGCAGCATCTCAGACGGTCCTCAGCAGCTGAATAGAACCTACCTGCCTCTTAACCTCTCCCTCCCCCCCCTCTCCCTCTCCTCTCCTTCTCTCCTTTCCTCCATCCTTCCACCGCTACCTCCCTACCCTCGCTCTCTCCCCGCCTCCTTTCTTTCCTCCACCCTCTTCTCCCTCCCTCTCTCTCTCTCCCTCCCTACCCTCCACCTCCATCCTTCTCCACACCACCTTCCTACCCTCTCACACTCCCTCCCCTGCCCCCTACTCTCCCCTCCATCGCAACACTTCCTCCTCACCCTCTCCCCTCCCCTCCCTCTCTCTCCTCTCTTTCTTCCTTTTCCTTCCTCCTCCCCCTCTTTCCCTCCTCCCTCCTTTGCTCCACTGCCTCCCCCTCAACCTTCCTACCCCCTCCCACCCCCCTTCTCCACTCTCTCCTACTTTCCTTCTTGCATTCCTTTCCTTCACCCACCCTCTCCCTCTCTCACCATTCCTTCGTCCACTCTCTGCCTCTCTTCCTTCACTCTTTCCCGTTCCCTCTCTCTCTCTCTCCAAATTCCCCTCACCTCATTCGCACACCTACTTGCCCCCTCTCCGTGCAGTCCAACGCTTCCCTTCTCTCGCAGCCTAGCACCCCCTCCCTCTCTTCCCTCTCAGTTTTTTCCTCCTTCCGTCCTTTCTTCCTTTCCCTCTTCCTCCCTCCTACCTTTTTTTTACTCTGCCTCCCTCTCTCCTCGCTCCTCTTTTCTTTTCCTTTTTCTTATTTCCCACTTCCCCCCAACATATTACCATCCACTTTTCCTCTCCTCTGCCCTCGTCTCTCCCTCTGCTCTCCTTTTCTCTAGCTTCTCTCCTTCCCTTCATTTTTCATCCTTCATCCCTCTCTCTCCCCCGTCTCAGCCTCGCACATCCCCTCTCCCATCCCTTCACAAACTAACCCTCTTCCCCCTCTCCCCGTGCTTTCCTCCCTTCTCCCCCTCCCTCACGCACTCAAGCCAAGCCTCTCCCCTCTCCCTGTCTCAATTCTTCCTCCTTCTTCCCCTCCCTCTTTCCTGACACCGATCCCCCTTCCTTCCATCTCTCTCTCTCTCTCTCTCTCTCTCTCTCTCTCTCTCTCTCTCTCTCACTCTCCAGATTAAGAAAGTAGAACAAGTATTTGCACGAGCAGTAGAATTACAACATTATTACTCGCATCTACATGTACTGTAATTATATTTTCAGTAATGCTTTTTAACACCTCTAGAAAAGCTCTAAGCATTTCAGATTGTAAGCTGCTGTTTCTCGCTATTTTTCTGTTGGGTTCATAGAGACAGCGCTCAGAGTTTTGCAACCTTTCTATGACTATGCCCTATTTTCTGCATCTGCCTTGTCTCACTACCACACACGGCTGGTATTTCCATAACTAAAGACCAACTTTCTGAGAGCTAATACTACTGAGGCGTAGTTCCACCAGTCCAGAAAAGGAATGACGATGATAACTATTAGCAATGAATACACAAAGTGTTCTATGAGTTTACAGTCAAGGGGAAAAATGATTAATTGATTTTTATTTTTGCAAACCCAGCATTCTCACTGGGAATTTAGTCTGGACTTATGTACGAGGAACAATGATGGACACACTGAACACGTCCTTGCAATAAAAGGTTTTGGACTGATATTTTAAAATATTTTTCCTCTTTTGTAAGACACCCAGTATAATGCAATATTGAAAAGAATGAAGGACTAATCCCAGGATAAGGGGAAAAAATTATTTCCTTCGTGTTCCCTGCGTGTCAACGAAAGGTAACTATAAGGGGCGGCAGTGGAAGGGTAGGGAGACACCCCCCCTCCACATAAATTTTTTACCTGTGTGTGGTTGTAAGGACTCCAGCGTTCAGCAGTGGTGTTGCGAGCAGAGCTTCCTCGTATCTCCCACAAACCAGAAATTGAAATACTGTAAGCTACTGTAAGCCTTCCTGGGGCTTCCTTACTCCTCTGCTTCATGTCCTCAGTGAAACGGAGAGGGGGGGGGGTAGCAAACATATTTACGATCGATTCACTGTCATAACCAGAGTTTCAGCACTTTTACTTGGCGGAAATTTTCGTCCGTGTGTAGCCTCTTCCCAGCAACAAAGTATCAGAATAAGACAATACTCTATGTATCCTTTCCATAGTACTTCTTCGCGGGTAACACCATAATTCATGCGTTAATATCTTGTCATAGTTCAGCACTTGAGATGGAGACATGACATTTTTACGCTTACTTAAAATTAACAGAGTACCGGTATAAGATCTGTTACTGCTGGAAGAACAAGAGAGAAAGGTAGATTTTGTGCTCTACTTTCCTTGTCCTTACTACAACGACAGATAATAGTTAAGACAGTGAATTGACTGTACATGTGTTTGTGAATTCCGGCCCAGAAAAGCTGCTTGCCCTAAAGGAAGTACTTTCGTCAGGTCGCTGGCTTCCATGACCCCTTCTACATGGTGACGTCTTTATATCTGTGTATATTATCATCTACCTATGTCTATCTGTCTGTTCTACTCTCTTCTATAACTGTATCTATTGTGCATGTACTGAAGCCATACCGTCGGACATAATACTGAGCTCTTTAAGGTAGTATTCGAACTGGAAACTTTATGTATGACCTTAATCAACTTCTTCACTACCACAGCATACCCATGATTTACTTCTCCACTAACACAGATACTACTTTAATTCAGAATGATAAATTCGGTAGTAACCTGAACAATCCCTTCACCCAGAGGACGTCATTTCTGTTTTACTCTTGCTGTCCCTTATTAAGCGTAGGATATTCCCTTTGGACCGGAGAGGTTAGATAACAGCTCCTAATAACACTTCACGACGAGGGGGTTCTCCTAAACTTAATACAGTCGTTTGGTATGATCAAGAATAATAAGAGAGAAAGATGTCATGGGGTTAAAATTAAAAATATGCCATGGTAGCAAACTCGTCAGGATGTCACTGGTTTACATATATCACATTTATATTGTACAGTATATTGTGCAAACTATATCAAAATAAAAAAATAAAATAATAAATAAATATATGTACATACCGTATAGGCCTATATGTATTTATAAATATACATAGATATAAATAAATGAATAAATATATATATATATGAATATAAATAAACCATATGGATATGTATAAATACATGTAAATATAAATGCAAATAAATAAATAAATAAATGTAAACAGATAGATAGATAGATAGATAGATAGACAGATAGATAGATATAAGACGCTTGACAGAATATCAAGGTATACTGTAAATCATAAATTGCTAAGGAACAGGTGCAAGAATGCTGCCACGGATAACACGGTTCAAATGCCGGTACTCTTGTTTGCTTAACCTCATCACTCAACAGACGTATTTTCACAAGTGGCAGCATCTCTTGGAATGGCCCATGCAATCAGTCACATCCTAAGTTTTTCGAACGGAAAGTGCTTCACTCCCGTAGACTTTAGCAACACCCCTTACTACGGCACTCATAGTCCCCCGGCTATCTTAAAGTTACCGGTATGTACTCGTTTTATTACTCTTGCAATCTCCAAACGGTATTATTTAGCTTATCAGGATTTTTCTTTTCGTATAGGAGGAGTTGGGTGTACAATTCATTAGCTAATTCACCAATAGAGTCCCTCCCTATGTTAAGATAAAACTGCCTCGTGGTAAAGAATGAAATAAAAACTAACATCAACGGAGTGAAGCAGTAATGGAAGCATGTCACCATCTCTTCCTCACAAATTTATTTCTGCATATGGCTTGTCGTTACTCTCTTGTACATTTTTATGCAAACCATGTCGAATATAACAGAATATAAAAAACATACCATCAGATACAAAGGTGTTATATGCAAAACTAACCAGCAAGGAAGAAGTGTTATAAAGCCTCATTAATCTAAGGTAATACAGTCTCAGGGACAGTGTTCTAATCAGCCTGGAAGGCTCTGTAGCACCTCTTTCCTGCCAGATAATTTTTACGAGTGTCTATACTTCCTTCACCGTAGCTCAGATCTTCGTCATTTTGCAGCTTACTTCACGTAGTTCAGTGGTCTATAGAATAAAACAATACTACGGTTATACATCCTTTCCATGAAACTTCTTCGTGACTAACATCGTATTCTTGTGTTACTTTAATATTGCAGGTCACCATTCATCATGTACAGACAGAATTTAGGCCATGTGAATGTAAAACGAGGACAGGCGTGGAATCCTCGTCAGCTTAAAGGGATTTCCATGACCTTTGCATACCGATTTATTTTACACTTTTCACCTTACCATACTCCTCTCTGTCCTCTACATCTACTTAGTACCGACATAGCAAAAACGCCACTCAGTACAATATTATTTTGGCCCACACTATATTAGAAAATTAAGAACTACTAAAAAAAACCCTTAATCCCTCGAATTCCAGTGACGTCCTTGTTGAGCTATTCTTGCTGCTGCCAGACCATTTTATTCAGGATTAGCAAAGACCTCTCCAACTTGGTAAGGCTGTATCTATCTAACCTCTCCAGTTCTAGATGTCTATCCTGAATAAAGTCGTCAGGAGAAGACAAGAATAAAATGAAAAAAAAGGGCATCCCCAGTCCCAGTGAACGACATTTATGAAATCAGCAAACTAAGTTAACAATTTCAAGCTTATGACGATTTTGTTAATATCATAATTTTTAGACATTTATATTCAACCTAGGAATGATCTCTCTTACTGATGGGGTTAAAGAAAGCCGTCTCTAACACCCCTCCCCCCCAATTCGAAAGCTCTCTCATAAACACAAACAGATCGTCTGGAAGTGTAGGCGGTTTGTCTTCATCTGACGGACCAGGCGACTTATATAACTTGAACATTTCTCCGAGGTAGCGTGAAATTCGATGAGCTTATGAGGTAGGGGTGAATCTTCTTGATTACTAGTCGAGTCAATCTTCTAATCCCATCACACATAACCATCAACTTAGCTGAAAGGGGTTAAGGTTCTTTGTCAGGTTAGAATTTATGTACTTTTTAAGAATGTAATGGATAACAGTGAAGGAGTTTGGTGATTGTCAGTACTTCTTAATTACTCTACATAATAATCCAGATGAACCTCACTCGGGAACCCCTGGATAAGAGGGTGGGAGACTAACCCTTCTACGGTGCTATGCTTTTCATATGCTTCTGTGACTAGGGAATAAGCCTTCCTTCTATCAACAACATCAAGGGCTGGCCGCCTCTTTGGGTCCATGAAGTCTGTCTGGTTTGTGTATCTATTGAGCGCTAGGTAACTAATTGTGTGTGTGTGTGTGTGTGTGTGTGTGTGTGTGTGTGTGTGTGTGTGTGTGTGTGTGTGTGTGTGTGTGTGTGTGTCAGTCTGCCTGTCTATCTGTCTGTTTGTCTGTCAGTCTTTCTCTCTGGACGGACCTCACCCCCCTTGTCTCTCTCAAATCGATCCCCCCCTCTCTCTCTCTTTCTCCCTGACTAGATGAATCCTCCCTCCCTCCCTCCCTCTTTTTCTCTCCTTTCCTCTCTCATTTTTCTCTCCATTCCTATCTCATTTTTCTCTCTCTTTTCTTCCCCCTCTCTTTTCCTCTCTTTGATCCTTTCTGCCTAAACTGTATATCTTTACTCCTGTCTTCTTTCTTTAGAATCTCTTTTCTACATCATCTATCCTTCCTGCACCATCATCTCCAACTCTTCCTCCCCATCCATCTCTTCTTTCTTCTTCATCTCCTTCTTCTTCTTTTTCTTCTTCCACCTCCACCACCACCGCCACCATCACCACCACCTCCCTTCCTCCTCCTCCTCCACTCCCACCTCTTCCTCCACCTCCTCCTCCTCCTCCTTCTCTTCTTGGATCCAGACGTCTCAAATTCAAGTCTTTTTTCTCGGAGTCATTCTAACTTACCCTCCCTCCCTCCCTACCCCCTATCCCTCTCTCTCTCTCCTCCCTCCCGCCTTTCCCTCCCTCCCTTCCTCCCTCCCTACTCCCCTTCTCTCTCCTCCTCTCCCTCCCTCTGCCCTCCTCTTATTACTCTCTGCCTACTTCTCCTTTTTCCCTCCCCACTTCGCTTACTCCTCCCTCCTTTTCCATTTTCTCCCGGTTTCTTTCCTTTAAAATCTGTTCTTATTTTTTCCCTTATTACTCACTGCCTCTTCTCACTCTCTTTCCTCTCACCTCTCCAGCTTTCTCCTTCCCACATTTTCTTCTGGACCCAATAATTAACTCTTTCTCTTCTTTCTCTTCCCCTACCCTACTCTTTCCCTTCCTTCCTTCCTCCCTCCCCCCCTCCTTTCCTCCTCACTCTCTTTATTCGATCCTCTGTCCACCCACGTCCTCCCCCCCCCTCTCTCTCTCTCTCTCTCATCCATACTTATTACTACCAGCAGCTGTGTTTCAACTACCTAGTCTCGCACTGGTGAGTTATTAATATGTCTATCTATCTATCTGTCTGTCTATGCCTACTTAACAACCAATCTGTCTGCCTGTATCTATCAATCAATCTATCTGTCTATCTATTTACAGGCTAAACACCGTACATCTAGTTCTCAAGATATCTTTAACCACTCATTTTCTAACCTCTTTTAACTATATACCTAAGAGTTCAAAATTTGGGGTGAGAAAAAATATATATATATATGTTGAGAGAATCCGAGCGAGAGGAAATCATTACTGTTGCTGAGCTGGAGGGGGGAGGGGGGGAGGAAAGGGAGAGTAAGGGAAAGGGAGGGAAAGGGAGATGGGAGGGAGGGAGAGAAGTGGAAGAGTACGGGAAGAGGAAGAGAGATAGACCATGGATGAGAAAATTAAAGAATCTGGGGAGAATGAAATAGAGAGAGAGAGAGAGAGAGAGAGAGAGAGAGAGAGAGAGAGAGAGAGAGAAACTAAAACTACAAACCAAACCAAAACACTGCACACCCGAACCTCAAAATCTCACAGCTTAAATATCATGGCCTCAAAATAATCAACAAATTTTACCTTCGCTAATTACACCAATTCAAACCATCTGGTGTCGAGTGAACTGGGTGGTTATTATTCTCGCAAGCAGAGGCCCCGGTAACAGCTAATTTGCCCTTTTAATATATTTTTGCTAATGATAAGGCAGTGTTGGTACGTGTGGTGGCTGCGCATGTTTATTGGGTTGGCTGTAATTAGGGTATTAAGGGTGTGAAAGATGTGTGGAACTGTAATAAGAATAGTGCTTAATGATGATGAGGCTGGTAATATAGTAATAATAATAGTAGTAGTAGCGGTATTAGTAGTAACCATAACAACAGGAACAACGACAATAATAATAATAATAATAATAATAATAATAATAATAATAATAATAACACTGACAGTAGTTATATATAAAAACAATAATAACACAGCTTATAATGATGGCAATTTCCGAGCCTTCGTGGGCCCGTTAGTCGCCAGCCGTTCTCAGGATCAACCCATTCGCTTTGATGACGTATTTATCTCATCAACCAGGCCACCATGAAACGATTTTATTAAGCCTAAAGACAGACATCCAGATTAGTGAGGTTAGAGTTACAGCCCTGAAGAACTCCTGCAACAGTTGTCTGGGTGTAGGAAGAGTGATAGGCTATAGACTGATAGATGGATGGATGGATGGATTAATATAAATACAAATAAAGATACATGCCACCGGACTGACCACGTTAAGAGCATGCTGCACTCTTGATAAATGATAATATTCGGCTAACGGTCAAGCTATAACGAAATAACATCCAGACAAGAGGCAAGCCATCATTATCTACGTCAGTTTTGATTTCTGTATGGTATACAACAGCTCAATCATTATCACACAGTGAAGAATCATCGCCTAGTAATTAAGGAAAGGAGGTAATGACACATAAGAATGAACATACAGAAAGCAACAAAATGGTAGGAAGGTAAAAAAGTACATATATGCATCAGAATTAGATGGGTTTTATGCGCTACCAGTGAATTGGATGAGAAAAGGCAGTTTGTTTAGGACATAAACAAATACATAAGCAAATAATAATGGTGATGATGATGATGATGATGATGATGATGATGATAATAATAATAATAATAATAATAATAATAATAATAATAATTATTATTATCATTGTAACTAATTTAATACATAAAGTGAGCTGGTATCCAGAAAGAAAGAGCAAAAAAGAGAGGAAAAGCACAAAGTTAGAGACACTGTCAAAAAACATGGCAGTAAAATGGCAGTAAAATGGGTCGCATAATAAGCAACACATACAAGTCTTCGCAAACCTGGGCTCACCTCACAGGAATTTCTCACAGCCTGGTAACCTAACGAGAATATTTTACAGGCCAGACACTTAGCTTTCTCATGGTCGGGACAACTCTACCTGTAGTACTCTATCCCAGCTACCGCCAGACAATTTCTATTCAGCTAAAGGTGAACCATAGCAACCTGAGTGTGATAATATTATCACCACCGTCTCACGGTTGCGTCTTTCACAGTATTTTATCCCACCAACACATATCACACACCTGCATCGTCCTATGCCTACACAGCCACACAACATCTGTCCCAATCCCCACAACACCTCCAAACAGATGATATTATTTGGCTTAGAGTGAGTCATAGGAGCCTGCGATCAAGTTGCAGTGCAGCCAGAATGTCGGGGTGTCACAAAATAAACAATTCAGATGTTGTCAGATCAGATGTACAGCCAATAAGAGACATCAGTATTGGGACTGTATCCAGGTTCTCCATATGATGCGGTGTGGCTGGTAATTCTGAGGCACTAAAACGTTCGGGCCTAGTCTATGTCACTTTGTTGTCGTAAATGGCACAGCATAATGATACTAACTGTTAATGCATTACTTAGAGAGTAGTAATTTAAAAATCATCATCCAGTGTTTCACAGTTGGAAAGCGTCTTCGTATGTGAGAGCAATAAATTTTTCTTTAATTGTACAGTGGTGGCAGGTATACTCAACACTTCTGCAAACTTCTCTTACGTAAACTACAAACTTGTCTAACTCGTACAGTAATACATATGAATCTTGCCAAGACTTACCGTACAGACATTTAATGAATCCCTGCAGTTCGATATGTCGTTTTAAAGTTACATACAATCGTTCAGTTACACACACACACACACACATATACTGTATATATATATATATATATATATATATATATATATATATATATATATATATATATATATATATATATATATATATATATATGTGATGAGACATAATACAGCTGGGAGGTTAATAAAAACAGTTTCTAACCCCATCACCACGAGAGGTCTCCTGTCTCTGCATACCACATCTGAACTTGTGACAGGGTCATTGTGTATTGGGGATCAAGCTGAATTCATCGATTACAATATTTTGCCTCTTAAAGTAATAATTGGCAGTCCCTTTCATTCACTGTCACCTGCCACCAACAAGCCTGTGAATACGTTACAGGTGTCAGAGGTACCAAGTGTCAAACCTATACTACACACTGATGTTGTCTCAAGAAGAAAAAAAAAAAGAAAAAAAGTCATCGCAGTGAATGAGGAAGAATCTAGACCTACAGAAAAATCAATACTGGTTCACACATCTAACGGGGAAACTCAGACTCTCAGGTCTATTCGTAAGATGAGAGAGAGAGAGAGAGAGAGAGAGAGAGCACCTGGAGGTAGGGAGGGAAAAAAAGTCATCATAGTGCGATTGATGATAAATAAGAATTACTGCCGGTAAACAAAGTTCATAGCGACACTTTGAAATTCAGATCCACAACTGTCATTTCAACCTCTTCTCTACGGGAGGTGTTCGCTGAGTTCAGTGAAATCTGTTGAGACAGTCATTAGCTTTGTTAGTGATGTAACCGATACGATTCCCCGAACAGATAAATCGCCGGTATTTGAATGTTTTCCAGTACCGAACCGATACCGATTTCTACCGTCGATATCGGAATATCGGATATGGACGGGAAGAAATATTAAGCTGCTTTTTTTTTTTTTTTTTTTTTTTTTTTTTTTTTTTAAGGATTTCCTTCATTGTTTAGCCTGATTCTGTAAGTGTTGTGCACCTGACACTTATTTGCAAACTAATAAAGAAGTGCCTTACTGAAAAAAGTTAAAGATTCAGAGTAACAAGTGGGTATGTAGGAAAGAAAAAAAAAAATGAACGCCGAAAGCAGCTAGTTGCGAGTGGGGTACAGAGTACTGTGTACTGGCGGTGTGTAGGTGTGGTGGCCGTGTGGGTTTATGTATGTGAATGTACACACGCTGGCGGACTGCTTGCAACCATAGTTCTTACATTCTTTATTGAGAGAAAATTTGGTGGTGGTGTTCAGGGGTAGCCTATGACTCGACTTACTGTTTCTCAGAGCAATAGCTTGATGTCAAGCTTTCAGATCAAGGTCAACATTCAGGTTGCCCTGTAGGCTTTGTCTTTAGGCTATTGCTGTGAGACCTCTGAAATTTTGCCATGAGGTGCCCCTTGACCATTGTACCAAATCTGGCTTTGTCTTTAAACTAAGTCTCTGAAACCTCACAGATTTTTTTTATGAAGTGTCTCTCGACCAATGCAGCAAATTTAGTTCATCTCGGAAAAAAACTGATTGTTTTCTCACGACCGGAACTATTCTCACCGATGCTGTGAAAACAGTTCCAGGCCCTAAATAATGAGCTTGCTCCGTAGGCTTTGTCTTTAAGCTCTTGCTCTGAAATCTCATAGATTTGGCCATGAGGCGCCTTCTGAAATTTCTACCAAAGTTTGGTTAATATTGGATAAATACTATGTGTCTACAAAAGACCGGAACTATTCTCACAGCTGGCATGAAAAAGCTCCGATCCCAGTACAACAAACTTGCCCTTTAGGCTTTGTCTTTATGCTACTGCTCTGAAGCCATTTTTTTTTTTTTTTTCATGAAGTCCCTCTCGACCAGTGTATCAAATTTGATTCCTATCGGAAAAAGCTACTTGATTTCTCAAGACCGGAGGTATTCTTTTGGCTAGCCATGAGAATAGTTATGGCCTTGGTAAAACAATGAGGTTTTATCAGATTTCAACGACAGTTGGTGGAGATGATGAGGGGTAGCCCAGGATGAAACCGTAACACCTTTTGGAAACATACAACAAAGATAAAGGTCACAAGGCAATGACAACTTTGAGATTGCCCCTGTTGATTTTATCTTTCAACAATTAGGTATGAGGCCTCGGACGTTTTGTCATCATGTGCCCCTAGGCCAATGTACCAATTTTGGTTTATATCAGAGTAAAATATGTGATTACTGTAGGCCGGAACTTTTTTTTCACGACGGCCGTGAAAATAGTTCCGGCCCCAAAATAACGACCATGCCCTGTAGGCCTTACCTCTCGACTATTGCTATGAATCCTCGTGGATTTTCTCATGAGTGAGCCACCTTTAGACATTTCTACCAAGTTTCATTAATATCGAATAAATACAATGTGTTTACTGAAGACGCAGCCATGAGAATAGTTTAAGATCCTAAACAGTGACAAGTTTTTATCGGATTTAAAAGAAATTTAAAAAGTCATAATATTGGTCTAGTAATTCATCTATGCTGCTCTGCATCCTTTTCATGGCACTTCTTTGTAACTAGCATCCATATTCTAATGTTAGCCTCTCGTTACAACTTAAAGATGGAGAGACTGCTATTTTAGGTCAAGTTAAAGGAAAAAGGAAATAGTACAACACAGTCCTCCAAGCCCTGTTAACAAGGATACATACGACTTTTAAATGGTTGGGAAAACTCTAGTAATCTATTTCAGTTGAGTGAGTCATAGGAGCCTTAGTGTCAGAAACCATTAAATTCCATGAAAAATTGTGCTAGGATGATTAATAAAAATAATACAGTAAAGTGCAGTTATAATACTGCAAATTATCATGAAGTCATGACTGTACTGTATCCAAATATCGAGTGATTTCCAAAAATAAATACAAATTAAAAGGCACAAGCAATCAATGGTTAACAAAAGAGCTAATATCCCTGACGCTATGCACCCAGTCTACAGCCCATTTAAAGCGCTAATAGATTGATATGTGAATGTAGGAGACAAACATGTGCTGGAGAAGGTCGCTTTCACGCCTGATGCCTGATTATACAAACATCCATCAACTTTATCCCCTGAATGAAGGTTGGTGGACTGCAAGAGAGGACCAAATTCAGCATGCAGTCCACTGGGTTCACGCTGAGATGAGCCTGAGACCACAACAACAATACACGTTCTAGGGGAATCGTCAAGTTGAAAAAGTTCGTATAATAATAATAATAATAATTGTAACAACAACAATAACAAATAATTAGACTGAGGAGGCGAAGTGAAAGCCATGTTGTTGTTGTTCAGGCCACTGGCTCATCTGGACCTGGACCCGATGGACTGCAGGCTGAAGTTCCTCTCCTGCAGCCCATCCTCCTCCTTGCAGGGAATTGGGGGGGAGTTGAGGGATGCTGGATAAGCGGCCTAACGTTCACACTTCTCACTCTCTGCACCCATCCTCCCTACATGCCCAAACCATCTCAATCTACCCCTCCTCATCACAGCACCAATACACTCCATTCCCAACCTTCCTCTCAACTCTTCCCTAGTAAACTAGCACCCCAGGCCATGCATTCAAGGATGCACTGTACATCCACCTAATCACTGTGATTTCTTTACGTTTGAGCCCGCTAATATCCCTTTCCTTAACTGCCCAGGTCTCACCACCATACACCATCACATTCCTAACACATGCCGCATACAAAGATCCCTTAGCGCAGAGGGAGAGCCCTCTCAGTGTCAGGAGAGGCAACAGCTTCTTGAACATCTTCAATCACTCCTCACTCTAGCCACAGAACTAGCTTCCGACTCACCTCCGCCACATAACACATCGCCCAAGTAACAAAACTCTTCCACACACTCGAGACCCACCAGCAATATCAGTCCTTTCACGCCTGACAATCTCTACTTGCTCTCCCCGACACACTGCACACATGAAATCAGCATTATCTCGCAGTTTGCCTCTAATTCCACTAAATCTCTTATGTACCCACTTATTACAAACACTGTACAGGAAGGAATTACTTCCCACATCCTTGTGGCAAACCGTATCAATCTATCTGAATGTCCATCTGCCTGAATATCTATCTATTTGTCTGTGTACGTGTAACTATCTCTTTCTATCTCGAGACTAAAGTATCAATAAGCACTCCACAGAATGTGGAGTTGTTGATGATGATAATAATAATGATAATAATAATAATAATAATAATAATAATAATAATAATAATAATAATAATAATAATAATCTATATCTACCTATCTATTGCCAGACGCCATAATCCCGTAAGGGGTGACCATTTGACTCTGAGTTATTTGTTTTACAGGAAGGGGCACTAACCCTCCACCAACCCACTTGCTGACACGTAGGGGGCAGGTATGGTTTGGTTATATGGTTACCACCCAGCGTTGTAAATGGTTTCTTGGCTTACAGGAAACCATTTGGCTTGTCACTCAATGTAAAGCCACCTGTAATGGAAAGAAAAGCAATAAGAAGTGACAGGAAAGATGGGAGAAATAGGTAGAGAGGAGGGCAGGCACAGAAAAAGAATGATAAAGGCTAAGGAAAAAGTAGGCAGCACTACATCAAGTGAGTGGATGATGGTCGCCACCACCTACCACTAATAATAATAATAATAATAATAATAATAATCATATATCCCTACATGACAGTAGCACAGGCGAATATATAGGACGTGGCTGAGTTAAAGAAAGGTGAGTAGAGTTGAGGTGATGTGAGGTGAGGTGAGGGGAGGGGAGGGGAGGGGAGGGGAAGTGAAGGCAAAGGAAGGACAGAGAGGGGAGGTGAGGTGAGATGATGTGAGAGGGCGTGGGATAGCCGGCAAATGATGACGCTGGGGACGGCCGAATGAAAGACTCTCGTTACCGGCACAACTCACCACACCAAGAAGAGGGGGGGGGGGAGGAGAGGGAGGAGGGAGGGGAAGGGGATGGAAGAGAGGAGGGAGAAGGAGGATAAAAGGGTGGGGGCTAGGGGCAGGGAAAGGAAGGAGGGAGAAGAGGAAGAGGAAAGGGGTAAGGGAGGGGAAGAGGGTGGGGAAAGGGTAGGGGAGAGGGGTGCGGGAAAGGGAGAAAAAAGGAAAGTGAGAGAGAGAGGAAGGTGAGGACAGGAATCCTGGGAGAGAGGGAAAGGGTGTGTAGGAAAGGGATGGGAAGAAAAAAGAAAAAAGAGGCAGGAATGGGATAGAAGGAGAGGGGGAAGTAAGAGGAAAGAGACGACAATAAGAGGATAAATGATGTTATAAATAAAGAAGTTCGTTAGAGGAAGGAAAAACAGAAATCATGAAGGTGATGGGAAAGAACAGGTAGGAGCAAGGAAAGGTGGATGGTGGGGGAAAGGTGGGGGAAAGAGGTGGCAGAAAGAGGAATGAAGGGAAGGGAAAGATAAGGAAAGGAGATAAAGTTGAGGAGGAGGAAAAAAAGTGACGGACAAGAAGAAGGGAGGGGTGGTATGGGAGGTGTGAGTAGTTAACATGAGGGGTGCGGAGGAGGGTAGGGGAATGGGAAGTAGCAATGGGGAAGAAGGAGGGCATGGAACAGGAGAACAAGGAGAAGTGATAGGGTACTGCAATAGAAGTAAAGATCATGGGAGGCGAGAGAAAAGAGTAATGGGGAGGTGAGAGGAAAAGGAAGGCAGGATGAAGGGAAATGTGGAAGGTAAGAGGAGAGAGAATGAAGGGACTGAGGAGAAGGGTAGGAAATAAGACAGGTAATAAAGACGCGATGGGAGAAAATGAAGAACAGAGAAGTGGGTTTAAGGATGGAAGGCGCTAGATGCTAGGATGAAGAGAGGTATGGAGGTGAAAAGAAAGAAAATGTAAGACTAGCTGAGAGGTGGAGGAGAAATGGATAGGGAAAGAGGAAGGGGTTGAGGGGAGGGAAGAGATGACAGGGAGAGGAATAGGGAGATAATGATAGTGGGAGGGAAAAGCAAGGTGAGGAGGAGGAAGGTTGGGAAGATGAGAAGGAAAATTAAAGAGAAGAGGAATAACGGAAAGGTGGGTGGCAGACGAAGATGATGGGGAAGACAAAAAAGAAATGATGAAGACTGGTAGGTGAGGAAGGGGATGGAGGAAGGGAAAAGTGATAGGAACAGCAGGGAGGGGTAGCGAGGAAGCGAAAGGCTAGCTTGTGAAGGACTTAGCATGACGAAAGGAGGGTGAAAAATGAAAGTGGGAATAAAGGAAATTGAGACAACAGGAAAAAGAGAAGGTGGGAATGAGACAGAAGGAGACGGGGAAGTAAGAAGGAGGAATGGTACGAATAACAACGGGAGGGGCGGTAAGAGGAAAGAGATACAGTTCAGGGAGGTGAGTGGAAAAAGACAGGGATATGAATAAAATGGATCGTAAGGGGAGGTTAGATGGAGGAGAAGATAGGAATGAAAGAGATGGGGAGAGAAAAGACAGGTAATGGAGAAGGAATAGAGGGAAAAAGAGAGATGATGGAATGGGGAAGGGATAGGAGGGAGGAGAGAGCTTATAGGAACAGAGGGACGATTGGTGGAGGAGGGAGGAGGGAGTGAGACTAGGAGGAAGTGGAGAGAGAAGGTACGAGATAGAGCGAAAAAAAAAAAAAAAAAAAAAAAGTAGAAATACTGGGAGGGATACAGCGAGTGGGAAAGAAGAAGGAATAGATGATAGGAACAACGGATATGTGCATGGTAAAAGATAGGCAAGAGGGACAGAAATGGGGACGTAAGAGTAGACAAGGAAAGTGATAGGGTGGTGGGGGAGTGAGGTGGGGGGGAGAGAGAGAGGCTTGGCGTGCAGGAAGGAGGGCTGAAAAGGAAGATAAAAAAAAAAGGGGTTAAGAGGGGAGAGGGAAAGGAGGCAAGAATAGGAGAAAAGAAAGAAGAGACGTGAGAGGAAAGAAATGGCAGGAGAAATGGGAAAGGGAGTTGAAAAAGAAAATAGGAATAATAACAAAGTGGGTGATATGAGGAAGTGACATGGAAGAGTTGATAAGCATCAAGGATATGGGGAGAGAAAAACGGTGGTTAAATGGGAAGAGGGAAATGGAGGGGACTAATGACAGGAAGAGGGGGAGTGTGGGTACTAGGAGATGCGGAGGGTACGAGAGGCTAGGCGTGGAGAAAGACAGGTGGAATGGCGAGAGGAAAAAGGAATGTAGGAAAATGAACAGAGTGGTTAGTGTGGAGAGGTGAGACGTAAAAGACAAGAAATACAGTAATAATTGTGTGGGGAGGTTAGATGTAAGAGAAGATAACGACAGCATTTATAATGTGGGGATGTGAGACGTAAACGATAAGAATGGCAGTACGGTAAGCATAGTGTAGGCAGGTGAGATGGAAAAGACAGGAGTGGCAGTATGAGCATAAAGTACTAAGCAATGCACGCTGTCACTGAGAAAGGTACAACCGCATAATGTAATTCTTAAACACAGTAGCAAAGCAAACAGCACAAGGTATGAAAAATAACATGAGGTATATTTCTCTCAAGTAACGCGACATTTTAACTGGCCATAAAACACTTAACTACCTGGGAAATGGGCCTGAAGCGCACACCAATGGGCAGAGAAGCAAGTCTGAATTTACTGCAACCATAAACAAAGGAAAAGAAGTGCGACCATCAGCGACCATCAGTTTTTGTTTTTCAGATTATATTTCAGTATTATTCCTCCACAAGAATGGTGTGCTTATCATGGCCTCAACCTGACGATTTTATTTAGCACACACACACACACACACACACACACACACACACACACACACATTCTCTCTCTCTCTCTCTCTCTCGGGCCCCACTAACAGCATCCAACGACAACAGCAACAGCTAACACAACAACAGAACAAAGACACGTGCCTCTCATCAGCCTCTCCTTTGGCACGCCGGTAAAAATAGGGAAGGAGGTTCAAGAGAGAAAGGAAGTAAAGAAGTATGAACTCAGAGTAGGGAAGACTTGGTTATTAACTTTTCGGAGTATATTTACGTTGTAATAAACTGGATGGGGTAACGATGTATCATATGTAAAAAAAATCTACTTTCCTCCTCCTTCTCCTCCTCTTCTTGTTTTGTTGTTCCATTTTTAATTATAATAACTTCTCTGATGGCCATTCTGATTACATTATGCTCATATTCGCTTCCGTGACAAATTCTTCTTTTATTCCTGCTACTTTGAAAGGCTTTTGTTCAGTTTAGGACAGACTTTTCGAATTCGAGGTACATATACATCCTCTGTTAATCCTTCATAACCTGATCTTTCCCCATAAGCTGAATAAAATAATCTGAAGATAGTAAGAAAAAAAAAAAAAAAACTGGCTCTGCAGGTAGTGTGGAAAAAAGCCTATTTTTGTCAAGGGAGAGAGTTTAGCTTTTCAAAGCTGCGATGGTTGCTCTTTCAATGTTGCACCTGCGTGCAATAAAGCAGGCACCACTAATTAGCAGAAATTATATATCACCAATGAAAACATCTTTTTTTTTTTTTTTTTTTTAAATAGCAAGCGCATAGATTTCTCCTTGCCCTCCTTCCACGATCCCCTCCCCTGAGGGGTCCTACATGGCCAGGTCACCGAAGGTCATTCTACCCAAGGTCTAATGAGATACTCTAATCATTAGATCTTGATTCTACCTTCGCTACTACCAAAGTCAAGACGTCCTTAGCAGTGTTCTTATTCAATGTGGTAGCTGTACTTTATCAATTTAGGTTTCTCAAGTACAGCAAGTTTCCTGTACTTTTCTTCCCTTGATAAGGTAAGTTTATTGTGTCTCACAAGGGTTTTCCTGCTTCTCTCCAATTTCCCAAGCAGTTTGTGGCCTTTTCACCTTTAGTTTTCCTTAGTCGTGACGCCCAGTTGCTGGTCAGGCACACACCGCATGTTAGTGGGCTCAGCGTGCCGCTGTCACAGTGTTGGGCTGGGGCAAGCCACAATCTGTGTTGCCGGGGCCTCTTGTGTTGTCAGTTATGCTTGTACATTATTTTCCTTACACGCGGCATGAGGCCCCTGTTTGCCTCCTGAAGCGTGTCTTGTGTTCCGGTTGCCACTGTGACAGTTTCCTTCCGACATGTCTTTCGTCCGGCCCATAGTAGGGCCCCCATTTGCCTAAGTCTTGCAGAAAGGTGTTGACGAACGTCAACACCTTTCTGGAGTGAAGCGAGCTGTGGTGCCCCTATTAACTGGTTGGAGAGACGCAAATGCGGCATCCACCCAGGAACCAAACTTCCAAACTAATCCCCGGGCTAGGCACTGTCTGCCTCAAGAGAACATCGGCCCACTGCATGGGATGGCCCTGCATGGATGACTGCTTGCAGGCGGTTGATGGATCTGCTCTGACACATGGGTCGATCAACAAAAGCAATACTTTATTTCATATATTTTATATCTATTTATCTATCTACCTATATCTGTCTGCCTATCTATCTATCTATATATATATATGAGGACTATCTATATTTCCATTTCCAGCATCTTTTGTGCTGGTATCACACACACACACACACACACACACACACACACACACACACACACACACACACACACACACATCATTATCCCGTGAATGTGTACAGAAGGGACACACGTCACACCGACAAGGTGAGGGAAGGGGTGGGGGGGAGGGGGAGAGGAGGTAGGAGGGGTAAAGGTAGGAAAAGAAAAAGGTAGAGTGGAGCGGGAGGAGGAAGGCTGTTGGGGGAAGGGGATGGGAAATGAAGGATGGGTAAAGTAAGAAGAGGAAGTGTAAAAAGTGGGAATAGTGGAGGGTAGGGAGGAGAAGGGAGAGGGAGAGGGAGGGGGAGTGGGAAGAGGAGCGCGAAGGAGGGGTAAGATAGGAACGAGAAAGTGGGGAGGGATGAGTAAAATAGCAAGAGAGTACCGAAGAGGAGGGAGAAAGGGAATTGAGAAGGAGAGGGAAGTAGCGGTAAGAATGGAACAAGAAAAGAGTGGAAAGAGAAGAGAGGGTTGGGGACAAGGATAAGATAGGAGAGAAGGGTAAAAACAAGAGGAAGAAGGAAGGGGGGATGGTTGGGGAGGGATTAGGAGGGAGGGGGTGGTAGGATAGGAAAAAAAATGAGGGGGGGAGGGACTTGGGAGTTCTGAGTAAAGGAGTAAATGGGAAGGAAGGGGTATAATGGGAGAATGAAAGGGAACGGAGGAAGGATGGTCTGGGGAGAGAAAGGGAGACAGTGATGGGTAAGACAAGACAGGAAAGAGGGGAGGGATGGGGAAGCAATATGAGGGGAATGGGTAAAACTGGGGTGGAAAGTATGGTGTTGAGGAAGATGATATGCAGGAAAGGGATCGGTAAAAAAAAGGGAAACAGGACAGTGGAGGATGGAGAGAGGGAAGAGGTTTGGGAATGATATATGAAGAAGGAAGGATGGGTAGGACAGGCGAAAGAGCAGGTAGGGAGAGAGGAAGTGCTTTTGTTAGTTTAGTCTTACTTCTTTCAAACGGTTGTATTTAGCTTGAGGAGGACATCTAGTGGTGAAGAAGTTGACAGTGGTTGCATCTAACCCCTCGTGGTCAAGTTTATCCTAATCTAATTAAAACCGTCTGGTGTAAGAATACTATTAACAAGCCTGTAGGCGACGATGGCCAGCTCTAAGCGGACCTATCGAGTTTTAGCCACTGCTGTTCAGCCAGTGCATACAAAGGAGCACCCTCATCTAGTTAGGGTCTAAAAATACCATCTCTCGTCTCTCTTTGGACACAAACTAAACCACCCACACAACAGAAATTACTCGATACTTGCATGGACACAATAAACATAAAAAAATGTGATTTTCTTTTCTCATTTATGTAATCTTTCATATTATGTACTGATTTTTTTCGTAATAAACACATCTAGTCATTTAAAACTATTTCAGCACCAGTGAAATTTCGGGGGGAAATAAGGATATTTCTTAGTGCGATGTTCTTTCGCTCCTCTGCTTAGTTTTCACAGGAGTGTATGCAGTCATTTTGCGAAAAATTTCGCGCTTCATTGCGAAGCACAGGATGGGTTTAGGAAACTAAAAATTGCACTGTCGGGTGCGCCAGACGTTTCCCTTCAATTTGGTAAAGAATAAAAAAAATCGATTTTCGAAATTTGAAAAAATAGCGCCGGGGTCGGCCACTGGGTCCCAACAATTTCCGGACCGACGGCCACGAAGGGGCTAAGGAGTTGCCTAGCATCCAAATCCTTGCAGACACAGCTAGGTCATAGGCTGGTCGTTGTGTCCAGGTTTGGTCGGAATATAAGTTCGATGAGTAGAAGCGTCTGCCACCATTAAGCAAGACTACAAGAAAACGCAACTAACGATAAAGGCAGCATGAAGCTGGCCAAAAAGACGTGATTGTAGTGTGGGGCATAAATTTTGATGACAATGTTTCTATACAGCATGGTGGGACTGGTAGGTGGGGAACCTTCTTGCCCTACCATTTTTATCTTAGAATCACACACTAGAGAAGCGCCTCGCAGCACTACCGGGCCGCTCAGTACTTGTCCATATGAGAGCCGTTTCTGTACCGCACTTCGCTTTGGAACAAGTAGGGTTGCAAAGCACTTGCATCTGTGATGCATGAAACTCTACGGAAATGCCCTGCCGCATTTCAACGTATGCATAATATAACGCCAATGGGGACAATTATAAGGGGCCAAAACACCCCTTTAGAAATCTTTAATTGACATGATATTGAAACTGGCCCATATGAGATCCAGTTCCAACAATTCTCCTATGCTTCAACAAAATCCATTTTCCAATTTTGGCTGAGCTACACACAGACACTGACAGACACATACACACTCATCCAGGATTATAGTATATTAGATATTACAGACATCATCTATTCTATTACGAACAACACAGTACAGCTAATAAGTAGACTGCTGTCTGGTACATGCCCTTCCTTCTTTCAGCCTCCCACTCTATCCCCCTCATACTTCGAGACGAGAAAGAAGACTGGAATTAATTCCAGTCTTCTTTCTCGCCTCCCTCCCTTCTTCCTTCGAGTTTTCCATTCTCTTCTTTCCTTTCCCTTCTCCCCTCCAGTCTACCACTCCCATTTCTCCGCCCCCCTCCCCGTTTTCCACTCCTTTCTCTCCCTCCTCCTTCAGTCCTCCAGTCCCTTCTCTCCCTCCGCCTTCAGTCTTCCAGTCCCTTCTCTCCTCCCCTCCAGTCTTCTAATCCTGTCTCTCCCTCTTCCCTTCCAGTCTTCCACACCCTTCTCTCCTCCCCTCCAGTCTTCTAATCCAGTCTCTCCCTCTTCCCTTCCAGTCGTCCACTCCCTTCTCGCCCTCCTCCCTTCCAGTCTTCCACTCCCTCCTCTCCCTCCCAAAGCCCCAGGTTTCCACTTCCTTCTCTCCTTCCTTCCATCCCTCCCTCCATTTTCCCACTCACTTCTCTCCAGCACCCACACTCTCCTCTCCATCCCCCCCTCTCTCTCCCAGGTCTGGTCACTAACGAGGGGGATGGAGTGAATGGGTGTGCGTCTGAATGAATGAATCTCGGTGTATAATGCTGAATGTGTCGCGAAGGAGGGAGCAAGAAGGAGCGGAGAGAGGGGGGAAGGGAGGAGGGAATAACAGAAGAGTGGAGGGAAGGATGAGGGATAGATCGAAATGAGACAGAACGAGAGAGAAGAGAAAACGTATGAGGAAGGAGGCTGGCAACACAAGAAGTAAGGAAGGATGAAGGATGAAAGGGAGGAGGAAAGAGGGGCGGAAAAAGGGAAAACGAGGGAAAAAAAAAAGTTAAGAAAGAGTGACAGGTGAGAGAGAAAGAAGTGAGGGCAACAGGACACATAAAAGAAAGGACGAGTTAGGAAACGAGAAAGGACAGACAAAAGACTGGTAGAGGAAGGATGAAGTGTAGACAGAGAAATGTTGGGAAGGACGATGCACAAAAAGGGAAGATATCTGGAGGAAGATGAAAAGAAAGAATGACAAATATGTAAAAGAATGAAAAAAAAAATAAAGGAGTGAAGTAAGAGGGGCAGAGGGAAGAGATGAGGAAAGGAGTATGAAGAAGAGAATAAATAAAGGAGAGAATAAATAAAAGTGGGAAGGAAAGTGGTGACAAGGATGGTAAATGGTGGAAAGAGAATGAAAATGAGGGACAACTATAGGGTGTGTGAGGGAAAAGTGAAGAAAACAGATTTAAAAAAAAGAAGAGCCTGAGGGGCAATGAAAAGTGTAAAATAAGGGGAAATGGAAGAAGGAAAAGAGAAATGATACGATAAACCAAAAATTACATAGACAGACAACCTTTCATGTTGTCTGCGTGGATGTCTAGTTTGACCTTCACATTCATGAAAAGAAGTTAACTACTCCCCCACACTCACTACCTACCCAAGCACACTACTCAGCCAGAAGTCATCACGTCTGAAGGATCACATGACTACCAAGAGTAAATGGAAACATTAGCACTGTAATAATAACAAGAAAATTTAACGCGATCATTTGACCGGTACTTTGTAATATTCCTAAATCAGTCTCCGCCCATTGATTTCTCTTACTGTTACCCACGCGAGGTGCAGTCAGCATCAAAAGTCCTGCTTCTCACTCCATGGACTTCGAAAACCAGTGTGGTGAATCCTCAGCAAACAACACTGATCTATGGCCAAAGAAAGTGATCTGTGTCGCGTGCGACAGGACTATGAAGCCGCCTGTACACCTGGAGTATGAGGCATGTACAGAATGCTTGGTATATATTGCACACATGGGATGGTATGGTGGCACGGAAGAGACCGGGGCAGGTGATCTAATCTTCATTGGTAAGGAATGCCTGAGTAAATAATTAATGCTACAGAGATGTCAATGTTCGTCCTAATCTGACCACGAACACATCAGCACAAAGTTTGAACAAATAATATCATACATTTCTCTCTCTCTCTCTCTCTCTCTCTCTCTCTCTCTCTCTCTCTCTCTCTATATATATATATATATATATATATATATATATATATATATATATATATACTGGAGAAACGCACATTACAGGCGTGCCTGCCTCCCATCTAGCAGTCCCTGGTTCGAATCCCAGCTTGAGCTTTAAAAATTTTCATTATATCTATAAGGCATCCTTATCAATCTGACATCTGTGGTAAAACATGAGTTGTCTGCACGTTGCATCCCTTGTGCCACGATAGTATTTTGAATATACAGTCGTGACTTACTGAAATTATCATTGTATAAACAGCAGCTGCATGACGGAACCTATAAAGTTTCTTGTGTGTGTGTGTGTGTGTGTGTGTGTGTGTGTGTGTGTGTGTGTGTGTGTGTGTGTGTGTGTGTGTGTGTGTGTGTGTGTGTGTGTGTGTGTGTGTGTGTGTGTGTGTGTGTGCGGCGGATGGGGATGAGAGATGAAAGAAGTGGATAGGAAGTAAAAATGAGAGAGAGGAAGACGGCGGAGGAAAGGAGAAACGATATGATGAAAGAGTTGCACATGTGAAAAAATGAGTTAAAGACGGGGGAAAAAAAAAAAAAAAAAAAAAAAAAGGGAGGGGAGAGAAAAGAAGCTTTGAGGTTGGTCAAGAGTGAAGTATTTGGGAGAGAGAGAGAGAGAGAGAGAGAGAGAGAGAATAAAAATTGGATATAGCATAAGTACGAAAGACAAAATGGGAAGGAGGAACGAAAAGAGTATGTGAGGTGAAAACATGGGGAAGAGAAGACGATCAGTGAAAGAAGAGGGAAGTAAAGGAGAAAAGATACGAAAGGTTGAAGAAGAAGGGGAACGAGGATTAGGGAGACACACTGAAGAAGAAAACAAAAATTAATGAGGAAAGTTGTTCAGTGAGATAAAGAAAGAAAGAAGGAGGAGGAGGAGGAGAGTGGACAGAAGGAGATGGTCAATGAGACATGAAAGAGAAAGCACGAAAGGGGAAGAGGGTCTGAAGGAAAGAGGAGAGAAAATGAGGAGGAGAGAGTGGGGGGGGGGGTAGAAGGATGGGCTGGAGAAGGCGGGGGGGAGAGGAGAGAGGCTTGAAGGGGAAAGTGGAAAGAAGTCCGAGGAGAGGAAAGGAAAAGAGAATCTGGAATAGGAGAGAGAAGAGAGTGTAGAGGTGGAGGAAAAGAAAATGAGAGAGGAGGGGCTCGAAGGCAAGAAAGGAGGGAGAGAAGGAAAAGGGAGAGGCGAATATGCACATGGAGAGGAGAAAGAGAAGAATGAGAAGTAGGCGAGACGAGATGCACGGGTAGCAGGGGGAGGGGGAGGAGGAAGAAAGATATGGGGCATCAAAAGGAACAGAAGGAAGAGCAGAAGGACAGAAAGAATGGATGAAGGGAAAGAGGATTATGTGGGAAAAAAAGAAAGGATTATATATATATATATATATATATATATATGTGTGTGTGTGTGTGTGTGTGTGTGTGTGTGTGTGTGTGTGTATTTATATATTTATATTCATATTTATATATATATCCCCAGCGGGGATTTGAGAGAGAGAGAGAGAGAGAGAGAGAGAGAGAGAGAGAGAGAGAGAGAGAGAGAGAGAGAGAGAGAGAGAGAGAGAGAGAGAGAGAGATGGTCAATGAGGAGGAGAGGAGGGGAGAGGGGGAGAGGAGGAGGGGGGTAGAAGTGGTCAGGGTGAGAGAGGAAGAAAGAAGAGAGATTCTGAGAAAAGTGTAACAAGCGTCCAGTCTCTTTGTGTCTCCCTCTCTCCATGTCTCCCCCTCCCGCTCCCTCTTCTCCTCTCCCTCCTTGTCTCCTGCTCTCTCCCCTTTCCTCCCACCCTCCAGATCTATCTTCCAATTTCCATCCAGCTCTTCTTCCCTCTCCCTTATCCCCAGGTCTCCCTCCATTTCTCCTTCCTTGTCTCGCTTCTTCTCCTTCCCTCCCTCCTTGCCGTCTTCTTCCCCTCCAGGCCTCCTTCCCTCCCCGTTTTCCTTCTGATATCCCCCTTTCCTTCCCCCTCTTCTCTCTCTCCCTCCTTTGCTTTCCTGTCCTTATCTTCAACTTACAAATATCACAGCAACTCTTCCCTTTAAGAAACAGCCTCGAAAGGACCATTAGTTCTGTTGCTGTTTACTTCCCTTTGTATTCTTTTGTACTCCCTCCTTGTCTCCCTTTCCCTTCCTCTCTCCATCCCTTTTTCTCTCCTTGTCTCAGTTCCTTCCTACCTACCTCCCTCCAAGAAGCTCTAATGTTTGGCAGGTGACAATGGAAGGAAGGGGAGAGGAGGAGAAGGAAGGAGACGAGGGAGAGGGAGAAAAGGAAGAGGGAGGGGAGATGGGGGGCAGAGAGAGAGGGGGGGGAGGGATGAGGAGTGAGAGAGGGAGGAGGGAGGCAGAGGGAGAAGAAGATGAAGTGGGAGGGAGGGGTTAGGAAGGTGGAGAGGGGGAGGAAGATGGAGAGGATAGGAAGAGAAGGGAAGGGGAGGAAGATGGACGAGAGGAAGGAAGGAGAAAATCAGAGATGAGAAGGGAGTGGAAGGGAAAGGAAGAGTATAAGAGAATGGAGAGGAAGAATACGGGAAGGTGGAAAGAGGAGGGAGGTAAAACACGGATAGAGGGAGGGAGGGAAGCACAGGATCCAGGGATGACAGGAAAAGGGGAAAAGGAGAAAGGAAGAAAGAATAAAGGTGAGAATGAAGGGGGAGAAAGAAGAAAAGGAAGAATGAACGAGGAAAATAAGGAGAGAACGGAAATTGAGATGGAAAGGAAGGAAGAAAGGTACAAGAGTAAAATGCAAAAAGTAAGGGAGAAATAAGCGAGAAGAAAAGAATGAGACGAAAAGGGAAGAGGAGGAGATAGAAGAGAAGAAGAGGAGGGGACAATAGAAAGAGGAAATGGTGAAATGGAGGAAGGAAAAGGAGACGAATGGCGAGAAAGCAGGGAATATAAGAAGACAGGGAGAGATATGAGAGGAGGAAGAATGAAGGGAGAGGAGGAGAAAGAGAGAAAGCAGGGAGAGGAGAAGGTGAAAATGGGAGGGAGAAAATGCACAGGAGATAGCAGGGAGAGAAAGCAGAGGCGATAGAAGGGAGAAAGCAGAGGAGACAGGAGGGAGAGAAAGCAGAGGAGATAGAAAGGAGAGAATGGAATTGGGAGAAAAGGAGGGGTAATAAGGGAGAGAAGAAGAAAGGGTGGAAAACGGGATAGGAGACAGTAGAGAGAAAATGAAAGAAAATTATTATGAGAGAGAGAGAGAGAGAGAGAGAGAGAGAGAGAGAGAGAGAGAGAGAGAGAGAGAGAGAGAGAGAGTTGTAAACCATCTTAACCCCTTCAGCTCGCGTTCGTCATTTTTATTCAATTCCGGGCAACGTCAAGCGATTAGTTTTGCATGGATGAGAAGTCCCTGGATTGTGGTTCTTAAAAGGGGAAGATAAAATAGATAAATAAATACAAAAGAAACGGAATGAGAGTAGGAAGGAAGGGAGAAAAAACAGAAGGATGGAAGGGAGGATCAGTGAAAGGAAGAAGGGAGAAGGAAAAGAATGATGGAAAACAAGAAAGGAGGAAGAAAAGAAAGAATGGAAAGAGGCTGAAAACGGAGAACCAAGAAGGGGGAAAAGCTGCGAGAGGTAAAGGAGGAAATGGGTGATAAAGCGAGAGAATAAGTGAGTTATGAGGAAGGGAACGATGGAGTAAGAAGGTGAACAGAGAAAATAAGCGAGCAAGGGACCCTGCCTGGAGAAATGTGAGAGTCAGTGAAAGAGTAAGTTTGTGTAAGTTAGTGACGAAATGCGAGTGAGTGGGTGTAAGTGTGCATGTGTGTGTGTGTGTGTGTGTGTGTGTGTGTGTGTGTGTGTGTGTGTGTGTGTGTGTGTGTGTGTGTGTGTGTGTGTGTGTGTGTGTGTGTGTGTGTGCTCATACTCACCGACAATGGACTTAAAGGTACGAATCCACCTACTGCACACCAACAGGAAGCTGATCTTTGCAGTATTTAAGCGTCACCAATTGGGTAATAATATCCACCGTCTTCATTGTGGTATGCCGGGAATATCACAGCCACGTCTGGTGTTACGGCATAAGGGAGGGCATTTCTACGTGGCAGCGGGACCATATAAAGCAGGAGTGACCACGGTAATTTCGAAGTCAGAGCCTCACATTTTCCCAGGCACAGCGGGGATCAAAATCATGACCCCACCGCCCTCAGCCCATCGCTCTATAATGGAACAGAAAAGGAAGAGTAAAAGAAGAAGAAGAAGAAGAAGAAGAAGCAGAAGAAGAAGAAGAAGAAGAAGAAGAAGATGATGATGATGATGATGATGATGATGATGATGATGATGATGATGATACGTAAAAGAGAGATTACATGATTAAGAAGAAGGGATCAACAAGCTCTGTAAGAATGGATGACTATGAGTAAAAACAGATACTGAGTGTATGTTATGCATGCTACAATGAAGAAAGCAGCAAATATGGAAAAGACATTCATTAGGCTACGAACTATGAGAAGATACGTAAAGGATAGTGAGGTATCAGTGAGTAAGCAGGGTAGGGTCTAAAAGCGTATGTTGGAGTGAGTAAGTGTTGAGTGAGCGAGTGAGAATGAATATAAGAAAGGAAAGGAAGGAAGGAAGAAAGCAAGTAAATAAGTAAGTAAGCGAGTGAGTGCTGAGGCTACCAGTTATTGAGAAAGGCCCTGAATATGCAATGGTAAGAGTGAAGTGATTCGTGAAGACGTGGCTGCAGAGGCTCTTGTCAAGACTGAACAAGATATTCCTGGAAGAGTGTGGCGGGAGGTTGAGTATCGGTTTATTATTGCTTCAGTTACCCCCCCGTGCTTATACTGATATTATTGTAGTCCATACTGTCCAGTAATCAGAAAATCCGGACTTATAAACAGCTCGCTCTTCGTACCGTAATTATACAATGCTCGGAATAATGGGAAATTAAATTGATACACATACATTACGGATGACTCTGTATGTGTGTGTGTGTGTGTGTGTGTGTGTGTGTGTGTGTGTGTGTGTGTGTGAGGGGCAGGTCAGGTCGTCAAGTGAAGGAATATTCTGGCAGAGACACTGATTTCCCTGAGGTCCCTCCTTCTCTCTCCCTGCCTCCTTCCTGCTCTCTCCCTCCCGTCTTCTCTCTCTCTCTCTCTCCCTCCCCCCTTTTGCTCTCCCCCTACCTTCCCTCTCACCCTCCTTCTTCCTTCCCTCCTTTTTTCTCCCTCCTCCCTGCCCCTAGATTCTCTCCTTCACTCTCTCCTCTCTCCTTCACATCAGTTCTCCCTCAGCTCCTCTCCATCATGATCATCTCTTTCTCAGTCCTCTTTTATTTCAGATTCTCTCTCACTAATTTCCCAGCTCTCTCTCCGTACCTTTTTCTCTATTTCTCCTCACTCTCCCTCAGTCTCTCCCGACGCCTCTTCTTCACTGTAGCTTTGTCTGCTTTCCTCCCGTTCCATCACTGTCTCATTCCCTCTCCTTTACTCTTTTCTTTCTCCTCCTTCAGTCCATCTTTATCTCCTCCCCTACCTCTCCCTCGATATCACTTCTCACTCTGTCTCTCACTCTCTCTCTCTCTCTGTATATATCATCTATTTCTTACCCTCTGTCTCTCATACTTTTCCTTTCCTCCTCTCCTTTTCCCTTTTTGCTTTCACTTTCTCCCTGTCTACCTGCAATCTTCTTCCCTTCCCCCTCACCTGTCTCTCTCACCGTCTGTCTTCTTCACCTTCAGTCTTTCTCCCAGGGGACAACAGACAGCGCGAGAGAGAACCAGACAGACAGACAGCCAACACCCAGAGTGGAATCTGCTCTATTTCCCTGATGGACGCAAAACACACACCCACCAACCTCCACACACACACACACACACACACACACACACACACACATTCCTATACACACACGCACACATACACACACACATTCCTATACGCACACAATCATATATATATATATATATATATATATATATATATATATATATATATATATATGAATGCTCGTCATCACGTTCATAAGCTAATATTACATCAGTTATCACAGTTTAAACCATCTGCAAATGCCACAACTTACCAACCAGCCACTTCCACATGTATCATTATATAAACAAGGATTACAAATGGCAAAACTGCCTTAACCACAAACATTATCACGTGTCTAATTATCACCATCACATCTACCCAGTTACCATGGAGACTTTAACCGCAGACATAACCCCTTACCACAGTATGTGGTTATGTTACCACCTATTACCACTTGCTACCACCATAAACACCGCAGTTACCACTAATATCACTCAAAACTCCTTTCCCACGTCTAAGAAATATACCACAACTGCCATCAACACCAATACTACCACAATCACAACTCCGGTTACATCTAGTATCATCATAGCTACCTTATCTACAAGTCTCCACTCTCTTTACTGCCACAGATAGTCCACCATCTACTTGTACCAACATCACAGCCTTTACGATTGCCTTGATTATTCGTCCACAACTAACATCATCCACATTACACAATACTATAATAATCGAGAAAACCCTCAGCGCACTAGTCTCATCCTATACGTACCTCACCTACCATCCATACCACCATTACCTACACAACCACCATCACACCTACCACAGTCAACTACATCTGTCATCTATACTACCACCTCCACACCTGCCCGTGCAACTACCACATCTGCCAAACATACCACACCGTCTCATTCACGTCTACAGCTGCCAACACACCCTCCTAAACAACAACCACACATCGCACACAACTACCACACTATCACCAGCCTCACTTCACCACACCTGTCACCTACTGTTATAGCTACCATCACAACTACCATTCAACAATCGCACCAGCCGCCCGACAACTAGCCCCCACGGCAGTAACCGAACCTACCACAACTGTAACACCACTGCAACTATACAACTACCACACCTCCCAAGCAGTCTACATTCCCATATCAACCCCTACAATTACCACCAGACCCACGAACTACCATACCTACCAACCGACCTAACACTACAGCTACACCCACACTTCCTACAACTACCACCACAACTACATAACTACCACTGCCTCTACATAACCATTATAACTACCACCATATCCTCAACATAATCACCAAACGAATCATTCTCCCTTCCATCATCAACCTCTGTAGCTACCACCACACTTACCACACAATAACCACAACAACCAACCAATCCACACTTACCCTACAGCAACCACCACCTACCCCAGCATCCATCATACCTACCACCATACCTACCACAACTTCCACCACACACCTACCACAGCTACCAGCACACCTGCCGGCATCTTGTATGTAAGGAATTTAGTATCATCACAGCGACCATCTCATCAGGGGAGATTTTAATGTTGCTCTCACGTCTTTGTCCAGCTGCTTCTCTCTCTCTCTCTCTCTCTCTCTCTCTCTCTCTCTCATTTGACGATATTTACAATGATTTCATATGCAAAGATCCATACTTATGAAATTATGATTTACTTAGAATTTTGGGTCTCTCTCTCTCTCTCTCTCTCTCTCTCTCTCTCTCTCTCTCTCTCATTTCACATTCTCTCTTATCCAACTTGATTTGTTCATTTGTACCCTTTCTCACTCATACTCGCTCTCATTCAACTCACCCGCACTCAAATGATACTCAGTCGCTGTCTCGCACTCTACTTACTCATTCCAGCCCAAACCCTCGCCCGTACTAACTTTCACACAGCTACATGAGAGAGAGAGAGAGAGAGAGAGAGAGAGAGAGAGAGAGAGAGAACCAGTGTTCAGCAGTGTACATCAAACCAAAAATAAAGAGCACAAAATAACAAAGAACATCACTGAACAGGAACAAGACGATGCTGACCTGATACCGCTTTGACCTGCTCTGCCCTGCCTTGTAGAGACGGTGATGCGTATCGTGAGGGGTCCCTGCCACCAAGGACAAGGGGATAAGGGCAGAGACATCGGGGAACTTAAGGATGAAAGATAATGCAGGGAAAAGGATGACCCGTGTTGCATTTGTCTGTGGATTTATTTATCACTGGGTGTTTAAGTGATGGCACAGTAGCTCTACCCTGACCTGACCCAACCTGCCTTACCTTATCCTAACCTAATCTAACCTGTCCTAGCCTAACCTACACTAACCTGACCAGGCTTAACCTAATCGAACCTGCTCAAATATAACCTAAATTAGCTTGGTTTAACCTAAACTAAACTAACCTAACCTAGCTTACACTAACCTAGGAAAACAACCTCTCCTAGCTTAACTTAACCTATCTATTCCTTATTTAGTTTCCCTGAATGACACACACCTTCATTCACAAATGCTGCCATTCCAACAACCTAAATTTCCACGTGTGCTTCTGACTCTATACATATAAATCCCTCCACACCTATTCTCACGCGAGAAACACTGATGAACACCCCTAAAAATCTATTACCCTTACTGACCAGTAAAGAACCTGAACGTATATAACACAGCTGCTTGCTGGGCCAGTTGTGTACATGCCGGCCGCTGCAATACATACATGTAGTAATATTCAGAGTTTTTCACACCTATTCGCGTTCTTGTAAAACTGACCTGGAGCAGGATACATCCTTGGTGACAGATACTGGTGTCGCTCGGTCTTACTATAAGATCAACTGCCCTTCAAGACCCTTTCGTTTATAAACGTGTCTAGTTGAACTGTCTTTGTTAGGCACGTGCGAGGTAACCGGTGCAGTATATAAACCGGTATACATATGTACAAGTACATACATATGAAGGTGATAGTAACAAGGTGTCTGAGGCGATAGCGTTCTTGTATATTTCTGATTCGATGTTCGTACAGTGAAGGTGGAAGTTGGCACACCCACAGAGTCGTCATCGGAATGTGTTGTGACTTTACCTCCAACCTCATATTTTCTATAAAAGAATCTAAAATTTCCTGTAAAATGTTCGTCAACTGCTAAATGGCTTAAGCCCCCAGCTCTCGACAGTCTTAGTCAGGAGTGAAACAAGCTGTAAATCTCGCCAGTGTGACAAGGAAGATGTACCCAGAATCTTTAACGCATCCCTTGAATCGGGTGACGTCATTTTTAGTTCAGTGTTCCTGCTGCAAGACGACTTTATCTGTATCAGAAAAGGCATCTCGTACTGAATGGGTTTAATGATCGTGCATCAAGTCCCTCCAATTCGTAAAAAAATTATCCAAAACAAAATCAGAACGTCAGTGGGTTACTTTGGTGTTGAACTTTGTCTTTAATACTTTCACTAGGAGAGGTTCATCAGAGCTGAATAAAATCGTAGGGTCGTATAAGAACAAACATCAGGCGCCATCGAACTGAAGGGGTTGAGGGTTAGGTACGCAGTGGGAAATTAGAACACATTGCTAAAACTTTTTCTTGTGCGATGTTTTCCTTTATATGTTGCGTGGGAGAGAGAGAGACCGGTTACAGCTTAAATTCCTTTATTTTTTCTAACGTTTCGGGCTACACAGAACCCATCGTCAGAGAGTGTAGGTTCTGTGTAGTCCAAAACGTTAGGGAGAAAAAAAAAATCAAGCTCTAACCTGTGTCTGTCTCCCATTCAACATTTCCACTTGTAATGGATTAGCTACAGTTTTTTTAATCTGTTTTCTTGCTAACACTGGATGATTTTGAAAAACAGGTTTAAAAGAGGATTTTTGACCTGAAAGGGTTGCTTGCATCCTTTATTAATCCTTTGACTATGAGACAGTTCCCATAAGGAGCATCATATAATCGGATTGGTAGCCACAAATAAATACAGGTGTCCTCGTACTGAAATCGCTAAAAATCACTTAATCCAAGGGAGTGGGGAGGGGGAATGGGGTGAGGGATTGGGGAGGGAGAGCGCAGAGAGGCAAGCTGACATAATCCTTGTTTGGGACAGAGGCTGATGTCTAAAACTGTGCCGTCACTTGTGCGATCAAATCACTGAGAAAAATGCTGCAGAAGACTCTCTCTCTCTCTCTCTCTCTCTCTCTCTCACACACACACACACACACACACACACACACACACACACACACACACACACACACACACACACACACACACGAAAGAGAGAGAGAGAGAGAAAGAGAGAGAGACCATAAAAATCTCTCCGTACATTTGAGGAATTCTTGGCCATCGCTGACATCCGGGGCTTCCTATTAAACTGCGAGGAAGCTGCGTCATCCACCGTAATGACTGAACAGCTGAGTCTCGTAAAGGGATTGTTAGTTAAATATGACAAGTCAGAATGGAAATGCTTTGAGGTAATGGCTATGGAACGGATTCTACCACAAAATTACACTGATGATGAAATTGATGTACGTGAGGCTGAGTGTGGAATGGATAAGGTGAGTCGGTGTGTCAAGAAGGGAGATATGGAACTTGGGAAAATTAAGGAACTTGCAAGGGGTCGATATTGATGGATGAAGTATGTATAATGAAGCGCAACAAACATCTAACGTCTCTTTTGCAACTCTCCACGGAACGTCCCCATCTGGCAGGTGTATGTGAAGTGCAGCTATAAAGAAAAACACAAATATAATACGAGCGGATGGTTCTGCTTATGAGTCAGAGTCAGGATTCCGAAGTGACTGAAGGGTGAACGAATTTGTGGGCATTTCACTGGCATGCAGTTTGATGGCTCTCCCCTTTGTTTTACTTTATTATTAGTTTCTGTTACCCTCATTCCATCTTATAAGTGAGAATTAAGTTTA
Source organism: Coenobita brevimanus (assembly GCF_032717465.1). Lineage (NCBI taxonomy): Eukaryota > Metazoa > Arthropoda > Malacostraca > Decapoda > Coenobitidae > Coenobita > Coenobita brevimanus. The sequence goes on from NC_137004.1 coordinate 21,844,745, forward strand.
TGATGATGATGATGATGATGATGATGATGATGATGACGATGAAGATGATGATGATGATGATGATGATGATTTAACATTTTTTTATGACCATGATGCTTATACCAAGGTAAGAATGAGGAAATATATATTTCATGGCTATGATTCAATATTCTCCACGCCCAGTCGTTTTAATGCGTTTAACAATGATAGAGCTGAAGCTGTAGAACTAAAGAAATACGTGGGTCGTATTTTTCACAGGAATGTTAGCAAAGCTGATGACACCAAATGCGCACATGACTCGAATCGAAAGGCAGTAGATCCCCGGCCAGTTTAGATATGCTAACAGTGGTGTCAATATTTCAGATGTGGAAGCATCTCTAGCTTGGCTCCAGGCTGTTCCTCAGTCAGTCACTAAGGTTATTAGGCACTAGCGCTGAACTTCCGTAGAACTAGGCAAAAATTAGGGCTCTGATGTACGCATATGGTACTTCTGTGTTTTTTCCCCGAGTAACCTACTTTACATGGTTTTCTGGAAGCCACGTATTTGTAGTAAGTGATGGTAGTATGCAGGGATCATACAGACCATGGTCAAATAAAACCAAGTCATGACACTGTCATGGGGAAGAAAGAATGATGTCATAGGGCAGAAAAACGACGAGACAATGCATAAAGCTATTTGAAATGGTACTCTCATGTAATTCTCACAAGCCCATGAATTTTCCTTGGCTGCATAAAATTAAAATTGCCTAGTAATACATCAGTTTTGCTAATATGCTATGGTTATAAAAACCTTAATCATTGTAGATACAGTTATAAAAACCTTAATCATTGTAGATACAGTTATAAAAACCTTAATCATTGTAGATACAGTTATAAAAACCTTAATCATTGTAGATACAGTTATAAAAACCTTAATCATTGTAGATACAGTTTCAGTGCTTACTTTTCATTTCAGAATGTCTATATAATAACTGCCTTGTTTCTTTTACATATTCCATTCCCTGCCTGTATTTGATGCTGGTTTTCTAGTTTAACTGGTTATAGTTTAACTCCTTGAATTAAGAACAAGGGTCAACATTCTAATGTTTGTGTAGCAGACCTCCTGTATCCAGGGCTGAATATTTAAATGAGCAGCTGATTAAACGGTGTTAAACTGTTAGCTTGAAAACACACACACACACACACACACACACACACACACACACACACACACACACACACACACACACACACACGCATGTGTGCCAAAATTTTGGCTTGTGCATAGAAAAAGTTATTTTCTTTAACTCTGGTATTGTTAGAACTTTCAAAAATGTTGCAAATGGAATGTGCAAATCCCACGAATGAGTTTCAGCACCTGGCAACCCTGACCGCCTCAGGAATTCTCACAATGATGTCATGTGCGGAATGGGACAATTGTCGACTGACAGCGTCCTGACCTGGTTTTCATTGGACCATGATGCAAACCCTGGGCAGTAACATGTAGTCAAGTGTGGAGAATTCCTTAGACCATTTTTTATAACAAGCTGCTCCTGAGACGTGTAAAAAAAAAAAAATAAAAAATAAAAAATAATAATAATGCTGCCGGATCCAACTATCCAGCAAGTAAAATGATCTACAACATGACTAACTTGATATGTATTTATTCATGGGTAGTAATATACGACACACGATGGTCAGGTACACCTTATTTGAGAAAATTACTGGTAACTCTCCAGTCGGACGTTATTTTCTTTCTATATTTCTTTTTGCTCTTCCAATATTTTAACTGCACTCAGCTTAGGATAGATTTTGAAACTGCAGGGGTTAGATAACGCTTTCATTACTCCTTTCAACATACGGGCGCACTTTTAAACTAAATATCATCATTTGGTGGCAGGGAAAATACACAAAAAGACGTTATCGTAGTAAACGGATAAATGAATAGGAAGATGAAGGGAATCAACAAGAAGAGCATATAGGATTATGTAATAAAATCCGCGAGTTGTGTCTAATGAAATATAGAGACAATAGTTTTTATATCATTAAAATTTTCGCCCTGGGAAACGAACAATTGTGCGTGTCATGTAGTGACTGCACATTATATTACATTCTGGAATGTATTTATAAAGTACTGCGTTCTATCTGGAAAACTGTGTGTGGATATAAGTGGTACTTTCACTTTGTTTAAATGTTTACACCACTACGGATAATAATATAAACAACAACAATAATAATAATAATAATAATAATAATAATAATTACAACTATCACTATTACTACTACTACTACAACTACCCGTATTACAATAATTATCATAACATTACTGCCTAATTTACGTCTTGAGGACCTAGTTAAGGATGTGGACTGGATATTATTTGCAGTAAAGAATGGGGTCTTAAGGTACACTTCCACTACTCTTGGTGGAAATGTGTGTGTGTGTGTGTGTGTGTGTGTGTGTGTGTGTGTGTGTGTGTGTGTGTGTGTGTGTGTGTGTGTGTGTGTGTGTGTGTGTGCAATCATCTAAACAACCACATCAATACAGCATTCCATCTTAAGGAAGCGAGTCAACAAAACGAGATCAGTGGATATTGGCGCACCTCTCCAAAAGCTGTCCATTCTAATTAACTCTTGTATCCCAGCCAGCACAGACGAGCATCTTCATTCATTTGCCTTGCTCTTGTTCTTCCTGTACCAACACACACAATTCCAAGGCATAGCAGGAGGCGTGGGCTGTCCCGGGAATGAAGGCAAAGGATAATGGTACGATATATCAATTTGTCGTACATATTTTTTACCTTATTACTAACTCGTTGCTAGAATCATTTTTTAAAAATTCGATCAGAGTCTGGTTGTGGGAGTATTTAGGTACGACCAAGTCTATACTTTATCTTGCATATTAAGCATTTCACAGCAATGTCTGTTAATGGGGTGGGTTGGAAAGAAATATTTGTACAATCAAGTATAAACCTCCGTTCGCCTCTCCTGCCTCTTTCATCGTTGTAGCCATAGATGCATGACTGAAATACTGTGGACAAAGGTGCATGTTATCACCCACAGCTGGGTGATAGTGTGCACCTCAGTCAACTAAGTCACAGTCATGTTGTTGTTGTTGCTTAACCGCGGTCTGTCTGACCAAGCAGACCCGTCGACCACTGGTAAGCAACTGATTCTGTGGAGCCGTCCTAAAGGTAAAGTACTATATATACTGTACACCATACAGGGATCCAGCGCCCCCTTGTGGTCGACAGCGCTTCACCAGGATTGGACCAGGGTCCTTACCACAACGAAATGCTGGGAAATATGAAAAGGTTTGCCTGTACGATACACAGCACAGCTGCTTCAGTCAGGGTGCACAGCGTCATCACGTGTAGGGTTCTCGTCAGTGCCTCAACGTCTGTGAATCCGGCGATAAAACAGAGGCTGAACAGTTACTTTTGATCCATTTTCTTTACCTTGTTAACTGACCTCTCTACTACGATGACTTCTTATTTATCTAACTGGAAATGTATTGACAAGCGAAAAAGAATTTTTTTTTATAAGATTTTTACCTAGTTAATCAACTTCTTCATTAGGATGACGGTTTTTAGTATATTCTTGCTACCACCAGACGATTTTATTCAGCTTAGGAGAATATTTTGGAACATGAGATATAAAATATAACATTCCTTAACCACTTCACGAAAAGCAGTCTCCCATACCATGAGTAAGATCGTCCGAAAGTAGGATGTAGAAATGATGATGTAACCAACCGTACGAGTATACTGTACTCTACACACACACACACACACACACACACACACACACACACACATATATATATATATATATATATATATATATATATATATATATATATATATATATATATATATATATATATATATATCCATCCATCATCCAATCCTACATTGCCCCATGAGGAGCGTAGGAGCCCGGGGCTAGGCAGCTGGTCCCGACATTTAAGATGAGAGTGACCAGCCTCACTCATCCCTGAGTGGCGTTACATGAGCAATCAACCCCAACCATCCCTTGGATATAAACCTTCACCGGCTCAATCCGATTGGAGTGCAATAATTACCCACTAAACCACCAGGCGCCAAAATCTGGTTATATGGGTACCACCCAGCGTAGTAAATGGTTTCCTGGTGCACAGGAAACCATTTGGCTTGTCACTCAGTGTAGAGTCAACCACAGGCTGAAGGACGTGGAAAGAATGAAGGAAAGAAAGACAGAAGAGGGAGTGTAAAGTCACCCGTAGGCAGAAGGACAAGGAATGAATGAAGGAAAGAAAGACAGAAGAGAAAGGAAGGAAAGAAGGATGGAAAGGAAAGGGCAGACACCCGAGAGCAGCACTACATCGAGTGAGTGGGTGGTGAGCGCCCCCACCTACCACTTATATATATATATATATATATATATATATATATATATATATATATATATATATAGATATATATATATATATATATTTCAATCGGCTAATCAGTCAATCAATAGGTGTGTGTGTGTGTGTGTGTATACATATGTAAGTAAATTGTGTCCGGGTCTGGATATACAGTAGACAAAAGATTTTGGGCACACGTATGGCAATACGTTCTCCGAGATCCAGCAATGTTCTTACACGCAACAGATACAGCCACTCCTTCATATGTCACAGCCTGGGCCCTACTACCCACCGTCCGTGCTGATAACATGCGTGAGGTATCTCATTCAGAACTTGTGTGATGTTACTAGCGGAGTTATGTTGAAGATATGACAGTTGGTCTTGTGAAAGATTAATTAAGTAGGTTTTAATGAAATTCAAAACCCCAAACAGTTCCCTGACCCTGCAATGTATCGATCTCACGTTCTTTCGGTCAGATGTCAGCTACTGACACAACTGACACTCACGAAAACAAAATATCCTTACTTTCGGTCATGCTTAACCCCTTCAGCGCCGTGGAATCTTTACTGAATTTAAGTTGTTCCTCTGCCAGACGATTTTAGTGAGTTATGGGAGGCTCTGAAATGATGGGGTTAGCGGCCATGTCCGTTACCTCCTTAGTACGATAGTCTTAATTTTTTTTCGCTGCCATAATTTTTCTTAAGCTCAGGAGAGACACAGGAAGAGAAACTTTAAAATACTATTCACTATGTCTCATGTCAACTTTATCGTCATTACTCATTATTACTTTACTCATTAAACCTTTCATTCCGATGAATAATTCTTTTAGTTTATTCTTATTACCTCCAAAGGATTTCTTTCATTCCAGGGGAGGCAACTCCAACGAGATGAGTTAGCTACTGATAACATTAACCCATTAGATACGAGATGCCTTTAATATAACGAATAATATAGTATGAATATTGACAAAAATATATACATCATCGGACTCAAGAGATTAAACTAAACTAATACGGTGCAGTATGTGGTAGTCCGGGGCGTCCACCATCCATTGGCTCTATGTAGTTTTGCCATCAGGTGACCCTACACTGAGTGACCAGCTGAATGGTTTCGTGTGTCCCAGGAAGTCATATACTAAGCTCGGTGGTAAGTACTCGTATATAACCTAATGATGCCTGGTAGTGTAGTGGGTCTTAATAGGAAGGTCCAACCGAATGGGTTCATGATGCTTTATATCAGAGGACTGCTTGAAACTTATTGCGCACATAATGCCACGTACGGGCGGACGAATCTGGCCAAAATCGCCTTACAATAAATATCGGGGACGAGTAACCTAGCCCCCTGTCCGTACGCTCCTGATGGGGCAAAAAAATGTTTGAATGATAATGATGATGATGATGATAATGATGATGGCTATGGTGTTAGACCGAAATTTGTTTATTCAAAAGCACCGTACACAATGACACGTGGAGAAATAGGCGTTCAGTTCAGAGTACCGAGAGTGGCTTTTGTAGAAGAAATCATACACTTGAGTTGAAACTGTGTTTTCTGCACAGCTTCATTCTGTGGGCATAATTTCTTTCATGTGAACAAACACAGCTCAGACTCAACATCACTGAACCTATATGGGTAACGATGCTCTTGTACTGCCGGTACGATAGTCTGTGGTGGTATATTTCTCTTAATGGCGGTATAGTATTCGTTTTGATGGCGGTAAGATATTTCCTTTAATAATGGTATGATATTTCCTTCGATGACTGTACAACACTTCTTTTGATGGCAATGCAGTACTTTTAATAGTGGTACGATATTCAGACTGTCTGTGGTACGGTATTCACTTTGTGGTGATGGGATATTTCTTTCAATGGTGTTACAATATTCCTTAAGATGGAAGTACGATGTTTCTTTTCGTGGTGGTTATGATATTCTTTTTGGTCTAGGTATGATTGTTCTTTTTTGGTGGCGTCACAGCAGATAGATATAGCTATAATACTGAAGTGTTAGCTTATTTAACTCTTTGGTTGTGGCGATGTATTTCTTTTTTCACCCGTGTCACCGGTGCGGCAGACACGGAAAAAAAGAAAGAAAGAGGTGTTTTCACGAGCTGTTTTGATCCCCCTATACTTAACCAAAAAGGTTTAATTTTTTGTCACAAACCTCAGTTTTTCCATAAACCTCTGAAAGAAACTGGAGGTACGTACGTAGGTGGTACAGGGCCAGAGGGAGGGCGAGTTGAAGAGGTGTCTTGTGCAATTGGAGAATGCGGGTCGCCCAGGTGGGCGCCACACAGCATTGCTATTGGCTCCCATGCCATGTGTGGGAAGAAGTTTGAGGGGAGACTTCCGTGTTTAATAACAATAAAAAACAAATTATTTACAAATTTTCAATGATAAGGATATTGTTGCACTGTACAGTGGTATGGACATAATCCACACGAGCAAAATCACAAGTGTTTCACTTAGCACTAGACACACCACATGGGTGTAATAGTAACTGAGGTGAGAACATGCGGTGAGAACACAGCATGTACCTTACATTTTTTGCATTTTTCTCACTAAATGTATCACATATTGCTTATTACTACAAAATCATTTTCACGGTACTGAAATAACATAATTACAGGGAGCTGCCACATGAAGGAAAAAATGTAGCACTTGACTTCTCCGAAAAATAGTCACCTACCGTAATTACTTTTTGTCTACCACTTATGACTAGTTATGCACTTACAAGGTAATTTTCTGTCCCTGTAATTATCTTTGGTCTTATAAACCTATAACAATCCGCAATAACTTCGTGGCGAGTGTTACTTTCACTTTCACTAATGTGTACTGCACTGCAGTGTCACTCACCATTGTTTCAGTACTCACTATTATACAAATCATTTATTTTCTTATACACTAAAACAGGGTATTTACACACATACACATTATTTCCAAGATAGTCAGTGGTGTGGAATGCTCAGAAGCACTCTCAAAGTGTCACTTTCAATTTCACTTGTGTGTAGCACATTGCACTGTCACTTGCCACTATCACAATTTTCATTGTAACACTGATTGTACATTTTTGTACATACTAAACTAGGATATTTACACATATCTTTTCTGACACTCAGATGCATTCAGGGGTGTGGAGGGCATGAAAGCACTCTGTCATCCGTTACCTTGCACTTGGCACTCATGGTCACACATGCTCCAATTTTAGCTTTTTTTCTCCTCACTGTCACCTCCTCCCTTTTGAAGTCACTGTCAGAGGTGTCAATGGGTGGTAGAAGGCACCAACTGGGTAACTAGGTGCACTTCCTGCCCAGGGGAAAGGGGGTAGTTGGAAAAAAAACATCCTAATTTCATAGTGGCCAGCAGGTGACTGAGTGAAGCAACATCTTCAGCAGGCTAGGGTGGAAGGGACCCATGCGACCCACTTAGTAATAACTAAGCGATAGGCAGGAATAACTGAGCACACAAAAAAATTCCTGTGGCCTTCAGGCAGGACCGTCACAGTTGCCTTTTCAGTCCTTCCAGAAAGACCGTTGCAGTCTAAGGGTTAACTTTCATCTCACTCTTAGTATATTTTGTTCCCTTTAGATCATACTTCTCTTGACACTTAAAGGTCATATTTTCATGACCATGGGTGGAGTACTTGCACCTCTTCCTTACTAGTTTTATTTCTTTAACATAGCAATATTAAACTTTACAATGTTCATGCAACCATTTCAACATTAACTGTATAGAAATACTACGGAGTGTAATACATAAAAGTAATACACCAAAGGAAGTGCTGAAGAGCCTGTACGTTCAAGAAAATAAAGCAAAAAACTTTCCTCGTCATCACCTTCACACTCCATTCCATTAATACATTCCTCACCACGGCAGGACTCCTCACATAAATAACATTTTCTCCATCCTTTTCACGCTTTACATTAGTGCTTACACACACACACACACACACACACACACACACTATCTCTCTCTCTCTCTCTCTCTCCCTCTCTCTCCATCTATTTTGTTCCCTTGATTAGTGCCTCTTCCTCTCCTTCCTCTTCTTCCACCCTCAACTCTCACCCATCACTGGCACCCCAGCTCATCACACTCTCACCACCACTGCCCACCATCTCTCTTTGAATTTCTCTCTGATCACTCTGCACTCATCATACCTTCCTCCCTGTTCCCTTTATTATCCATCTGTCTCCTTTTCCTCCCCTTCTTTTTTTACTATTACCATCACACCCACCCCTCTCCTGATTTCTTTGCCAGTACGATAATTACCTCTGCACCTCATCAGTCTCTCAGTGCCTCTTGTCATCATCATCCCTTTTCTTTCCCATCATCACACTTTCAGTCCCTATCCCTACCCCTCTGGCATCCTTTCCCCTTTTTCTCACTTCCCTATCTCTTCACTTTATCACTCTCCCACTACCTCTCCACAATCTCTCCTTACTCCGTGTTTCCTTTATTATCCTCTGTCTCCCTTTTCTCTCCTTATTCCTTCGTCCTTACCATCTTTACCTCTCCTTCTCTCCACTCCCTCATATCTCTCATCACTGTCACTCATAATCTTTCTCGAAACATCACTCCTTCAATGCCTTTTCTCTTTTATCGCTCCTTTCTCTCCTCTTCTTGTCCTCCTCGCTCCGCCATCCAACTCTCATTATAATATTACCACTTCATTACTCTCTCACACCCTCTTATCTTTATTTCTCAGTATCCTTCTCTCCCTCCATCACTCCCTGTTCTCTTGCTTTCCCTCCTTCTCCCTTTGCCGTGACTGTAACTACCTCTCCATCTCATCATTCTCTCACTATCTGTTTAATTACAACCTTACCTTGTTTTTCTCTCCAATACCCTTCCATCAACGCTTCTTCAATTCTTATTGCCTTGTTTGTACATTTGCCTCCCTGTCCACTCCTTCATCCATCACTACACTGTTGCCATTTCATTACTCTCACTGGCTCTTATCACCATGCACTCATCCAATTTCTTGCCCTCCACCGCTCTCCCGTCATCACTTCTTTATTGCTTACTGATTAAGCCTTCAAAACAAACCAGTCGAATTACGCTACAGGCAATGACTATAGAATCACTGGCAAATGTTCTCAGTCGAATGAAGATTTTTTTTACACACACACACACACACACACACACACACACACACACACACACATATATATATATATATATATATATATATATATATATATATATATGATTTGTATATATGTGAAACAAACTTTCTGGGACTTCTGTGCAGTAGGCTGTGGAAATGCAGTTAAATTTAACAGTCGGATGGACAAGTATCTTATCTAGCATCTAATCCCCAAACAAAAGATCAAGAGAAATTTATAAGAGTTTTGCCTCTCATCCAGATTACGGAGAACACAGCAACAGCGCAACGCTGCTAAGTAGTTAATGGCACTCTTCCTTTACAGAATGAGTTTAGTGTCGAATATAGTTCTCCATTCATCGTTTCCTATGAGATTCTCATTACAGCTTTTCTATAAAGCATGCTCGGCCTGGAGGATTTGGTGGGTGGAGGGAGAGAGAACTCTCCTGCTTTTTTAACCTAGCATTCGAGTCAGAAACTAGTTACCTTTGTTATAGCCTGTCATATAACAAAGTCTCAAAAGGCCCGACAAGGCTGTTGCTGTTTTCTTTCCTTTGTACTCGTTTATCTCCAATTTTTCTCCTTCCTCCACCAACCCATTCTCATCATTATTTCTTCACCTCATCACCCTCTCAGTCTCTTGTTACTATATCTTCCTATCTTTCACTTTTACCATCACTCATTCACTCATTGCTCTCCATCCCTACACCCTTGTACGGATACCCCTTCCCCTTCACTCTAACACCACCCCTGACTCTCCTTTCACCCACTCACCCTCACTCCTTCACTCCACGCGCCTGTCTTTCTCACTTTTTTCTCACTCCCAAGCCATCTCATTTTCCTTTAATCTTCTCACTCTCGTTTGTAAACTCCTTCACTCTTACAAAGGCTCTCACGCCCTCCCTCACTCACTCACACAGTCCGCCTCTTCCTCACTCTCTCACAAAGGGTTCTCTCTCTCTCTCTCTCTCTCTCTCTCTCTCTCTCTCTCTCTCTCTCCTCTACTTTTTCTTACTCGCTTTGTCTTCACGCAACACAGCCTCTCCCAATTATTTTTTTACTGTGTTTTTGCCTACATATATTTCACACACACACACACACACACACACACACACACACACACACACACACACACACACACACACCTCTCTCTCTCTCTCTCTCTCTCTCTCTCTCTCGAATTCTTCCGCCATACTCTAACTTCCACTCCTCATCTTCCATTAACACTGAATCACCTCCAAACAGAAGTACGGACATTTCATGCTCTTTGCCTCCTCTCTAGATCCATTCTCCTACCAAATGTCTTCGCTTTCACCTTTCTCTTTACTCTACCTATATACGCACTGAACAGCCACCGTGAATTGACACAACTCTGTTTCATTACAACTTTTAAGCTGAAACTCTTACAAACGATTCATTGTTCGTTCGTACAGCTGTAATATGCCTTTTGCTCCATATACTCCTTGTTCACTATGCCCATCAAGCTACTTTATCATATGCCTTCTCCAGATACATAGACAATACAGACAATCCTGTATCTTCTTCCCCAAAAATGTTCAAGCATCTGATTAACAACTCACCTGTCCTCCTTGAACCCAGCCTTTTATTGAAGCTACAGTTCCAATCACCTGGCCTTTAATCAATAATAAATCATACATCTTTCTCGCCACACTTTACAGATACCCCTATGATTCCTACATTCCCTCTCAGGTCTTTGCGCTTGAAAAAAGAAAACTACAGTATCTTCCTTATACTCATCAGGCACTCTCCCTTGTATCCAGGTCAACCTACACAACTCCCAGGTTCCGTTCTTTACAACCTATCCCCACCCCCAATAAATCTCGTCACTCCCACCATCCACCCCCGGGCCGGGAATCACAAACACACGATCAGTTCACTTTCGTAATGGAGACTTCAATTTGTAGGAAGAACGAGACATTGGATGTTTTTTCTTGCCTTTCCTGCAAATCAAATCTGACTTATGAAAGGCAGCTGACTTTAAGTATGTCTGTGAATCTTGAAGCTGAAGATTTTCCTTGGAGCATTTCCTCTCTACTGGTACCTCTTTATTCCCTATTCTCCCCAACCATTTCTTATGAGCTTTATTTTTCGCATCCACGAATCATCTCACTTCCTCACTCCATAAACCTCTCCCTTTAATTTTTCCACTTTTCCTTCGCACACTACTCACTTCTTTGCATCCAGCACTCACGACATCCTTTACTATTCTTTGCATTCTCTTATCATCATTGATTTCATGTGTACATCATATCAGCTAAAATTTTGTCAGTTGCACTAAGCTTCTTCCCGCTTCATGCAACTTTCCCACTCTGAGCACTTTTCCGTCTGCTGATGTTTCCTATTATGCTGCCACCTGTCTACAACTCAAACATTTATAACACTCAACAGTGGTCTGAGAGTCCATTGCAAATTCCTCTGTCTGCTGCCTCATATAAATCTAATGTTTCCACCTTCAATAGCTTACCTACACACATTGCTACCCATTATCCTTTACTCAACCATACAGTCTTGTAGTCTCCTTTCATTCACTGAAATACAGAGTACTTTTGTAACGATTCGTGCTGAAAGTAATTTCGTAACATATAGCCTCCTTCCAGTACCCATCACACACAAATCCCATTCTCATTCACTCCCGACCCTCCAAAATCACTGAACACCCTTCCCTCATTACCTATTTTTGCATGCAGATCACCCGCCAGTTTCACTCTTTCTCTTGGGTTTCACATATTCAAAGCACAACAACAGTTACGGTACTCAAAACCTCTTTACTCACACATCCCTGTCATCATTTGGGTAATGTGCACAGGCAAACACTCAAATTTTTATTCCCATTCCAATCTTAATCTCAACATTCATTCATCATATTTTCCTGTAATCCCTTTCACTACCAATTCTTTTCCATGCTACCACAATGCACACTCTCTAATTTGCTCGCTTGCTTTCATCCAGTCTTGAACACACACATCTATGCTAAACTTTAATGTATCTCACCACCAGCTTTTAACTCTATTTCACTCAATCCACGTATATCCAACCACGTATCTTCAGTCATCTTTACAACTATTGTCTTCTTTCACATCAGCATTTATATTACTGTATATGTATAAATAAATAAATGAACTATATAAACACACACACACACACACACACACACACACACACACACACACACACACACCTCTCTCTATTCATAAACATATATATTTTGAGTTTTACGCCGTGTCCCCTTGTTTCGATAAGGGCTAAGGCGTTGTCCCTGGGTAGAGGACTTTGGTTTTGGAGTGTGTAGCACTTTATGACCGGATGCTCTTCCTGATGTCTGCCAATGACTCTTGGGTGGACTCGACCCTCCGACACTTCGGTCAAAGCGCTCTAACCCACTAAGCCACGGATATATATATATATATATATATATATATATATATATATATATAAATGGTGGCCGTACTATAGCTGTAATTTCAGTGGTGGCCCTTTGAGTATTATGGTGCAGAACTGCATAGTTTCAGTATTGCAGTAACAGACCAGAATGGTGGCAAAGTGTCAGTATTCTCACTAGTATGTATATTAACCTGTTGGCATAACATGACAGTTGTCACAACAAGAACTTTCCTAATCCTTTGTGTGATTCTTCAACCTATTTTCCATTTTTTTTTTTTTAAGTTAAATTAAGGAGGTGAGTGGGGACAGGGCTTCACTACTAGCGTTTCCTCTAAACTTTCGTAAATTAAGTGGAAGACATCTCAGCCTTATCAAAGCCGGATCACCTCAATAGGACCAGCAGCTTTGTGTGATACGTGTGTCTGTTTAGCGCTGTAACTCTGTACAGATGAAGAAACAAGTGGCAAGAGAAAAAATATTGACATCAGATGAACAAGGCATTACTAAAATTTCGCGTGTCTCATCTCAGAGTTATAGCTTGTAAACAAAGTGAACTAACACCACCATGAGATACACTCAGCTTGTACAACTGCTTCAGGCGAGTGGCAATTTGTTAAGTGATAGCGGCTGGGTAAGATATGCCAACACTGACAAGACACGAGGCAATTACAGATAACAGTGAACTCTTTACGTCGCTTTAAAGCTGAACTGAACATCTATCGACTTAAATTGAGATTTTTTGTTACTGAATTTAGATACAGCCTTCACTAACTCCAATACAAAAGGTCTTTTCTAGGCTGAATAAATGGTCTGGAGGTAGTAAGAATAAATTAGATTATCATGTCATCGTGGTGAACGGGTAATTGATGCAGACCTAGAACAAGGTGGGTGACCGCATGAGGGCGGCGTATCATGGGACAAGTCGTTACTGGGTAGAAACAGATATGCATGGAGATTATTTTGACCTGGTTGCTCCTCACAGGATGCCGCGTCTGGCATTCGACAGAATACAAAGGTAGATACAAAGATTTATCCATGGAGACAGATATACAAATTTAGGCAGAGATAAAAGAGTGTAGTTATAACAATAAACTCATATGTACACACGAGGCTTCCCCCCTACTGTCTCTCTCTCTCTCTCTCTCTCACACACACACACACACACACACACACACACACACACACACACACACCAGGAAGACTGACCTAAGTTTGAACAGAACGCCTTAATAACGGGAACGCAGAAAAAAAGTCGCACAATCCATTCTTTGTTTTTATTTTATTTTATTATGATTTTCTTTTTCGGTCGAATTGAGAGCGGAGTCCATTAACACCTCGTCCTACGTTATTCTGGCCTCCTGTGCCGAGGCTGTGGAGCTGTGGTTGATTCTTTTTGGTGTTTTTGTGGACATTTGGGTTGTGGTAGACTGGGGTGAGAGGGGGGGGGGGTTCTGAGGTGGAGGTACGAGAATGTAGAGAGGGAGGATTTAGGGGTGGAGCAAGGTAGAGGGGTGCAGAGAGGGAGGGGGTAGTCAGAGATGAGGGAGGGAGTGTAAGGCTGGATGAAACTGGAGAGAGAAGGGAGAGAGAGGGGGATGGAGGATAGGAGAGGGAGAGAAAGAATAGGACATGCGGTTTTAGGGAAAAGAGGGAGGGAAGAGATGGAGAGAAAGGAGATTCAGAGGAGGGAGGGAGAATAATGTTGGATGAGACTGGGGGAGGGCAGGGAGAGGATGGGATATAGGGCAGGGGTGAGAGAGAGAGAGAGAGAGAGAGAGAGAGAGAGAGAGAGAGAGAGAGAGAGAGGGGGGGGAAGGGGGGAATAAGGAGGCGAAGGAAAGCCAGGAAGGGGAAGAGGGAAGAAAAGAGTGAGGAGAGAGAAAGGGAGGGGGAGAAAATAATAAAAGGGTGGGGGAGGGAAGGGAATGAAAACAAGGAGGGGGAGATAAGGGAAGAAGGCGGGAGGGGGGCTGTGCTGCGGAAGGGGATGGGAAGGAAAACGAGAAGGGGAAATTGGGGAGGTGGATTGGTAAAGTAGGAGACAAGGAAGATGATGGAAGACGTCGTGGTGGACAGAAGAAACCACGGGATGGGGGAGGGAGTACTAAAAAAAATAAAAATAAAAAGGCTAACCAAGGAAAGGTGGAGGAAGTTAGGAGTGGGAGTAAGGCAGGGGGGAAGGGAAAAGGGGAAAGGTATAGGAGGTGACTGAGAGAAAGGCAAAGGAAGACGTGGGGGAAAGGGAGAGGGAGTGAATAAGGGGAGGAGAAAGAAAGTAGGGGAAGAAGAGGGGCGTGGACAAGAAAAAGATGGGTGTTAAAAAAGTGAGAGGAAGAAAAAGGCAGTAAGTCGATGGAAGGGAAAGGAAAAGGATAGGGAGGGCAGGGAGGGAGTAGGAGAGGACAGTGAGGGGGGGGGTAGGAAAGGGGAAGGAAATGGTATGACGCAGAGGAGGAAACGGAGGGGGAAGAGAGAAAGAGGAGTAGAGAGACAGGGAATAGACGGAGGCGGGTGGAAGGGAGGAGGAAGAGAGGGAGAGAGAGAGGGGGAGAGGGAAGAGAAAGTGAGGGGTACAGGGAGGGAGGGAGGGGGAGGAGGGAGGGAGAAAAGAAAGTGAGGGGGAAAAGCGAGAGGGAGGAGAGAGGGGGAAGAGAGAAGCGAAAAAGAAAGGAAGGTGATAAAGGAGGGGGAAAGATGGAGGGAGTGGGTTCAGAAAAGGAGGGAGCATGAGAGAGAAGGAAGAGAAAAGGGGGAAGCAGAGAGGAAGGAGGAGTAAGAGAAAGGGATGGAGTATATTGAGGGGGAGGAGGGAAGGAGGGAGGGAGAGGGTAGAGGATGGGAGAGGAGAGAGGATGGAAGAGGGTAGAGGGAGGGAGGGGGTCAAAGGTCAAAGGCTCCTGACCGGTATGCTTGGCCAGTGGACGTTTCATCTTGGAATCGCGACGCTGGCATTTCACATTGTAATAATTTGTCTTCGTCACCCCTTCGCTTCCCCCTCCTCTCTCTCTCTCATTATTTTCCTCTTACATTCCTCCGTCTCATTCCTGCCCATTTAATACCTCCATTATTTTTCTTCTATCTTTCGTGCTGGCTGCCCCTTATCCTCCTTATCTTTTTCACTCTGCCTCTGTCTGCTCTTCTTGATTCTTCCACCCTCATCTCTCTCTCTCTCTCTCTCTCTCTCTCTCTCTCTCTCTCTCTCTTTCTATCCATGTTTTCTCTTTCCTTCTGTGTCCCTCTTCAATTACCTTCGTCACTCCCATTTTACTCATCTCCGTCTCTCTCCCCTCCTGCTTCTCTAGCCTTGTCTTTAACTCACAGAATAGAATTTGTTAGTTATAATATTTCCCATAACAGCCACGGAAATAACAAGTCTTTGTGTTTGCCTTCCTTTTTGCTCCTTTGTTTTCCTTTCTGTCTGTCTGTCTGTCTGTCTATCTGTCTGTCTGTCACTGTCTGTCTCTCTCTCTGTCTCTCTCTCTCTCTTCTCTCTCTCTCTCTCTCTCATAAATTTTTAGCCTCCCCATTTACACCATCGTTTTCCGTTTTTTATGCCTGTGATGACGTCATAAATCCCGCCAGTAAATACAGAAAACTGAGTAAAAAAAAAAAAAAAAATCGCCCAAAAAATCGGTGAAAAAATCGCCCATGTCACGACTGACCATTGTAATATTTCAGGCACTTTTTACTTTTTTCTTTTTCGTTTTTTTTTTAACCTTCCAACTTTAACGCACTCGCCATCTGGGTAGCGGCAGAGGGAGGGGGAGGGGGATAGGGGAGAGAAGGGGAGCTAGGGAGGATCGGGATGAAGGAGAGGGGGAGGGGGTGGGGATTGGGAGTAAGGGAAGGGAGAGGGAGATGAAGAGAGAGGGAAGGGAATGGAGGGGAAGGGAAGAGTGGGATAGGGGTAGGGGAGAGAAGGGGAGGGAGTGGGATAGGGGTAGGGGAGAGAAGGGGAGAGAGTGGGAGAGGGTAAGGGTTAGAGAGAGTGAGGGTGTGGGGGGAGAAGGGGAGGGAGAGGGAGGATGGGGACGGGAATGAACTGTAAATAATTATCACTTTTTTGCGATTTTTATTTTTGATTTTCTCCGGCCGCGCTAAAATGTTGCCTGTGTTCAAACTCGAAATCATGCGGAAGTCTGTGGTGAGGGGATGGAGGGGGAGGGGTGGCAAATAGAGGGAGGGGAGACGGAGAGGGGGAGGGGTGGAAAATAGAGGGAGGGGAGACAGAGAGGGAGAGGGACGGGGACAGAGAGTAAGGGGACGTGGGAGGCTGGGGAGAGAAGAGGGCATAAGGGGAGGAGGGCGGAATGGTTGGTGGGAATTTGGAGATGGAAAGGAAGAGAAAAGGAGAGGAGGATTGATAGATCTGACGTGGGGGATGCTATGGAGAGAGAGGTTGAGTGTTTAGGAGAGATGAGGAAGAGAAGAGGGAGGAGGATGGCTGGGGAGAGGAGGGTATAAGGGGGAGGGTGACAGACAGGGTGGTGGGAAAGGGAAGATGTGAATGAAAGAGGAGGCGTGGAGAGATAGAAAGAGAAAAGGCATGCGAAGGGATAGACGGATAGAGGAAGGGTTTTTGTTAGCGTGGGGAAGGAGGAGGAAGGGGGCTAGAGAGAGAAAAAAAAGGAAGGGGGTGGAGACGTTGGGAAAACTAGAGGGATGGGAAGAGAAGGAGGGAGATACGAGATGAAGGGAGGGAAGGCGTAGGTGGATGAATATAAGAGGGGGGCTGGATATATGAAGAAGAAAGAGGGAGGAGTGGCAAGATGAGAAAAGGGTAGGGAGGGAGCGAGGGAGGGGGAATGGAAAAACTGAGGTACTGGGGAGGGGAGAGAGAGAGAGAGAGAGAGAGAGAGAGAGAGAGAGAGAGAGTTAGGGGGAAGTGGAAAACGAGACAAGGGGGGCTGAAAGAGAAATCGGGGAGGAAGGGGTGGAGAGAATAAAGACGGAGAAGGGCTGGAAGGTGGGAGGTGTAGAGGAGGTGGAGAGAGATGAGAATGGGGAGGGGTTGGAAGTGGGCGTGAGGGACTGAAGACAGTGAGAAGAGATGATGGGGGTTAGATGGGATGTGGAGTACAAAGGAAATCAAACAGCAACAGACCTTATGGTCCTTTCTAGACTGTTTGTTACAGAGTAGATTATGACTACGAGATCTAATTCTGCATGCTGAAGCATAAGGATAGTAAAACAAGAAGGCTCCCCCCTTCTCCAAACCCTCCAGTTAAAACTGGCAGGAAAAACTGAGAAAAAACAACAAGAAGCATAGCAAAACTGACATGGAAATTTCACAGGAAAGACTGAAAAGGAAAAGTTACATTCTATAATACTTTATCTATAAGATACCAATTTGAATAACCTGAAAGAGAGAGTAATCAAATAAACAACTAACTACGGCATGACATTTTGTATGGGTATGATGAGTTAATGGGGCGTCTGTAGACACAGCGTGGGAATTGCACAGTGCACAGTGTGGATGTTCAGGGGTGGTGCTGGCAGCCTTGTCTGGCGCTTTTAAGGTAGGCAGCAGTCAATTAGGCCCCAGCCCCCTTACTCCACTGAGACAAGGAACTTTCCCATGCGGGACAAGTACACAAGTTACAACCTGAAGCAGTGACCCCTGGTACATTAAAAAAAATCCCGATGGTGGTCACTTAACTAACAGGGACCCTCAGTGATCCACAGCCCATCACAGGTCGAAAGTATGAGTAGTGACCATTAACTCGGGGCTATCTGTGCATATCCTAGTTTGTGCTTATACTAAATTTGCATTTAAATAAATTGATCCAGCCTAGGAATATATATATATATATATATATATATATATATATATATATATATATATATATATATATATATATATATATATATATATATATATATATATATATATATATATATATATTTTTATGTGCTCGACTCTGGGCATAGGCTTCACAGCCTGCTCCCGAGGCCCAGTAGTCCTCCTACACACCATACACCTCTACATGTCACCAATTCGGCGCTAACACCCACCGTCCATATTGAATACATGCTAGGGGCTGTCTCATACAGGACTGGTGTATTGGTATTAGCGGGGGTATTTTTACGACATGTCGGCGGGTCTTCTGGTAGATCGGTAAAGTCTGCTTTTGTTTGAAATTCAAATCCTTAAACTGTTCCCTGCCCCAGCGGGGATTTGAACCTGGGTCCGGTAGGGCCGCAGGCCATCTCTCTCTGTCTCTCTCTCTATACTGTATATATATATATATATATATATATATATATATATATATATATATATATATACACACACACACATACAAGTTTTTTATTCGGGAGTAAACTTATTAAGCTGGGGGTTAGAGGACAGATTCTTATCCTAGCGACGTTTAAAGGTTCGCACTGTGTTACAATTTACTACACTGGATGAGAAAGAGAGTGAGGAATGAAGAAAATATGGACTGTTTAATGGGGAGAGGGGAGAGGGGTGGGGTAGGAGACTGAGACAGGAAGGAAGTGGAGGAGGTTTGGGGAAAGGATGAGAGAGATGTGTAAGGGAGGTAAAGGATAGGAGGAGGTGAGGCTGGAAAGGGGTGGGAGGAGGAAGGGAAAAGAGGAGGTGATAGGGAGGGGTTGGAAGGTGTGGGGTAGGGAGAAGAGAGATATGGAAAAGGGTGTGGGGAGATGAGAGCTGAAAGAGAGGGAGAGACACGGAGGGGATGGATGGGGTATTGGGGAAAGAAGGGCGACGGAGAAGAGTTTGGTACTGGGAGGAAGGAGGTAGTAGGGAAGATGTGGAGGGGTTAGAAAGATTGGGTGGAGGAGAAGGACTGACTGAGGGGAGGGATTAGCAGAGGTGTGCTAGAGGGAGGTGTGGAGGAGGACATGAGGAAGGGTTAGAATGAGGGAAGGAGGGGAGAGGAGGAAAGGAGGAAGGGTGGAAGAGAGATGGTGGAGGCGGGGGTGGAAAGTGGAAAAAAAAATGTGGAGGGATTGGATTACGTTGAGTTAAGGTTGGACAGTGGAGAAAATGTTGAGAGGTTAAAAAAGGGGAGAGGAAGCGAACTGAATGAGGGGAGGAATGGACGAGGCTTGGGGAAGGGAGGCGAGGGGAGATGGGTAGGTGAGAGAGAGAGGGGAGGGGAGGAGATAAGAAGGAGGGGTTAGAAGGAGGGTGGGGTGATGATGGCAGGGCTGCTGTGATAAAAGTAGGTGCAACTTATTGGAAAAAATAAATACTGATAAAATAAACTTACCTACTGAGTGTCTTTATTGAAGGAAAATAACTGCATGAGTTAAGTGGCTTCTTGTTGCCATTACTGGAAACATTATTGATGCCCTTAGGTTCCTATGACTCCCAACTGAGTAAAATCGAGTTTGCTGAAATGTTACTTAAGTGGTATAGACGATGAGAGGGTTAGTGGTGGTAACATTTACACTTCACGCTTCTATGCTCACTTTGAGCAGTATAATCATCTAACGTACATGAGATAAAATACATGAGTTGCTCCGACCATGAGAGTTAACAGTACACTGAACACTACTAAATATACCAAAGCGCTATCACGAAAGGCAATTTTATGATCAATAATGAGAGTAATTATTATAACAACATGAAGCTGGATTTTCTGGTCATCATAAAAAAGCGCATGGAGGAGAGGCAGTCTGGATGGGGGTAGTGGACGGTGGTGTAATTGAAACACTCGGCCGGCAGGTGTGTGGCCCCTTAGGTCGACCAGAGGACTGTCGGGTACCACCTCTTTACCTCAGTCTATTCGCACGTACAAATCTGAAACAGGGTCCTGGATGTGTATGGTGACGGCGGTGTGTCGTGGTCTGAGGAATGCTTGTTGGACAGTTTACTTGTTAGTCACACGACTTATAGGAAAGCGGTGACGTCGTGGATGACAAGCACCATTGAGGAGGTTATTGACGACGTCACAATTTACAAGGTAAAACTGAGGTGTTGACATCACAGGTTAGGGGGACCAATGAACATGTTGGTGACGTCACAGATTATGGAGACGAATGGGGGCTGGCAGTGGCGTCACAGGTTACGAGGACTGATGGGAAAATGACCGGTGACGTCACAAATTACGGACCAATGGGCAATCAGGTAATGACATCTCAGGGCGGGCGGACCAATGGGAAGCAAGATGCCTGGGGCTGGGATAGCCGCTAGGAGGCCGCGCAGCCAAGCGTGACAAGCGCGGGCATTCCTCGCTTTATAAATCCTCCCCCATTACGCCCCTCCCGTCTTTATTACCGGTGTTCCTCATTATAATCTTCTCCCCCGGTGGCAAGAAAAGGGGTAACCGCAAGAAAACCCTTAAAACCCTGAATTAGTTGACGTATTTTATTAGTAAAATCCTTGTTGCTTTTTGAGACGATGGCGTTTTGCTTAGGAAAGGTATCTCATATAATGAAAGAACCACAGTAAATCTCTAACTCTTTGAATAAGTATTAATTAGTTTCTTTTTGCCACGTCTACACTATTCAATTACAGATAGGCCTCCCTTACTTGAATTAGCTGCGTATTTTATCGGCATTTACTTCCTGACAATATTAAAAGGAATCACATATCCAAACGGTCGCTTTAAAACCCTTAAGCCCATGAATCACAACAAGTGTTTTAATGGTTTATTATTCAAATATCCAGAAGCTCTCGTAAAATATATATATATATATATATATATATATATATATATATATATATATATATATATATATATATATATATATATATATATATATATCAATAAAACTTTCTCCATGTCACTCAATCTACTTTTCTCTCCAGCTTTCTGTATCTCTGCTCTCTTTTCTGTCTATCTGCCTTTTACTGATGTGATTAATGAAGGCTATACATAACCCTTGAAGTTAAAGCTGAATCCTCCATTAACCTGAATAAAATATTTCTGAAGATAGCAAGAATTATACAGTATATATATATATATATATATATATATATATATATATATATATATATATATATATATATATATATATATATATATATATATAATAGTGATAAGGCAAACGACCTTCCTATGCCCGTCTTTATTCTCTCCTCCTCCAAATTTCCTTATCTTCATGGCATAATGGCTGGCTCCAGGTAACGTTTGCTACAATTAGGCGCATTATCATTATTATTCTGTCCGTATACTTTCGCAAGCGTCATGGGAAGGGAGAATGTACTATGCCCAGTTTATAGACGGAGGGTAATTTTACTGCTGGTGGGTGATAGTGACGAAGGTGGATAAATGGCCTGAAAGATGGGGAGAGAACTGGACGGAGACACACAGAGGGAACGATAGATGAAGGTTAACAGATATTGGGAGACAGCCAGATAGAGGCAGAAAGAGATGAGTAGTTGGATAGACAGATAGACCGAAAGATGGATAGACGTCACGACAGACAGATAGACAGATAAATACAGATACAGATAGACATAGAGGAGACACAATAAACAGAAGTTAGATAAATGGAGAGATATATGTATAGAAGTAAAGGTGTGGGGAGAAAAGGATAGATCAATAAACATACCAATACAAGAAGGTAGAGCTGAGGTTAATGGTTGTATGTGAATATGTACGTGAAGAAAGAAAATGTGTGTACACAGCCGATCCATTTATGTGTACCCAAGTGAAATGGTCGGTCAGAATGTATACGCCCAAGTGCTAATAAGAATGTTGTGTGTGTGTGTGTGTGTGTGTGTGTGTGTGTGTGTGTGTGTGTGTGTGTGTGTGTGTGTGTGTGTGTGTGTGTGTGTGTGTGTGTGTGTGACTCGTAATTTTGTAAGTATCTGGGGGGGGTGTTTAACCCCTTCGGTACGATGACTCCCATTTTTTATCTACTACCAGACAGCCTTATTAAAATTTGGTGAAACTTTTCGAACTGGAGGGGTCAAATTAATATAGCCTACAGGCTATAATCCCCTTCAGTATGGAATGTATTCAAAAACTTAACTACAAAGCGCTCAAAGGGCGCATACCTCCGCCAATGCCATTGCCATTAAAAAGGGTCCGGATCCGGATCCGTGGATACAGGATCTTGATCTTTAACCTGATGTGCCCCCAAATATATTCAATTCTTTCTTGGTGCATGACCCACCTTTCCGCAAAATTTAATTGAAATTCACTGAGAACTTTTGGAGATATTGCGCAGGATACTCCGGATCCGGATCCGGATCCGCCCGCAAATGTAATAATTTGTTTCTTGGCCCATGGCACACCTTTCCACAAAATTTCATCAAAATCCGTTCTTGGTTTTCCGAGTAATCCGGGATCCGGATCCGTGGATATAGGATCAGGATCCGGATCCACCCCCAAATATATCAATTCTTTCTTGGCCCATGGCCTACCTTTCAACAAAATTTCATTGAAATTCATTGAAAACTTTTGGAGATATTGTACAGGAAACTCCGGATCCGGATCCAGATCAGGCCCAAAATTTAATTAATTCTTCCTTGGCCCATGGCCCACTCTTCTACAGAATTTCATCAAAATCCGTTCGTAACTTTTTGAGAAATCCTACTAACAGAAAGACAGATTGACAGACAAATAAACAAACTAACGCAGGGCAAAACATAACCTCCTTGGCGAAGGTAATAAGGTCTTCTGGAGGTAGCAAGAGTGAACGAAAGTAAAGTCACCGTTCTGAAAGGGTTAAGGGTAATGAAAAATAAATTAACAAAACCTACATGCTGAATAAAGACACATTCATCAAACTATATGATGATAAATAATATGGATGTGCTATGCTCTTTTCACCTTAACTTGGCCTAAAATTGCCATCTCCCTATCTTGAAACCTGGGCAATATATTAACACTAGAATATGACCCTACTTAGGAAGTAATGCCATGGAAAGGTTGGAGAGCGATGATATTTTCTTATTCTGCCACTGAGCTTAGTGAAATATGCTGCAAAAGGATGAAAATTAATTCTATCGTTGAGCTAAGTGAAATATGCTGCAAAAGGCTGAGAATTTGGCGTATGTTAACGTGAAGAGAATATAGTAGCTATCTAAACTAGCAAACTCACTAGAACACAAATAAACAATTACAAGAAACACCTGGACAGACAGATGGAAAGAACATAATAAATTGGATGTAAAGTGAGAGAAAGACAGAAAGGGACATGAAAATTAAGAGCGAACACATTTTTAACTACAAAGTCCTTAGAGAGCGCACACCTCCGCCAATGCCATTGCCATTGAAAAGGATCCAGATCCAGATCGGGACCCGGATCCTCCTCCAAATTTAATCAATTATTTCTTGGTCCATGGTCCACCTTTCCACAAAATTTCACTGAAATTCATTGAGATCTTTTGAAGATATTTTACGGGACATATAGGATCTGGATTCGGATCCTCCCCCAAATTCATTCTTTTGTTCCTTGGCCCATAGCCCACCCTTCCACAAAATTTCATGAAATTCTGTTCATAGCTTTTTGAGTAATCCTGCTAAAAGAGAGACAAACAAACAGAAAAACAGACAAACAAACCAACGCGGGGTAAAACATGACCTCCTCTGCGAACGTAACTAGACGAGGAATGTCGACAGCATTATCAGAGAAATACTTGCTCGTTAACAAACTTCAAAAAAGAAAAATCGTGAGAGCAGACGATGACCCGTAACTGTGTGGGTTTTGTGTCTTTTATAATGTCGTCAGGAGTTAAGTAGAATTAAATACTCTACTGTGCTTAATTGACAAAGATCCCCGGTCCCTTTTAGCTCAGCTGATGGCCAAATGTAGTCACATTGGAGGGTTGATATGCCTAGTAACCAAGAAGACTATTTCGGACTATAACCCTGGCTCTTCGAATTTCATGAACCTCAGCCTGGCATTCATGGTATAAAAATGGCCCAGTTCCGTCAGATGAAAGAAAACCGACTATAGATCTACTATCCCAGTAAAAGTTATTGTCTTCAGCCCAAGATCGTAATATATATTGTATTCTCAGGCGATTTTATTCAGTTTCTGGGAGATTTTTCGAACTGGAGGGGTTACATAATTTTTCCTTTAATATTAATCTCTTCACCACAAGATGTCCAGTGGTGGCACCGATATAACCGGACGGTGGAGCTACCCGAACGTATAAACGTCCTTCTGTCCTTTCCCTATCCCCCGACAGGAAGTGGATGGACTGTAGAAGGGCGACTTTGGCTGCAGTCTACTGGGTGCGTGTGAAGATAAGCCTGGGATTGCTAATACTTCTACTATTGCTACGAGACGTCCCCTCTGTTATTTAATGAAATCGTCTGTTTTGTAGCAATTAAAAAAGGACGCATTCAGTCTGATGCTACAAGACTGTTCTTAACCCTTCCATTAATTTCTCGTTCCTAGGTAAAACAGTTTAGGATTAACAAGATTAATGCATCTAAATTCGACCACCTGAGTAAAAACGGTTAATAAAAACTCCTTTAAGAAAAAACAGATGGCAAAGAAAAACAAAAACACTTGTTAGAAGAGAGGAAGATGGCTGAAGCAGAGGAACATGAGCCAGAATGCATGTAAATGGGTTAATTATACGGATGGTTAAGGGGTGAACAAACTCGTTGGTTATATAGGAAGTAGTGTAATGAAGGAAGGTGAGTGAAGGAGTGAATAGTGATGGATGGATGAATAGGTGGATGGGTGGGTGGCAGGGTAGTGATGGATGAATGGCTAGGTGGGTGGGTAGGTAATGGTGGATGGGTGAATTGGTGGGTGGGTTAGTGGGTAGGTGGGTAGTGGTGGATGGATGAATCGGTAAGTGGGTAGGTGGGTGGATGGATTGACTGATGGATGGATGGATGGGCTGACTGATGGATGGATGGATGGATGGATTAAATAAATGATGGAAGATGAAGTGATAGTGATGTGATAAAGAGAAATGATAGAGGTGGCTGACTGGCTGGATACCGCTAAGGAAGAAAGGATGAGCAGGTAGATAAATACAGTAGATGGATCAGCATATACAGATGGATGGATGGAGAGATGGGTAGATAGACAGATAGATAGATAGACAAAGACAAACAGACCGATCGACAGAGGATAGACACAAAGATATAGATAGATAAAGAGATAGATGTAGACAGATTGATAGACAAATAGATAGATGGATAGATGATAGACAGATAGACATATATGGAGCAAAGATAGACACACAGATGGACAGATATAGTTATGTTAATGCGAGGATAGCTAGAGTGGATGGATAAGCTGATACAGGTAACAATAAACTGATAACAAGGAATAATACATAGAGAGGCTAATTCTAACGCCACAGACAGACAGGCTGCTATAAAGGTGATAAGCAGAATGGCGAATGTAAGGAATAAAAGATGGACAGCCTGATGCAACGACCATGGATAGAGAGGCTGAAGTAAGAGCAATAGATAGAGAGGCTGACGTAATAGCAATAGATAGAGAGGCTGATGTAAGAGCGATAGATAGCAAGGCTGACGTAAGAGCGATAGATGGAAAGGCTGATGTAAGAGCGACAGATAGAAAGGCTGACGTGAGAGTGATAGAAAGAAAGGCTGATGTAAGAGCAATGGATAGAGAGGCTGACGTAAGAGCAATAAAAAGGATGATGTAAGAGCGATAGACAGATGGCTGCAAGGAACAAAAGACCGATAGATACAGTAGATGCAAGTGATGGCAGATGGATGGGCCGAAAGTGATATATGGATAGATGAAAAAATAGTATGTCATATGGATTGGTATACAAAGTACAAGAAATGACAGATGCAAAAGTTGATGTACAGAGAGATAGATGGATGGACAGACAAATGAAACAATCAAATGTAAAGTAGGTTTTTATGAGAGCACTACCATAGGTTTATTCCATCTACTGTTATCACTGTTAATTCTGTGCATTAGTGTTTATTTAACTTTTTTCAGTATTGGCTTGGATAAATTCAGTGACATACTACAAACTTTTCACACACGCACACACACACACATTTTATATATATATATATATATATATATATATATATATATATATATATATATATATATATATATATATATATATATATATATATATATATATATATATATATATCACGTTATCTTCGGGTGATATATATCACGTTATCTTCGGGTGAAGTTGGCTGGTAGTTTTATAAGAAAAAAATGTTTCCTTATTCACAACAATAAAATTATGAAAACCGTAATAACACGTCAGACGTACTATGAACTTGTTTCCTCAATCGATTATTCATGGCAGTGACGAAGGAATACATACATAACCGTAGCCGAGTTGCGCTACATAATTAACAAGAGACAATTGGTAAGGGCATCGTTAAACAACAGCCTCTCACTTCTGACAGTTTTCACCTGGATACAGATAATAAAATGCCTTCCTAATGGCGGCGAGAAAACAGAAGGAGAGAAAGTTCAAACACGGTGGGTAACTGTCAGGTGGGGGGGAGGTGCATTAAATGTGAGTGTAGGAAAGAAAGAGAAGCGGTCATCTGGACACGAGGGAAGGAGGATGAGGATGAGGATGAGGAATGGAGAGATAAGAGAGAACAGGAAAGGGGTAAGAGGGTAAATGATAACGAAATGTGAAAAGGAAGAGGAATGATGAGATAGTAATCGACGAAAATACAGGCACAAACCCAAGATCTGAAAGAAAAATCAGTGCAAGATC
Organism: Coenobita brevimanus; assembly: GCF_032717465.1. Classification (NCBI taxonomy): domain Eukaryota; kingdom Metazoa; phylum Arthropoda; class Malacostraca; order Decapoda; family Coenobitidae; genus Coenobita; species Coenobita brevimanus. Next base: position 21,872,218 of record NC_137004.1, read on the forward strand.
AAATAAGTTCCTGATTAGCCTTTAGCAGTATTTGCAAAGTTATCTCTACAAAATACATTCGCCATCCATGACACCAAACAATGCTCTATTAATTACCTGACTGGTGTTCTCTCTTAGTCACTCCTTCAGACAGTCCCGCTTCAGTGGCTGCTCCCATGATTCCAGACCTTAGTCTACTTCCTCGTTATCCTCCTTAGTAGCCTACCAATAGGGAAACCAAAGCAGACAGCAAGAGGAAATAGGTTCATTAACATGTGACCACGTGAAGACTTGCCTTATGGCACTCAACTTGACGATTTACCATTGTTACATTCAAGTAAGTGTGTCCCCAGTTCGTCATGAGTACGCAGCTGAATAATATGATCCTTTGGGATGCGGGAGGACAACCAGACAACCACCAATCAGCCGACCTGCCCATCGACGCTAGCCTAGCTCAGCCAGAAAAACTTTGCCCACACTACTCTCCTTGAGTGGTTACAGCTCGCTGAGCTGCCACAACCGGCCTGGTTGTTGGGATCCACTGGGTCACTTACACTATTTGAATGGTTCCAACTCACTGGGCTGCTGCAGCCAGACTTTCTGTTGTGATCTCTGGGTAACAACGATTCCGGAGACCCAGCCTTGCCTCAACGCCCTTGCAGTATTTGTAATTGTTCATGGAGAGAGTCGGCACCCTGACCAAAAACTGAAGTATGAATGTTGACCTGTCGTAGACACTGACATCGTCAAGAGACGTTCGAGTTGTTTCTCATTAGACTCCTAAAGAATCCAAAGGAGAAACCACACCATAAGAACCCACTAACTTATTCATCCACATGTAGCCATTCAGGTGTCTAAGGCCTTGCACAAAGATCAAGGCAATATTTGCTCACTCTTATACAAAATATTTTAATCCCCTCGCAGTTCGGAACACCAGGGAACAGGTGATTAAGATCAGACAGGTAATGTTATGACTTGGATGGGATATAATTTATTTATACATGGGTTCTGGCACTTTTATGTTCACTGCTCTTTCCTGTCTCACCTGCTCTTGTGTGCATTATCTGTATAGCTGTTTGTAAAGAAACGTCTAGGTGAGCAACTGTAAATCTCACATCCCAGATCCCTCTACCATTCCCTGATGATGATGATGATAATGACGATGATGTGTACTGTAAATGAATAAGTAGATCATTTTAACGTGTTTCTCAAGGCACAAATTTTAGCTCCTATGACATACAATGAAGGATATTACTGGGTTATCCTCCTTTGATTCATGTCCCAATCAGCTTACCTGTTTATTGGTTTATGTGTTAACTATCCATCAATTGCTCCACTAACCACCTATCCAGCTATCGTTCTCTGCACCCTGACGTTTTTTTAAAAAAGGCAACATCCAGGCAACCCCCTTCGAAGTGTACAGGCCATAAATTTAACCCTTCACTGTCGTGTTTTGTTTCTTATTCTTGTTCTCGTCAGATGGATTTACTCAGAAGAGACTCATCATACAGCAGATGTTGAAATACAGACTTCACTGTCCCCTTCAATGCGTGACGTCTTTCCTAAGCTGAATAAAATCCTCTAGACGTAGCAGACAATAAAATACACGTTATCGGATTGAAATGAAGGGCAGATGACCAGAATATTGTCCTTGGTGGGGTAAAACGATGGAAAATTCTCCGTTCGCCTCCTTGGGATAAGCACCCCTATATGCGTAGGTCGGCCGTCACTACCACAAGGACACTATCATCACTTGGCCCCTTCAGCCCCATAACGTATTCTCTATTTATGCTATCTCGAAGCGATTTTATTCAGCTTAGGATAGATTTTTCGAACGAGGGGATTAGATACAGCCTTCATTAACCCTATCATTATTAAAAATCCTTCCTACTTTAAATAAAATTGTTTGATAATGACAAGAATAAACTGAAATATATACGTCCTTGAAGTTAAAAAAAATAAATAAATCTGCACACCGGCTGCTGCGACTGAGGCCTCGAGGTGAAGCAGACGAAGCTCAGAAATAATTAGTATAAAACAAACATCATAACGTATCCTTATTCTAATAAAATTTTTACAATACATCATAAATTTCGATAAGAAAATTGTTTCGTTGCATGTAAAACTGGTAACCTGAGAACGCAGAGTGGTAAAAATGGAAAATTCAGTGAGGGCAATAGATTTTATGAAACAGCAAACAGTAAAGTTTAAAATTTATCACAAAATATGACTAAAAAAAAACAAGATTAGTTTAAGTTAAAGTTTTCAAACATGCTATTCCTGAACCTCTTCAGTGCGGCGACGTTCTGTATTTATGAGTATTCTTGCTACCTCCAGCCGATTTTATTCTCCCTTGGAGAGACTTTTCGAACTGGTGGAGCTAGATACAGCCTTCACTGAGTCCTTCAAAAGTAGGGTGTTCTCCAAAGCTGTCAAATCGCCCAGCAGTGGCAGTGCTAGCAGTATCATTAGTAGAGTGACCCCGGTCTGTCTGAAGAAGACCCCAAACCTCCTTAAACAGACTCATCAATCGCAGACAAGCAATCACCCCTGCAGGGACATCCCGCGTAGTGAACCGATGGTCCCCTTTGGAGGACACCGCCACTCCACACCGAAGCGCGAAGAGGGTGGAGGTTTTGGTCCTGGATGGACGCCGTAACTGAGACTCTCCAACCATTTAACAACAACAGTATAGTATGCGCCACATCACCCTGCTGAGAATGGTTTCCTGGATTATAGGAAAATATTAAGCTACTCGGTGAGAGTAGTCATCTAAGAAGAAATAGCACTACATTCAGTGAGTGGATGATGATCGCCACCACCTAACACAAAATACCAAGAGTAAAATAAATAAATATATAAAGTAAAAAAAAAAAATCATTATAATGAACAGACTTAACCAAGCTGACATCTTTATTAACTATTCTCGCCGCTGCTACAAGATTTTACCGAGTTCTGGAGAGAAGAACTGGACCTAAGTTGCTTGGTACTGCTGGGTTTACAATAATCTAAAAAAACACAGCCTCATTCTCCCTTCTCCTTACACCCACCACCTTCCCTATCCCTAGCCCTCTCTTTCCGTTTGTCTCTTCCCCCTTCATTCCCGGTCCTCGCCACAATCATACATCCTCTTCTCTGCCCTGGCGATAAAATACTATAACAGGAAAATTAATGTTTTATAGCCGTTCTGAACGTTAGTTTTACTGGTATGCTCTTTTTACCCTAACTTGTCCTAAAATTACCGTTCCTCCGTCTTGAATGCTTAGTTGTGACAACCGATTAATACTGGAAATGCTATGGAAAGGATGTACAGCCGTAGCATTGCCATCTTCTGCCACTGATTTGTATAATAAGCTACAAAGTACTAAATCTGGACTAAGTTAAAATGAAAGAACTATAGTGTGGTTGGTGAGCTGGAACGGGTGTTATGCCGGTCCAGAGTCACCGTGGGCAGTACTCATAAGCTATAAGATTCATCTGAGTATAAGACTCCTTATTTATATACACCGGTGCTAGTAAATGCACTCATACAACTACGAAGCACTTCATAAACAGGTTAAAGTAAATGTTAAAGTGAAAAATAAGAGCAGAAAAATGACTGCTGAAAATAATTAACTGCTGTGGTGACTACCTTGCCTTAAAAATTGGATTAAGACCCATTCTGAGTATAGTACTTGCCTCCTCCACAAGCCCCACCTCCTCCCCCACCCCATCACCTTTACAACACAAGTACGCTCATTTTTAGTAACCTGAAGTTACTCGAGTAAACCTTACTTACCTCAAGTGATCTTTTGTTATACTACTTGACTTTTATGGGTATGTAAAGAGTCTGGGTACACAGAGGTTTTTTTCCCTGTGGTACGCGACACAACAGGGGAAAAAAAAAAAAAAAAAAAAAAAAAAGAGGTTTACATACATACTACTTTATGAACAAAATTTCAGAGGCCACACATAGTGTTGTACAACACAAAGCATACACCACAAATTAACGTTACCTATGAAACAGTCATGTATAAATAAACTCGTAAAGCAGACGGAAGAGATGAGGTGAGAGAATCTGCCATTTTATCATTATTAGTTCAATTATCTAATAATAAAAAAATAAAAAAAACAGCTCTTAACAGCTTAACGCTTAGAAGAAAAAGACGACGGCAGATATACCGTGCCTACTTACAGTGCAGTACTTTACTTAGCTCGGTGTAGGAATCAACCTCTTGAACACGAAATTATAATCTTTTCCGGCTGCCGCCTAGTGACTTTATTTACGTTAGATGGCGTTACTCCTTCTCAAGTGAACAAACAGAGAGTAACAGGCACAGGTACCTATACTGGTTTTACCTTAACCTGGCCTAAAATTGCCATCTTCCCATCTTGAATGCTGAGTTGTAACAATAGGCAAACACTAGATAAGGAAGCTAATCATGAAAAATGACTGTGAAAAGGATGTAGAGATACAGTATTGTCTTAGTCTGCCTCTGAGCAACATGATATAGGCTGCAAAAGGACGAAAATTAATTGGGTCAAGTTGAGGTGCAAAAATCCGTTTCATTACCGGAAAAACAGACCGAAGTGGAAAGGTGCCAGATCATATTGCACAGTTGCGTTGTCACTTCGGAGATGCGTATTTAAAGCACAGTGACAATCGTCTTGGATCGTATACAGGGTCGTATTTTAGTTGGCTTCGCATAACATTTCTCTTAGTGATTTATTTTTCATATTACACCTTATCATTTTCTAGTATGCTGTTTATACTGTTTTAATATCGACATGGTTTGCGTTAATAACATACAAGAGGATGTTGGGGTTTCATATGCAAAATAAATCGGTAGGGAAAAGGTGTTATAAGATCTCCACAGCTACTTAGAATACGACACAGTGTCTGCGGAGACGGACAGGTGTGACGAAAAGGATTAATAATTTCCCAGCAACTCTGGATACACGTTCCCGCGTAAAATGAGGCACCGGACAGATAAACCGATAATGCCAAACAAACAGCAACGGGTACTCGGATAATGAAAGGGGAAGGCCGCTGCAAATACCTCTATGTACGGATACGCCGGCCCACTTAATAAATAAACAGACGGATGAGCAAACTGAAAAGAGAGGATGGACTGATTGAGGGACAAATAGGGGGCGGCGGCCATCTGCAAATGGTTCACGTACGGCCAGGATCAAAAGTTGGCCTCATATTTCACTTTCCACAACTGGATAAAATTTCTGCGTGGAGTGATGTCTGGTGAGTTTCTCTGGGCATAGATGGTTCTCCTAGATACGATGCTCTACGGAGGAAAGTGAGGGACATAAGAGACGATTGAAACTGATGCCGTGGAATTGTTAGTATACGAATTTCTGACACCGGCTATACCAGCGCTCCGGCCTATCCCGCACATAAAAGGGCCATCTATCCGGCCGCTTCCTCTGTTTGGACTAAGTGATTGATGGCAATACTCGATAATGGGTCGGGGTGATGAGGGGTAGGGGCAGGGAGGGCAGGGAGAGGGGATAAAGGGGGAGGGGAAAGGGATGGAAGTGAGAGAGAGAGAGATGGATGAGCAGAAGAGGGACTGAAAGAGGGAAGGCACACATTGTGAAAGGAGGGCAAGAGAATAGATGGAAGGGAGGGGGGAAAGATGAAGGAGAGGGGGGAAAGATGAAGGAGGGGGCGAAAAGGATGAAGGAGGAGGGGAGAAGGAGGAAGGGAAGGGGAGAGGATGAGGATGAAGTGCGAGGGGAGGAGGATGAAGAGCGAGGGGAGTAGGATGAAGAGCGAGGGGAGAAGGATGAAGAGCGAGGGGAGAAGGATGAAGGAGAGGGGACAGGGTTAGAATAGGACGGAGAGGAAGGATGAATAACAGAATTGGGGAAGGTATACAGTGTGAGGGGAGAGCAAGAGTACGAAGGGAATGAAGGGAGGGGAGAGCTGAGGGACGGGAAGGAGAGAAGGGAGGAAGATGTAAAGAGGGATGAAAAGGGTTGAAGGGGGGCAGCGTACAGGCAAACAGTACATATAGCGCGTAGTGAAGGCAGGGAAGGTGAAGAGATTGAGTAGGAGAGGAGTGATAAAAGAGGAGGTGAGGTTAGCATGTGGAAGGAGAGCAGGGGGAAGAAAGAGGGATGTCGGAGGAAGAGGGAAGAGGGATTGAAGGGAAAAGGTAAATAAGGAGGGAAGATAAACAAGGTCATGTGAGGTAGGGGCAGACAGGTAATGGGCAGAGGAGAGAGGGAGGGAAAAAGAGGTGTGAAAGAAGCAAATGAGAGAGGGAGAAGGAAAAAACTGATATCGTAGGAGTGAGTGGGAGAGGGAGAAGGACTGGACATGGAAGGGGTGTTAAGGACTTGGAAGAAAGATAGGGGAGGGAGACAGAAAGAGCGATGGTGACAGGGGTGATACGGGGAGGGAGGGGACTGGCGAAGGAGTTGGGTATGGAAGGGGACTGACAAAACAAGGGGAGAGGAAAACATATGAGACTGAAATGGACAAAGAGGGAGTAAAAAGAAATAAAAAGAAAATGTGAGTGAAAGAAACAAACGAAAAACTAGAAAAGTAAAATAAAAAATGACTGTGGAGTGGAGATACAGGGTGAAAATTAAGTAGTGAAGCGTCACAACAAAGAGGAGTTAATATGTGAGACCGAGATAACTGGAAAGACTAGAGAAGTTAAAAAGAGTAACGAAATAGGGTAGAGATATATGCTGAAAAATGACATAGGGTGTAACAAAGGATGAAGGAGAAATGAAGGAAATAAAGGAATAAGGTTAAGGAAAACCAAAACAGAAAACAAAGATAAGAGTTCAGTGAAGCTTAGAAAGGAAAGGAGACGAGTCAGAACTAGAGGAAGGCAAGAGAGACAAGATGGAACACTCTGAAAACTAGTAAGGAAGGAAGAACAAAGATAAAGAAGGGATTAATATATGTAAGCGGATCAGTATACAGTCAGATATCGAACGGTAATCTGTTTTTATGATAAGAAAAAATAAGAATAAACTTACTCAAGAATATGGTTGACAGCGGAGATTAATTAGAGGATCAGCCTATACACACGGGGAGAACACTACTACATGGCATAGGCGTATCAGAGCAAAGAGGAGGAGAGGTATTCTGTATTCTAAGAGTCTTAAACACGCACCTCGGAATCTCCATACTACCAGTCCCTTACCAGTTTATTTTTACATGACTTCATTATCCTGTCATGTGCCATATTAGCAAACTAAGGCAATAACAACAAAATAATATTGATGGGATTACTAAAGTGTTGTATGTAAAATCAACAGACGAGGATGTGGTGGTAGGGAAGCTCTTATGTTCACAATAAAATGCCCCTGTGTGGGTATGCTGGAGGAGGTGAAATATCTGTAATGGGAAGACGGTGAGGGTGGGAGGGTGGGGGTGAAGAGGCAGGGGCGATTAGGGAGGGATGGTAATAAGAAATGACAAGGAATGAAAGCAAAGGTAAAGAAATAATGAAGTAGATGAGTATGAGGATGCAGAAAGAGATACTGAGAAAAAACATAAAAAAAGGGCTAAGAAGGAACGAGGGAAGTAAATAAAAATGGGAAAAAGCTAGAGGTAAATATATACAGAAATGACGACAAAGTAAAAGAGTACAGAGAAAAAAAAACATAAACAGACCTTTTGATCCTTTTGTGGTCGAATATCTTAGGGTTAGCTATGGCATTGATATTCGTTATGAGAATTACAAAATAAAGAAACGCATAAGGCTCCTTCCCCTTTCCCTAACTCACTCACTCATCACTCATTCAGGTGGAGATGATAGGAAAAAGCGAGAAGTTACCACTATGCAGTTCAGACAGATTTTCATGGAAATATCCTAAGAAAGGAAGAAAAGAAACTACATTTTCCACTTCAGTAACCTTAACCTGCACGGATTAGAATATTTTACTAGCTTACCATACAAGTATTGTGCTTATATAGTTGGCTTGCTTATGATATGCATGGGGGAAACAGTAAAGGAATATTTTTGAGCCACGCTGCCGTGAAAACTTTTACTCGAGATTTGAAGTTAGATATTTGAACGAGGGAAATAGTAAAGGAATATTTTTGTATAGTATCAAGCAATCGTATACATATTTGCCAGAAATCTGAGGTTAAATAATTGCATGGAGGAATAGTAAAGGAATATTTTTGTGCCATGCAGCCGTGAACATATTTACTAGAGATTAAAAGGTAGATATTTGCCCCAGCATTCATTAAATTGCAGTACTATATCGCAGTCTACCACGTCAGAGGGCAATTTGCTTCTCTGGTGAAGAATTAAGGCTTCACTTCTCTTGATTGGAAATGTTTGCCAATAAATTTATAGCTACTGTCTCTAGTACCACGTGATTGTTGTACTGTCTGCTGTGAATTACTGCAAAAGGAGGGAAAAAGTTGGCGGGAGAAAGAGGAAAAAAGGTTGGTAGGCGAAAGTGGAAAAAAGGCTGATGGGATTAAAGGAAAAGAAAGGCTGGGAGAAGAAAGAGGAAGAAATGACTACGGATGAAGAAGGGCTGAAAAGAGAGTTAGAAGGGGGACTGACGAGACGATGAGGGAAAGGGGTGGGGGTGAAGAAGGGCTAATGAAACCTGACAGTAACATAATGCTGATAAAAGAATGTAACATAATAAGGGAAGAGTGGAAGATAAGAAGGGCGAGGGTAGCAGATGAAGGAAGAGAGAGAGAGAGAGGGAAGATAATGGATGAGGCAAAAGAAGATAGCCATCCCATCCCATTACAAGGAAGAGGAGAGGGAAGCCACACAAAGGAAGAGGAAGAGGAGGGGGAGGAGGAGGAGGTGGAGGAAGAGGAGGAGATAGGAGGGGGAGGAGGAAGAGGAGGTGGAGGAGGAAGAGGAAGAGAAGGAGGAGGAGGAGGAGGAGATGGAGGAGGAGGAGGAGGATGGTGGGTAGGACAAGAGGAATGGGAGCTCCAGGAAAATAGGAAAACAAATGAAACGTGCGGTCGGATTATGTGATGATGTTGGTATCGTTTGTTAAATGATGAGGGGTTTTGTTTATTTACAGGGACATTTATTTAATCTGAGAGAGAGAGAGAGAGAGAGAGAGAGAGAGAGAGAGAGAGAGAGAGAGAGAGAGAGAGAGAGCGTACGTGCGTGCATGCACGCTTGCACTAATTAGCAAATTCTCATTTTACTACCCTTTGCTCCAAGTTCCAGCACAACTGATACATCCGTTATGTTAACCCTTTTTACAATAAAGACTATTATGCCTTTTTTACTACAGCTACTACTAAACATTTTTCTTTGATTACCATTATGCTAAGGTTATTTATTACAACTAACACCATTTTTTACTACAAGTACTACCGAGCTTACTTTACAACTGCCATTATGCTCTTCTTTAACTATTATTATCTCCGCCATGGAGGTTATGTTTTACCGCGCGTTGGTTTGTCTGTTTGTCTGTTAGCAGGATTACTCAAAAATTTATGAATGGATTACGATGAAATTTTCAGGAAGGGTGGGCCATGGGCCAAGGAAGAAATGATTAAATTTTGGGCCGGATTCGGATCCGGATCCGGAGAATCCCACACAATATTTCCAAAAGTTCTCAATGAATTTCAATGAAATTTTTGTGGAGAGGTGGGTCATGGGTCAAGGAAAAAAACATTAAGTTTTGAGGCAGAACTGGATACGGATCCTGTATGCACGGATCCGGATCCACGATTACTCAAAAAGTTATTGATGGATTTTGATGAAATTTTGTGGATGGGTGGGCCATGGTCAAAGGAAGAAATGATTAAATTTGGGGGCAGATCCGGATCCGGATCCTATATCCACAGAGCCTGATCCTGATCCTTTTTAATGGCAATGACATTGGCGGAAGTATGCGCTCTCTGTCTGCTTTCTACTTTACCTTTTTTTTAATTTTTACTGCAGTTACACTAAGCTTTGATTTTTTAATTATTTCAGTTACTACAAGAGTCTGCTCAGGCCAGGAACATTTTTGCGACTTAGGAGGCTTTGTTAAGTTGTAAAACTGAACCGGTCAAGCAGTGAACATAAAACAATAAAAACGTCTGCTTACAAAAGGACGGACGTGAATGAGGTGGAGGAGGGGCGTAAGAGGTGGAAGGTGTACAGGGAGGGTGTGGCTGACAGGGCAGGGGAGGGTGAGGATGTGGAGGGATGTGGTAGACAGGGGCAGGTGTGGGTGAGGATGAGGAGGGTAGGAGTGGTCGACAGTGGGAGGTTTGGGGTGATGGGTGCTGAGTGGTGTGGGGTGTGGGTGGAGTGTGTGGATGATGAATGTGGGTGACGGGTGTAGGTAGATGTGGCAGAGCTGTGGAGAGGGATGGAGAGGGTGAAGTGTGATTGAAAGAAATGAAAAAGTGGTGTAACTGAGGGGTGTGTTAGGGGACTTGTGTAAACAGAGGGGTAAAATAGCGTGGGAGAGAAGTGAGGGTGAACTGCGTGGCTGGGGTGTGGTGTGGCAGGGCGGTCGAGGAGTGTGTGGGAGAGGGTGTGGATGAAGGGTGTAGGTGTCTAAGTATAGGTGAGAGTTGTGGGAAAAGGGTGTAATTTGCAGGTGTTTGGGCAAAGGGTGAAAAACAGACTAAAGGTGTGGCTATGGAAGGGGGTGAGGGTGAGTGTAAGAGTAAGGTCGAGGGTGAAGGTTATAATGAAAATACGACGTGGTCTCATAAAGGTAAGGCTGAAAGTGAATCACAGTAAAGGGCGATTATATGAAAAGGATGGAGGTACAGGTAAGGCAGGGACAGAAAAAGTGATTTCAGGGGAATCGGGGCGAGATGAGGGGGTAAAATAAGGGAAACATTATTGGATGGGTACGAAAAGGGTGAATGTGAGTGACAGTGAGGGTAACAGTGAAAGAGATGAAAGTTAAGGTGGATTTGAGATGACGGTTAAAAGTTGGACTGAGAGAGATGGGAGTGGTGGGGGGAGAAAACTAGAAGGGGAGAGGGGAGGGGTGACGGTGATGGTGAGAAAGGGGGGAGGGGTGAGAAGGAAAGTGAGTAGGGGCTAGGTGGAAAGGTGAGAAAGAAGAGATGAGAGAGATGAAGGAGAAACGATTAGACGGAAAGAACGAGGCGTGAGAGGGGAAAAGGAGAGAGGATGGCAATTATTCAGGGACGGAACGTGAGGTGAGGTTGGGAATGAGGGATGAGAGGAAGAGGGGAGGGGTATGGAGGAAGGGAAGGGAGAGGGAGGAGGTGAGAGGGAAAGGGTATGGGGGAAGGGAAGGGAAAGGGGAGAGGTTAGAGGGAAGGGAGAACGATGAGAGCGAGGAAATGATCGAGAGGGGATTTGAAGGAGGATATGAGACGGATGAGTAAGAAGGGCGAGAGGGAAGATTATGGCTGAAGGAGGGGCAAGCACTGGAGAGGGAAGATGGAGGGAGGAGGGGAAGGGGAGCTAGAGGGTGAGGGAGGGCAGGGGTGAGGGAGGGAGTGAGAAACAGGGGAGATGGAGGGTGACGGTTAGGGGAGAGTAAGGAGTAAGGAGGTGAGACAGAGAGTGTGAGGGCAGAGCGGAGAGCGCGGGGGATGAGTGGGTGAGTGGAAGACGGGAAGAAAGGGTAAAGGGGAGACAGGAAGAAATGGGGTGAAGGGGAGTGAATTGGTGTCGGGGAGTGGGAAGTGGATGTTGTGGGAAGGTGCGTGGGGTGAGAGGGAGAGGGTATGAGGTACGATGATGGCAAGAGAAGGAGCTGAGGGAGGTGCTGGTGGGGGAGAGAAAGGTGAGTGGGAGAGGGTAGGGGAGAGGGAGTGATAGGAAGAGAGGGTGAGAGTGGAAGTGATAGAGGGGTGACAGGGAGAAACGGAGTGAAAGGGAGGGAGACGCGGGGTGAGAATGAGAGGGGTGTGTGGGGGAGAGGAGGGGTGATGGGGGAGAGGAAAGCTGATGTTCAGGGAAGGGACGTGGGTCGAAACGAAGGGTGGGAGAGGGAGGTGAGGGTGAGTGCTGATGGGGGTGAGGGGTGAGGGGGAGGGGGGGTGTGCGGCTGCTTTGATCCGTGCCATGGGGGGCTTCACCTCTGATACCGTCTGGGTGATGCTATCTTCCTTCCGCTCAACTGCCCAGACACGGCAACCGCTGGGCGTAGGTGGGCGTACGTGGGCGGCAGTGTGGGTGGTGATGGGCGTACGTCGGCGGCAATGTACATGATGGGCGTACGTGGGCAGCAGTGTGGGTATACAGCAAGTGGGTAGCAAATGGTCTGGCTTGGGCGTAAGTGTGGAAGTGAGCAGGTGTGAGTGTAAGTGGGAGCGAGTGGGCAGGTGTGGAAGTAAATGAGTGGTGTGCGTATGAGTGAGTGTGAGTATGAGCACTAGTGGAGGTGAGCATGAGGGTGTGGGCGTTAATGGGCCTAAATGCGAGGGTGTGGGTGTGAGTCTGAGGGTACTGACATCCGGGGCGGTAAGTGAGTGGGTGTGGATTAAGTAGGAGTGGATATGGATATAAACAATACGATGTGGGACTGTGGATGGGCGTGGGTGTAAGTGGGGGGTGAGTATACGTGGGTGTGGGTGCAAGCGGGACGATGTAGGTGCACGCAAGTGGGTGTGGGTGGTGTGGGGTATAAGTGGGTGTGGGTGTGGGTGGTGTGGGTGTTTAGTGGGTGTGGGTGGTGTGGGTGTTTAGTGGGTGTGGGTGGTGTGGGTGTTTAGTGGGTGTGGGTGGTGTGGGTGTTTAGTGGGTGAGGGTGCAAGCAAGTAGGTATGGGCGTAAGTGAGCGGGTACGGGCGTAAGTAGACATGAGTGTGGATGGGAGTGGATGTAGGTGTAAGTACTGTAAGCTCTGTGGGTGTGAATGGTGACTGGTTGTGGGCGTAAATGGGCAGAAGTTGGCGCAAGTGCAGGCGGGCTGGTGTGAGTGTAGGTGGGCAAGTGGGGCGTAAGTGGGTGTGAATGGGCGGGTGTGGGTAGACTGAGTGGCTATGAATGAGATTACTCCCCCACCCCAACCCCAACCCCAAATTCAAAGGTCACTCCAACACTGAATAGAGGTGTCTAGTGGTAGTAGGAATAAACTGAATATAAAAAAAAATAAATAAATAAATAAAATTGACTGTTGTTTATGGAGACTGTTTTTAACCCCTCCAGTCATAAAGTTAACGAAAAAAAAGCAAAATAACAGAAATATAATAATCCGGTGGTGTCAAGACTAAGGAACGAAAAGTCATCCTGCTGAAGAGACTATGTGTGGAAACGGGTGAATATAAATTGGCATAAATAGGTGTCATAAATGGGCACACACTGGAGTCACTGACAGGTGTAAATGGGTGTCACAGAAGGGCGCAAATGGGCTTAAAATGGATGTCGTAAATGGACAAGTGGGTGTCATAAATGGGCACAAATGGGTCGTGAATGAGCGTCACTTGATTACAAAAAGGTGTCGATGGATGTCGTAAATGGGCGTACATGGGTGTCGTAGATTGGAGTAAATGGGTATCATGGGTGGACGCAAATGGGTGTCGCAGATGGGCGTAAATGGGTGTCGGAGATGGACGTAAATGGGTGTCGCAGATGGGCGTAAATGGGTGTCGCAGATACGCGTAAAAAGATGTCGTAAATGGGTGTAAGTGGATGTCGCAGATGGGCATAAATAGGTGTCGCAGATGGGCATAAATGGGTGCCATAAATGGGCATAAATGGGTATAGTAGATTGGTATAAATGGGTGTCGTAGATGCGTGAAAATGGGCGTCGTAGATGGGTTTAAATGGATGTTGTAGGTAGGCGTTAATGGGCGTCGTGAATGGGTGTCAACTGCTCGAATGAAAATAGAAATGGGTGTGCAAATGGGTGTGAATTGGCGTATTCTGGCGAGTGTGTATCTAGGTGCAAGTGTGGCCGTAAATGGATGTAAACAGTTGTAAATCCGCCAGGGGTTGGTGTGAAAATGGGTGTTTGATGTGGGGGTAGACTGGCCGTGAGTAAGTGTCGAAAATGGTGTAAAATATGGGCGTAAGTGGGTGTAAATGGGAGCAAGTGGACGTAAATAGGCCGCGACTGGGTGTAGAAATGGGTGTAAGTATGGGCGTGGGGTGGGCGTGGGCAGGAAAGTGAGGTGGCCTGGGTGTAGGTGTACTGTAGGTGGGGTGGGGGGCA